>NC_062561.1:190978586-191583009 GCF_022837055.1 Prionailurus viverrinus | reverse complement strand
GATAACCTCGAATTCATATTCAGGACTATTTGGTTTACGTGGTCTTATATCTCTTTCTCTCACATCAAGAATGCCAGTTCTCAACACCACCAGGGATGAAAGAGCATTCCATAATTACTAATTTATTTTACCTCACACTGCATTCGGACATTCTCACTGCAACAGCACACCAGTATAATTAGTGGAAAAAAGCTCGAGGTATTTTTTACAACACTTCATTGTTTTTAGAGTATCTCCTACCAGAAATGTAGGCTCAAATTTCTGAATTTTTAAAATCACTTGGAATAGGTCCTTTCTGTGTAGTTATGCCAACAACTAATATAAATATACCTTTATTTGTTTTATTTTACTTTGGTGGGGGGTGGCAGTTGCTTTTTAAATTTAAATTTTATTTTAAATTATATAAAATATATGGTTTCACAGTCAAATCTACAAAACAAGGTATATTCAAAGAATTCTAGCCTCTATCCCCAACCCCTTAACCATGTTCCTGCTTATCGCTCTTCCCCATAGGTAGCCACTTTTTAAAATTAGATGGTTTATCCTTCCATTGTTTGTTTAATATTTGTGTGTGTATATGCATCACTGATTTCTTATATAAATGACAGTATACTGTATACACCATATCCTGGAGATGACCCCACAGTTGTGGGTAAGATAGATTCCTCATTCCTTTTACTGTTGCCTTGTACCTCACTGTGTGACTGTATCATAGTCTGTTCAGACAGTCTTCTGTTGAGGGACATTTTCATTTTCCAGTCTTTTCCTATTATAGGCAGTTTTGCAATGAATAGCCTTGTGCATATGTCTTTTTGCGCTTTTATCAAAGTGTCTTTGGGATAGTTTCCTAGAAGTGGGATTGCTGGTCAAAGAATAAAATGCTCATATAAGTTTGTTAGATATTGCCAGATTTCCTTCCTTGTGCCATTTTACATTTATATCCTTACCAACAATGTTTGAGAGGACCTGATTCTCCACAGAAGTACATGTCAACAGGTATATGTCATCAGACTTACAGGGTTTTGCCAAATCTATCAATGAGATACGGTATCTCCATGTAGTCTGGACTTCTCTTACTATAAGATAGGGCTATTTTTTTTAAGACCATCTTTCAGGTCCTAGGGATGGAGCCCAGGCATTTTATTATTAAGAAGCTCTTCCTTCGGTTCTTTGGCACAAGCAGAATCGAGAACCATTGAGGCATAGTGTTTGAAAAGATCGAGCACAGAGGCTGGTGTGAGATCGATCTTCATCAGGATGAGTAGCCTTGCAGTGTTAAGTCTGAGCACTTGGAAGGCAGCACAAAATCTGGAGCTGGAAAAACCTGGGTTCCAACCCCAGCTCCACACTCACCAGCACTTGACCTTGTGAAATATACTTAAATTCTGAGCTTCTTTTGACTCTTCTGTAAAATGGGAATAATCATAGCACCTACTTTTATAGGGTTGATGCAAGATTCAAATAGTGGAGTGCTTGGCAGAGTGTAAGGGCTTAAGAATTATTATTATTATTATTATTATTATTATTATTTGAGTGAAGAGAATTATTAGGGCTTTGGAACTTGTAGATCATTATGCTCTATAAAGTTATTAATCCCTCCCATAAAATGAACTTAATACTAATGTAAGAGGGGCACCTGGGTGGCTTAGTCGGTTAAGCGTCTGACTCTAGATTTCAGCTCAGGCCTTGATCTCATGGTTCGTTAGCTTGAGCCCCATGCTGGACTCTTATACTCTATAGTCTGCTTGGGATTTCTCTCTCTCCTTCTCTCCCTGCGTCTCCCCTGCTCGTGCTCTCGTGGGCACACATGCTCTCTCTCTCTCAAAATAAACTAAAAAAAAAAATACTAATGTAAGAAAGAAGACAGTTTTTTGCATGTGGATTGGCAAATGGTTTGCTGTGGATGCCACACTTAGAATTCAGGGGAGAGAATAGGAAGAAGCGTTAAGTATGGAGAGGACCTGAAACCAACCTCATGAGGCCAAGCGCCTCCAGAGGACAGAGGGGAAGTCATATCTGAGCTCCCTGTGCCCTCACTGGATGTGGCCTTCGCTGTTGCCAGCCTGCACGGCAGGGCGGTGTGTTAGAAAACTCAGTGAAATGGAAGCTTGTGTAGCTGCTCAGCCCTGATCTGCTCCCCCAGCTGTGGGCCTGAAGGAGACGCCAGTGAGGGGCAGCACGCCCTTGGTTACACTCTGCAGCTGGTCAGCCTCTCACAGCCCCTGCACCGCCCCCCCCTGTCATGTGGGTGGTCCTTCCCTCCCTGGTCTCGGGACAGTTCATTTCCTAATGAACTTCCAGCCCCTAAGCCCCACTTACACTTGCCTGGGACTGGGGAGGGAAAAGGAGGGCTGCAAGCCTATCAACACAGTGGGCTTTCTCTTTGTTTGCCCTTTCAAGTGTGCTAAAGGGTCAGCTCATTATTAATATGAATCTTCTTAGTAAACTCAGTCTTTAGACTTTTATTCATATGGTCTACTTGGTTTTGGTTTGCTCTGTACTTTGCTTCTTTTATTTCTGCTTTTGTAATGAGTGGTCCCGGCATTCTCATTTCTTTGGGTTGATTTTTATTATTTCTTTGGATTTTGGAGTGAAAATTAGGTTCTTTTAGTTTCACTGTTTTATTTTCTGCTAAATGCATTTAAGGCATTTATTTATGCTCAATTCTAAATGTTGTATGGTTCTTTTTTTTTTTTTTTTTAAATTTTTTTTTTTCAACGTTTATTTATTTTTGGGACAGAGAGAGACAGAGCATGAACGGGGGAGCGGCAGAGAGAGAGGGAGACACAGAATCGGAAACAGGCTCCAGGCTCTGAGCCATCAGCCCAGAGCCTGACGCGGGGCTCGAACTCACGGACCGCGAGATCGTGACCTGGCTGAAGTCGGACGCTTAACCGACTGCGCCACCCAGGCGCCCCATAAATGTTGTATGGTTCTATTTGAATTCCTTTTTAGGTATGAGTAGCCTGGAAGTATGTTTTTATAAATTATCATAGGTATGGGAGGTTTTTAGCTATGATTTGCGTTATCAATTTCTAATTGTATTGCACTCTACTTAGTGAATGTGACGTCTAAGACATCATGTTTGGGGAAACTCATGAGAACCTATTTTATAGCCTAAGTCATGATCTTTTTTTTTATCAGTGTTTTACGTATGCTTTTAAAAAATGAGTATTCTGTTTGCTGGGTGCTGAGTTCTTAAAATAGTAGTTAGCTCGAGTTGGGTAACTGTGTTGTTCAGATCCCCATCAGCTGCACTGCCTTGTGAAGTTCTCATCAAAGCCAGTGAGCTCTGCCAGGGACCAAGACACGGAAATGTCCGTTTAGGGCTTTTTGTTTGGTGTGCCTCACAAAACATCCCCAGGCCAAGGAAGACCATGGCTCTTTGTGTTTGCAAGTAAGGTTAAATTTGCTGGAGTCTGAATTCTTGTAGTCCCAGCTTAATGAGCTTGTAAAACCTAGGCCCTGGATTCAGGTTGATAATCATGGCTGTTTCCCACATGGGTATTTGTGCTGTGTGGTTATTTAGGAGTGAAACGGATACATATCCTCCCAAAGACCAGAGCTGGGGGCTGGCTGAGGCCCACGTCTAGCATCAGGCACTATGTGAGGCCCTTTGCCCTTAGCGTGGTTGTGTGGGTGCTACATATAGTTGCTCTGAGTCTTGTTTCTTCATCAGTCACGTGGCTGCCTTACCACCTGCCATGTTGACCACAGAGGGTTGTGGTGAGGCTTAGTCCAGACAATAGACATAAAAAAGTACCCTGTAAACTGTAAAGAGATCCTCAAATATCAGGCATGGGTTGCAGGCACCTTGTGAAGAGGTAGCAAGTGGAAGTGGTCTCAATGCATGTAAGTAAACCCCCTTTGTTCTTTGGAAGGAGGCTGAACCGGGTGAGACTGTTCTCACCTCCGACACCCCTGACACCCCTGCACCCCTGACATTCTCCACCCTATCTTCTCTCCCTTTCCTTCAGTGCAGAATACACAAACTGCAGCCATGACCACCCACGTCACCCTGGAAGATGCCCTGTCCAACGTGGACCTGCTGGAAGAGCTGCCCCTCCCCGACCAGCAGCCATGCATTGAGCCGCCACCTTCCTCCATCATGTACCAGGTCAGTCTCCCAGAGCACCGGGGAGTTCAGAACTCCGGATCCCCTCGGTGGGTGTGCCCTGAAGGCATAGGGAAGGGGGAGGTCTGCATCTGGAAGGTGAAAGGTCCTGAACTGATGGAGTCCCCTTGTGCCCTGGTGGAGTTGAGTATGAGGAATAGATTAGCTAGTAAACGAATACCAGGACTATTTCTCCTCCCCAGGGAAGGCTTGTTGATCTGCTCTGACCCCAAATACCTTCCCGGCTGTTCTCGCTGCAGCATCAACCAAGGTTTTGGCAGCTCTGATCTCATGAATTAAATATTACAATTTAGAAACCTCTAGAGCCTGCCTGGGTAATTACTTTTCCTTCATGTATGTGAGAAGAGTTCTTCAGCTCCCCACAGCAGCTAATGGCTCAGGGAAGTCGCTCACCATTGTTTGCTTTTGCCTGAGAGAGGGGAGCTTGAGATAAACTATATCAGATTGTTCAAAACCGTAACCCCCCAGGGTGAGACTGGAAGGGCATCAGGGGAGCCAGAGTGAGCCTTGCAAATAGCCCCTTGTCTGGGCATGCTGGGCGAGTATGCCACGTTAGGAAAGAACAAGTTAATATAAAATTTTTAGCTGTGTTTGACCTTTTCTAAGTTCTGGGGCTGCTAAATGAGACTAAATATGAATGCATAATATATTTGTAATTTCATTCAGTAGTTAGATTTTATCAAGCACATTCCTAAAGGTTCAAGTTACAAACTTGGCTCGTTCACGTCTTCTAACCCAGGTTAAATTTTTAATTATGTGCATGTCTTTTTATTACAAGCAATACAGAAAAGTATAACAAATAAAAATTTCCCTCTATGACTATACACACACACAGCCCTTTTTACTATACTTATAAGTACATATTATGTATAGATCTAGATGTTTTTAACCAAAAGGGAACCATACTGTAGATAATTGCTCTGTGGTTTGGCTTTTTGAACTTGAAATCTATTATGGATACTTTTCCATAACAGTACTACAATGCTATCATTTTGTTTTTAACCACCACATAGTACTTATAAGTGCATCGTACAGATATACTATTATTGATTTAGCCTTTTGCTGTTAATGGACGTTGGGATGGTTTCCAGTTTTTTCTATCAGAAAAAAAAATGTTGCAGTTATTATCCTTGTACGTACATATCTGCAGCCTCAGGTAACTATTTTGGCAACTGCTGGATGAAAACAATGCGCATCTTAACTTTTCACAGCTCTTTAGGATTATGTAGTTTAAGCATTTGCTTCCAAGCCTCAGCTGGGTGAATCTGGTTAACTACCAATGGGAAGAAGCAGATCCGGGCCCTGTTTAGCCAGCTCCTGCCCAGTGTGAGTCAGAGTTGGATTTTCTCAGGGGAAGATCAAAGCATGATGTAGAGATAGGTTTCCACAGAGTCTGGTGGCATTTTTTGGCAGTGGGGTTCCCTGGACACCCAGCCGCCTTGGACTTGTTTTCCAACCAACAAATGTTTCTTCCTCTAATTCCTACAGGCTAACTTTGACACAAACTTTGAGGACAGGAATGCATTTGTCACAGGAATTGCAAGGTACATTGAGCAGGCTACGGTCCATTCCAGCATGGTAAGTCGCTGTGACCCTGCCAGCACAGGAGGGGCAAGTGCTCAGCTACTCCGAGAGCTGCCTGCCTCAATCAGACCCTTCTCCAGAAGCCTGTTCCCCTGTGCTTCCCCACCCCCTCCCAGTGCCTGGGGCACAATGTTCCCCTGTCTTCTAACCTTGCAAATTCTACTCACAGGAGGGCCCAATTTGATCCCACTCCATCCCTGAACTTCTGTAGCTTTTTGAATTAGCATATCATTAGATCTTGCCTTACCTTATACTTTATAGATTACTGGCTGTGTGGCAGTTTGTCTCTTGACCAAAGCAAAAGGTTTCTCAAAAGAGAGAGAGAGAGAGAGAGAGAGAGAGAGAGGGGGGGGGGGGGGGATGGTGTCTGTAGAATAACATATTATTGACTCAAGGAAGGTGATGGCCTAAATCATTCACAAGCGGCATCAATGGTCTGATGGGTCCGTATGTGACCCATCTGTGAGGGATCACTCACTTCCCTCTTGGGCTTTCATTGATTTTATTCTAACACAGCACCAGAATTTGAAGAATTCCAGAATCCTCATGCAGCTCGTGGACCTCTCTCAGTGTATCAGTTATATGCTAAAAGTCGTGCCTGACCATACCCAGCCCCATTCGTGCAACAAATATTGTGCACCTGGTACCTGCAGAGACTGTGCTAAATGAGGGGATATGCAAGGTCAGAGAGGGGCCAGTCTTGATTCTCAATGAGGCAAGTGGGAAATAGACAAGTTTACCATTTATTGAACACTTTCTGTGCAGATATTTTATTTACATTTTTTAAATTCCAGTGTAGATAACATACGGTGTTATATTAGTTTCAAGTGTACAATGTAGTGATTCAGCAGTTCCGCATATTACCCAGCATTCCTCATACGTGTGCTTTTAATCTCCTTCTCCTATTTCATCCACCCTCCCGAGCATCTCCTCTCTGCTATCAGTTTGCTCTCTATAGTTACGAGTCTCTTTTTTGGCTTCTCTCTTTTTTTTCCTTTGTTCATTTGTTTTATTTCTTAAATTCCACAAATAAATGAAATCATACGGTATTTGTCTTTCTCTGACTTATTTTACTTAGTAGTATTCTCCCTAGATCCATCCATGGCAAGATTACAAATGGCAAGATTTTGTTCTTTTTTGTTTTTAAAGATTTATTTTGTTTTTAGAGAGAGAGGGAGGGAGAGCGAGCATGAGTCCGGGGAGGGACAGAGCGGGGGGGGGGGGGGGGGGGGGGGAGGCGGGGGAGAGAGAGAATCTGAAACTGAGCATGGAGCCTGACACGGGGCTCAATCCCATGACCCTGGAATCATGACCTGAGCCAAAATCAAGAGTGGGATGCTCAACTGACTGAGCCATCCAGGTGCCCCTTTTTGTTTTTTATGGCTGAATAATATTCCTTGTCAGTGTGTGTTTGTGTGTGTGTGTACACATGCCACATTTTATCCATTCATCTATCAATGGACACTTAAGTTGCTTCCATATTTTGGCTATTGTAAATAATGCTGCAATAAATTTATGGAGGTGTATATATCCTTTGGAATTATTGTCCTCATATACTTTGGGAAAATACCCAGCAGTGTGATTACTGGATCATATAGTATTTCTTTTTTTGATTTTGTCTTCCACAGTGGCTGCACCAGTTTGCATTCCCACCAACAGTCCATGAGGGTTCCTTTTTCTTCACATCTTCACCAACACTTGTTGTTTCTTGTGTTTTTGATTTTGGCCATTCTGACAGGTGTGAGGTGATATCTCATTGTGGTTTTAATTTGCATTTCCTTGATGATCCGTGAGGTTGAGCATCTTTTCATGTGTCTGTTGGCCATCTGTATGTCTTCTTTGGAGAAATGTCTGTTCATGTCTTCTCTGTGCAGATATTTTAAATGCACTGTTTGAATTAGTTCTCACTAGTTCTCACTAGTCTGTGAGACAAGTTTTATTACAATATCCATTTTACAAACAGGAAAAGCTAAAATTCAGAAAAGTAACTTACTCAAGGTCCTGCCACTAACAAGTGACATTGCCAAATGCAGGTCTGTCTGTCTACAAAACCTGTGCTCTAGATTAGTCTGTGTAGACAAATAGAAATGCACAAAGTTAAAGGTAAATGATACGATAGAAGTTCCAACCTGTCTGTTTTTGAAGGGTCCTTGAGAGGGTCAGAGAAAGCTTGATGAAGGAAAGGGCTTTTGAGTAAGCCTTGTATACTCTATGCACACACACACACACACAAAGTGCACACATACATATGTTAACCGTACACGTGATTTAAAATGTATAAGATATTCTCATACATAGTATCATTGGAGCCTTACAACAGTCTATGACTTGCAAAGGGAGCATTTATATTCACTTTTGAGATGAAAAAAAACAGACCTAGGGAAGTTAACAAGCTCATGATCCCGCAACTAGTAAATCACAGGATTGAAACTGGAATTCAAGACTTAGGATTCCCCGTCTGATCTCCTTCCATGCAACTCTGCTGTCCCACATAGTTAGAGGTTTCTCTGTGAGAGATGAGATAGGAAGGGCACACTAGGTTATGGAACCAGCATGAGCAAAGGCACAGAGACAAAACTGTTCAGAGATTTTCTGGGTTAGGGTTTCTCTTTGTGTGCACATGCATGCTATCTCTTTCTGTATCCAAATTTCCTTTCCTGGGCTACACACTGGAATTGCCTTGAGAGCATTAAAAAAAATACCAGTGCCTGGGCCCCTACCCTGGGAATAATGATGTAGTTCTGGTGGGGCATGACCTGGGAATCAGGATTTCAAAGTTCTCCAGGTGACTAATTGCAGCCAGGTGATTTAGGCCAACCCTTTACCTGTAAATGAGAGATCGGTGCCATTTTCAAGGCAAAAGGTGAGCCCAAGCAGAGCCAGGACCAGAACTTAAGTCTCCTGAGGCCCCACTTAGGGCTCTTTCTACCACAGCATCCTGACCTCTGTACTCCAGGCATACACGTCTGGTTGATGGTCACCTGAACTATTCATAGGGAGCCTTGTTTGCTGCCCTGTTCCCAGCACATAGCACAGAGCCTGGGACCTGCGGGTGCTCAGTAAAGCACTCAGTGAGTGAAAGTTGGAATCCTCACCCTGCTGGTGGGCAATTTGGTTCTAATAAGTAAATACATGTTCCCTATGTTAATGTCATTTCCCTTTTTTGACATCTGTTCTGAAGCAAGAGCAGTAGCAGACCCGCAGGCTTGATCTTGGTTTTCTTTGGTCTCAAGGACAACGTGTTATTGATTTTTAAAGTTCTCCAAATTAAGAATTGAAAGTATGACTCGTCAGTGACATTTGCTGTTGAAAACAAAACTACAGTAAGTAATAAACTCCAAATTAAATCTGATCTTGCGCTAGGGAGATGTTATGAAATAGATGCGATACATGGAATAAAAAAATCAGTACAGGTTCATTTTCATATCAGTGTGAACATTTACAAGAGAGCTGGTCTAGTAATACTTCTTTATTTCTTTTGTGAACGTCATATAGCGTAAAATTCACAATGTCACATAACTGTCACCACCATTTAATTTCTGCAGCACTAAAAGAAACCCCAGGCCCATTAGCAGTCTCTCCCAATTCCTGTCTCTCCCCAGCCCCTGGCAAACACCACTCTACTTTCTCTTGTCTGTTCTGAGCATTTCATCTAAATGGGTCATGACACATGTGGCCTTCTATGGCTGGCATGATGTTTTCAGAGTTGATCCGTGCTGTGGCACAGATAGGCTCTTCACTCCTGTTTATAGACAAACACTGTTCCCTTGTGTGGCTGTACCACATTTCCACGTTTTATTTATCCAGGCATCGGTGAATGGACATTTGGGTTGTTGCCCCTTCTTGATGGTTAGGACAATGCTGCCACGAACAAATGTGCAAGTTTCTGTGTAGATATGGGAGCGCCTGGGTGGCTCAGTCGGTTGAGTGTCTGACTCTTGATTTCTGCTCAGGTCATGATCTCATGGTCGTGGGACCTAGCCCCACGTCAAGCTTTTTGCTGATAGTGAGGAGCCTACTTGGGATTCTCTCTCTCCCTCTCTCTGCACTCCTCCCCTGTTGGCATGTTCTCTCTCTCTCTCACACACACACACACAATAAATAAACTGTAAAAAAATAAAAAGTTTCTGTGTGGACCTATGTTTTCATTTGTCTTGACTGTGTGTACCTAGGAATAGAATTGCAGTCATATTGTAACTCTGTATTTAACTCTTTGAGAAACTGCCAGACTGTCTTCTTCCTAGTAATACTCTCACCTCCCTTTACAGATCACCTAGAGAGAGAGAGAGAGAGAGAGAGAGAGAGAGAGAGAGAGAGAGACAGAGAGTTCCACTGAATTCTCATAAAATTCTCAGAGGTCATTTTTGTCATTGTCATTAAACAGATACTAAATGGAGAGTTTTAGGTTAAGTGATTTCTTGAAGATCAAAGGGAAGGGCTAACAAGTGAGGAAGCTGAGATTTGAGCCCAGATATTTGGACCCTGAGTTTAAGACTCTTAGCACTTGCTAGGTGAGGTGAGTCATCGCTGTATTTTTCAGATTCGTTTTCCATGCTGTTATTGGTTTTGCCATCTGCCGTACATTATTTTTAAAAGTTTATCTTACTCATTTTCTTGCTTCTGAAATAGTAGCAAGCGTTCTTATAAAAGGGCAAAGAGTACTCTATAATACGAAAAGTGAAAGCCCCCGTTGATCCAGCCCCACAGACAGCTTGCTATTCCCAGCTTGGGGCGTATTGCACCCAAATATTTGTCAGTACACAACAACATACTTTCATAATTATTGCTCTTTGTTTGGTTTTTGAACCTATCTGCCGTCCACGCTGTTTTGCTACTTGCTTTTTTCTGGCTAACAGTATGCCTGATACAACTTTTGCTTTTGGCACAAACAGACCTGCCTTCTTCTTTCTCAGGTGGCCATCCGTCTTGGAAAGATGTGGCCTGCTGCTAGAGCCCTTGGATGTCTGAGGAGGATAATTTAGGCCAGGGTTTCTCAAGCTCAGTTGCGCACCTTGGGAGTAGGAGTCACCTGGGAGTTTGGTTGAAATGCAGATTCTGATTCCATAGGCCCAGCCGGGGACCCAAGACTCTCTGCATTTCTACTAAGCTTCCCAGGTCGTGCTGTGTGGATGCTGCTGGTCCCCAGACCACTGTGAGTCGTGAGGATCTGGGGCGCCGTGAAGGAGCCTGCTGGCTCCGGTGCGTGTGGTTTCTCCCTGCTGAGTGTGTTTTGCTTTTCAGAATGAAATGCTGGAGGAAGGACATGAGTATGCAGTCATGCTGTATACCTGGCGCAGCTGTTCCCGGGCCATCCCCCAGGTGAGACCGTCCTCGCCGGGTGCCCTCCCGGCCCTCCACCTCACCCCCTCCCAGACAGCTGAGCCTCTCCAGATGGCAGGGAAGGAAGCAGGGCCTCTTACCCAAGGGTGCTTGCTCACGACATCTGGAGCGCTTCCCATGAGACTGAAGACAACTTAAAAAATATCAGTTCAGGGCACCTGGGTGGCTCAGTCGGTTAAGCGTCCGACTTTGGCCCAGGTCATGACCTCACGCTCACGGGATGGAGCCCCACGCCAGGCTCTGTGCTGACAGCGTAGCACAGGATTCTCTCTCTCCCTCTTTCTCTGCCTCTCCTTATATTATTTATAAATAAATAAACCTAAAAAATTGTCCATTACTTCAAAAGCAGTATGTGCTACCTGTATGACACCCAGACCATTGCAGAAAGAGATAAAGTAAAAAGCAAGATGTCCCCACCTCCTGACCCCCACTACCTGGACCCACCTCCCACCAAAGCATAGTCACCATGCATACCTTGCTGCGTGGATCCTTTCCCTCGAATATCATAAATGTCCCTATGAATATTATTTTGGAAATTATCATTTATAAAAGTGTGTTTTGTATTTGTATTGTCCTGCCACTTGCTTTTTCCACCTAATTCTTTACCACTTTTTCATGTTGACTCATACAGATATTACATTTACTATAATTACCATCATCCTGTAATTCATGGGCCCCATTATTATAACAAGGTTAACAAACCACAGGTGTGTAAAGTAAACAGAAACTATTCCTCTGTCTTCCCCTTAATCATAGCCCCCAGAGTTAACTGCTTATTAACAGTTTGCTTTGAACTTAGATTCCCTATGCCTGTATTATATATGGACACATAAACACATACGCAGTTTTGTTCTGTTTTGTTTGACAAAAAATGGGATTGAATTACACTTCGTGTCCTGCAAGTTTTTTCACCCGTCAGTTTATGGTAGTAATCTTTCCATGTCAGTTCCCGCAGATCTATCTCATTCCTTCTAGCAGCTTTATAATGATACTGTATGAATGCATCGTATTGTATCCATTTAATCATTGACTGGTAGATATTTAACTTATTGCTACCATTTTAAGAATCTCTAAGCAACAATGTGAAGAATGTCCTCGCGCTTATCTTTTGCTCACTCTTGTTTCAGTTGACCAGTTAGCAGTCTCGGGTGTGCATGCTGTGAAAACATCTGCCATGTGATACTGATGTGTTGAAAACCACTGGGCAAAGAAAAGGGGTTTCTTGATGGAGCCAAGTTTGGCCAGGGGGCCTCACCCCGGGTGCATCTGGAACAGTGGCTGGACCATTTTTCTCTGCTTAGAACCTGGTGGGGCCCCACTGGGGTAGGAGTGGGGAAAGACTGAAGGAAGGAGACCGTGCAGATCGATGTAGGCGTGTGTACAGCTCGAGGCCAGGGCACTGAACAGATTGAAGGGAAGGAGGGTTCCGTTCTCAGGACCAGCTGGTTTCTTGCCTGCAGCCAGTGTCTGGCAGGCAGTTCTGTTCCTCCAAGCCATACCCGACAGTCAGGGCTACCCCGGCCTCTGCTCACTAGGGTGACCACCGCATTTATCATCCCAAACGAGATGCCTATGACAGTGCAGACAGGCCCTGATAATAAGACAACAGACGTGAACCAGAGCTGCCTTGGCAAGACAGGATGTGTGAGCTCCTCTCTCCCCACAGGTGAAATGCAATGAGCAGCCCAACCGGGTTGAGATCTATGAGAAGACAGTGGAGGTGCTGGAGCCAGAGGTCACCAAGCTCATGAAGTTCATGTACTTTCAGGTGAGGGGTAAGGGTGGGTCTGAATCAGGGGACCTGAGAGGGCCTCACTCTGCCAGATGCTGGGGTCTGGATTTTTGAGCCATGGTATTCATTCCTTGAGCAAATACTTCTGGAGCACCCCTGACGTGCCCCTTGGTGAGCAAGGCAGATAAGCCTCCCTCTCTCCCTGTGATTTACATCCTAGTGAGCACACGAGTGTGTTTCAGGTAGGAGAGACTGACAGTAAACAATATTCAGTCCTTTTCAGGGTGTAGTAAGTGCTGTGAGTAAATAAAACTGAAACATAATAACTCTGGGGTGCAGGGTGTCTGTGACATAGTGCAGCTTTAGGGATGGGCTGTCAGGAGTGGCATTTGAACGCGTGTATCGTGAGAAAGAAGCTGGCGGGTGATGATTGGAGGGAGAGGGTTTCACGTGGAAGGAACAGCAAAGGTAAAGGTCCTGGGGCCTGTAGGAGCACAGCATGTTTAACAAATAGAATGAAACCAGGGAAACTGCAGATTGAGAAGAGACGGGTGACAAAGGTGATGGGGGGAGGTAGACAGGCCCTTACAGGGCACTGTGGGCCAGGAAGTAGGACATAAAAAGAATATGTGGATTTTACTCGAGCACCATGGAAGCCACTGGGGGTGTCTTGTGACATGTTCTGATTTGAGGTTTTACAGCAGCATTCTGGCTGCTGTGTGGAAAATGGATGGGAGGTGGGTGGGGGTGGAGGGGAGGGAAGAGTGACAGCAGGGAGACCAGCTGGGAAGCCAGGAAGAACTATCATTTAAGGAAGAAAAGAGAAAAGAGAGCTAAGGGCCTCCACGAATGGAAGGTAAGAGGGCAAGCTGCTTAAACAGGAGTGGCAAAGGGAAAATCCCTTTGCAGGCAGGTTGATTATCATGGTTGTGTCAGGAATGCAGGATGAACGCTTCAAGACCAGTCTGTACCCTGGGGCGGGAGTCCCACCACACACTCCATACATACGCATGCTCCGCTGTAGAGCTGAGCTTCGCAAATAGACTTTCAAGCACTGGCCGCATGTCTGCCCTGCGCCCAGCTCTGCCCAGGCCAGGATGGGAGATGGGAATGTCTGGGGAACGTGCAGGTGCATGCCGTCCAGGCCAGGAGGGCCAGCTTCCCAGGCAGAGAAACCCAAGGTTCTACTCTCCTGTCCTTATGTGCCTGTGAGTTATTTAACATCTGGCACCTTCAGTTCTCTCGCCTTGGAAATCATGCCGAATCTCAGGTTTGCGGTGAGGATAAATGAGGTCTGTTTGTAAAGAGCCAAGTAGATCTCTGGTTACAGAGCCAGTTTATCAAATGGCAGCTGCTGTTACTGGCACCCTGGACCTGCCCCTAGGAGCCTAATCTCTTTGAGAAGGCAGGTCCAAGAGAGAAAAAAACTACCCAGAGACTGATTAAGTGCTTAACTAAGGGTTAAGGGTCTTAACTAAGGGTCTTCTGATGAGATATTTAGAGAAGGGCGGATCTGCAGTAATTTAGAACTATGCTGTTCAACACAGGAGCCATTAGCCATATGGACTCTCTACATTAAAACTAAATAAAATTTAAAATTCCATTCCCCCATTGCACCAGCCATTCCATGCTCAGTAGCGTGTGAGTGACTCCTGTGTTGGACAGTGCAGATATGGAACATTCCCGTCATGACAAAAAGTTTTATTGGACCTAGACCCTGGAAGGAGCAAGCGTGGCTTGGTCTGCACTTTGGAGGAAAGGAATGATTGGCGGGTGGCGTGTACCAAATCTGTGGAGTGAAGCTCACAGGAATTTCCCCCTTCCCTCTCCTCCCCCTCCTCTCCTTCCTCCACCTCCTCCTCTCTCGGTCTCTCTCTGAATTGCTGCGTTAGCCGTTTTTTGTTATTGATCAGCTGCCTTTTTTGGTAACAGATTTTTTTAGGTACAATTTACCTACCATACAACTTATCCACTTAAATTGGACAATTCAACAACTTTTATTAGTATATTCACAGAGTTGTGTATCCACCACCACAATCAACTTGAGAACATTCTCACTTCAAAAAGAAATCCCATAACCCTTTCGCCACCACCCATTACACCCTCCGTGTCCCCCCCCACCTCCAGCTCTAGGTAACCACTAATCTATCTTGTGTCCCTATGGATTTGCCTGTTCTGGACATCGCATATAAATGGAATCATACGATATGTGACCTTTTGTGACAGACTTCTTTCACTTTGCACGCTGTTTTCAAGATCCATCCATCTTGCAGCACATACCAAAATGTATGATCAAATCCTGTTCTGTATGGATCTACCACATTTTATTTATGTATTTATTAGTTATAGACATTTAGGTTATATCCACTTTGGGGCTGTTACAAACAATGCTGCTGTAAATATCCATGCATACATTTTTGAAAGGACATATTTTCATTTCTCTGTTTCTCTATAACGATTCTCCCTGCTTCTACCTTTGCCCTCTACAGTGTATTCGCACTGCAACAGCTACCGTTTTAAAATACAATCCATACCATGTTATCCTGTTTCGGAACCCTCCCACTTCTCCTTGACTCCTTCAATGTGGAAATCCTACCCCTCACAAAGGCCTGCAAGAGCCAGTGGCCCTGGTCCCTCTCCATCTCCAGTTTCTTCCTTCTGCTCACTCCACTTCCACCACTGGCTTTCTCATCCTTCAAACATGCCAGGCACACGCCTGCCTCAGGGCCTTTGCACTGGCCGTCCAGAATGCACTTCTGTCAGTTATCCCTGTCCTTCTCCTTTTCTTCTTTCAAACTTTTTTCTAAAAGTCACATCTTGGTTATTCTCTGATCTTCCTACTAAAGTGTACAACTCTCTCTGCCCTCCCTTTTCCCCTTTATTTTTCTCCATAATGTGTATCACATTCTAATATGGAGTATTTGTTTTGTTCTCTGCCTTCCCTAGCATATAAGCCCCTTAGGGTAGAAACTTTTTTTTTCTGTTTTGTTCCCTACTTTACTCCAGCACCCAGAATAGTTCCTGGCACATAGTAGATGTTCAATTGGATGCCTTAGCATCTCTCTCTGAATGTCTGTCTCACTCTTGGTCCCTAACCTTCTACCATCTGGTGCCTGACACTGTCCTAGGTGCTAGATACAAAACTGAGTAAGACATCATGCTTCTCAGAGAGGGCATGGTGAATGAATTGATTGGTTTGACTCACTTGGCCGCAGGTTCCAGGCTGCTCTCTAGAAACGAGCTCTGGAATTAGGGACTCCCCTGAGAAAGACCTCTCAGCAGATATGACTCCCTCTACATGTCCAGGCACTGACTAGAGCCCCCGGGGAACAAGCCTTTGTCCTGCTCCGCACAGAGAGCACAGTGAGCCAACCCCCCTGGGCTGCCCATCCTCACCTGCTGCCCCTCTGCCTGCAGCGTAAGGCCATCGAGCGGTTCTGCAGTGAGGTGAAGCGCCTTTGCCATGCCGAGAGGAGGAAGGACTTTGTCTCTGAGGCCTACCTCCTGACCCTGGGC
Organism: Prionailurus viverrinus; assembly: GCF_022837055.1. NCBI lineage: Eukaryota > Metazoa > Chordata > Mammalia > Carnivora > Felidae > Prionailurus > Prionailurus viverrinus. The sequence continues at coordinate 191,566,702 of NC_062561.1, read as the reverse complement.
AAATTCATCAACATGTTCGCCGTCTTGGATGAGCTGAAGAATATGAAGTGCAGCGTCAAGAACGACCACTCTGCCTACAAGAGGTCAGGGCACCCTCCCCCCCTCCCCTCTGCCTGGGTAGCCAGCTTAGGGGAGGCAGAGGATAGAGCCCTTCTGCTAGACTCCTTCTCCAGAACCAAACTGGCCATTCTCCAACACAGCAGGGTTGGGCCTCTATCGGTTTTTTGCAGTTTGGGGACTAGGATGCAGAGCTGAGTCCTTGGAGAACTGGCTCTTTGTCAGCGGTCTGTCTCAAGATGGCATCAAATCCTCATTATCCCCTACCTGTGGAGCAGTAGCGGTTTCTGTGGTCCCATGCAGTGTGGGACCAGGAAAATAATCAGAAAATGGTCACATCAGTCATTTCCTGCAAGATTCAGACAGCCAGTTCAAACTGCTTGTGTGAAAGAAGGAACTGGATTGGCTCCCAGAACTGAAAAGTTTCACTGGATCTGGATCTGGATACTCAGATGATGTTGGTCTGATGCCCTCTACCTCTCTCTTGGGCTCGACTTTCCTTGACAGCAGCTTCTTGCTCAGGCAGGCCTGTGCCTGGTGGTGGCCAGCAGCAGCTGTAAGCTTCCCTCTGACCAGCGTAGCTGCCCAGTTTCAAAGGAAAGAAGGGGAGCCTCTTTCATATATGTTTGCAAAAGTCCCATGGAGGATGGTCATTGCCCCAGTTTGGATAGTGCGTGCACCCCTCCATCAGTTACTGGTGGGAGTGGGGGCTGCAGCTCAGGGGCTTGTCCTCAGAGTCAGTCGGGGGCCAGTGTCAGCCTGCAAGAAAGAAGGACAGGGTGGGTGAGAGGTTGTCACTCTCCAGAAATTAGGATCCAGCCGCCCCGAAGCAACAGGTATCTTTCCTGTATGTTGTGGAGATTCAGATGAGCCCTGCAGTGTCTGGACACTGCTTGGGAAGGATTTTCTGTGTCACTGATGAAGAGAGTCCCTCCTCCTTGAGTCACCTCCTCCCAGGGCCCCGGAGCAACTGGAGAATGCAGACAACAGACCTGCTTCTCGTGATTTTATCCTCCTGAGCAAAGTATGAAACCTAGGGATGCCCGCAGGCAGAGCCCCATCTCCAGCCTGGCTCAGAAATGGCAGCTTTCACAAAGATTCGTAGGCAATTCATAGTATAATGTCTCCCACACCCCCACCCCCGTTCTCCCCAGTTTTGGTCACAAGTGACATGCTCTGTAGAGCAGCTAGGGTCGTGAGCAAGGCAGGTGTCCTGTCCGTGCCCTCCCAGGCTGCCATAACACAGGCCACACTGACACCAGGTCTGGCTGGAAAAGTCCAGGGTGCCATGGTGTTCCCCCTTCGAGTCCTGTGTGTATTTCCCGTACCCATCATCCCTTCCCCTGTAATCCTGTTAGGTGAAACAGACTTCTGTGTTCCATGCAGTGCTTTGCTTTAGAAACTTGGAGGTTTTCTATAAATAACATAATCCACTCAAAACCACTCAGTGCACCCTGCCTGGGGTTCTTCTCCATGACCGCTGTGCAGCTTCACAGCAGGTCACGGCATGGCGCGAGGATGCTCTTTTCACCCTGCCTTGCCACCTTGGGCTGGTTGATAGGATGGATGCCAGTTGCCCTTAAACTTGCTGACTTTGACATGCAGTGTAATCTTGCCTCTTAATTTGAGGTACCTTTATCACAAGGGTGTACATGGCCCCAGACGAAATGACCCCAGAACACACTCTCCTTTGATGTTAGAGTCCCCTGTGATATTCAGAGCTCCTTCACCTCAGGGGGCAGTGAATTTCTGGGTTAGGTAGGAGCAAGAGCCCGTGAGGCCCGGCTTCAGCTGGTTACACTTGAGCATCTTTCTCTGCAACACCGTGTACAGGGCGGCACAGTTCCTGAGGAAGATGGCAGACCCCCAGTCCATCCAGGAGTCGCAGAACCTTTCCATGTTCCTGGCCAACCACAACAGGATCACCCAGGTGGTAGCAAATTCCTTGTTCATCTTGGCCTGGTGTCCCAGGACACAGGCAGGGGCCTGAAGTGTGGGTGGACCATGAGCAGGGGAACTCAGTCCAGATCTAACATCTCCACTTGCTATTCATGAATTAGCAGACTTAAGTCTCGTCTCCCAGCCACAGATGACTCTTTTACCCTCTGCATATTTTGTTCTCTGAAAGCCTTCTCACCTGTGTTCTGCCCCACGTGAGTGAGGGTTCTAGAGTTTGATGGCATTGTTTTCTAATCCTGGACCCTCCATTGACCCATTGTGAGACCTTGAGCAAGGTCTAAGCTTCAGTTTCCTCATCTGTAAGACGGGGCTGTTCTTTGAGAATATGAGACTGTATCTCCTAGGACTGTTGTGAGCCATAAATGAGACCCTGTATTAAACGCCCTTAGTAGACAGAGTGTGACAAATGGTAAGAGCATGAGCTGCTGCAGCTCTCCTTACTGCCACCACTTTGCCAGGCACTCCCCTCGGCTGCGACTCTCGAGCTCTGCCCGACTTAATGTAACCCGTCTTGCTCACCTGTCAGGTCAGCCTAACCGGGCACCAGCAAGAGTGTGAGCAGGACCCTGGCTGAGAGGGGCCGTCCATCTTGGAAGCGTTTTCAGGCTCACATCTGTCTCAGGGATGCTACTGGCTTCACTGGGCCCTTCCTGCTCCCGGTTGACTGCAGAAGGCTGTCAGGGTTGAGGCTCCATGTTTCTTTCCCGAGACTCAACCCCATGTCTCAGCCCCAGGTTGTCTGGGAGGGGCACCAGCAGTGCTGTCCACGGCATTCCCACAGGGGGGGCCAGGTTGCGTCTTTGGAGAGAAAGAGCCTGAGACAAAGACCTCAGACTCTTCTCTTGTGGGAAATGCTTCTGTACTGCTGTGTCCTGCCGGGAGGGGCACACCTGCTGGTCCCGCTCTCCTCCCCTGGGCTGGGTCTTTCTGTCATCGTCTGAGATGTCATGACTAAGTCCACACCCTCAAAACTAAGCCTGGATCACCACAGGCCTGTTGCTGGAAAGCTGAACTGCTTTTCAGCTCAGCTCAAGAAAGTACTTTCTAACTGTCACAACTGCTAGGAAATACAATGGAGGACCCAGGGCAGGGGCAAGTTCCTTGCCGTGGGAGATTCACATGGGAGCTCTGACCTGTCACGGGCGGGCACATGATGGGGGGCATAAGGGGGGATTTGCAGAAGATTCAGGCTCCCTCCACCTGGGATGGTCAGGGGGGCGGTGTGGGTGGGAGGAAGCAGGAGAGGGGCTAACCAGAGGGGGCCGCTGCTGTTCAGTGTCTCCATCAGCAACTGGAAGTGATCCCAGGCTACGAGGAGCTGCTGGCAGACATTGTCAACATCTGCGTGGATTACTACGAGAACAAGATGTATCTGACCCCCAGTGAGAAGCACATGCTCCTCAAGGTACAGCTGCGGTCACCCCACCCCCACCCCCAGGGCCGGGGCTTGCCCCTTCACTTCCTTCTTACTTAAAATCATTTTTTAAAAAAACATTTATTCTTCTTTCTTAATTAAATGCTGATACAGATCTTACTGCACATAATTTTTCGTAACCTGCCTTATTTCCTTTAATATGTCACATACATCTTTCCAGATGTGGTTATGGATATTTCTGCAGTGTAATTTTTAATGGCTGTTGCATGTCCCATGGTAGGTGGACATTGTTATTAAACAAATCCCCTGTCGTTAGATATTTGTTTGCTAAACGGCACGGAACACTCTTACAGCACAGCTTTTGTGTACGGACTCTTGCCAAGTCAGACGTCCTGGAGGAGAAATTGCCTACTCAAAAGAAAAGCAAAATCTTCAAGTTTTTGCTGTATTTCGCCAAAATGATCATATTTGTTCCGTCAGTTTGCAAGTTTCGTTTTTAATTTATCAAGTACTATCTATTTTAGAAAATCTGGAATGTATAGAAAAGCACAAAAAATGTATATCTCTCACAGTCTTTTCATCCAGAGGTACTACTTTTAGCGTTTTGATGTATTTCCTTCTAATTTTTTCTATGCTCGACATGTTTTCAACATCTGCAATATGCATAAGTTACGTGCGCGTATCATTTGCGTCCCATTTCATTAAATGTATCTGGAATATTGCGCAGCCACTAAATAATGTGCTCTGGATGTGCTTGCATTTCTTTAGCCATCAGTCCACCTCTGGCTGCTTGGGTTGTTCCTGATCTCTCTCGGCAGAGATAGCACTGAGATGAGCCACCTTCCCCATGTTCTTATACACGCTGCACGGTCCTTTTGATTCTGTCTTCCCCAGAGTCTCCCCTTCATTGTTCTCCTGCTGGCTTTATTTTTCCTCCTCTCCTCCAGGCCACCCTAGCTATTCTAATGCCAGCCCTGTGGGGGTTCCCTTCTCTCCATCCCCATAGCACCCTAATGAGGTTTGCAGGACAGTATGGCTCAGTGACTTGTTCACTCCAGCTTCCTCTTCATAATCAGAGGTCCAGCAACTCACCCAGAGCCTAGTGGCCTCTCACCCTCATAGCTCTTCCCCAGATAGCTGCTGCCACACCCTGGGGCACTAAATCCCAGTCTCCCCCCTCCCCCGAAAAGCCCTCCTAGATGCTGCCATCAGATTCTCAAGCCCTTGTTTTCTCTCGTTGGCTTTTTTTTTCAATGTTTATTTTATTTATTTATTTTGGGGGAGAGAGAGGGAGAGAGAGAATCCCAAGCAGGCTCCATGCTGTCAGCACAGAGCCCGATGAGGGGCTCAAACTCATAGATCGTGAGATCCTGACCCGAGCTGAAATCAAGAGCCACTTAACCAACTGAGCCACCCAGACACCCCATCACTGACTGACTTTTAATCACTTTTAGTTCCTCCACACCTCTGCTTCCCAGCCTTCTTGCCCTCAGCTCTCTGCCTTTTTCCCAGCTCAGATGCCACCAGGGGTGCCACTCCCCTGACAGGGAAAAGTCTGGCGCACACCCTGCAGAGCATGGGGACAGGATAGGACTAAGGGGGATGCGACCTTAATGGTCCTCCAGTCCAGTCCCTTACGTGTCAGGTGTGACTTCCCCACGGAAGCTGCTTTCAGCCTCTTCGTTCAGGCCCCCTTCAGCCTCACTGTGCATTTGACAAAAGGAGCAGAACATGTCAGCGTTCGAGAGCTATTAGAGGGACAGGCATATCCAGAGTCAACCTGCCAACCTGCTCATAGAGCACTGTCAGGCAGGGAAGTCGCCAGTGGCTCCCTGGCAATCTGTGCGTTGTTTTAGCTTCTTTGAGGAGAGAAGTGAATAGCTGAATGTTCATTCAACACTGAGGAGGTATTCACAAGTACCTGTGATGTGCCAGACCCCAGGGATACAGGAACAGACTGGCTCAGCTCTTTCCTTCAGGAAGGATCTGAATGTGTAAATGTTGTCAGATCTGGGTTCAGACCCTGTCTCTTGACTTATTAGCTATGTGACCTCAGCAAGCTGGCTAACCTCTCTGTGTCTCCAACGCCTCATCTGTAGAATAAGGTTGTTGTGTAAACTTGATTCATGATTGTTGTCAGAATTAAGGAGAATACCTGGTGAAGCCCTATGCACAGACTCTGGCCCACGGTAAGGACTCAACAAGTGGCCACCGTAATGAGATACTAAAGGGCAGTCTGAATTTCTTCGTAGAAATAAAATCTGGGGTTGAAATTAGATTTATGTCTCCTTTCTTTATGTGAAGACACGTGGGTTTTGAGATAGAATGTGTCACTACATAATGTACATATGTGCACGCCTCCTTTTTTTTTTTTTTAACTTTTCCAATGGTTGTGATGGGCTTCTGTGCTCTGCCCCTTCTCACTCTAGGTAATGGGTTTTGGTCTCTACCTGATGGATGGAAATGTCAGTAACATTTACAAACTGGATGCCAAGAAGAGAATCAACCTCAGCAAAATTGATAAGTTCTTTAAGGTCAGAACCTAAGGCTGGGGCTGGGACTGAAGGGTGGTCTTTCTGGGGAAAAGAATGAAATCGGCCAGCAAGCAGTGGGGCTTGTTGATTGAGACACAAGCTCTACAGAGTCCAAGAGGAGGAGGAGGATAGAGTGATCAGGCCTCCAGCTGCCAGGAGAAGGCACTCACTATGGAAGCCTGGCCGGTTAAAGTCAGACATGCTCCCAGTCTCAGGATTTGGCTGGGGTTCGCCTGGGGGGCCTTACAGTTCTTTCTGCATGTGGCTTTTTCTCTTTCCTGAAATCCCTTGCCATCTCAACAAAGAGGTGTATCCCAGAAGATAGTGCCTGCTTTCATTTTCTGTATATATTAGAGCTCACAGAGGCAGGAGGATTAAAGACTGGATTTTAAATTGATCCACATTTGCAAAATCACAGCCTCTTCTGGCCCCGGGGGGCTCCCTCAGCTTGCCCCTGCCTCTGGGCATAGTGCCTCATCATCGGCCATTATACACTCAGACCTTTGCAATGCCTCCAGGGTTTGATCTTCTGGCCCCAATTTTTTTTTTAAATAAAACCTTGGGGTTAAATTAAGCCTTTGGGGTTTTCATGAAGGGATTTCCTGCTTTGGGATTGAATTCCACAGTGTTGGTTCATTCTAGCATTGGGCACTTCAGGCGTGCAGTGGAGCCTCAGGGGTCAGATATGGAAAATCCTGGTTTACATTAAAAGCAGAACCCCTCAAAAGTGTGGCATGGGAGACACTAGCCTGGATCCCACTGACTCTTCTAAGTTAAGGGGGAAGTAAACCACCAATAGGCATCCTGTGGCTTTGCTTCTTTTCAAGGCTGGAACTTTCACTTTGCTCTGGAGCTGCACCAAACGAAGACAGGGCTCATCACGGAGACCATGCAGAACCCACCTCTGCCCTGAGTCAGCGTGAATGAGATAGGGGTGGGGTTGAGGCATACAGCTTTGCCATAGTCAGGCCTGGGTTTTAGTCTGGCCCTGCCACCTGATAGCTAGATGATTCTGAGAAAGTCACTAAGCCTTTCTGAAATGGAGTTCATCAGCCTGGAAAATATGAATGCCAAGGGTATCTACTTTCTAGGGTTCCCCTTGGGATTTGGTGGGAATTACATAGGTGAGTCACAGCCCTGGATTACAATCTTGGCTCCTTGACTTCAAGTTGGTTTGACTTTGTGTGAAAATCACTTCAGCTGTCTAAACCTCAGTTTTGTTGTCTTTGACATGGGAATGATAATAGTACCGACTTCACACAGTATTTGTGTGGATTGAGATACTGTTTTTTGTTGTTGTTTTGTTTAATTGACTAGGTTTTAGAGCAATTTGGGCTCACAGCAAGATTGAGCAGAAAGTGCAGAGTTTTCCTGTTTACCCCCTGACCCCCGCCATGTACAGCCTCCCCCAGTATCACAATCCCCACCAAAGATACATACTTTTACAGTCAGTGAACGTACCCTGACACATCATTATCACCAAAGTCCTTAGTTTACATTAGGAATCACTCATGGGGTTGTACATTCTGTGTGTTTTGACAAATGCAGCATGACACGTATCTACCACTGTCCTAAAGATCTTCTGGTCTTGAAGTGCTTGACTGCATAGAAGCTAACAGTAAATACCAGCCTCCTCTCCATTTGTCTTGGTCTTCAGTTAGGACTTGTCTGCCCTTTAGTGTTCAGTGTTATGGTTTCAGTTACTTCACATTGTAGAGTTTCTCAGGAAGGCCACACCTAGCCAGCGGCATCCAGGTATCCACTCCTGGCCCAGAGTTTACAGCAGCAAGAATCCACTAACCACTAACCCAGAGAAATTAGAGCAGAACGAACCCTGCCCTGGGAGGCAGGCCTTCTGGTCCTCATCTTTCGTCCATTCTTCTTGCTGTGTGACCTTGGACAAATCACTTTGCCTCTCTGGGCACACTTGCTGGAACACAGGTTGGTTGGAGGCAGGGGAGGACTTGAACGCTGTCTGGGACTCTTTCTGGTTCTGAGGTTACACAGTAGCATTATCAGAAGCAGAAACTAGGGGTCAGCCCAGAGGTGCACGGAAGCCTGCTTTCCCCTGTGGAGGGCGGCCACCCGGCTCTGCCCTCAGCATCTCACGCCTTGTGTTTGCTTCCTTTGCAGCAGCTGCAGGTGGTGCCCCTTTTCGGCGACATGCAGATAGAGCTGGCCAGATACATTAAGACCAGTGCTCACTATGAAGAGAACAAGTCCAAGTGAGTGCCTGCCATAATGTCTCTTGGCTCCCGCGAGGACGCCCAGCCCGGGCAGGGGGCCGAGGGGCCACTTCAGCCCCTCCCCCCTCCCCAGAGCCCTGGGCAGGTGGATTCCATCGGAACACTGGCACCCGGCCGGCCGGAAAGGAACAGCGGAGGGTGCTCTGAGCCCTTTTGTATCTGACCTTTGCTGCCAGGGTTCAAAAGTGCTCAGAGCACAGCCACGCCCCTTCTCTGTCCCAGCCGTGACCCGTGCCTCTCAGAGTGGGAAAGCAGGAGCCTTCCTTCCCTTGAGAAGGGGGTACTGGCTGGCCCTCAGTGGTCGGGTGGAGCAGGATGGTGGTCTTTTTCATCACCTTGGTTCTCTCCTCAGATTTGAGTCCATGCAGTAAGTATGTCATTGAGTATATGGTTTGGATAGTTCCCCCTACGAAATGGGTTGACAGCCTCAGCTTAGATTGTTTTATAAACCACCATTCTAGGTGACCTGTGCTGGGATCTGGGGTGTCAATGACTCCTGGAAGGTGGGGGACATCCAGCTACAGCCTTGGCCACTCTGGGGCTGTTAGGAAGGTTTCTTCTGTCTGCATCTTTCCCAAAGCTGAATGAATATGACCATTCATACAGAGAGGGGCTGACTGTCCTTTAGTCAAAAGTGAGGGCTTGTGTCTGAAAAATATATAAATGGAGTATCCCTGAACCCCACCAGCCTTGAGCCACTGTGAAGGAGTCTCATCAAGGAAGCCGGTTAGTCTCTTCATAACCTGCTGGCTGCTAGTATGTGAGGAGGTTTTCTAGGAAAATCATGGAATTGAGAAGGCTGCACTCATTTCCTCATGTTTCCTACATGGATTCTCGACCACCTGAAGTTGGCTGGGAGTGGTGACGTGGCCACAGTGGGGTGTCGGAGGTTTGAGAGGTCGTGTCCCCATCCCTGTACAAATAACCCAAAATATGAGTCATGTCGAAGTGTAAATGTGGGGAAATCTGTCACCAGTCCAAGTATTCTTATCAGGGCCACTTCAGAGATCCTTTTGAGATATTACATTTTCCCCAAAATGTTTATCTGCCTCGTTTGGTGCCTGTGCTTAGTCTGCCTCCTGGGTCACCCAGCACCAGATGACAGAACAGGGTGGAGGGGGCTGTCTTTTTTCTCTTGGAGAAGGAGAGTAAAGACTTCCATTCATTGGTTTTCTCTCCATTTTAGGATGGTTTTCCCAATGGTATCTTTCCAAAGAGTTGAGGAGAAAGAAGAGAGGCAAGGAGAACAAGAAGAGGGGGGGAGAGGGAGAGGGGGGGGAGTGAGGGGGAGGGGCAGAGCATGCCAGCAATACCCCTCTCAGAGCGATCATGTTGTCCCTTTCGTGGAGTCCTTCCGTGTTGCCAGGTCACTGCCGAAAAAGAAGGCAGTCCCTTTAGGTTTCCCCAGGCCCACCCCCAGTGGCCCTTCCACACAGCTTCAACCCCAAGATGTCAGTGCTGACAGTCAGTAGGCAGGTTTGGGGACACCCCCCACCTTGCCTTTTCTTTGCTCAGTTTCCAGTTCTATGTAACCCTAGAGAGGCTCCTCACTCATATAACTGGTAAGTACCGTGGACACCAGGTATCTGGAAAAGCCTGTGATTAGGTCTTAGAGGAGGAAGAAGACTATTCCACTCAGCCTGTGGCAGGCTCTCTTGCTGGTGGCTGGGAGGCCTCTTGGGTCCACCCAGGGAGGCCAGACACATTTGGCTGAACACCAGGTGTAACCAGTCAGTGGAAGGAGCCTGTCCCACTGAGGCACCTAAGGCCAGAACCTGCTCCAACCCTGTGATTTTCTGCCCAGGTGGACATGTACCCAGAGCAGCATCAGCCCCCAGTACAACATCTGCGAGCAGATGGTTCAGATCCGGGATGACCACATCCGCTTCATCTCTGAACTCGCTCGCTACAGCAACAGTGAGGTGAGCTCACTCTGGCTGCTGGGATGGAGGCCTGTGGGGGCTCAGGGTGTGAAGGAGTAAGGACCAGCCAGGAAGGGAGTGATCACAGGGATGATGGGGAGCAGGGGTGAGGGGATACATTTCGGAGGCAAAAGGGCACAGTGGCCAAGAACATGGAGTTTAGAGCCAGGTAGAACTGGACTTGATTCTGGTTCTGCTACTGACCTTAGCAAGTTATGCACAATCTCTATGCCTCAGTTTCCTCATCTGTAAAATGGGGGTTGTGGTATCTGGGAAGGTTCGTTGAGAGGATTAAACAGTATATTGCATGGAAAACACATCATGCCCAGCAGATAACAGTGGCCCAGTAATGGTTTATCTGCACATGATCCAAACCATCTCCCCCCTGGATGGCAAGAGAACACTCATGCTCAAAGCTCTATCTAAATATTTTTAAACTACACAATAATAAATTATCATTGTAACACCAGAAAATGCAATTAAGGACAGAAGAAGAGTATAAAAATCTCTTATAATCCCACCAATTACATGTTCACTGGTGTTAAATTTTCTTTTCTTTTTTTTTTAAATATGGAAATACAGTCAATGCACATACCTCAGAAAAAATGCAGATATGCAAAAGAGGAAAAATCCATCACGTAAAATTCTACCAACCATAACCAACTATGGTTAATATTGGGGTTTATATATTCTCCTGGACTCTTCCTATATATACCCTTATAATAGATTTATATGTTGGTTTGAGAAACACAGGTCTTCTGATTTGAACCTGGATGACTCTGCACTATCCCACATTTGCTCACTGGTTCCATCATGTGGTTGGCGGCCAAAGTGCACATGCTTTCCAAACCCAAACTCTGAAAATGTCTTTGATCAGAGGACAACATATTTGAAATGAGGGCAGCCAGACAAGTGCACACAATGTGATCATTAGACAGCTGGCCCATATTCTTCTGAGGGCTCCGGGAAGGCATGGACCAAGGTCAAGCCCAAATCTTTGGCTTTCTTAACCATATGTGCCAATCATCTGAACTTAAGCTCTGGGAATAATTTCAGTCCTGGGGCCTCCTTCATCCTTGTCAAGTTTTGGTGTGATCTAAGAGTGAATCTGGCTTCAAGTTATTTTTTAAGCTATGTTTTATACATGTGTATATACCGACAATTGTCATTCACAATAGTTATATTCTGTAAAGTGGGCACAAACACTGGATCAGCAAAATACTGAATGAAGCATTGCTCCTAGACAAAGTACAGAGTTAACTTCCTGTGAAACTCTGGTCACCTCATTTTCATAGACTGATCAACGTGTATAACCTTGTTTTCGATATGTGTCTATTTAAAGACACCTTATGTAATTAATATGTATTGTTGATTCATTAACAGTAACTCATATCCAACAGCACTATAACTCATGTCCCAACAAAACTTATCTAAAACATGAGTTTTTTCCATAAAGCACATCATAGCCTTCTTACAGTTAGAATCACTAGGCAGAACATTAGCATTAAATTTGGAGGCATTTTTAATAGTGAAATCATCAGCAGAAATGCAAAAATGTGGAAAACATGGCATTAAATAAACCATGAGAAGGACACTTGTATATTGTATGATTACTGAAACCAGAAGGCAGAGACTGGCCATTTTTGACCTCAGCTGGGAACACGACTTTCTGATTTTTCACCACTGGGCACATATCTGCAAATGACCGTTAAGGGTACTGCAAGTATTGACTTTGAGATTACAAATAAATTTTAGTGAGTAGGCAAACACAAATACAGAATCCACAAATAATGAGGACTGACTATGTATATATGTATATGAACATAGATACCTGTATCCACGTATATCTATGCATATACATGGGCATACATCCATGTGTCATTATGGAATATGTCACACTCAAATAGATGTTTGTCTTCAGTGCTTTTCAATTGGCGAGTCATGTCTAGTGAGTTGTGAAATTAATTTAGTGGTTTATGATTAGCATTTTTGTGTGAAATAGGATAGAAAGAGAAATTCTCATGTGTTCAGGGTAAAGTTGCTTCATGCAAAGTTGTTGCTTCATATATATGGTTAAGCTCACCTTGCAGGTACGTGTCCCCGAGTTGCTATGTGGTGACTCTGGCATCACACAACCTGAGGTTAAAGCCTCAACCATTTACAAGCCACATGGCCTTCAACAAAGAACTTGTCTGAAAATGAAGGGGGTATAATAATAGCACTTCCCTTGTGTTATTCTTGGGGGAATCAGTGAAATCATGTATAAAAGTGCCAGCACATACATGGTGAGGGTGACGGCCCGTGTTCCCCAGGTGGTGACAGGCTCCGGGCTGGACAGCCAGAAGTCAGACGAGGAATACCGTGAGCTCTTCGACCTGGCCTTGCGGGGCCTGCAGCTTTTATCCAAGTGGAGCGCCCATGTCATGGAGGTGGTAGGTGTCCCTGAGGGCAGACGGCTTGCCCTCCCCTGTCCCCTGCAGACTGACCTCTGTTCACATGGACTCCTGGCTGCCTCTGCCTCTCCCTGAGCACTCTTTTTTTTTAACAGGCTTACTGAAATGGAATTTGCGTACAATAGAGTTCACTCATTTAAAATGTAAAATTCATTGGTTTTTAATATATTCACAGAACTGTGCAGCCACAGTCATTTTCAGAACATTTTTATCAGTTCCAAAAGAAACCCTGTGCAATCCCCTCCCTCATTCCTTATCCACACAGCCCCAAGCAATCTGTCTTCTGTCTCTGTAGATTTCGCTATTCTGGATGTTTCCCATAAGTAGAATCGTATACTCTGTGGTTATTTGTGTCTGGCTTCTCTTACTTCACATCTTCAAGAACCACGACCCACGTTATAGCATGAGTCAGAACTTCATTCCTCTTATGACTGAATTACATTCCCCTCTGCATGCTCACACCACGTCTGACTTTTCCATTCACCTGCTGATGGACGTTTGGGTTTTTCCTCTCCCCACCAGTACTCTTGGAAGCTGGTTCACCCCACAGACAAGTTCTGCAACAAGGACTGCCCAGGCACAGCGGAGGAGTACGAGAGAGCCACGCGCTACAACTACACCAGCGAGGAGAAGTTTGCCTTTGTCGAGGTGGGTGCTGACTCCGCACGCATCCCGCCCTCGGCCCCCCCCCACCCCCCGCAAGGCTGCTGCTTGGTGTCGACCCTGGTAGCCATGGCAGCCTCCTTGTGTGCTTTTGCTTCCCTGACCCCCTCCTCCTGCCTGAATCCGTCTCTGGCATAAGCTACCATTCAAAAATGATTAGAAACTCATTCTCCGGGAACTTGGGTGGCTCAGTCGGTTGAGCATTTGACTCTTGATTTTGGCTCAGGTCATGATCTCAGGGTCATAAGATTGAGCCCTGCGTCAAGCTCTATGCTGAGACTGGAGTCTGCTTGAGAGATTCTCTCTCTGTCTCTCCCTTTGCCCCTTTCCCCTGCTCATGCTCTCTCTCTCTCTCTCAAATAAAAAATAAAATAAATGAAAAAAGAAGGAACTTTTTCTGTTCCTAACGATCCAAAGGAAGGCATTCACTCCACTAGAAAAATGGGCTAAAGGAAGTCAACAGAAGAGACAGGGACAAGTGGCCAAAAGAGATAAGAAAAATGCCCAGACTGATGAGTGATCAAAGAACTATAGGTAGAAACTGAGATACGATGAAATGGCAGATGTTGGACCCCCAGGATTTAGTGTCTAATTTTATCTTTTCTTTCTTACTGTACATCATCTATTTTTGTTCTGCTTTGTGGGCTATTTCCTTAAGATCAGCTTTGTCCTGTGTATTTTTTATCATGCCTGTTACATTTTTAATGTCCGAAAGCTCCATCTTGTTCTCTGAATGTTCCTTTTATAAACGTCCCTGTTCTTGTGTCAGAGTATACAGTACCTTCATGAGGACAGTATAGCTCTTTTTATCATCTTTATTGAGGCATAATTTATATGCAGTAAACTGGATCTATTTAAAGTATATAACTCAAAGACTTTTGACAGTTGTATACACACCTCTGAACCACAAAGGTAAGATACAGAACATTTCTGTCCTGGCTTCGACAGCACCCGTACTAGAATTAGAACAGTACAGAGAAGGTTAGCATGGCCCCTGCACAAGCACGACACACAAATTCTCCCCTTAAAGACTTGGTGCCATTTGCAGTCTATCCTCCCGCCATCCTTGTGCCCAGTCACTTTTTTTTTTGTCACCACAGATTTGTATTTTCTATCATTTTTCATAGTTTGTAATTTTTTGTGTTTGGGTCTGCTACTCACCATCATAATTTTGAGTTCTATCCACATCGTGTTGTGTATCAGTAGTAGTTCCTTTTTATTGTTGAGTGTTATTCCATTGTGTGGATATACTATGATTTGTTTTCCCGTTCAACTGTTGATAAACGTTGGGCCATTTCCAGCCTTTTGGCCAATATGAAAAACGTTGCTTTAAAGATTTGAATATAGGGGCACCTGGGTAACTCAGTCGGTTGAGCGTCCGACTTCGACTCAGGTCATGATCTCGCGGTCCGTGAGTTCGAGCCCCACGTCGGGCTCTGTGCTGACAGCTCAGAGCCTGGAGGCTGCTTCGGATTCCGTGTCTCCCTCTCCCTCTCTGCCCCTCCCCTGCTCATGCTCTGTCTCTCTCTCTCAAAAATGAATAAACTTAAAAAAAAAAAAAAGATTTGAGTATAAGGTGTGTAGATATAGGTTTTTATTTCTCTCGGAATGGCCGTATTGTAGGTTTATGCTTAACGTTTTAAGCAATTGCCACACAGTTTAACAAAGTGGAAGTGCCATTCCATATCGTCACCAACAGTCCATGAGAGTTCTGTTACTCTACACCCTCACAGTCCTTGATGTTGTCAATTTGATTTATTTTAGTCATTCTAATAGCTGGTTAGTGAAATCTCATTGAGGTTTTAGTTTGTATTTCCCTGAAGACTGATGATAATGAGCATCTTTTCACGTGTTTATTGGCCATTCTTATATCCTCCTTTGTGAAATGTTGTCTTCTGAAATTTTTTGCCCATTTTTTAAACTGGGTTTCTGTCTTCTTCTTGAATTCTGGGAATTCTTTATATGTTTGGGACTACAAGTCCCTAGTCTTATATATGTTGTAAATATTTTTTCTCATTGGGGACTTTGCCTTTTCACTGTTTTAGGGATACCTTTTGAAGAGCACCTCTTTTTACATTTTGATAAAGTGTAACTTATCAATTATGTTATGGTTTGTGATTTTTGTGTTCTAGCTAAGAAATCTCTGCCTAGCCCGAAGTTGCAAATATTTTCTCCTAAGTCTAAAAGATCTGCACACTCATCTGTGTTTGGAATTATTCTGAAATATCTTCACTCTCTATCCCTTCTTTTGCCTCACTATTTTAATCCTAATTACATCTCTAGCCGAGAGCCCAGATTTTTTTATGGCATCATGTTCCTTTAAGGCTTCGGTCCCATTGTTTCTCTACACCAAAGCTTCTTTCCAGCAAAACCATCATACGTATTGATTCTAATGAAAATCCTCACCTCCTAAACTTTGTTTTCACCATTTCCCCTAATGTCAGATGTTCTATTTATTCCTTTGAGGTTTAGAGGAAGGAAAAAGATCTTAGCTTCTTAGCTCATTCATTACTTTATTCACTCCTTTTCAACAAAACTTTTCTGACAGCCCACCTCAGGCCCAGGCAGTGGGCACAGGGTGTGGACAGCACTGCTGGGCCCTGTTCCTGCAGCACTTACAGCCTGGTGCAGAGGGAGGAGGTCTAACACATCATGAGTGTTAGACTCATCATGGGTGTGATAAGTGCAGTGGTTGGTAAGAGGCTGATTTGGCATGTGCTATTCCCTCCCCTCCCCTCAATCTAGGTATTAGTGCTTGTGGCTGATAGGGGCCAAAAGATCAGGTTTGTTGCTGGGGAAGCTGGACTAGGGATGTGACTTCCAACCAATGCCACCCGAGACTTCTTGTTCCTCCTCCGTGCCATTTAACTTACCCACTGGGAAACAGACAGAGCAACTGTAGAAATACATGCGTCTCTTCCTCAGGATGGGGAGGGAATGGTTATTACCAGGACAAGACAGGAACCCAGGCAGACAGATCTCAGAAGAGATCTCCAAGGCAGGCCAGCATACACTCATCACAAAACCCGCCCCCACCTCTGCAGATAGATAAGTGAGTTAAAGGTCTAGGGAGGAGGTAAACAGAAGGGCAGAGGCTTTCCCTCACCTGAGACTTCTACAGAGATATTGTGTCCTGGAGGAAGTCCTATGGACTCCACAGCAACCGGCCAAGTTCTTTCGAAAGCAAAGATGGTAAAAATTCTATAGAAAATTTTATGGTCAGAAGAGTTCTACTTGATACAGTCTGTGGGTGCATGGTATGTAGAGGGGCCTCTAGAAGTCAGAGTGGTCCACAGAATGTGGTCTGTGAATAAGCTGCCATTTGTCACCAGTCAGCAGGAAGATAAGGACCTTGTGCCAGAACAAAAGTCAGCTACATCGTGAAGCACACCGTTCCATTTAGCTGACATCTTTGCTGTGTAGCAGGACTTTGTTGATGAAGAAAGCAGAGCACTGATTTCCCATGCAGCACATGTTTCTGACCTAGTTGTGAACGGGCACTTTGAGTAGCACTAGCCCCTTGCTTCCAGACCCTCCCTGCAATGTGGTGAAGGGTACTGGACAGATAAGTGAGCTGAAGCACAGTGAGCCTGATCTTGATCTGTGCCTGGCCAGGTGATTGCCATGATCAAAGGCCTGCAGGTACTCATGGGCAGGATGGAGAGCGTCTTCAACCAGGCCATCAGGAACACCATCTACGCGGCCCTGCAAGACTTTGCCCAGGTGACACTGCGTGAGCCCCTGAGGCAGGCGGTGCGGAAGAAGAAGAATGTCCTTATCAGGTGGGTCTTCAGATGGCCCTTTTCAAGAGCACATCTAAAATCAGGGGGTGCTAGGTGTAGACGACAGAGCATGTTCCTGTCTCAGTCAGCTTCCAGAGCAGCCTCTGAACACACACACAGCTTACTAGCAAGTTCCAGCAAATTCTAGGAGGCCTTCTTAGGAGTTGGACGTTTGAAATGAAGCCTCAGTCTCTGGGTTTGTAGCCCATATCCACCATTAGCTGTGTGCACTGTCAAATAACCTACTTTCTCTGAACCCCAATTTTCCTCATTTGTAAAATGTGGACGATAACTTACTTCATTGGCTGTTGATAGACTGAAATAATCAGTGTGTAGACCTAAGCACACAGCAGCATGGAGTAAGTATGCAACAAGTATAAGTTATCATTAAACTTTTGAACATGCAGAGATGTAACTGGACTAGTGAAACGCCCCTGTAATGAGAAAAAAAAAAAAAATTAGGCAGTGGCCCTCAGAGTCACCTGGGCGCTTGTTAAAGTGCAGACTTCTGGACTGTAGCTCAAGCCTGAGAAGCCAGCCCTTCACCCCGGGTGGTTAGATACAGGAATTCTAAGACAAGTGCTCCTGGGCCATCTCAGACTCTAGAAACAGGCTTGCAGGGCTTCCTCCCACCAGTAAAACCTACTCTGAATATTGGTTCTTCCTTCCCAGTGTCCTCCAGGCAATTCGAAAAACCATCTGTGACTGGGAAGGGGGCCGAGAGCCGCCTAATGACCCGTGCTTGAGAGGGGAGAAGGACCCCAAAGGTGGATTTGACATCAAGGTGCCCCGGCGTGCTGTGGGGCCCTCCAGCACACAGGTAAGTGGCTCTGGGAACAGGCCAGCTCTGTTGACTCAGAGGCCAGCCAGGCCATGGTAGGTCATCCTGGCTGGACTGTGGGGTGGTGGGGCTGGGTGGTCCTCAGGCAAGAGGGGCAGGGTCCAGCAGCTGTTCGAGTCTTATTCTGCCATCTTGTTTTAATATAGGAGGGAGGACTACCAGCTTAAGATTCAGGAGACCTGGATTCTAGTCCCAGATACCTGTGTGACCTCGGGCATGTTACACAGTCTCCTTGTGCCTCAGTTGTCTAATCTGGCAAATGGAGGTAATACCAGGACTGGCTATCTCCTAGCCCTGTGAAGTTTAGGTTCCAAAGTGTAGGAGGAATTTAAAGTAGAATTTATACGCATCTATCCTGTCCCTCTGTAGTGAACCCTGGCCCCTTCCCCTGAAGTGACATCCTAGCTTGGGAATTTATAAGTTCTGCCTCTGACTTGCTGTGTGATCTTAGGCAAGCACCTTGACCTGTCTGTACTCTAATTATCTTCTCTATTAAATGAAAATTTTGAATGAGATCATGTTACTGACAAGTATTATCCCCTCAAATGCACTAGTATCAAAAGCCCTTGACCCCTTAGAGAGAGTCTAGTAATCAGAGATACTCAGAGTTGTTAACCAAAGCTTCTGAACAAGAGGTCACCTGGGATTTATCCAAAGTAGTCATATAGTTGTTAAAAACAAAACAAAAAAAAAGTAAAGAATCTGGGCATCTTGGTCAAATCCTTGCCACTTACTTAAGGATAAGCAATTCCTGGTAGGCTTTTTGAGGAATTGGAAAAAAGCATAAGGGTCCATTGAACTTTCAGGGGTCTTGCAGGAACTCCCACTTCACATGACCTTTCAGCCTCTCTCAGCTCTGAAACCCTGAATCTGAATCATCTGAGATGAGCCATGTGAGGCCCACCGCCTCCCCTTCTATGTGTGTGTGTCTGTGTCTGGGCAGGGGCCGGGAACGAAGGATGGGCCAAGACGGGTTCTCAGCCATGTCACTGTAACTTCCTTGGCTTCACAGCCCACGGGCCAGTTTGCACTAATCTTGCTGGTTGTGGAAATCCCAGGGAAGCTTCTACAAATACTTCTATGTAATGTCAAGGACCACAGACCTTTCCAGCCTAGGACACACCTCATGGGTGTTTCCATAAGTCCCAGGACATGAGTGAGGGAGACCCGGACAAGGCCAAAGAGAAACTGGAAAGGAGGAAGAGGGCCACACAGGCAGGGAGGGAGGGACAGAGAGGAGGAATACTTATGTAGGTGGTCTGAGAGGGGAGTGTGACCACGAGTTAACCCCCAGCACCACCAAATCATACGAGGCGGCACAGATGCATTTTCAGTAGACTCCTGAAGTCAGAGCTGGAAGAGCCCTTAGAGACAAGCTAGTCCCAGTGCCCTCCCTATTTTACAGATGGGGAAACTGAGGTCCGGAGAGGGGAAGTGACTTGTCTAAGTCACAAGATGAGTCACAGGCGGAGGTGGGACGAGAACCCAGGTCTCCTGACTCCTGCCCCGGGGCTCTGTTAGGGCCTTCAGAGCACAGGAGACAGGGGCATCTAGCAGAGCTGGGCTGCTGACTGATCTGATGAGTTAAATAGAAGCAGGTGGGAAGAGTTCCCCCTCTTTTATCGATGAAATGGATTTTCAAATAGAATTTGATGTAGATCAGTCAGTTCCACATGGATGGTACTTGATGAATCCTTTCCTTGATGACTCCAAAGGCCATCATTAGAATAGTGCTTCTCGGTTCTTAGGGATGATCAGGCCTGCCCAGCAATGGGGTTGCAGAGGGTGGACTGTCCAGTAAACTGGCCACCACGGGGAGCTCTTGCACCACCAAGGGAAGTGCTGTGGCAGGGGCGTGTGCCCCTCCTCTCCGAGGCTGCGTGCCCGGCCCAATGCCAGGGGCATGGTGGGTACGGTCCTAGAGGAGATCCAGAGGCAGCCAGCACAGACATGGTGGCAGAGGGAGGTTGGAGCTTCTGAGAGGTGGTCGGCAAGTGGCCCCTATAGCAGTCGCGGCGGCTTTCCCACCGTATACAATACCTCTTGCTTTTCTCTCTCTCTCTCTCTCTCTCTTCTCTCTCTCCCTCTTCCCTGTCTCTCCTGCCCTCCCACCCCCTCCTCCTTTCTCCTATCTATGTCTTAGGCCTGCCAGTGGTCCCCGCGGGCTTTGTTTCACCCCACTGGTGGCACACAGGGCCGAAGAGGCTGCCGATCCCTGGTATTACACCGCCTGGCTGGGTTGGTTGGGGTATACTTCTCCAGGAGGCAGCAGGAATGGACTAGCCTGGCTCCTCAAGGCCCCTTCCAGCCCTAACATTCAAAGGCATATGATGTGGAAAGATCTAGATTAGCACTTGCACCCTTTGCACTTAAGGCCCTCTGTAAGCGGGAGTTGATTGTCTAGTAGACCTCCTGTGTAAGTACCAATCTTCACCCGCTTTCCTCCCAGGATTTTGGTAGGCTGTGCAATGCAGCTGGCACCACCAGA
Source organism: Prionailurus viverrinus (assembly GCF_022837055.1). Taxonomy (NCBI): domain Eukaryota; kingdom Metazoa; phylum Chordata; class Mammalia; order Carnivora; family Felidae; genus Prionailurus; species Prionailurus viverrinus. The sequence goes on along the minus strand of NC_062561.1, from coordinate 191,546,382 downwards.
GGGCGCCATCGCTCAGTCATGGATTCAGAGTGCTAAGGGTCAGAAGCTTGAGGTGGTTGGGTGGGAGGCTTGTTCTGATCATATTCTATTTCGCAGTTCCTCAAAATGTTAGAGCTGAAAGGGACTGATTTGAGAAAGCATCTGGTGCAACCCCTTCGTGTTAGCAGATAAGAAAACTGAGGCCCAGAGCGGGACTTCGCTGCCCAAGGTCACACAGCAAGACAGTAGCAGTGCCTGGCCTTAGACCCGAGTCCACGGCTCCACCCATGGCACCACCATAGCCAACCAGTAAAGCAGAGAGTGACTCCAGAGTGACGTGAACTGAAGTTCTCCTCTGATGCCCATGCCCTTGGCCGAGCAGAGCAGGCAAAAACCTGGGCCTTGAATGACTTGGTATTACCGGGTCTACCTACCCAGGGATGCCGCAGACCCCAGGCAGGACTTCCTCCCGGGCTGGGCAGTCTCCCTCTTGCAGGTTTATATGTTCCAAATTCACTTCTCCAACCCTAAACTGGTGCTTCCTTAAGACAGTGCTTTTTAAGAGCAGACATCTGCAGGAAAAAAAAAAAAAGAAAAATATAAATACAGCACAAAGAAACCTTTACCCCAGGGTGGAGAGCCAGCCCTTGACCTTCTCATCTTTCTTTCTCTTTCAAGCTGTACATGGTGCGGACCATGCTTGAATCACTCATTGCAGACAAAAGTGGCTCCAAGAAGACCCTGAGAAGCAGCCTTGATGGACCCATCGTCCTCGCCATAGAGGACTTCCATAAACAATCCTTCTTCTTCACGCACCTGCTCAACATCAGTGGTGAGTCGCAGTGGGGAGAGGATGGGGGTCCCAGGTTCCAGACCAACTAAGGCCTTCAGACCAAAAGTCGCAAAGAAACGTGATCATTGACCAAAAGGGACACATTTTGCCCCTGAAGAAGAAAATACAAACTTTTCTGGTGGGCTTGGAAAGGCCAGGCCAGTCCAGCTATTCTGACTCAGCTAAATTTGTCTGGTAGACATTTGCAGTATATTTGTCATGAAGTTCTTAGAAGAAGGAATTAAAACTGCCAACATACCTGCAGACGTGGCCAGGCACTTGACTATCTTGTTGCTCCTAACAAAGGCAGCTTTCAGGCTGTACCACAACCCTGTGTTCCACAACCCTGTTCTCCTGTCAGCAGGATGCCTATGCAGGTAGGACAGGGCAGGGTGGAAGGAGAGCAGCATCCAGGGATGTGGGAGTGGTAATGCATCTGTTGGTGCTGAGAAGAGTGATCTTAACCAACAATCCAAGCTTCTCCATTAGAGCACAGCCTAGGAGCCTTCAAGGCTTCTCAGTATATGGAAGTTAGAATTACCATGTATAAGGATGCAAGGAGCAGTTAAAAGTAGGCACCTGGGGACCTGGCTTGACACCGTGTTTGTATAGCAAGCATGCTTTTCACACTCGGATCGTGGCTTTTCAGGACGGCTTTGCAGGGGGATGATGGAAACTGGGGAGGCATCTAAAGCTCTAAAACATTGCTGCTCTCTTCCCCCCAAGGGCTGCTACTGAGAAGCTTAACAAATGGTGTTTTCTAAATAGATGTTAGACTGGCTTTCGGGTATAAGAGAGCAGGATCTACAGACCAAGTCATGTTTTATGAGTACCTGCTGCATACTAGTACAGTGGCAAGAATAGCAATGAAAGCAGTAAGAACTAAGTTAATAAAAACGGCAAGAAGAAAGATCTTTTGGTGCTTCCCGTGTAGAACCCACGACTCTTTCTGCTATGCTTTCAGAAGCCCTGCAGCAGTGTTGTGATCTGTCTCAGCTCTGGTTCCGAGAATTCTTCCTGGAGTTAACCATGGGCCGGCGAATCCAGTTTCCAATTGAGATGTCCATGCCCTGGATTCTAACAGACCATATCCTGGAAACCAAAGAACCTTCCATGATGGAGTAAGAGGCAGGATTGGGTCAGCAAGGAGGTTCCCTGGGTTCAGATGGTAGTTTTGCTAGTGAGCTATGTTCTTTCCACAACTTTCCAGATTAGGCAGTGTGCCCCACCAGGGAGAATGCGTATGCCAAGGATCACGTGACACCAGATTTCACTCAGCCTTGCAGATAGGTTCAGGGTTCTACCAGCCCAGCTGTCCTTCCTGTGCTTTGTCAGTCTCAGAACAGCCATGCTTGAAAGGTAGTCATCTCTGGGCATCAGGAAGCTGATATCCTTAACTACCATCTGATTTCTTTTGGTCCCAGACTAATTTTTTCAGACCTTGGATTTATTAACCTCATGGTGTTTTGATTTCTGTGGAAAGACTGTAAAGTAAGTCATCCCTAAAGCAGGCTGGAAACATCAGAATGCTGGAAGGCTCTCTTCTAACCCAGAGCCTGTTCATCTTTTCACCCAACCCTTCATATGTCCCAAGCCGCATCAGTCAGACTGCCTTGAGAGAGATTAGTAAGCTGCTGGCCTCTGTTCTTCTCCCTCAGGTACGTCCTCTACCCTTTGGACCTGTACAATGACAGCGCCTACTATGCTCTGACCAAGTTTAAAAAGCAGTTCCTGTATGATGAGATTGAAGCTGAGGCAAGTGACGTGCTTCCCCTTTCGTTCCTATAATCTTATTCCAAGCGTCTGGACTTTTTAAATCTGGAGCTGTTGGCACAAAGTGGGCTGTCTTCATCTGTTCAGGCTTCTGTACCAAAATACCACAGACTGAGTGGCTTATCAACAACAGACATGTATTTCTCACTGTTGTGGAGGCAGGAAGTCCAGATCAGGGGTCCAGTACCACCCAGTGGGGGCGCCCTCCTGGGTCACAGACTTCTTGTGGTATCCTTGCTAGTGGAAAGGGTGAGCGAACTCTCTGGGGTCTCTTTTATAAGAGCACTAATCCCATTTCTGAGGGTTCCACCCTCATGATCTAATCACCTCCCGAAGTGAGGTGATTCCTAATACCATCACCTTTGGGGGTTAGGGTCACAACATAAGAATTTGGTGGGAGCATACGCTTTCAGACCATAGCAGTAGGGGATCAATGACTTGTTCTGGAGAGTGATCTCTTTTTATGACTTTTTTTTTTAATTTTTTTTTTAACATTTATTTATTTTTTTTGAGACAGAGAGAGACAGAGCATGAACAGGGGAGGGTCAGAGAGAGGGAGACACAGAATCGGAAACAGGCTCCAGGATCTGAGCAGTCAGCACAGAGCCCAACGCGGGGCTCAAACTCACGGACAGTGAGATCGTGACCTGAGCCGAAGTCGGCCGCTCAACCGACTGAGCCACCCAGGCGCCCCATGACTTTTTTTTTTTTAATTGCAGGACAGTTGACACCCAATGTGACATTAGTTTCAGGTGTACAACACAGTGATTCTAAAACTTGACATGTTATGTTATGTTTACCACAAGCGTAGCTACCGTCTGTCACTATGCAGCACTATTATAATCTCATTCACCGTATGGAGATTGATCTTTACAAACATCGTGACCATCGAAAAGGAACCAGACCAGGATGATGGTCTTTCTTTTTCAAATATATTAAGGAATGGCAGATGATAGTAATGCATGGGTAAAATCAATTTTCTGTTGGGTCTGGTCTGGTTGGGTTATTTGGCTAATAATAATAACAACAGCAATACCACCTATCAATTATTATATATCTGCCTTTTGCCAAGGGCAGGGATAAGCACTGTAGAGAGAGACTTATCAAATAAACTTTGTAGCAGTTTAAAGAAGTGTGTGCTACTATCTATTTTACAAATAATAAATCTTAGACTTACAGTGGTCAGTTATTACACCAAGGTCACACAGCTTACAGAGTCACTTTCTAGTACTAGTAGGACTGAAGTAACCATCCTCTCAACCATTAAGGCTGTTTATTAGAGAGTCATTCGATAGCTTTATTTCTGTACTGGTCAGGATAAGCTAGGTTATGCTCCAGTAACAAATAATCACAAATTCTTAGTACCTTGAAACCAAAGGTTTATTTCTCCATTATGGATTGACTGGGGGCTCTGCTCCATGTGGTCTTCAAGCTGGGACCCACCTGGAACATTCACTAATTGCCATGCCAGGGGGAAGTGTTACTGGTACTCAAAGCTTCCACCAGGAAGTGACACATGTCATTGGTCAAAGCAAGTCACATGACTGCACCTCCTTTTCAAAAAGGAGCGAGGAGGTACAGTCCTGCCCCATGCAAGGACCAGGAGCCTGAGGGCAATGGCAGTGATGGTTACTGAAATGTAGTTTTGCCTTCTGGAAATGGGAATGATAGTCTGCGCTGTGCTTAACTGCATGGGGCTATATAAACACAGAATGGGCCAACTAGGGAAAAATGTCATAGAAACATAAGACATTCTTCTTTATAAAGGAAGGACATGACTGTTTTAGGATTAGCATCACCACTAACTTAGTTTGAAAGTTTACGTATTTCAGAAAAAAATCTAATAGAGATGCTTCTTGCTTTCTCAACCCTCCGATGTCTATGGGAGTTGAAAACCTTAATGGACCCCAACACAGATCTGTTCTCCTGAGTATGAACTTGGGAAGAAAGATTCCTGGAGACAAGTTAACTGGTTGTACCTTGGCTTTGACAACTCCATCTTCTGACAGATCTTATATACTTGTGTTCTCCAACAGGTTGAAAACAGAGCAAACCTAGAGTGTCATGTGGCCAAGTGAGATTTTTTTAAATATTTATTTATTTATTTATTTATTTATTTATTTATTTATTTATTTAGAGAGCATGCACTCACGAGCAGAGGAGGGGCAGAGAGAGAGGGAGAGAGAGAATCCAAAGCAGGCTCTACACCGTCAGCACAGAGGCGGACGCAGGGTTCAATCCCATGACCTGAGCAGAAATCAAGAGTCGGATGCTTAACTGAATGAGCCACCCAGGCGCCCCAGAGATTTTTTAAATAAATGTAAAAAAAAGCACACAGCCAGGCCCTGGGTAACATTTGAGGGCCTAGGGCCAAAGTACAAATTGAGACCCCAGCTTGTAGCCTGCCACCTTTCTGTTCCCATCCCCAAGCTCTGTTTTGCCCTATACAGGGCCTTATGTGCATGTGTACGGATATCCAAGCTTTGTCTGCCATCGCTGCCTTCAAACTGCGGCCCTCTTGGCTAACCCACGGCCCTAGGGGTGCACACACCCGAGGTGCGGTCCACCCTCAGGGATGATACCAGGGAAAACACCAAACAGGCCTGAAAGGGGCTTGGGCTTTGGGAGCAAAGATACTCAAGGCTGGTTCTAGAAGGGGAGCATAGGGTATGAGTGGGGGACACCTTGACCCTGCAGGTTCTTCAGCTGTTGGGACATCCCCTGGAGACCTTTGAAGTGCAGAGTCTGGGGCAGAGGCCTTGGTTACCTGCAAATGAGGACAGAGCTGCACCCAACTCTGTGGTTTATGTTCAGAATAGCATCTGGGGTGTAAGATAAAACCTGAAAGCTCTTCGGATAAAGAATTAACTGTAAGGAGCTGAGAATTTGGGGAGAGAAGAATGGAAGAGAAGTCATGTAAATACGCTCTGTTCCCTTTGAAGTCACATGGCGCTCTGCCCCCACCGCAGCCCCAGCTCAGTAAAGTCCCACCTGTGGCTGTTTCTGGCCATCACTGGAGGGTTTGGTTTTGATCCCATGTCTGACATGAACGCCTCACCTGAGCATCACAGTCTGCCACCTATGTGACAAGACACTGAAATGGTAAGATGACCCCATAAGCATTAAGATCCAAAGGTTTTTTTTTTTTTTAACTTTTTTTTTTTAACATTTATTTATTTATTTATTTATTTATTTATTTTAAATTTTTTTTTTTTCAATGTTTATTTATTTTTGGGACAGAGAGAGACAGAGCATGAACAGGGGAGGGGCAGAGAGAGAGGGAGACACAGAATCGGAAACAGGCTCCAGGCTCTGAGCCATCAGCCCAGAGCCTGACGCGGGGCTCGAACTCACAGACCGCGAGATCGTGACCTGGCTGAAGTCGGACACTTAACCGACTGCGCCACCCAGGCGCCCCAACATTTATTTATTTTTGAGACAGATAGAGACAGAGCATGAGCAGGGGAGGGTCAGAGAGTGAGGGAGACTCAGAATCCGAAACAGGCTCCAGGCTCTGAGCTGTCAGCACAGAGCCCGATGCAGGGCTCGAACTCACGGACCGCGAGATCATGACCTGAGCCAAAGTTGGACGTCCAACCGACTGAGCCACCCAGGCACCCCAAGATCCAAAGGTTTTTAAGCAAAGTTTTCAAAAAAAAAAAAAAAAGATTTTTCAGTTTCCAGTGACCATCAACTTTTTCATTTGTCAAGCAAGGTAAAATAAAGTGAAAGGAAAAGACAAGAAAGTCTAGCAGGAAAGAGGATGGGTTGGCTGATACAAGTAATTGCAGGGGATATGAAGATCTGTCTTGCATTGCCTCTGGGCAGGCCACCTCCAAACAGCAAGGAAGGGACCAGAGGCAGGGGCAGTTCCTCCAGAGATTTTTGGACTTTGCCTTCTCTGTGCCTAGCTAAAAACCTTGAAAGGAAGGGCCAAACTTCTTAACTGAATCACAAAATCTTCTTTTGTTGCTGTTCAAAGTCTCTTGCTCCGCAACATACACTGCCACCCAAGCGCCCCCTTTCAGTCGTCTAAGCTTCTATGATAAAGCCAGACAGACACCACTGACATTTCCTGCTTCCCTTTCACCAGGTGAACCTGTGCTTTGATCAGTTTGTCTACAAGCTGGCGGACCAGATCTTTGCTTACTACAAAGCCATGGCTGGCAGGTAGGAGAGTCCCAGGGCCATGAGCAACAAGCTTTCTTAGACTGCCACCTGTGAGACATAGTTTCCTGGTGTAAAAAACCTCTCTTCTTCTTTAGCACCTAAGGAAATTGGAGCGATCCTGTGGGCCTGGACTGGATGCTAAAATACGGAGAAAGGAAAATAGGCAGATTTGGTGCTGCACCTCATGGAGCTTACAGTCTAGTGGGGGGGTAACAGACATTAATAAAAACTGATGAAAGCACAGTGACAAGGGAGGTTGCATGCTCCCTGTGAAGGAAAAGTTCATGAGAATTTACGGATCTGTGACCGTTAAACCTGAACTAGTCTTTGGGGTGAGGAACTGGAAAGGCTATCCTGAGAAAGTAACATTTGAGTTCTTATCTGAAATTGGTAGGCATTAATTAAAAGTGAAGGATGGAACAGGAAATTGCAGGCAAAGGAACTGTTTGCAAAGTCCCTGTGGCAGAAATATCATATTGACAGCACACTTACTCCATAGGGCAGTTGAGACAATTAATGTGAATTAGTACATGTAAAGGCCTCATTCACAGACCACAAGAAGAGGCAGGTTGCATGCTGAAACTGAAGAGGTAGGCAGGGCTCAGGTGACGGGGCTTGTAGGCATTTACCTAGGAGGAATAGAATATCACGGGATGGTTTCAAAAGTATGACAGAGACCTCAGTTTTTACTTTTAAAAATCTGCCCTATTAAAAACATAAAAATGTGGAGAATGGATTGGTGGTGAACAAGTAATGGGTATATAAATATAGGTCAGATAGGAGACCAGTGAGGAAGTTGTGGTAAGATACATGTCAAGTGTTCGAGGCTTGTTGGTGTTGATTGGCGGTGTGTGTTGATTTAGACGCCCATGAATTCCTGGGTTTCAGGAACCCGTAACAGAACTGGTCAAGAAAAACCTCAAAATAGGTGTCTCTCTTCTTATTGGAAATCCAAGTCTGTAAACCAGTAATATCAAGAATAGTTACTTAACCAACAGAAATTATTTTTCTTTCTATGCAAGGAATTTGCGTCATTTTGCTTTTGACGGCTAGAGTTGCTCTGACATATTTCAAAGAGAAGCTGATGTACAGAGCACACAAGTTCCTATTAACAGAGAATGCACATCCAATGAAGGGAGCAGCTCTTAATGATGGAAAATACTTTCTGGGAAAGCACACCAAACACATAGTCTTTCACAAAGTAATCACTTAGCACATGTCTGGGTTGAATGAGAAGTGGTTAGAACAGTGAGTAGGGCTTCCAGTGTCTCTAAAATAATTCTCATTTCAAATATGCTGTGTACACAAACCCAGACTTGTCAAACCCTGATCATCTGTATATTTAGTTTATAAAACATTCTTATCTAAAATACTGCCCTTAATCTATACTACTTACTCCCTACAAGGTGAATGTTTTCCAAAAATATGGGTGGCTGGGGGAGACTGAGAGAGGTTGGGAGAGTCCAAGAAAGCACAGGAAGGAAAGAATGATCTAAATCAGTGCTGTCCATTAGAAATATAGTGCAACCACAAATGTGAGCCGCACATGTAATTTTAAATTTTTTAGTAGCCATATTTTAAAAAGGAAAAATAAACAGGTGAAATTAATTTAAAAAGTGTTTTTAATGTTTATTTATTTTTGAGAGACAGAGACAGAGCATGAGCAGGGGAGGGGCAGAGAGGCAGGCACAGAATCCGAAGAAGGTTCCAGGCTCTGAGCTGTCAGCACAGAGCCCGATGCAGGCCTCGAACCCACAAACCGTGATCATGACCTGAGCCCCTGAGCTGAGCCCTTGACCTGAGTCAAGGCTTAACCGACGGAGCCACCCAGGCACCCCTAATTTTAATAATATATTTTCTATCATCCAATGTATCTAAAATACAATTTCAACATGAAATCAATATAAAAACATTTTTTAATGTTTTTTATGTATGTTTGGGAGAGAAAGAGAGCAAGCGCACGGTGTGGGGGGTGGAGCAGGGGGCGATAGAGGATCTGAAGTGGGCTCTGTGCTGACAGCAGAGAGCCCGATGCAAGGCTTGAACTCACAAACCGAGATTTCGTGACCTGAGCCGAAATCGGACGCTTAACCGACTGAACTGCCCAGGCACCCCAATACAAAAATTGTTAAAGAGATAGTTTTTGTTGTTTTTTTTCCTAAGCCTTCAAAGTCTAGTGTGTGTTTTACACTTCCAGCACATCTCACCACGTTGCAGGTGCTCTGTGGGGTCCTGTAGCTGGTGGCTGCTCTCCATGCTGGACAGTGTACATTTAAATTATGTCACTTTCCTACCTAAAGCCTTTCAATGGCTGCCACTGACATCTAGAAAATACCTAGCTTTTTTACTGCAGCTGATGTAGTCCCATGTGATCTGGCCCCTAGATTAACCTTGTAAATTCCTTTTTGCCCATTGGTCTCCAGCATGCCTGCCCTTTATCCATACGGACCAGCTTTTTTTTTTTTTTTTCAATGCCAGAACACTCTCCCCCCAGATCTTTCCATTTTTAGCATTTAGGTGTCCATCCAGCAAAATTGCTTTAGAGACGCTGTCTTTGACCTCCAACTACCAAATGATCCTGTGTTGTTATTTTCAGAGCACGATTACTCTGCATTCTGTACCTCAGTGTGAAAGATAATAATAGCACATCTAACTCATAAGGTTGTCGTGAAATTTAAAATGCCTGTGTACATGCATGTGTGTGCTTGAGAAGTAGTAAATACTATGCAGTATTTTCTCTTGCATGACATTATTTAACTTCTCCGTTTATTTATTTAGTTGTCAGTGTCTTTACCAGAAGTAAGCTCCGTGAGGACAGGAACTTTGTATCCCCAGTACGAGAATGTTCCCTGGGATATGGCAAGCATGCACTCAGTTGCTTTTTTGGTAAATGAATAAAAGAGGGAGGTGACTCAACTTCTGTGTTGCTTGTCTTTAACCTGGAAGTTCTGCTTTATGTTGAGCTTTTGTGGCTAAAAAGAAATCCGAACTTTGCTCTAAAGCAGAAAATAGTTTTATTTGAAATACATAAAATAATGCTTCATGAGTAGATCCTACGGTCTGAAACAGATGTGGCTGGGTGATTGGAAATCACTCACCATCATGTTTACTGGCCTTATTCAACTTTTATCCCTTCAGTGTCCTGTTGGATAAACGTTTTAGGGCCGAGTGTAAGAATTATGGAGTCATCATTCCATACCCGCCGTCCAACCGCTATGAAACGCTGCTGAAACAGAGACATGTCCAGGTATGGTGTAGAAAGCCGGAGCAGAGGTGGGACAGGTTAGAGAGTAGCTATGAAGTTAGTGGGGAGATCAGAGATCAGGACTAAACACTCTCCACCCTGCATACTGCCCATGTGGGTTTCTGACCGTGGTGGGCATAGCACAGCCACAGAATCGTGCAAATAACGAAGAGGCATTGGCATCGCGTGGTTCAAGTTCTAGGCTTCTCATTCTGCCCCTAGGACATTTCTGTGGCATAGTAGCCAGCAGAGTCTTAGTCTTCTTGTCATAAGCTGTGGCTCACTTCTTTCCATCAGGACTGCCGCTCAGAAATGGGCAAATGCTGGTCTAAGGGAAGGCAGGCTACTTCATGCTTAAAATAAATTGTGTCAGCCAAACCCATACTAGAAATCACAGTTTGGTCTTGTGAGGTTGGTTTCTGTTAACATTTGACTGCAAATGTAGAGGAAATGCTGCCAGGAGCTCAGAAGCATCTCCCTGCTTTAAAATGTTAACATGAGCCAGGCAGGCAAAATACAAGATGCTCCAGCCACCCAACTCCTAAGCCCTGATGTCAGCCACGCAGCGGTGAAACGGCCTCTAGGCCATGACCTTTGTGTGCTTGGTACGTGGGCCACGGTGTTTGTGGAGTAGACCCAGGTGAAGGGCCATGGCTGAGAAGTACCCCTGGTGGAGAGGAAAGGGTTACCCTGGAAACCCTGGACATTTTCACTGCTCTGAGAAATCAAAGCAAAACAGAATTATGAGAGAAAAAAGAACGAGCTTCACTTCTGTCAACAGCAGGAGCTCAATGCTTTTCCTTCAACCTCTCAGGAAATTACAGCTATTAGTTACTCTTGCAGTCAGAATTAGCCACAGGACATTAAATACTGAGGGCTTTTATGTGCACATGATGGCTGTAAGGGGTCTTAGTTGGTAGAAAATCTCCCAAAAGGGAAATCGAAAAAAATAAAATAGTTAAGAATTAAATTTTAAAAAGTTAAGAATAATCCTTGGGCACCTAGTAAAGTGCAGTGCACACAGCAGGCACTCAGTAATTGTTTATTGCTGTTCGCATAGCATCTGCAATAATCCCCATGTGTGTGCCCTGATGGAAATTATCCTAAGTTCTGTTTTCCATGCTGTAATCAGCCCTTCATTCTCGTGCTTCTACACTCGTCCCCATAAGGGCACACAGGACAGACGCAGGAAGAACCTCAGGGCTAAATGTAGGAGGCCAGCGTTGCATGGGATGCCAGAGCCTGTCCTGAGCCTTTTCCTACAGTATGAATGAATCACATTTTCGCTCCACTGTTTATATTTCAAATTGACAGGAAAGTTGAAAGAATAACACCATGAACATATATATACTCTGTAGGCAGATCCATGATTATTAATGTTGTACCACATTTGCTTCACTTTCTCTTATATACTTATTTTTTCTCTCTCACAAATACAGTAAAAGAAATGAAATGGTTAAGAATAATTCTTAGGCACCTACCAAAGTGAAATATATGAATATATGTGTTTGTGTATATACATATGTATGTGTGTGTATATATACATATATGTATATATGTATATATACACACACACACATACACACACACATACAGATATAAAAAGTGCAGATAAATAGTATACAAATATGTGAATAGTGTATGATATGTATACTATAAATACGGTGTATATATAGTGAGTAGTATATAAATAGTAAATAAATATATAATCTATAAATAGGAAATAAGTATATATAATATATAAATATATAGTATATATAATTTATAAAAATATATATTTATATATAACATTAATATATGTATGTTTAAATATACATGACCATTCAGCAAAACTGCTTTCAAGAGGCTTTCTCTGACTTCCTTTAAATATATGTACTCTTCTTAGCCATTTGAGAGAGTGATGACACTTCACTCATGAATACCTCAGCATGTATCTCCAAAGAATGAAGACATTGTCTCATAATCAAAATAGAATTATCATACTCAGGAAATTTGACAATACTCTTTTTTGCATAGAGTCCCCATTTGTCCTAGTAATGTCCTTTATGCTTTCAATCCAATTTTCTATCAGTGCATTGCATTTAGTGGTCATGTGCCTGTGAGAACCTTAAGTAACTTTTCTCTCTGTCTCTTCCATGCAGTTGTTGGGTAGATCAATTGACTTAAACAGACTCATTACCCAGCGTATCTCTGCTGCCATGTATAAATCCTTGGACCAGGCCATCAGCCGTTTTGAGAGTGAGGACCTGACTTCCATCGTGGTAAGGGACAGGGGGCCCATGGGAGTTCTGGTCTGGGATTCCTTAGACTTGAAGCCTAGCTACAAGTGTTGTTAACCTAGTACTGAGCTAGTTAAAGAGAAGCAGTGAGTCTCTTTCCCAAATGAATAGAGCAAGAAATGAATGAGAGTCACCTTACCCTCCTGATTGCCTTGAGATCTCTGAGATGACCAATGCTGGGGCACAGCTGCTTTTCCTTTGGGCTACTACAGAATCAAGAAAGTAGGGGGGTGGTTCTGAGAGCTAGGGAAGGTTGCACAACAGTGAGGGTGTCATGGGTGTGCAGTAGTATTGGTCCCAGAAGGGCTCTGTGCTTGGTTTTTTAAAGCTCTGCTGTTGCCATCTTGAAATTCTTAATAATTTTTTTAACAAGGGTCCCACTTTTCCATTTTGCACTGGGACCTGCATACTATGTAGTTGGTCCTGATGCACAAGCATGGGACAGGCCTACTTTCTTCTATTAAACAGTAATTTAAGGGGCGCCTGGGTGGTGCAGTCGGTTAAGCGTCCGACTTCAGCCAGGTCACGATCTCGCGGTCCGTGAGTTCGAGCCCCGCGTCAGGCTCTGGGCTGATGGCTCAGAGCCTGGAGCCTGTTTCCAATTCTGTGTCTCCCTCTCTCTCTGCCCCTCCCCCATTCATGCTCTGTCTCTCTCTGTCCCAAAAATAAATAAACGTTAAAAAAAAAAAATTTAAAAAAAAAACCAGTAATTTGAGCTACTCTCTGCTGACTCTTCTTCTCCAGGAATTAGAATAAACTTGATTGACCAGTCCTGAAGTGAATCAAAGGAGGACTTTAATGCTTTCAAAAGCAGATGAGTGGAAGGAATGAGAGAAATAAAAAATCACCATTAAAGCACCATGGTGACAATTGTTGTGAGCAAAATCCAGCAAAGAATGCTGAAATTAGTGGCAGAGCTTTGAGAAGAATATTTTGTGATTCCTCTTATTATGAGGTCCCTAGAGTAGTAAAATTCATAGAGACAGAAAGTGGGAGTTTTATTACTGGGAACTAGGAAATTGGTGTTTAATGGGTACAGAGTTTTGGTTGAGGAAAATTAGTTCTGGAGACAGATGGTGGTGATGGTTGCAAAATAATGTGAAGGTACTTAATGCCACAGAGCTATACACTTAAAAACGTTAAAGTGGGGGCACCTGGGTGGCTCAGTCCATTTGGCATCTGACTCTTAGTCTCTGCCCAGGTCATAATCTCACAGGTTCATGAGTTCAAGCCCTGTGTCAGGCTCTACACTGGCAGTGTGGAGCCTGCTTGGGATTCTGTCTCTCCCTCTGCCCCTCCACCTGCGTTCTATCTCTCAAAATAAGTAAATAAACATTTTTTAAAAATGCTTAAGATGGTAAGTTTTATGTTATATGTTTTACTATAATTTTAAAAATTACTTGAAAATTAAAAAAAATGAAGAAGCAGGATTCTTGCACACATTATCTTCTTCAAAATATTTATTAACTCCAAAGGGAAGAATAATAACTGTACACTGGGGAAACTTGGCAGATACCATCTTAACCAAGCATCAAAGATTAACATCACCAGTATTAACAGATATTCATGTATCCCCCGTTATGTATTCTTCTGTGGTATTCTTGCCAAAATGCATGTTCTCAACCTAATCATGAGAAAATATCAGATAAATTCCAATCAAATAGCATTAAAAAAAAAAGTGAACAATACTTTTCAAAAGCATCCAGATCATACAAGACTGAGATTAGAAAATGTTAGTGATTGAAAAAGACTAAGGAGATATGACAATTAAATGCAATGTGAGATTCTGAATTGAATCCTAGAACAAACAAAAGGACCCTCGTGAAGAATCTGATGAAATCTGAATAAGTGGTGTCATTTAGTTAATAGAATTGGACCAATGTTTATTTCCTACTTTTGATAATTATGATTAGGTAAGATGTTAACATGAGGAAATTGGGTCAAGGATACACAGGAGCTCTGCTTTTTCACAACTTTCCTGAAAGTCTAAAATTATTTCAAAATAAAATTTGCTTTCTTAGGTGGACAAAGTGGTTAAAAACAAAAAAAACAATAACAACAACAACAACAACAAAAAACGGTGACTAGGAATGAGGGTCTAGAGTCAGAAAGACCTAGCTAGGGTCCCAGTCCTGGCCCTGCCACATACTAGCTGGGCAGTCTTGGCAAGTTACTTCACTTCTACCAGCCTGTTTCCCCATCTCATGATGGAGGAATATTAGAATTCACAGTATAGCATTTTTATAAGGATGACTCTTTACAGCCTGGAAGAGCTTTGCATAGTACTTTGCACTTAATAAATTATAACTTCTATAAAAAAAAAAAAAAGAAGAGAGGAGCATAGAAATTTGGGGCTAACAATGAAACATTCTCAGAGTGAATTTTCAGTAGCATTTCTTAAGAGGACTTGCCCCTTAAATGCTCACCTAAGCCCTGGGTCAGTGACTTTAAGAGATTATAATATAGCGTATGTTCTTCTGGGAGATCTATCTTAAGAAATGGATTTTACGAAAGGAAAGAAAGAAAAAAGGAAGGAAGGAAGGAAGGAAGGAGAAAGAAAGAAAGAAAGAAAGAAAGAAAGAAAGAAAGAAAGAAAAGAAAAGGAAAAGAAAAGAAAAAAAAAGAAAAAGAAAAAGAAAAAGAAAAAGAAAAAGAAAAAGAAAAGGGAGGGAGGGAGAAAGAGAAAGAAAGGGAAGGAAGGAAGGAAGGAAGGAAGGAGGAGATTATTCTTTGTTTATGCCAAAATGTTAGCAGTGATTATCTCCAAGTGGTGGGATTTTTGTTTTCATCTTTGTTGTTTATCTGTATCTTCTTGTTGTCCAGTAATGAATGAGCCTATCTCATGAAAAATCTGTTTTGAGGTGTTGGTGGGTGTCCATAGCCTCTTCCCACTCCTTGAAAGGCACTGAATGTTCTTTTAGCTGGGAACAAAATCAAAACAAGCAGTGAAAGCTGGTGTTTATCAGGTGAGGGCAGCCCCCAGGAGAGTAACCACTTCCTGTGAAGCCCAGGAAGAGGAGACCCCAGGGATGCTCTCTCCTGTGGGGTCGGGAGGCCCTCATTGGCCTTGGCTCAGAAGCTTCTGCCTCTTCTGAGAAACAAACTGAGGAATGTGCTCCCTTCAGCCCTTCCCTCCACCTTAGAAACTCCACTCTGAGATCAGAAGGCGGCTTGATGCCAAGCTGGGAGGGTGGCAGGGATTTCTCAAGCCAGTTGTCCTCATCCTACACAGCTGAGCAAATAGATTCTGGGAGAGCTCTGATGCTGAATTGGAGGGCTGGCAGCTTGCAGGCTGTGTTTTGTTTAGGCTATAGAGCACATTTGAAATTTTGAGCCAACATTTAACATTTGGAAGAATTTGAATAAAACTGCAGAAGCTCTGGCAACATCACACCAGCCTTTCCAGATGGCAACAATTGTCTAGAAATGACTAGACGATCCCATCAGGCGGGTTGTGCTCTCTTTAGCTTGCCCCGAGCCCCACTGGTGCACTTCATTCCTGTGTATGACCTTCCATGCCTTGCTGCACCTGACTTTGAGACCCCTGTTCTTCTCGCCTACCTGGGGTCACAGAGCAGGTCAGCGGTCCAATATGGCTGACACTCAGTTTTTCTGGTTCCCAGCAAAGAGCTCTTTCTACTCTTTCACAGAAGTTGTCCCATGAAGTGTTTTATTTCTTCAGTTCTGCTGCTCTGTGTTGCTCTCAGTAAACTGGCTTGACTATAGAAAATTCAGACCTTCTCAGAAGGCACCTGAGCCACCCACATGGCCTTGTAAACCTTCTGTGCCTTGATGCACTGGGTTCTGCATCCCAGAGGCAGGTGCCCTCCTATGATTTAAAGGCCAGAAGAACATAGCTGATGCCAAAACAGTTTGAACTATATAACAAAAACCTCGGTGCGGTTGCATGATGGAAGAAGTAGATCTACATTTCTAGGAGCCCCCCCCCCCATCAGCAGAGCTAAGAACTCCCTCCGTTGGTCTCCCTTGTAAACACTGATACACATTTGTGAGGCTCTTGAAATCGCAGAGCATTAGAACAGAAATTGTTCCCTGGTTTTTTATTTGCAGTTGTCTGCCTAGTAACACAGTACCTCAGTGTACCAAGGGACTCAGTGAGCTCGGAAATAAAATCATTAGCATTTACTCCTTTTATGTTATTTTATTTTATTTTATTTTATTTTATTTTACCCATTCTAAGTGAATTGGAACAAAAATAATAGTCCAGCTGGCTAGGCCCTAACAGAAGCAGAGAGGTGATTTTCTCTTTCTTCCCTTCATTTGCTTCACGGTGCACAGTGACTGGAAACATATTCTTCCAGTTGCCATTCCAGAACTAAAATCCAGATTTTGCCCTTCTTTTGAAAGACCCTGGGATCTGTCATCACTGAGCCCATTCTGAAGAGGTAATACCTGTATGGAGTTAAGCGGCGGCTTCACCCTTATCTGGACAGACGTTTTGCCACAGAGACCCAGCCCCAGGAATCCCCCCCTGCTCCTGCCTGTCTCTCTTGCCTGAGCTGTCTGGCCTCTATAGCCATTTAGGTTTGCAAGCTTTGATGCAGTTCTACACCCCCAATTTAGAGCCCTAGAATCTGAGTTTCAGAAAGGCAAATCTCTCAGATTCTAAGCATAGTCTGGGGCCTCTACCTGACCACACTCTGAACCCCAACCAGCATTAGGGAGGTCTTGTGGCTGATGAAAATAAAATTGATTCCCTGATATGGGGCTGCAGCCTGTGACCATAAACACCTGAACTCCACATCCCAACCAGTAAGGCTGGCCCTCTGGCTGTGCCACTTCTTGGCCACACTGGTGAACTGCCCTTGCCAGTGTTCATTGAATTTTTATATTGTAAAACGTCTTTACTTTAACCATTGTTACTTTTCTTTTTTTTTTTTTAATTTTTTTTTTAACGTTTATTTATTTTTGAGACAGAGAGAGAGCATGAATGGGAGAGGGTCAGAGAGAGGGAGACACAGAATCTGAAACAGGCTCCAGGCTCTGAGCTGTCAGCACAGAGTCCGACGCGGGGCTCGAACTCACGGACCGTGAGATCATGACCTGAGCTGAAGCCGGCCGCTTAACTGACTGAGCCACCCAGGCGCCCCACCATTGTTACTTTTCAAAGGGCTTTCTTGGCAAACTGCTTCTTTACTCCAGGAAGCTACATCATAGGAGCCTAAACATGTGATTTGACGTCAGAAGACCTGGGATCACCTACTAAACCATGTTCTATATTCCCTGTGTGACCCCGGGCAAATTACTTCACCCTCTGAGCCTCATTTGTCCCCTCTATGAAACAGGAGGATCTCAGAAAAGCACTTCACCACAGCAATATGGGAGTGTCCTAGAGCATCAAAAAAAAGGATGCCTTCTCTCTGCATAAGATTGTGCTTTGATTCTTTTTGACAGCAGCACAAGGGACCAAGCCAACCCAAAGGGGTCCACTCTCCTTTTACTTGCCAACAAATGCAGTGACCTGTTGTATCTGCATATTGTCCACTTTGCTCCCATTCTCTGCTTGAAGGTAGGGTTCCAAGCAATCACATGGGCCCTTGGTTCATGGCTTTCAGCTGTACCTTCACCAACATGAAACCAACCCTGTGACTGAGAGACACAAGAGGAACCCAAAGGAGGGGGCATTCTGCCCCCAGCTATTTTTTTAAATTTCTATCATATACAGTGGTTAAGAATATGGACTTTGGAGCCCAACTTCCTGGATTTGGAGTCAAGCTATTTAACTTCTCAAAACCTCAGTTTCTCTGTGCATAAAGAAAACCATAATGGTAACCATACAGGGTTTTTTGAGCATTAAATGAGTCAACACACATAAAGTGCTTAGGATACTGTTTGGCATATATTAAACTGAACCATATGAAACTACTAATACTCAATAGTATTTAATAAAAGACCAGTAGCTTCACATGGTCTGACCTAATTGTAAGTACTTAGCGAGTGGTAACTCATGATTGCTTTCTGCAGGGCAGAGATAGATTCTCTGGTGACAGCCAGTCAGACCTTTCCTTTTGTTGACTTGCAACACTGAGAGGGGAACTTTTCCCTCACCAATATGGGAACTGGAAAGCAAGCAGGCATGCTTTCCAAGCAAGGGACGTACAGACAGGGGACTTGAACCTGGTCTGTGGTCCCCTTCCCAGAGCAGGCATGCAGCTTCCCTCAGCACAGTCTGGCAGTCCCTCCTCCAAAGAAGAGCGTGTTGTCCCATGTCACTGTGGGATCCTAGTCTCCACGTCAGCAGCTGGGAGGTTGTCTGAGAGGCTCTCCCCCGCTTGAAAGGAATCCATAAGATAAAGTGGTGCACGTGTAGAGGATACGTGTATGTCCTCAGCAGCCATGGGCTCTCTCTGGCAGGAGTTGGAGTGGCTGCTGGAGATCAACCGGCTCACGCACCGGCTGCTGTGTAAGCACATGACCCTGGACAGCTTTGACGCCATGTTCCGGGAGGCCAATCACAATGTGTCTGCCCCCTATGGCCGCATCACCCTGCACGTCTTCTGGGAGCTGAACTTCGACTTCCTCCCCAACTACTGCTACAATGGGTCCACCAACCGGTAAGGGACTCCCTGGGCCAAGGGGGCTGGGGTGGGCTGAGGGTGGGGGAAACAGTTCCTTCCTGCAACAGGCATCTTTTGGAGTCCCTCTTGTGCTGCAGGTGGGGATGCCATGGTGACCAAGCAGACACCTTCCTGCCTCTGAGAGCCTCCAGGCTAGAGGAGGATGCAGGTGATCCAACAATCACACAATAGATGTACTGTTAGAAACAATAAACTTGGAGATGGAAAAGAAGCCCCCAGTCATGAGAGAGAAAATAGCACCACCTAATCCAGTCTGGGAAGTGATGGGAACCTCTAGAGAGGCTTCCTCCTCTGAGGAAGTAATGCTTGAGAAGAGATGTGAAGGATGAGTAGGAATAAATAAGATGAAAAGACAGGAGAAGAATATTTCAGACAAAGTCTCCAAGGAACCTAGAGAGCCTGGTGAGGGTGGAACAGATGGGATGGGGAATGGTGCCTTGAAAGATAGTGCAGGACCCAGGAAGAAGCAGGAACCAGGCCGTGCACTACTCCATAGGCCAACATAGGATCCCGCATGGTGCTTTATGATCAGATGGTACCTTTATGAGGACATCCACATGCATGAACACATTCATGCAAAACAGGCATACATGTGCATGACGAAGTGCTGCGTGTCTCCTGCAAGGTGCACACAGCCCTGGGTCGGGCACCGAGGTGAGGACATAGACCTAATCCCTCATCTCCACAGAGGCTCAAAACCTGACAGAAGAGGTGAGATGTATTCACGCACAACGCAAGTACGTGAGGGGCACCTGGCTGGCTTAGTCGGTTAAGCGTCTGACTCTTGATTTCGGCTCAGGTCATGATCTCATAGTCATGAGAAGAAGCCCCACATTTGGCTCCACATGGGCATGGAGCCTGCTTGGGATTCTCTCTCCCCCTCTCCTTCTGCCCCACCCGCACTGACACGTACACACACACTCTTTCTTTCTTAAGAAAACACAAGGCCATGAGGATACACAAATATGCATGTGTTTACAGGTCTTCTCAGTACTCTCAGGGCCTGGCTCAGAGCCAGTATTAAATTAGTATGTGTTGAATGAATAGAAGGGTCTAGGAGGAAACCACAGATGAGCCTAAATCCACACACTTAGCAAGACAGACTTCCAGTTCTGTAAAGATTTGGGACTTTTAATCCTCTTGAGCAGAGATCTGCAGACTATCGCCCACAAACCACATCTTGTTGCCAACTGTTTCTGTACAACCCATGAGCAAAGAATACTATTGACATTTTTGTATGGTTGGGGAAAAAATCCAAAGAAGAATTCTAATTTGATGACAAGTGAAAATTATTTGAAATTCATAAAGTTTTACTGGAACTCAGCCGTGCTCATTCATCTACAATTGTTTTTGGGTGCTTTCACACTACCAGCAGAGTTGAGTAATGGTGACAGAGACCATCTGGCTTGTAAAGCTGAGAATGTTTCCTATCTGGGCCTTCACAGAGTTTGTGGAACCCTGCTCTTAAGAAGCCAAAGTGGGTGGATAGGGAAGGATCAGAGCCCCAGAGAAGGCCGTTTTCAGGCCCAGCCAATTGTCACTTCTTGCCTATGTCCTTGTAAGCGAGCCATAAACCCAGAGTCTAGCCTGGGAATCTGGGCTGCAGTTTTCCCATCTATAGAAAGGAGACACTAGGGGAATGAATGGGAGCATGTCAGAAGAGTTGTGTCTTTATAGGCAACCACCTAAGAAACAGTGTGGTTGCACCTGGTCAGGAGGGGCTCTGGCGAGGCTGTGTCCCGTGAAGAATACTCTTTGGGCCTGGTTAACGCCCTTCCCCTCTCTTTTCTTCTGCTAGTTTTGTTCGAACTGCCATTCCTTTTACTCAAGAACCACAAAGAGATAAACCCGCCAACGTCCAGCCTTATTACCTGTATGGATCCAAGGTGAGTAGTCTTGCCTGTGTCCTACTTCGAAGAGGGCTAGTGAGCAAAAGCAAACAGAAAAGTGTTTCCTGAATCAGAAAAGTAAGAAGATGTAGAGATAAAGAGGCAGTAGTGAGAAACAAGTGCAAGCAGATTCATCTTTATTTGTGCACAACTAGCAAGCGCGGGGGTGAACGCAGACCCGGGGGGGCTGGATCCTGGGTGGGAATTGTTTGGGGAGCACGTCACAGAGGTGAGCAGGGAAGTAGGTGTGTGGGGCTTCTTGTCTTCACCCCATCTCCTCCTGTTTCTCAGTCGATTCATTGTCGTATCATCTTGCAATTCTGGGATTTTTTTGTGTTCCATAAAGATAAGAGATTTGCAGACAGGAAGCAATTGGGAAGGTGGAGTTTGAAGGAAATCTCAGATCCCTCGAGCTAGAGCTGAGAGACAGGTCTTCTCCCATCTCTTTACTGCTTTGTTCACAATGCACATCCTGACCCTAACTAGACCTCCCAAATGGTGCCCTGTTCTAGACCCTCAGTCCTTTGCCATTCATTAAATAGACATTTATTAAGCGCCCACTATAGGCCAGACACTGGGCTAGATTCTGCATGCTGGGAATATATCAGAGATTAAAACAGATGTCATTTCTGCCCTTCTTGAATTTCCACACCCATGGTAGGGACAGTGGGCAGTGTTCACAAAGTCTCACGACACTGTGGTATGTGTAGGAGATCCATTTCTTACCCTGCGGGTGTGAAGGGGAGAATGACACCGACAGGGTGAAATGTGTCAACCAACAGCAGCAAAGGCAACATTTTTCTTCATGATGGAATAGAAATGGCCACCTTTGACCCCGTTTTTTAAAAAGTAAGCACAGATGGACTCAGAAGAAGAACTTGACTGAATATATATGAGAAAAGGTACTCCTCTAAGGTCGGGGACCCCTAGATCAGGAAGTGTGGCAAACCAGTGAGCTCCCACCACTTGGGCCTACAGGTGGGTGGGCTTAGAGGCTCTTGGGATGATGCTGGGACAGTGCAGGTGTCCTCTCCAAGATGGCCAGTCTGGTCAAAGCAACTTTCTCAAATCAAGGGACATTATAGCCAGCATTTTGGGTAGTTCACAGACATGTCATTGAAAACCGCTGAATTACAAAGTAAGAACAACACCTCCCACTTCAAATCTCTTTCAAACCTTGTAATTATAACAAGAAGAAAGACTTCTGTTGATGCTAGTATGTCTTAATACCTTCTGCTCTCCAATCTCCCTTTTTATCAAAGCTAAGAGAGCAGACCTTAAGCTCAGAGGCTTTAATAGGCAACAGGATCTAAGTCAAACTTAATATTATGTTGTTTTCATTATGTTTATTCTTATATCTCTTCTGTGTATAGAAGGAGGGTGCTGGCTTTTCATTTATGGAGTCATAGAAGTCTATCTTTTAAAATAAGTTTAAGTTTGAAAAGTGAGTCAGAAGAAAAATATTGTTAATAACAGTAGAGATAATCTGTGGTTTAAACAAAATGAAGGTGGGGTACGAGGTGTTATGTGATAGCCTGAAAGCTGGAAAACACTCTAGGGCAAGGCTCCTCAGCCTTTCCAAAATAATCCCCCCAACAGCAGTGGACACTGGACATCTGCCTCAGCTGACTGGAAGTATAACCCAGAGAACCCACCATCAACTCGAAAGTTTCCTCAGAGTATTGTGTTTTATTTAAGCCATGCAAATTTTGCTTTCTCTACCATAATATATTCATGTTTGTTTTAATATTAAAATAACATTTTAAATTCCTAACTGGGTTCCCCTAAATGGACGCTCCTAAGAGACGCCATATTTCTCTTTGACATACCGTGGGGGTGTATGCTTTCCAGCTTGAGAAGCTTTGCCATGGGGCATCCATCCAACCCAGGCGATCCACAAGAGCACTGACATTTGAGGGGAGACGAATGGGCAGCCTAGAGACGCATTTTTACAAAAGAACTACTGTATAGAGGGCTTTAAGCTACATGATGCAGGCTGCCTCCTCCCTACCTCTCACTCCCCAAAACGAGGCAGTATGGCGGGATGATCACCACCCCCTCCTAGTAAGGCACCCTCATCAGGGGCATCCTCATTGTCGGCATCCTGGTCAGCTGCTGCATCCTGGTTGTCTTCAGCTTCTGCTTCTGGTTCTGCATCAGCTCCGGAGTTCTTGCGTGGCATTTCCACCAGGGGGAGCCCCTGCAGGTCTTCCTCTCTCTGACCAAGAGCTGGGGCCTCCTCCGGCCATCTCACCAAGCCATTGGCTTCCTCCATGTGGCCGGCTCTGTAAGACCATCGAGGCTCATGGCAACGGATACACCAGAACTGGAGGCAGATAAAAGCTAAGACGGCTGTGAAGCAGGCCAGCAGAATGGCCATCAACACCCAAAGGGAAATTTGGGGGTCCACCAGGGAGCTCCCAGCAGCCAGTGGACTCTTATCCAGGGTATGGAACATGGTGCAGTAGTGCCTATAAGGGAAGGCAGCCTTCTTGCAACTGATGCACAGGAAGTAGAGAGTGGAAGGGGCGAGGTGTTCCAGCACCACAGAACTGATCGTTCGAGGCACTTTCTCCTCGTGGTGGAAGCTGTAGCGAAGATAGCCGGAGAAGATGCTGTTCCAGTTGGGCCTATACATAATATGGTAATAGTCCTCCAGACAGGGCTCCGAGGACGACCAGGAAATGATGGCTCCTGTATAAGAAACGTTCCCAACCTCGATGTTCATCCTGATTCTAGAACCAGAATCAAAGTGAAAAGTGACATCCCCTTGCTTAAGTATTTATGATCATCATACCAGCATATATTACACATTCAAGATGGAGACTAATAATTGTCCCTATTCTACAAAGAAATGGAGGACAAGAGGTTACGTTACTCAGCTAAGGTATAGCTAAGAAATGACAGAACAAAATCAGGGCTGTCTCATGTCAAAGCCTGAGGTCTTCAGGCCTGAAAAAGATGCACTCACATCCTCCCAGCCTCATCCTGCCCTGGCTGAGATCTTTTAGGTACAACATTGTTTCCAACCCTTTAAAATAAGAGAGGCAATAAAAGAAATCAGACAACCCGATTAACGTCCCTACATTAGTCACCACACGTTTGCGACCTCCAAGTCAGACAATTATATCACCTACAATATCCCTTCTGGAACTTCTGCTTTTGCTGCAAGTGCTGTGAGCTCAGTCATCTAGAACATTCTGCCCACTGCGATTTTAGCCTCCCAGCTCTGTTGCCCGTGAGAGAGGAGATTTGCGTCATCACTCCTTGGCAGCTGATTTCTCCCCAATGCCTCTGCTCCTGTTTTATTTCTTTGTTTGTTTATCCAAAGGCAAACATACCCAGGAAATTAGTTGTGTAGGTCAAGACAATCAGCTCCTAATACCAGCATAATTGCTACTGCTCAGTATCTCTGGTACTGTGAATATCGATGATGATACTAACCACCAGCAGTTAGTGAGTGGTTGCTGTGTCACATCTAGTATGTGTCATGCTGCATGCTCACAGGCCATAATAAATGTCACACCCTCTGAGCTAGGTCCCCTTTGTATAGGTGAGCAATCTGAGGTCACTCAGCTGATAAGTAGACTCAAAGCCCCGTAATTGCTGGATTTCCAAATGCAAGGCTGCTGGGTTTAGTTACAGGATGTTACCGCAAAATGAGGTGTTGGTACGCAGACCTGGTTGCTGTTTTTCCACAAATCAAATGAGCCCTCTTCAGATTCCCAGCCTTACGGCTTTGGTAAGAGAACACCATCTTCAAGATTTGGGGGTTTCTCTTAAATTCTGTCTGTTAGAGACATAGTGTTTCCCCTCCACTGAATTGCCCCTGATCTATGATTCAGCGACAGCTGTATTCATTCAACCTGTGTATGTTCATGTACAGGTCTTACCCAGCCCTATTCTCTGCCCCTTCTGTCTCACGTGAAATACAGAAGCCTTCGTTTTAGATATTAATGACCTAGTAAAAACGCGTCAACCAGATTTTAACCTGAATTGGCTATGAAGCCAAACTGATTTCTATCACAAGCTGCTTTCTGTCTTCCCTGCCTCCCTCCGACCCTCTATTTTCATGCCCACTCTCCTAGAGGAGGTGGGCAGAGAGATGCAGAGCATTGAGTGATTTTTCAGTCCTTGTTTTTCTTCCCTAAGGATGACAGTGAACTAAAATGCTCGGGAAGGGGAATAGTTCCCTTCTGTTTGGTTGGAAATTTCATCCCAGAAACAGGCAATGAAAGGGACAAGACAGGTGTGCTCAGATCCCTCCCGGGAAGGTCATTGCCAAGGAGACTATTTGAGCTCCCTTCATCAGTCTCCTTTCTCATAAGCTCCCCCATCCACTCCACCCCACACATCCCTATAAACACACTTCTGACCACAATGAAAAGAGCTTAATTCATTACTTATAATACAGAGGCTATGGCCTTTGTAAAACCCTTCCATCAGGGGTGATAGGGAATCGCGTTTTTTTGTCATGACTCTTCTCTCTTGTTTGCCTCACATCTGCTGCTGGCTGTCTTTGCAGACTGAGTTCTCTACAGCAGACATTTTTAAGAGCTTTCTGGCAAGACACTATAGCAGCATCCTCAGCTTTGGAGACCAAATCAGTCTCCCTTATTTGTTTTTCTTTCTCTGCTTCTGTTTCTAAATTCCCCCTATTTTTAGCTATTCATATTACCATTGCCTGGCCGTCCTCCAAGCAGAGTGTGAAAGGAGAAGCCATTTCCATTTCCAAGAAGAGTCATTTATGTCCCTTACCTGATGCTCGCGGTGGATCTGGTTAGAACGCAGCCTGCAGAGGCAGAGACAGAGTGGACCAAAGCTGAAGGAATGGAGCCTTCTCCCCTCCTCTGCTCTGGGCTCTCCTTGATGTCTCTCTCGCCACTGTCTGAGTAATCCCACTGTCGCCCCCAACGCTCACATTATTCATTTCTTCAGATCAGCATCATTCACCATGGCAACCAGCAGGCATCTGTACGCACGATGCTTTCAGGGACCAGTCTGGAAAGGCTTTTGCCCACTGAGAGGAGCTCTCATTCCTTTGGCCAAAAAAAGGCAAACAGTCTCCTGCAAACTGATCCTCAGAATGGTACTGATTGTTCCAAGGCTGCCAGATTTTCTCTGTAATTGGCTGGCAATCATTTTTTGCCCCATCTAGACCCTCTTTGGACAATGGTCAAATACAATTATCAGTTATCCCACAATTTAAACAGCAATTTTATCCCTTGCCCTCCCACCCCCACCCCACCTCCTACCATCTTCTTTCTTTATTCTTGTCTCCTGTGGCAGTCTCCAGATACATGACACTGGTCAAGACTCTTTTATTCTCTGGGCCTCAGTTGCATCATCTGTAAAGCTGTAGCCTTGGGCTAGATGGGGATGGCAGATAGAAAGCAGGATTCTACCCCCTGCCTAGTCCTGAACCCACGTCAGGCTTTCTAAACCATCACAGCATATGTACTGGGTTGATTTGAGTCTACCCAGAACCTCAGGGTGTGACCTTATTTGGAAATAGGGTCTTTGTAAATTTAAATTAGTTGAGGATCTTGAAATGATACCATCCTAGATTTAGGGGGAACACTGAATCCAATGACTGGTGTCTTTATAAGAGAAAGGAGAGGGAGATTTACACAGAGGGGCACAAGGGGAAGGAGCCATGTGAAGACAGAGGCCAAGGTTGCAGTGATGTCACCAGAACCAGAGAGTGCCAGGCACTGCCGGGGCCTGGAAGATGCAAGGATAGAATCTTCAGTGGGCACGTGGCCCTGCCAGCACCTTGATTTCAGGTTCCTGGCCTCCAGAACTGTAGGATGTTACAGTGTTGAGGCACCACGTTTGGGATCATTTGTCACAATGCCCTTAGGAAACTGATACAACACTTCTTCCAGTTGGGCTCAGAAACACAGGCATCCCAAGAAGCTGCTTCCCAATCCATCAGTTGGAGCTGAGACCAGAAATGGAAACCCTTTACTATTCCTGGATTGGATGATCCGCAAAGTTCCTTCTCTTTGAAGAACCCTGACTCTACTTCCATTTCCCACAAAACTATCTGCCTCCGCAATTCTACCCCTTCCTGGTCTCGTCAACCTCAAAAGAATTTGTTGCCAGCACTCTATTGGGGCGAGCACAGAGCACATCTGATATATGAAGAGAATCAAGTTCTGTCTAAGCTACCAAGTTTGTGGAAATTTGTGATAGCAGCCCCGGCTTAGGCAGATTTAGACCTGAATTATTTTACACAAATTACGTGCTTTTAAAAGTCAGGGTTTCTTTCTCTTATTGGTTCTTGGCCAAAGTATCCAAGTGAACCCATGAAAGTCTCCTTGTGATCCACATGAGTGATAATCAAAAAGTTCTGAAGAGTTTCCCGGTGAGTCACAGACCCTCCCCTGGCCAAGGGTCTCTGTGAGCCTTGGAGTCCCGGGATGTCCCTTGATTAGACACTTGCTCTGTGTCTTTCCCATGGCATTAGGTCTTCTCAGGGGCCTGTCTAAACTCTGCCATAATGTGTGCTAATGGTGACTCCCTGCAGAACATAAAAGTGTCCTCTCCACAGAAAGGCCACCGTGGTAGTTTGCAGGTGCCTTTTGAAAAGGTTATTTTGAGGGAAATAAAAATACCAGACTTGGGAGGCCTGTGGAGTGACGAGATAGAACTCAAGCCTTTGCCACAGAAAATTGGAATTTATTTTTAATGCTCCTGGATGCCATTTTTAACGCTGAGCTTCTTATTTGAGAAGTTGAGACACTTAGAGAATGGGAGTGAGGCCTAGAAGCCTTCCTGTTTCACAGATCCCAAGGGAAGGGAGGGCATCCTCAAACCATACGACTGACTAGAGGCAGAGCCAGCAGTGAAAAGCATGCCCCCAACCCTGAGTCCTGGGTGCGTCCTGCCCCTTTGGCCATCACCATCTACCAGCAGCACCCAGAGGAGCCAACGCAGCCCTCGGTGCTTGAGATAAATCTTCTGGAGGCACTGGCCTCAGGAGATCACATCCCAGGAAGGCTTACTCTTTCTCCACCTTCAGAGAGGCCAGGACGGCCCTGATTGATTTACACCATTAGTAAATTACTGCTAGAGGAAACCAGCCAGAGTGGGGGTCCCTGTGCCCTTCCTGAAGGTGGCAACAAAGGGGTGATGTGAGGGTATCCCCAGTCCCAAAGCTGGCTGACACCCAGCACAAGGTCGTTGTTCAGGGTACAGACCTTAAAATCCCAAGGCTGGGTTTGAATCCTGCCTCTGTGGCCTTGACGGATTCCCTCATTTTTCTATACCTTGGTTAACTCTTCTATTGATGCAAATATCAAGAATACCTGTCTTACAGTGTTGGAGCAGTGTAATGAACCCATCTCTGTGAGTGCCGGGCTTAGGAACAGTAGTTACTATTCAGAAGAAAAGTCAGTGGGTCAGAGCCATTGCCTGAGTTGACTGTAGCTTCTTCATCCAGAGGCTGATATGGACAAGGTTTGCACCCTACATGATCCTTCCTTCCTTCCTTCCTTCCTTCCTTCCTTCCTTCCTTCCTTCTAAAAAAGTTTTATTTTAAATATATGTATGTGTGTGTATGCGTATTGTACATGAATTAAAGAATACAGAAAGACTCAAAGACAACAGCCAAATCCATACAACTCAGAAATAACAAAATGCATTTTGTTGCATTTTACATGTGCTTTATCACTTTACCCAGGTGACAACTCTTTGAAGTAGGCCTCTTATCACCATTGTACACAGGGGGAAGCTGAGGCTCAGAGGGGTTAATTAACTTGACCATCAACACAAAGTGAGGCTTGGCAGAGCCGAGTCGTCTCCCGGTCTGGATCCCTAGAGCCGGCGCTCCTGGCCAGCCTCCCTGATGCACCACTCTTGTGCCTGCCTTATTCTTCAGTCAACAGTAATCAACAGGAATGTTTACCTTTGCTTAGCTTCTCTTCAGCAGTAGAGACAGGACTTCACAGTTTAGTGGATTCCAGAATGATGGGAGCAGACGAGGAATTAAAAGACCTCAGAGAGAACATCCAGCCACCTGAATGTAGCCATAGAAGCAGGGAAACCATTAAATACATCTGGAGAGATGCACTCAGCGTGTGTTTTTCCTCTTCTGAGGTTCCCTGCTCTGGAATCTGGAGTCCACGTACCCCTGACCAAGAGCTCTGTCACTTAGGGTGAGGGGTGATACTAAATGTAAAAGATGTTTAACAGCCAGGCCAATAATTGAAATTAGTATATGAGCCTAAATTTTAAACGTACTAAGTCAAGTAAATTATATAGAGTCTATCATAAAACTGCCTTCCAAGTGACATAGATTGTCATACAAATCAGCCCTTAAAGTATATCAGTAATTTCCCAATAATTTCAGTCTGTAGAAATTGTCGGTATGACCTTGTGTTTGGTGTGGTT
This sequence comes from Prionailurus viverrinus, assembly GCF_022837055.1. Lineage (NCBI taxonomy): Eukaryota > Metazoa > Chordata > Mammalia > Carnivora > Felidae > Prionailurus > Prionailurus viverrinus. The sequence continues at coordinate 191,517,220 of NC_062561.1, read as the reverse complement.
GTCACTAGCTGCATGACGCCCCTGTCGGAGCCATGATTTGACCTCAAGGAAATCCATCATTCTCTTGCGACGCTTTTTCCTTTAAGTCATATCCTTGAGACGTGGGACCCAGTGCATTGCTACATCCAGCTGAGACATCTCAGCTGGGCCCATCCCTTGGTGCCAGCGTCCAGCCTGGCCTGCCCAGCGGAGTCTGCATCAGCCCCACTGACAGCCCCACCAGCAGTGCTACTGGCTTTGCTGTGGCTGTCCCCGCTCCTATGGCTGCCCCCACTCCCATGGCTGCCCCTGCTCCCATGGCTGCCCCCGCTCCCGTGGCTGCCCCCGCTCCCATGGCTGCCCCCACTCTCGTGGCTGCATGGCACCGCCCCCCAGCTACACAACATTATTGACCCACCAGTCCAGAAGAATTTTTTGTTATTTTGCCAATTGGTACACGCAGTAGAATATCATCTTGTATTTCACTTCCCTTAGGTTCCTCCTCTGCTGAATGGGGGTGATTGTACCTGCCTAACATGGTGTAGGAGGCTGATCATGGCCCCCAAAGATGTCAGGTCTTAATCCTGCCACCTGGAAATATCACTGTATTTGAAAACAGGGCTTTGTGGATGTGATTAAATGAAGGACCATGAGATGGGAGATTATCCTAGAGTATCAGGATGGGTCTGAAATGCTATCACAAGTGTCCTTATAAGAGGGAGGCAGAGGGAGGTTACACACAAACGGAGGAGGAGCCCACACCTCAAGAGACAACGGAGGAGGCCACAACCCTCGGAATGCTGGAAGGCACCAAAAGCTGGAAGAGGCGAGGGATGGGTCCTCCCCCAGCCTCTGGAGGTGGTGTGGCCCTGCCGACACCTTGATCTTAGCTCCATCATTCTGATTTTGGATTATGGCTTTCGGAACTGTTAAGATAATTTATTTCTCTTTTTTACCAGATTTGTGGTAATTTGTTATAGCCGCCACAGAAAGCTAACATACCTGGGTATATTTTATATATGAAGGAATTATTCATAAGCTGAGGAACATTACACACTTAGGTGTCATCACATTGGTATAGGTTATTTAAAAAGCGATGACTTTGGTTTCTTCCAAAAATCTTAGCATCTCTAAGTGTACATAGCGTTGGTATGGTATTGCCAGAGAGTTCCATTCCTGTTCTCCCTCTTGCCTTTATTCACGAGACAAGAAAGGGAGGAGCACTGATTCCTGAGGGAGGCCTCTACAAAAACCATCTTGGTTTTTTCAACCTCTGAGCTAAGAAGCCCAGGAAAGAAGCCAGACACTGGAGACCCAGCCTGCCTGCGGCTCACTACACATCAGGAAGAGACAGAAATGTCAGCCCTTCCTACCGATGGACTTGAACCTTTAACTCAGGACTCTATCAGTCCTTTAACACATCTTAGCCTGTGGGCTCTCAAGGAGGCTCTCAACAAGGAGGGTGTTGCTGTTATCTCCCCAGTCTTCCTTGCCCTGCGGGGATTTCAGAGAGTTGAGCTGAGCTCTCCACCTGAATTAGGAAGTCATGTTTGTGTCCCTGGACTGATGGGATTCAGATTGCTCAAGGAACATTAGAGAAATTGTAACTAAAACGGGAACATTAGAAACGGTTTTAACTCCTCTTGGGATCTCCGAAAACAGAGATTGTGATTCCAGAAAGCAGAGATGCAGATTGCTTGCAAATTCAGTTTGCCAAATAAGTAGTCCTCAGTGATTGGAGTGGCTGGCCATGTTTACTGTCCGTGAGAGGTAGTCGCCTTATACAACACTTAAAAATGGTGAAAATGGTAGCTTTTAGGTTATGTATACATCTTACAGGGTTTTTTTTTAAAGCCCATATTAATAATATTACAGGGCCCCAGCATCTGCCAGATCAAACTCACCTTATTTTCTGTCTTCCTTAAAATACTGTCTTGCCTTCAAGAAAAAAAAAAATGCACATCTGTGTCACGTATTAAAAATATGGTTCTAATTTCTAAATCAGGATTGTTTACTTCTTGAGATCTCATAAAGTTAGCTATTTTGTGCAGTATGCATTTAAACCAGTGAGACATCCTAAATAGGATACATAATTAGTTTCTAAGGCAGGCAGCCTGGTAGTTACCTGAGTCAGCAGGATTGGTTCTGTGTAAGAGGTATGTAGCAAGTTTCCAATGTCTCAGGTCATGTTGCCTTCCTGTTTTTCTTTGCTAAACCTCAGAAAATGGCCAGGCTCCCATATTCCCACATTTTCTCAATAGGGCCCAGCCTCCTATTGAGCCAGCAGGTCAGATGGGTGCCCTCCGGGGGTGTGTGTGTGCATGTACTTTGCAGCATGCATGTGTGCGTGTGTGTGTATTTCCTCCTGCATGGGTGTGGTGTATTTTGGGGGTGGGGGGGGAGTGAGGGGAGCTAACTCACTTATTCACTTAAGAGGACTTGAATTGTGCTCATTTCATGCTGATCCTTCCTGAGCTTGGGCCATCAACCGAGGCCTAAATTTGTGGTCTAGACCAGAATCCAAGACTGGTGTGGGAAGGTCAACAAGAGGCCTCTTGTGTGCACTGAGTGGGTCTGTAGGGGAATTCTTTACACCCCTGTGTGTGGTAGAAACAATTCCAGAGTTATTCTTCTTCTCCGCCTAGAACTGGAGAGGCTGCTGAATAGTTTCTATCTCCCTGAATATGTTTTTATTTGCACTTGCTATGAGTGCTAAGGGCACTTGGCGCTTGGGTGGGAGGGAGGGTCAAGAATGCTAAGGAGGAATGCCTAGGAAGACAGCACTGCAGCTAGGAGCTCAGAAGGAGTGCCCCTGTCTACCCCTGGCTCAGGCAGGGCTCCCTTCTAGCCACACTGTGTTTCGCAGCCTCCACCAGGACACTTGGAGCCATGAGGGCCTCTACCCAGCACGGTCTGTTGCTGGACAGCTCCTGTTTTTATAGTGTTGTAAATATTGAGCAAAATCTGCATGTTTGGTGTGTCGGCTAGTCCCAGCTATGACCTCATGTGGGATATACAGTGTGTCGTGTAAAATCTCACCCCGTTGGGTGCACTCCCCTCTCCACGTTCCGAGAATCATGACTGCAACCAAGGCTGCTGGGGGACATTTGGCCAAGAAGTTGTATTTTCTTAGTCTTTACCTACCAGATTCTCAAACAAAGCAATATTAATGGTGGTTATCACGGTGAGTGCTTCCAATGTGCCAAGCACTATGCATCGCGCCTTATATATGTTGCCTCATTTAAACTTCCAACAACCCTATTGGAGTTCTTGGCCTAGAGAGTATGAGTCATTTGCTCAGAATCATCTAGCTAGTAAATTTGTGGACCTAGGATTTAAACTCAGGCACCACACCACCCCCCACACATCCCCCCCCAAAAGTCCATCCTCTAGAATCAGACAAAACAGGAAGAAAAAGTAGGAGAATCAGACAGGGAAAAAAAAAAAATAGTTGATTGCTTTTGTACCCATCAGGGATATCCATTTGAAAGCTCCCTGCTGCTCAGAAATTCCTTTCATGAGATATTTGTAAAAGGGATGAAGGTGAGCTTCACCGGGTTCTGAGGAGAGGTCCTGAGTGCCTGGTGTGGGTGGGGAGATGAGAAGGTGGTTCTAGAAGTCAGTAAGCTCTGTCACATGCCCCCAGCACAGCCAGGTCATCATTCCCTTGTTCCTGTGCAGTCTTGAGCTGCAGCCCTTTTCAGGAGAAAATTCAAATCATGGTTTTGTTTTTTAATCTTTGAAAACAAATGTTGGCAAGTAAATCAGCCCAGTGGGTTTTTTAAATTTACATTTATATTGAGTTATAACCATATTGAGTTAAGATGCAGTCTTAATCAGTTCAGGCTGCTACAACAATACCATAGACTGGTTGGTGTACACACTTATTTATTGCCTAGAGGCTGGGAAGTCTGAGACCATGGTATTGGCAGATCAGTTGTCTAGCACAGACCCACTTGCTGGTTTACAAATAGACTTCTCCTCACTGTATTCCACATGATGGAGAAGGAAGGAAGGAAGGAAGGAAGGAAGGAAGGAAGGAAGAAAAAAGAGGAGGGATGGAGGGGGAAGGGAAGAAAGAAAGAAAGAAAGAAAGAAAGAAAGAAAGAAAGAGGAGGGATGGAGGGGGAAGGGAGGAGAGAAAGAAAGAAAGAAAGAAAGAAAGAAAGAAAGAAAGAAAGAAAAGAAAAGAAAAAAGAGGAGGAGGGATGGAGGGGGAAGGAAAGAAAGAAAGAAAGAAAGAAAGAAAGAAAGAAAGAAAGAAAGAAAAAAGAAAGAAAGAAAAAGGAAGAAAGAAAGAGGAAGAGAGAGAGGGTGGGAGGAAGGGAGGAAGAGAGAGAGAGAAAGGAAGAAAAGAAAAGAAAACAAGCTCTCTCATTTGTCTTCTTACAAGAGCATTAATCCCATTCATGAGGATTCCACCCTCATGACTTTAATTACCTCCCAAAGGTCCCACCATCACAACAGGAGGTAGGATTTCATATGAATTTTGAGGAGATACAACCATTCAGTCCATAACATCCACAGACCATAAGTGTACATACAGTTTCATGAGTTTTCACAAATGTATACATCTGTGTAGTCAGCAACCCAAACAGCATGTAGGGCATTTCCATCACCTAGATGATTCTCTCCTGCCCCTTTCTCATCAATCTCCCTCCTCAATAGAGGTCAGCCATGGTTTGTTTGGTGTTTGCTGGATACTCCTCATCCCTAGGCTGGAAACAAGAGAATACAGAATAGGACTTTGATAACAGGGCCAGAGCTAAGATGCACGCACTCAGGAGAATGAATGCCTCCCTCACCTCACCCTGTCCCAACCCTGTTGTACAGAGTGGCCTGTTACAGAGTCACTAAAATAGTTTTTACTTTCATACACAGAAAATTATATGGCCCAACCTGGTTCTGTGGTTGACTGAATCAAACTCAACTCTCAACCATTCATACAAATACTTCCAGTGTTTATTGATCATTGACTTTGGTGAACATCATGCTTTCCAATCAATTATATTTCCCTCCCTACATAAACCATTCCTGCCTCATAACATTTAGAAATCTCTAGTAGCTACATAAAAGATATCCCTCCCCCAGGTTCCAGTAGAATTTGTGACAGCACATCCATGCTGGGTGCAGAGTGCTGCTCCTTCTCACGTTCCAAGCCTCACCGTACGTCGGCATTACCTTACCAAACGAGCTATTGTATTAGTCATCCTGCTGGATGCGGGGGTGTTCTCATTCCTCACGAATTCTTATTATCAGTGGGTACTCTAATGGTGTTCTTCATGTATCTTTGTTATTAGAGAGTACTGTAATTGTGATGCTTGTTGTGTGAAGTTTAGAATTCATTTATGGTAGAATATACTTACTGTAGAGCCTGGGCTGAACATAATTAAATCTTCCTTCAGTGGCTCCGAAGGGAGTTGAGAATCTTGCAGCCCTCCAGAAGCATCACTACAGTTCCTATTTAATTCATGTAGAATTTCTAATTAGCTAACTAATGTTGAATTTCCGCTAATAAAATATCAGATGTGGTCTTTACATAATTGCATGTTCCATGGGTATTAGATTTTTACAATTCCAGGTAGGAGACTACACTCAGAACTAAGCTTTGAAGTGATGTCTTTTCTAAAAAAACTGGGTATGGTTTCTAATAGAACTCAGCCCCTCCAAAGTCCATGATAATATATACAGGTGAAGGACATGGGCTTTGGAATCAGATCTATCTGGATTCGGGTCACAGCTCAGTTACCTCAGGACCGTGTGACCTTGAGCAAGCTCCTTATCCCCTTGAACCTCAGTCCCATCATCTGTGAAACGGGGCTACGAACTGTATGTTTGTTGTGAAGGTTAATCAAGAATGCACATGGAGGGCTTCACAAAGCCTGGCATGAGGTGTACCACAGGTTGCGGCATTTCAAGAACAAAGTCAACAATAACTGCAGTCTCACCAACCAAGTGAGACCAATTGGAAGCCCTATATATATTTGGTCACACATTCCCAGACAGAAAGAGATATTAAACAAATTGCACTAATTCAGTGAAGGTGTCTCTTGGAGTCCAGAGGGCAGAAGCAGCCAGTCAGTGGCCAGGACTCTGGGCCCCCCACCCAGCAGCCAAACAGAGCGACTCTGTGTTGGTCTGTTTCACACACTGGCCCCCGTGACACTTTTCATTTGGACTGCCACTTGAAAAGTTATGAAACCACTGATTTAATCCAACACTCTAATTTTGTAGATGAAGAAACTGAGGTTCCAAAAAGGGCAGGTGATCCCCATGCATTCAACACAGGTGTCCTGACCCCCGGATTGTCTGTTCCCGAGACCCCACCCCATTATAAATGGAGACAACAAAGAGTAGAAAACAACGGGAAGATGCTATTGAGTTTCCACACAGTTCTTCCAGCCAGTTTCTAGGACCAGAAATATCCCTAGAAAAACAAAACCATCTGTTGTACCCCCACCCCATGGCTGTTTGTCAGAGTCCTTCCTGGTTTGTGAGTGGCAGGAGCGTCTGTAAAAAAAGGTTCTCGCGGGGCGCCTGGGTGGCGCAGTCGGTTAAGCGTCCGACTTCAGCCAGGTCATGATCTCGCGGTCCGTGAGTTCGAGCCCCGCGTCAGGCTCTAGGCTGATGGCTCAGAGCCTGGAGCCTGTTTCTGATTCTGTGTCTCCCTCTCTCTCTGGCCCTCCCCCATTCATGCTCTGTCTCTCTCTGTCCCAAAAATAAATAAACGTTGAAAAAAAAAAATTTAAAAAAAAAAGGTTCTCGCCTGAAAGCCCTTTCTCCACTTCTGCTGGGGAACCACTGCTCACCTAGTGGCCTTCATGCCACCCTGTGCTCTCTCCATGACCATCTTCTTGCAGACGTATTCACAGGGGTCCTCAGTGAGAGATCACAGATGATGTCAGGTCTTCATCCCTTTCAGCAGCAAAACATCTCTCTCCAGGACTCATGCCAGCATCTTTTATTTCCTAGCCTCTTACTCTGACACATCCTCTGTTTTCCAGCCTCTCAACATTGCCTACAGCCACATCTACAGCTCCTACAGGAACTTCGTCGGGCCCCCCCATTTCAAGACCATCTGTAGACTCCTGGGTTACCAGGGCATCGCCGTGGTCATGGAGGAACTGCTGAAGATCGTCAAGAGTTTGGTAAGGAGGGGCCTCCATGAGTCCTGGTACACGCCTTCAGCTCTGTCTGTAGGAATCACCCCGGGGAATCCTGTGCCCTTATCCCTGGGTTCCTCTTACATAGCACTCTGTAACATTTCTGTGTACCTTCTGACACCATGGCTTTCCCTCTCACTTTCTGACCCAGAGCTTACTCACTGTACTTGATAAATGAACTCAGCAATGCTGATGTTGACCTTTAGGGCCTACTAATTACTGCTCACACTCTCCGCCTATGCAGTGTTTTTGAACTTGAGCGTGAAAACTCCATGGCACATGTGCTGCCATTTTCCCCTCCTGTGCTCACAGCACACATCTCTAATCAATCACCACGCTTCTTCCCCTTGGGATTTCTTGCTAAACACTTGCAACACTGCACTAGCCTCAAGGGAATTCTGTATCCGATTTCAAGTGTGATCATCCAAAGCTCCATTTACTTCCCCATGACACGCCGAAGTAAAGCTGAAACACTTAAACAAGATTTTCCTGAAATTTTGAGATGACAAGAGAGAAGTAGCTAAAGTAATGAGTAGCCACGCCAGAAATAGGAAGCAGGATTCGCCTGCTCACCGCTCCTGTGCTAACAGCTGTGTAGAGCCACGAGTTGTTACAGATTGTGACGCTAAATCCAGAGTTAAACAGGAAAATATAATGGGTTAAAGATGTCTGCCTTGGACATAGGAGGGATAAATGTGCAATGTATTTTCTGTGTTTAAATTAGCTAATGTGTCTGTCTCTACAGCTCCCTGGCCCATAACATTTTAGCTCTTAATCTGGATCTCATATAAGCACCTCAATCCCAGGAAAGGCCCATACTTTGAAATTGCCCTCCTGGAAGTGTATATTCCCAAGGGACTAATGAGACAGCTCCCTTTTCTGTCTCATAAAGGCCTATTTTTTGTTATTAAAGAGAATAGGGCTGTGCCCCCACATTTAGGAGAGAACCTACTCCCTCCTCTCAGGGAGCAGTGCCTTACTGGCCTAGGTAGCTCCAACTGCTATAACAAAATAACACAGACCGGGTGGCTTAAACAACAAATGTTGATTTTTCACAGTTCTGGAGGCTGGAAGTCCAAGGTCAGGGTGCCAGCATGGGCAGGTTCTAGCGAGGACCCTCCTCCTAGTGTTCAGATGCCTGCCTTCTCATTGTGTCCCTACATGACAGAGAGCAAGCTCACCTGTCTCTTGTCTCTTCTTATAAGGGCACTAATCCCGTCATGAAGCTCCACTGCCAAGACTTCATTACCTCCCAAAGGCCCCAATGCCACACGCCATCACACTGGGGGATGGAGTTTCAATATATGAACTTTGGGGAGACACATTCAGTCCATAGCACTTACCCACAGGCCACAACAGAACCCTGTACACCCCCGGAGCCCAGCATTTAGTCCAGAGTTACACATAGACAGCAGTGATGGATTATTCACTCATTTTGCCCTCTTTTGTCAGCTCCAAGGAACCATTCTCCAGTACGTGAAGACACTGATCGAGGTGATGCCTAAGATATGCCGCTTGCCCCGACACGAGTATGGCTCCCCAGGTTGGTGATGGGGAGCCAGGGGCAGGAGGTAGTGATAGGAGAGTAATCCAGGCCCCCCCTGTGGTGGTCAGGGGCCCTGGCCATCTACCTGGAAAGGTTTGCTTCTCTAACAGGCCCACAAGCTGGCCCAGCACTGGGTTAGCATCCTACCTCCTCCATTAGCTAGATAGCCTTGAAGCATCTATAATCCTTCTGGGCAGTAGCATCATCTTCCCCAGTGAAGGTAAAGGATGCCTATTGGGCCTGCCTCCACAGGACTGCTGGGGAGCTAGGGAGGACAGCAGCTGTAGAGCATTTATAGCCTACTTGTAAAGGTCTTTTCTAACTCAGCACCTCCAGGATCCCTTCCTCCATTTGCCCATTGGAGGACACAGGTGCTGCAGGTGGTGATACAAGTGACATTTCTAAGGTGAGTCAGAAAACAGGAGTTTTGCCAGTCTGCCTCTGAGCAGAGAAATCATTCTTTCCTTCCCTAATAGTGAATGGCACAGGGACTGAATCTGGGGAATGGGAATCGGGAAAGGTGGAGACTGTGAGTTTGGCACCTGGTGTTTTTTCCTAAAAACCAAGCTGTCAGGTGCTGAGTGTGTGTGATTCAGAGTAGAAAAGGGCTTGGGGACACCTACATGGCTCAGTCGGTTAAGCGTCTGATTCTTCATTTCGGCTCAGGTCATGATCTCATGGTTCTTGAGTTCAAGCCCCACGTTGGGCTCTGCTCTGACAGTGTAGAGTCAGCTTGAGATTTCCTCTCTCTCTCTCTCTCAAAAAATAAATAAACTGAAAGAAAGAAAGAAAGAAAGAAAGAAAGAAAGAAAGAAAGAAAGAAAGAAAGAAAGAAAGAAAAGAAAGAAAGGAAAAGAAAAGGGCTTGCCCTCAGAAGCTCTGGTTTTCAATCATAGGTGCCCCACTTACTAGCTGTGTGACTATGGGCCTGCCACTTAACCTCTCTGACCATAATCTAAAAATAAAAGTAATAGTACCCTTCATGGTATTGTTGTATTAAATGAGATGTTGTAGATAAAGTGCTTAGCACAATACCTTGCCCATATAAATAAGTGTTAATTCCTGTTATTAAGAATTCAGACAACTTTTTGGAGGGACTGGGAGAGATTCAGGGATGCTGTATTTGCATATGTTTGTTTTGTTCCAAAAAAGATTTGAGCCAGCCTCCTGAGTTTTCTTTAGTACTGAGCCCTGAAAGAAGTCTCACCCCTGGCCCACATGTAGAGAGGTAGGGGTTTGGTTTTTCGCCGTCCCACTCAGGTCTGGGCTGTTGCTCTGTTGGCCCTTCCCATCATCCTGCCTGAGCAGGGTCAGTTTCCCACTAACTGTCTGCCTTCATTCCCCAGGGATCCTGGAGTTCTTCCACCACCAGCTGAAGGACATCATTGAGTATGCAGAGCTCAAAACAGATGTGTTCCAGAGCCTGAGGGAGGTGGGCAATGCCATCCTGTTCTGCCTGCTCATAGAGCAAGCTCTGGTGAGTCCTGAGCCCAAAGAAATTGGAGCATCTCCAGGCTGGAAGGGACCCCCAGCCCAGCCAGAGACTCGAGGCCCCCCAGGGTCTCCTGCTCAGCAGGCCCTGCAGCATAGACTCGTGTTGTCCCGTGCGGGGTATGTGCTACAAATCTGTTCCGCTCTCAGGCAGCTCCGACCATTTGAACCCTGGGAGGAACACAGGCCCTGGAGTTAGACAGACCTGGGTTCCTGTCCCAGCACCACCTTCACTAGCCGCAGGATCCCAGCAATTCATCCGAGGCTTAGTTTTCCATCTACTCATTAAACAAATAACAACTGCTTGGCCGCCACAGGCCAGGCACTGCACTGGGGGGTGGAGTCATCGACAGCCCCTGCCCTGTGTCCTGGACAGTGGCGGGGAGACTCACACTGAGCCATGTATTCACACAGAAATGCTGTGCATACATTGCAGCAATGCTCGGAGGGAGGAGTGCAGGGTTTTGTGGGAACACAAAACAGAACCTGGTGTGGTCTTGGGGAGAGAGGGAGGACTTCCCTTAGGGGGTGACCAGGAGAATGGTCAGGAATTGGCCTGCTGAAGAACCAGGAATCGTGGTCCAGGCTGAGGGGAGAGCACATAGTGCTCTCTTCCTTTGGTGTGATGGGAGACGGCCACGCTAACCCGCAGGGTAGTTTAGAGGCTGAGAGGAGACAAAACGTGCAAAATGCACACAGTAAGAACTAAATAACTGGTGGTAGTTAGCAGGATGAGCATAGGCTCGCCTCCCCATACTCCTACTTCCCAGGACCACACAGACCCAGGGCACCTTTTAGCTGCCTGACCATTCGGCAGTCCCCACCGGCCCTTGTGGCTTGGTCACAGAGGCTGCCTGCCTCCTTCCCATTCTCGCCAACACTCGGTGCTACCTGCTCCTCTGTGTGTGGGGTCCACAGCCCTCCAGCCACGGGGCCACGGATGCAGTGGAGTAGTGGAAGGAAAGGGAGAGGGGTGTCGCTCTGAGGATGCATCATCTCAGCCTGGGAAGATCTCTCAGCCTCTGTGCACTCATACAGCACAGGGGTATGGAGAGCCCGTTCATTGCTGACTGCAGTTCTAGGTTGTGGGTGAATAGCCTTCATTAAGAGAGGCAGATTATGACCATCCAAAGATTGTGAAGGCAGAGGGTGGTACATGCTGTGAGGGCATAAAAGGGAAACCGGGATAGAGCGCGATGGTGGTCGGGAGGGATATGCTGATTTCAGAGAGGGTAGAGCTTGATATTTGTAAGAAAGAAAAAAACCTGGAATGAGCTGGAATGGAGGGGCACAGGGGACAAGATAGGAGCATAGGAGGGAGGAACAGGTGGCAGTCCTGGGTAGTATTGAAGTATTGTGAAATGGAGAGTGAGGGAGAGGGTCTGATTTACTCTTGGGAAAGGCCCTTTGGGCCTTGGGAGAAGAACCAGCCATAAACATGCTGCAGCTGTTTACAGCTACCCAGCTCAGGGTTCGTCCTGGAGGCAGAAGCACATGGAGAGGGGAGGGAAAGGAAGGCACTAGGGAGGAGACATAACAGGGGTAGAGTGAGATGAAAAGCTCGGAATAAGAACCCTAGTGATCCCTGCCTCTAACAGTCTCGTGTGACCCAGAGCGAGCCAGTTCACTCCACGTCTGAGGTCCCCACCTCTACAACGAGGACGTGTCCTATCTGTTCTCTCAGACCCTTCCCCGCGGAGAGGCTCAGAAACGCACATGGTTTTGCTCTCCCTCCATAAGGAGTAATTGCCTCTCTGTTCCCCTTTAAATAGACTCTTGAGACAGCTAAGTGTTCCTCTTTATGGTAACAGGTTTTGAACACGGTTCAGTGGCCTGTGTTGCCATGGCAACTTAGCCTTCAGAAGTCACAGGGATGAGTAGGAAACACAGTTCTGTTCAAGGCTTCAGGAAGATGAGGAGAGGCTCCAGGGGCACCAGGAGGGGTGGAGGTGGGGGAGGGCTGGCCCCTGAAGCCTCAGGCCTACGTGTCTCCTGTTAGCACCTTCTTTCATGAGGAGTTGTGACCCGAGAGCACCAATTAAGTTTCCCCTAAGAAGCAGACTATTGACAGGACTATAAGGACAGGGAAAATTTTTCTCAGGCAGCCGTGCCAAGGTGGTCACTTGCATATATCACTGAAGACAAGAGGATACTCAGGATAAAAGACCTTCAGAGCTGAGAGAGACCTTAACAGTATATGTCCCTACTCCTCTATTCATGAGGGGGGAAGTGGGGAACCAGAGAGGGGAGCTGGTCTCCTGAGGTCTCATGGCACATCAGCAGCAGAGGTGAAAGAAGGAAAGCACAGGTTTCCAGCACCGACTCCAGTCCTGGCGGAGGCCAACAGAGCAAGAATCAGGGCCCCCACAAACCTCTGTGCTACGCTTTCTACTTAGACAACTGGGGGAATCCCCAGGCCAACATAGTACTTTCTGAGATTAGAATGAGGCATGAGCTTTCTGGAGCCTTTGTGTTTACAGAACTGAAATAAAATAAATATTTAAATGACATATCAATTGTTCTAATTAAAGAACAATTAGCAAAAAAAGAAAGGGAGGGAAGGTGGAAGGGAGGGCCCTTAATGGCCATCCACAGAGGACCTTCTCTTCTTGTGGAGGACTCTGAAGAGTTACAAAGAATAAGGTGTATGTACCCACATAGAAAATGTTGAAAGACACAATGCTGAATGAGAAAAAGCAAGTCCCAGCACAAGACACATATTATGATGCCATATATATAAAATAAACAAAAAAGAGGGTGGTGCCTGGGTGGCTCAGTCAGTTAAGCTTCTGCCTCTTGACTTCAGCTCAGGTCTTGATTTCAGGGTTGTAAGTTCAAGCCCTGCATTGGCTTAAAAAAAATTAAAATAAACAAAAAAATAAAACCCACAAAATATAGTGCATTGAAAAAAAATCTAGGGAAAAAAAGCATATCAGATAGTTCAGCTATTTTCTCCATGTATCAGGGAGTAAACTAGGATTAGGGGTCAACAGGGACTTTAATTTTATCTGGAAGGTCTGATGTTTTGCAAGGAAAGTATTTTCAAGTATTACTATTGAACTAAAAATTAATTTAAAGAATACAAATAGTACCTAATAGCTGTAGATTAATAATAACAGAAAAACTGGAAGAATATTGAAAAATACAAAGTAGGAAGTCTTTTGCTTGTTTATCTTGTGTTGTCTTTTTCTGATAGATTTGTAGTTTCTGGTTGTGGGTTCCATGTTGAAATATATGCTGCAAATACCTTCTTTCATTCTGTGGCTTGTGTTTTTGTTTCTAACAGGTTATTAATATATCATTAATGTGTAGGAAGAGGGGATATAAGTTGAAAAGATTAATTATTTGTCTAAAGGTATACCTTTTCTCTTTAAGTTAGGTGCTTATAAATATTTCTCCAAATTCAGGGTGCAATATTAGTATGGAAACCCCTACACCTATGGAGCAGGTTGCTTGCTTGGTGTTTTTAATTAAGGTCTAACATACATGGAGTAACATACAGAATATGCAGAATTCTCACCATATAGACAAAGTGAATCATCCATGTTACTGTGGGTGGGCATTTGGGTTGTTTACAGCATGATGCTGTAACAAATGAAGACACCATGAACGTTCTTGCACATTTCTGTTGGTGGATCTGTGCTCTCATTTTTATTAGGTAAATTTACTAGTAGTAGAGTAGCTAGGTCAACGTGTAGATCAATGTTTAGTTTCAGGAGCTACTGCCAAACTGTTTTACAAAGTGGTTGTGAGAGTTTATTCACTCATTCAGCAGTGTAGGAGAGTTTTAATTTCTTGACATCCTCAGGAACACGTGGAGTTGTCTTGTCTTTTCAATGAAAGCCGTTCCATCATGGTATCTCATGATGGTTTTGATCTCCCTGCTGACCACTGATGCTGGGCCTCTTTCCATAAGGTCGAGCCATTTGGACAGCCTTTTTTGCAAAAGGCGGTTCAATATTTTTGCCTGTTTTTAAATTAAGCCCTCTTTTCCATATTTATTTGTACTTATTATTGATATATTGTAGATCCATAAATGGCAAATATATTTCTTTGGCTTGTCTTTTGGTAAACAGAAGTTCTTAAGGCTTGGTGTATTTACCATTTCTTCCCCCATGTGGTTGGTGCTTTTGTGACTTGTCTTAAAAAATCTTTCCTACTCTACAGTCATGAAGATGTATTATCTTCTAAAAGTTTAGAGTTTTAGCCTTTTGAGGCTTAACAGACCATTAAGTCTGTTGTTCACTTGGAGTTGATGTGTGTGTTTAGTGGGAGGTAGAAATCCATTTTCATTTCTTCCCGATTATCCCAGCAGCAGTGACTGAAAAGACCTTCTTCTCCCTGCTCTGCAATGGCAATGCCACATGCGTCATTGATCAAGTGCCCACAAAGGGTCTAGTGGTGGCAGGCTCTGAAATACTTGTTGAGTCTACCCTGAAATGAATCGGCATTCGTTAGGCATCTATTTATAAGTCCTGTTATTTTTTTTTCATTTTTTAAATGTTTATTTATTTTTGAGAGACAGAGAAAGACAGAATGCGAGCAGGGGAGGGGCAGAGAAAGAGGGAGACACAGACTCCAAAGCAGACTACAGGCTCTGAGCTATCAGCACAGAGCCTGATGCAGGGCTCGAACTGACAAACCGTGAGATCATGACCTGAGCTGAAGTCAGACGCTCACCTGACTGAGCCACCCAGGCACCCCAGTCCTGTTATGTTTTTAAAGGAAATTCTGTCAGTATCTCCTACCTAGTATCTAGTAACTAGTGTCACCTACCCTGGGAAATCAGAAGATTGTCATTAAGGAAATATTCCATAGTCACCAAGTTTTTTCTCAAATTTTGTATGGTGTTTGAGCCATCAGCCCATTGTTCATTATGCTGACACACACCAGAAGAGGGCCCTGTTTGTTCATGTGAAAGAGGGAAAGCCTGGTCCCTGGGAAGAAGACAGCCTGTCTGTCTGCCTCTCTGCCTTTTATGGCAGGACCTCCCATCATCTGGGACTTAAGAGTATTCCCTGCCTTGAGCTCTGTTTATTTCTTCTTTCCTCCTTATAGTCAGAGTGGACCACAGTCAGAGTCTGGGCAGTCATTGCTCCTCTTACAGGAGGCCTTGGGCCCAAACTCATAGAACTGGGTGCCATGCAGGGTGGGTTTCACAATCTCAGCACCACTGGGATTACCCTTTGTTGTAGGGGCCCGTCCTATGCATTGTAGGGTGTTGAGCGGCACCTCTGGGCTCTAGCCTGCCTCTAGATGCTAGTAACACCCTTCCCAGTTGTGACAACCAAAAAGGTCTCCAGATACTGCCTCATATTCCTTGAGAGGACAAAACCTCCCCCTATTGAGAAACACTGATCTAGTGCAATCCCACATTTTGCAGATAGGAAGCCAAGGCCCCAAGAGGGAGATGACTTTCCCAGGGTTAAACTAGTGCAGGAGCTGGGGTGAGAACCCAGGATCCTTACAGTTAGCACGCTCAGGGACAGAGGACTGCTCTACAAAGCCTCACAGATGATGCTGTTGGCTTTGGTTTGGGTTTTAGTTCCAACTCCACGTCTGATCCCTCTGTCTCCTGCTTCCACTTTATAGTCCTTTCTCTTTAATTTTGTTTTTCTTATTGCATAACTTAAATAAATTCATTGCCAGAAAACCCAGAGAAGCAGAAAGAAGAAAACAAAAACCACATTGCTGCACGAAGAGAGCCACTGTTCATGTTCTGAAGGATATCCTTGCAGATGTTTGTATGTTCCAGCATATCAATATTAAATTTTTTCATTGTTTTTTTTTTTACTTTGTTTAGTTATAAAAGTCATGCTCACCAAGCTGAGAAGAGTGGTGACCCGCATGGAGTGTGGTGGGGCAGGCGATCTTCCACTTTTTACTTTACGTTCTAAATTATTGTACAAATTTAGTGCACTAAACACTTTTTGGTTTTTTTGCCCCCCCCCCTGGAGAGGAGGTCCTCACACACTTAGCAGATGTACACAATCCTGATAACACGAGAAGTAAAAAAGCAAATGCCTGCCCTTCACTGTCCATCTTAGACCTTGGCTCCATATCCCCACCTGTTCTTGATCCAGAGTTCTTTTTGCCATCGCCCTAACTAACGACCCCTCTGGCTACTCAGGAGTCACGATCTGTCCCTACATCCAGGCACCACTGAGCAGCACTCCTTGGCCCTTCTGCAAGCAGCATGTCCTCCAACCCAGACCCAGAGCTCAGTGGTGTTCCAGATTGAAAATGAGTCAAGCTTTGTGGAAAGAGGGCACCTCGACTCCCAATAGTACCTCTACATGCTTTCTGGTTTTTAAGTATTTTTACATCCTTTCAGACACATCCCAGTCTGGAAACCAAACCTGCTACCCTCATCAATATATGAGGTACGCAGCAAACATGTTCTGACTGCTGAGAGTCAGGGAGTCTGCAGACCTGACTGAGAGCCCCCCATTGGCCAGGCAGTCAGTGTGTGGGACTCCAAGATCATTGGACACAATCCCTTCCCTGATGACACTGTTCACAGTCAATACCCTCAGTCTGCAGCGGAGGAGTGTTAGCCCTTCAGGGGGTAGGCAGAATGATCGCATAGCTTTTAACTATTTACTTACTCAAAAAATGAGAAAGGAACTAAGCCCTCCTGTTTATTAACATAGTGTTCCAGAGTTGATCACATAAATACATGTCAGTGGAGATGTTTGCTCAAAATTATACAAATGGAAGCTTATGGTCCAAAAGGTTTGGAGACCACCAGCCAAGATCCACAACAACAGAGTGAAAAGGGGTATAAAATAATGGAATCAGAGAGGAGGGGATGACAGGACAGATTTCCTGGTTGAGGGTCATTTTTGTATCCTCAGCACATCAATACAGGCCTATCAACTATGTCCTATATGATGAGGGGAGGGACATATCAGCTCAGTTCTAGGTGAGGATTAGGAACATACCTGTTTATTCTCTAAAATCTTCCAAGATGATGCCATTCCATTTGAGCGAGAGGCTGCCAGTCACCTTAATCCAAAGCCACCTCACTCCTGGAAACATGTGGCACTTGTATCATCAGCCTGGGCCAGTAATTGCCCAGAAACCAGAGCCTTGGCTTTTCAGTTCTGCACTGATGACTCTCCCAAGAGGAGACCCCAGTGGATGGAAGGCCTAGATGCTGAGGGTTTGGGAGTCAAAATGCAGTTTGCTTTCCTTGGTGTTATTGGAGGGCAGACACCTGCAGACGTCCAGGAGGTGGTGTAGTGGTCCCAGCCACAGCCGCTCATTGCAGTGGCTCAGAAAACTCCTAAACATCCATGCTGGTACTTCACCCGGCCCCAAGGTGGCCCTGGCTAAAATACCAGGCCAAAAGCTCCACACCTGATTCCAGTGTGCCGCCAGGGTGGAGAGCCCCTGATCTAGAAGGAGTCTTCTTAACTAGTGCTTCCAGAGGCTAGTCACTGATGTGTTGTCACATTTCTTGCTGTATCTACAGACCACTGGTTGTATTGTTTACAAAATATTTTTATTTAAATTAACTTACTTTTTAACTTAAATTTATTTTTAAAGTGGGGCACCTGGGTAGTGCAGCCGGTTAAGCATCTGACTTCAGCTCAGGTCAGGATCTCATGGTTTGTGGGTTCAAGTCCCGCATCGGGCTCTATGCTGAAAGCTCAGAGCCTGGAGCCTGCTTCAGATTCTGTGTCTCCCTCTCTCTCTGCTCCTCCCCCACTCATGCTCTGTCTCTCTCTCCTTTTAATTATTTTAAAAGGAAACTGTATATCACTTCCATTAAACAAAATCATTATCTCTTGCCATCATTGGAAAGCAACCAGAGGGACACCTGGGTGGCTCAATTGGTTAAGCGTCAGACATTTGATTTCAGCTCAGAGAGTGATCTTGAGTTTGCGAGTTCAAGCCCCACATCCGGCTCCGTGCTAACAGCTTGGGATTCTCTCCCTCTCTCTCTGCTCCTCACCTGCTCATGCACATGCTCGCTCTCTCAATCTCTCTCTCTCTCTCTCTTGCAAAATAAATAAATAAACTTAAAGAAAAAAAAAGCAACCAGAATAATAAATTCAATCAAAATACAACGAAGTAATGTAATCCCAGCTGCCGTCTGCCCAGACGTCTGAGCCCGGGGCCAGCCGTGTTAAAAATGGAGTTTAGCAAATGTTAGAGAGGTTTGAGATATGCTGGATCTAAATGAGAGACTTTCTTACAAAGTTGTCAAAAAGACTGCTAGGGAACTGAGAGGAAAGTAAGTTTCCCTCCGTGACCCACTACTGTTAAATATCACTTCCCTGCCTCTACAATTCCCACCTTTTAGGAAATGCCTGCCTTGGGAGACGTTGATGTGCAGTTGAGGGGAAGGGAAAACTACTTTTTAAGCTAGTTTCTTGGCTATAGATCTTTCCCAGCTGACCAGACATGGTTCTGGTCCGGAATAATAATCATTTTTCCCCCTGACAATTCAGGGGGCAGGGGAAAGAGTTGAGGTGAGACACAGTGATACATAGCATTGTTCAAGCGAGGCTCAGATTGGTGGGGAAGGACCACACACACGTGCAGACCCAGACACGCAGAATCAGATAAGATTACGGATTTATTTAGGCAGGTGTACAAAGAACTCCTGGAAGTGAGGGCCCCGCGGCACAAGAGCAGTTGGAATATGTCACAGTTGAACTTTCCACTCTTCACTGGAATCCCAGACGAGAGGCTGGAAAGCTGCCGCTCGTACCTTCTGCACAAAGCTGGGTGTGGGAAGCCTAACCTGCTCCACAGGCCCTGTATCTTTGGGGCTTAACATCAGTATGCAGGAAACACTTCACTAACGGGCTACGTGTGTCCATATAAGGAAATGTTTAGAATGCTGCACTTTCTGGTTAGGCCCTGTAACCACCCTCCCTCCGGCACCCTCCCACCAGAACATCAGAGTGGGGGGTCCTGGGGGTCCTCAGCCTCCAGTTCCCAGCTCATTCTCCACGCTCACTTGACAAAGACAAAAACATAAAATACTAGTGTTAGTGCTACTGCCTTTTGGTCGCCTCAGAACTTCGAATGTTAAGAAAATATTGTTTTGAGGTTGGTTTGATGGTTCCCTTCAGGAGATCAGCTAAAACTGGTACGTAGTTTTTCATCCAGAGATGGAGCCTAAAGGTAGCATCTAATGCTGTTGTTTGTGGATCTGATGTGTGTGTATCACATGACCCTAGTTTTTTAAATATGTATCCTGAATCTGTATGGTATCCTTTATTTTTGTGTGGGTGCTTTAAAAATTTTTTTTTCAATGTGTATTTGAGAGACAGTTGAGTAGAGAAGGGGCAGAGAGGGAGGGAGACACAGAATCCGAAGCAGGCTACAGGCTCTGAGCTTTCAGCACAGAGCCTGACACGGGACTCGAACCCACGAACTATGAGGTCATGACCTGAGCCAAAGTCAGACACTTAACCGACTGAACCACCCAGGCGCCCCAAGAATGTTTTTTAATGTAGATGCTTACAATACTGAGGCTACACAGGAGGATAATCTTGGTTTTAGGAGTTGCATGCTGAGGTATTTAAGGCTGAGTAATGCAATGACTTCAACTTGTTTTCAGTGATTCAGTAAAACATAGAGTCACAACAGAAATAGTAAAAGAAAAGGTCATTGTGATTCTACGTCAGGAGTATAAGGATGTGCATTGTTCTTTCAAATATTTTATGTGTTCAGTATTTTTCATAACACAAATTTGAAGAGGGGAAAAGGAAACTTCATTATGGAATCCAGAAAGTTAAGAAGAAATAGGGTCACTAAGCAGACAAGGTCACAGTGTATAAGGAGGAAGACAAGTTATGAGGGTTTTGTTTTTTCCAGCTACTTCTTTGTTAGTTGGTGAGATTTATTTTTGGTAGCATATGCTTAGGAGCCACTTCTGACCTCATTTTTTAATTTATAGAGGCATCTTCTAGTGCTGAACACAGCCACGACTCTCATGCTGTCCATCTATTTGATTTCTAAGCAGGAAATATCAGTGTAGAATCATGGAAAGGCAGATGAAGCCAGGAAAGCTGTCCAGTCCAAACTAGAAAAAGACCCCCACGGGACTTGTCAGTGGCCCTGAGAGAACTCCCAGAATGCTTCTTTCGACTGCCCTCTTCCTGTGGGCCATGGTGGGGAGATTTTCCCCGTGCTTCAGGGTCTTCAGGAAAGAAAACAAGAATGCCTTTTCCCTGTGTGCAATTTAAGAGAAATGTCTCAAACCCAGCTTCTTTGAGGGTCACTGCCTATCCATTCTTGTTAAAGGTGAAATTTACTGGTGGGTAAAGCATTGGGGGATAAAATGACAGCTGATTTTCTATGTAACAGCAGAGGACCTTCAAACAGTTATAAATCAGATCATGCTACTCCCCTGCTTAAAACTGACAGGTGGCTTCTCATTGTACTTCAAGTTCTAACTCCCAGCTGTGACCCACGTGGCCCCAGAAAATTCAGCCATGCCTACTCCTCTAGCGTCATTCATCTTTTATTACGCTCTTTGCCTGGGTGCACAGTCCAGCCACACAGCAGACTTTGAAGGTCAGAGTACAGCTGAATCCTACCATCCTTGGCTTCTACCCAAATGCTTGTTGACATTTAGCCCCTTTGTGTTATAGTCAAGGGGCACCAAGAGGACTTCCCCCGACCCAAACAAAAGCATCTCTTCCCATCAGTGTCTGAAGTTCTCCTATTAGAGACTTTTCTTGATTTGAAATGTTACCTAATGTTTAAAAGCCCCAGGAGCACCTGGGTGGCTCAGTTGGTTAAGCATCCAACTTCGGCTCAGGTCATAATCTCACAGTTTGTGAGTTTGAGCCCCTCTGTGCTGACAGTTCCAGAGCCTGGAGTCTGCTCTGGATTCTGTGTCTCCCTCTCTCTCTCTCTCTGCCCCTCCCCTGCCTATGCTCTGTCTCTCTTTGTCTCTCAAAAATAAATAAATGTTAAAAAAAAAATTAAGCCCCAGTAAAATACAATGCCTGCTGAGATGGGTTTAGAGATAGATAGAGCCAGTACTTTAGTAGGTAATCATTTATCAAATAATTTTGAGAAGTAAGATGGTCACCCGGAAAAGGGTGCGGGGAAACCAAAAGATTCCTCCAGGCCAAAACAAAGACAAAGACAAACATTAAAAGAGAAACTCTGTTCTGTACATAGGAAGATGTGGATAGTGTATGCTAAGTGATTAAAAATAGATTACAAAAGAGTAGATATTTTATGTCCCATCATTTAAAAACATATACTTAAATGTTATATGTATAGAAGAACCAGGCAGGATAAACCCCCACAAGAGTATCTGTGATGACCCCTGGGTGGTAGGATTATAAATTTCTTCCCTTTAAAAAAAAAATGCATCTGCATTTTCTCTTTTTTTTTTTTTTTTCAAAAATGAGCATAAATACTTAACCAACAAAAAGAAAGGGGCTAGAGTAGCAGCTTTAAAAACCCACCTGCTGTGATGAAACGTACAGCCTGGTGTCTAGAGTTAACAGTGCTATGTTGTCCGCTTGAAAACTACCAAGAGTAGATCTTAAATGATCTCCCCACAAAAAGTGGTAATTGTATGAGGTGAAAGATGTATTAACTGGTAATCATTTCACAGTCGTCAAATCGGCAATGTGTCCAGCCATCACATTGTACACCTTAAACCAACACAGTGTTACAGGTCAGTTGTATCCAGGTAAAGCCAAGGGGAAAATCTGCCAAATTAATCATTGTTCACGGGACAACCCTTGCCTGAATTAAGTGTTGGGTGCACTTCCAGGAGAAAATGACAAATAGCAGGTCAGCTAACACTTAATATAAGGTAGCTAAAATGGTGGTGGTGGTGGTTTTTGGAGATCAAGGATAACAAATGTGTACCTTAAGTGCCTTTGCCCCTCTTCTAACCCAAGGCACACATTGATAATCGATCCTGCTGGGCCTGAATCTGTTGTCGAAATCGCCTCCAAAAGCAGCCACTGCCTCAGTCATGAATGGTGGCCCCAGTGCCACTGCTAGCACATGTGTTGCCCACACTCAAATCATGAAAAGATAGCCTTCCTCAAGATGTTTCATTCCTTTCTTTTGCACTATGATCATAATACGTCGATTTTTAAACAACAAAGTATATCTGCTAGGAAAGGATCCTCATAAACAGTCAATCTCCTGGCAGCCCTTAGGATAGAATGCTCTTGGACAAAATACTGTCTTCAGAAACCATTTATAGCAGACCTGGGTTTTTGTCATCTCTGCTGGAAATCGTTAACCTCCTCCCAAAAAATAAACACAGACCCTGACAAGATGGCATTATCTCCCAATAAAAAGCAAAGTGGTCGGAGACCCCTGGCAACTCGTCCTGACATTCTAGGCACTGGAATCTGCCCTACTTTGGTATCGAGGAGGCAACTGAAATGCCCACTTCCTGTTGGTCAGATGTATGGTCCTTATAGCAAGGTAGTATGGCAAGGCATTGGACACTAACTGGGTATCCTTAACCAGTCAGCTGTTTCTGTTTCAAGGCAGCATGATTCAGGGAGGACTGTGGGTCTATGTTCCAATTAAAACTCAGACTTAATTCCATTTTTTCCATGAATTTGCTGACTTCTCATTCCAGTGATTTGCAATGAACATCATTCCCTGGGGCCTTTGCTGTTGCATTGGCCGCATTACAAGGCCAGCCCCTCCCTCCCAACACCCAGGGCTTTGGGTGTGCAGTCCAGTGGTTGGGAAGGAGATGTGTTCTGGCGGGCAGGGTCCACGGGACCTAATGATGAGTAAGGGAAACTCAGTGAGGAGATTTGGCACCTAGTAGGTTCTAACAGGCCACTTGCAGTTTAAAAACCGGCATTCCCATTTGGAGACTTGCCACAGGCACTTGCCCCTCCTGAGAAGCTAGAGGGCTTTTCCTCTCCCTTTGATGCATTTCTGGTCTTATACTGTGCAATGGTCTCCAGACTTAGTGACACTGCCTCTTTAATTGTAAGGTGCTGTATATTCCTCTGGATATAGACAGAGCATAAGCGAAAGAGCAGAGATCTCTCAGAATTCTCTTGCTGACCTCGGCCTGGCCACTGGGCCACCTTCCTAAACCAGCCATGCCCTGTTCTTTCATTCTGCTCCACTGCTGAGTTACACAGCCTTGAATGAGACAGGAATCTTTCTGCAGAGGAACAAAGGCAGGATGTGGCCAATGCTTGACTCCTGGGTGTTCTCCTCGAAAGGGCCTATCAGAGAGCCTGGGTTCAAGTTTTGCCCCTGTACTTAATAGCAACGAGACTCCAGGAAAGTGATGAAAATCCTCTGAGCCTTAGTTTCCACACCCCAAAAATACTGGGGCTAAGTGTAAGTCTCCCCTGCTTTTTCCAAGTTTGCGTTCTGCCTTGCTTTTCCAGAAGACCTTACAACAGTACCTGTTTTCACTAACCACAAGAAATCCAAGGAGGATTTTGCTTTCAGGAAAAGAGGTGAAAAGCAAAAATAGCATTCACCCTTTGTTTTGCAGCAAGTGGCTCCAGAGCCATCATGAGTGGCCCCGCCAGACTCCTTCCCAGCAGCTACACTCAGCATCTCAGCACCAAGCTGCCAGAGCTTTGGACTGTGCTTCATCTGTGATTTATCTCAACTTATTTGGCACGCCCCTTAGAAAGATGTGTCCTGAGGTGCCAACGAAGCCAAAGAGAGGTTGTTTTTTGGGGTCTGGGAACGGTCAAAACGTTTTCCATATAAATTCATGGTAATTACTTCTTTGCTTTATGCCATTTGGCCTTAGGAAAGGTTTCGTTAGGAACGCTCTGCCTTCAGATAGTGGGGGAAACCTATTCCCACTCCCCAGTCTTTGTGTTGAGTGAAGTGAGGAATGTAAAGTCACCGGAGCTTCATAAGCAGGCCCTCAGCCACCATGAGTCCCTTCTCTCCTCTTCCCGGAGCTTCCCAGAGGCTTTGACTCAGCCTCGGTCCCCCAACTGAGAGCCTGGCTCCAGCCTGCCTGCAGCCCTGTCAGCTCACCCCTCCCTCTCAAGCCCCAGCAAATGGTTTCCTGCTCTCTTCACACTGATCTTCATCTTGTCTCCCCTCTGTCTGCAATTGCACTTGTCCTGCCAATTCAAAAACTGGCACATTCTCCCCAGCCACCTCGAAGCCATCACCGTTTCCCGTCTCCTGTCTTGTCTCGTTCCTCCCAGTTCTATCCAGCCTGGGGGGATAGAACTTATCAAATGCCTGTTCTCTGAAGGAACTTTGTGTCGTTTCTCCCTCCTCCCAGTCTTCAGAGCCTTTTGTTTTATTTTCCCGAGCACAGACAGGTGTTCTGGACTGTCTTCCCCCACTACATCGTAAACTTCATTTAAATCTAGTTTTTCCAGTCTTACCTGTCATCGTGTTTCCTGCAGCATCCAGACCCCTCTTCACCCTGTGCCCTTGGGGTGTGTGTCAGATCACAGAGCAAGCACTCAGTGGATGTTCGGTGAAGGAAAGGAAGGAAGGGAGAGAAGGGAGGAAGGAAAGAAGGAAGGGGCAGCACCAAGTGTAGAAGAGTAGCCGTCTTCCCCGTTAGGTGGTTTGTTGGTAGACAAGGAAGTACCCAGAATTTATCAGTGTCTCCTTGATCTCAGGTGCCACTGTGCACCTTCTCTTTCTTTGGTCTCATAGAGTCAGAGGAACTGAAGTGTGTGGAAGGGTCTGGTCACCTTGAGAAACGCCCACTCTTGCCTACCCTTGCATTCATGTCATTCCCTCTCCTGGAGTCCATTTTTATCCTCATGCTGATGATTCCTAAGTTTGGATCCACTCCCCAGATTCTGGGGCCCCATAGCTTACCTCTAGTTGCCTGTTAGACATCTTCTCTTGGACATCCACAGACATCAGAAATCCACCTTACCCAGATCTGATCTCAGCTTCCCTGCCGCCCGCAAACCCACTGTGTCCTTGGACCCTGTGAACAGGTGGTGGGTGTCATTTCCCTGTCTGCACCTGTATCCCAATCTGTCACCAGGTGTCCGATGTCTGCTCCCTCCTCTCCATCTCCAGGCCCTAATCTCTCTTGATCCCAACACCTCTCTGTCCCCTACTGCCCCAATCTCTTCTCTCTCTTGCAGCCACAAAGTGAAACTGCAGATTTCCCTGATGGAAACCATCAAGGTGGCATTAAGATGCCTGAGCGAGGCTTACAAGATCCTTCCCCAGCACTGAAAGCTTCAGTCTAATTCAGCTGACAGCCCCTTACCAGCTGTGGTCCCTCTTGGTCTTGGGCCTTTGCAGGAGATGTTCTCCCTCACCTGTCCAGTACTTACCCCTGGTTCAGGTCTCAGCTTAGCATTCACTTTTGTGGAAAGCCTTCCCTGTCATCTTCCCCAAAAGTCTGGGTTGGTTGCCCCTCTTAATGTATTGCCATAGCCCCACGCACACCCCCACTGCAACACTTCCCACAATTTTCCATTTACTTATTTTCCTCATCATTTTGAGAAACGCCATACATCAGGTCTGCCTCACTTAATGTTGTGTCTCCAGCACCTTGCAGTGAAACTTGTGTATAATCAATGCCTTTTATTTGTCGAATGACTGAATGAATGACTTCTTTTCTGCTCAGGCTATATCTGAGCGAGAATGAAAGTGTCCAGATCTTCCTTGATCTCTAGATAATAGTATGCCTATGTTCTGTATATGCTTCTTGTTGGCCTGTCATGTCTGATCAAACGTGGGTCTTCAGTATAACTGGTCCTTCCAAGAAGACTCTCTCAGTCAGTATTTGCATGGGATATGAAACACTGCTTGGATTCTCCATCAGGACCACAGACTTGAGGGCCCTGGACTGGGGCTAGATTAGACAGCTCAACCCACAGACAGCTTGGTGGGGGTCCTGAATGAAGAAGAACTCTCATAAGTTTTTAAAAAGAAAACCCGTATAGACTGGAGGGTTTTGGAAGACTCCTAGGAGGTGAAGCTTGAATGGGGCTCTGAGGGATGGATAAGGATGAGGGAGGTTTGGGAGGGTGGGGAAAGAAGGAATTTATAGGTGTAAATTGACCAAATGAGTGGTCGGTCCAGTTTTTTACCTTAGTATCAAACCAGCAGATCTTTAAAAACTAGTGGCCTGCAAAGAAATTATTTACACAAATCCAGGATAGAGGTTACCTCTGGGGTTGGAGGAAGAGAAGTTTCAATAATTTCCTGTTTCTTCAGCCGGAAGCTGGCTCTTGACTCTTCATTATTCAAGCTGCCTGTATATGTCACAATTCTTTCAGTTTAAAGAATGTCCATAGCTATGACTAAAAACCCAGTAAATAAAGCAACAAATGATGTGATCCTATCAGATACGAGTGAGGCTAAAAAGTTTCTCACGTGGTGAGATTTTAAGTAATCTTCTCCTGTTTCTATGTTTGATCATTTTACTTTTTTTTTTTTTTTTCCCCATCCTGTATATGCATCATGAGGGGGAGAACGTTCCACACTTCCTCAGGCTTTGGCCACCTGCACTACCACGGAGAAACAATGGTGTCAAAGTGAATTGGCCCTGGGTCTTAACCCTGTCAGCCCTACTGCTTCTTTATTGCCGTGTGGACCTAGCTAGGAAATGTCACCTCCCTGAGAATCCCAACGTCCTGGCATGTAGGATGGAGATTGAAAGAGCCACCTCATAGGATATCCTGAAGTGCAAAGCGGATGACGGGTACAGAGCACCTGGCACATAGTTAGTGTTCAGCAAATGCTCACTGACTCTCCTTCCCTGAAGAACAAAGCCATTATGTTGGCATAGATTCTCAGTTCTAGGGAGAAACCCTTAGAGACCATTTAACCCAACCTCTTCATTTTGTTCCATTTAAATTATTCTTAATTGCACATGATGAATCAAATAATACAGATGAGCTTATGATGAAAAACATCATTCTTGGCTCTGCTGCACCTCACCCCACCTGTACCCCAGTCCCCAAGGCAACTTGTTTTAATCATTTCTATTTCTAGTTCTCACTGTTCTCTCCATAATGGTTAATTATATGAGGATAGCTTCTATTTCTTGATTGGCACCTTTAGACAATACCTACTGACTCCCTAGTTGGAAAGATGAGATTTTAGCTCATTTACATCTCTCCTGTCTCTTCTTTAATATTTGATTATGTCACTTGTTGCTTCTGTTGCTTCCCTTGTAATCAGAGATAATACACTCACACCACCGTTGCTTCTCTTCGTAACATTATTTAATATCTTGACTCCTTTCTGTGAAAGATGAGGAAATTAACACCCCCAACTTGCACTTCTAACACTTCTGCCTCCTACCCCATGTCAGCTACTTTTGCTTTTATATGATCAAAGCTGTATTTTTGTAACACTTGTATTTTCTTCTGCAACTTGTCCTTAAGTGTAGCCTAAACAAAACAAAATCATGTACTAGTTACATTGTTAAATCTGCACAGATGTTTTTCCTTGCTAGACCAGGTGGCATGCTAGGATTTCGTTTCCTTCCCTCTAATTCCAGCTCAAATCCCCCAAAGCTCCTTATTTTAAAGTTAAAAAATTGCTTTCAAAGTTTTGTTTCAGGTCAGTTTTTTTTAAATGATATATGTACAATATAGAAAATTCAGTAAGTGCATACAAGTCGGGAAAAAAACAGGGAGAAAGAAAGGGATAGAAAATTAAGAACACCTGAAAATCTCATCACATGGAGTACTTCTTAAAAATGTGTCATGTAATTCATACAGAGTAATCAGTAAAATTGAAGAGAAAATACTTTCCTTAGTAATAAGGGGAAGCATCCAGGCCCATATAAGAAAACCCAAAACAGGAGAGATTCTGTCCTAAGTCTCAATTCCCTTTTATGCCACAGACATTCAACTTTTATTGCACATACTTACTGAGCATTTATTATCTATCAGACACTCACTGTGCTCCCTATTGGGAATAAAATACAGTTAAAAATGGACATTGTGCCTACCTTCATGAAGATGATATCCCAGTGGGGGAAGGTAGACGTTAACCAGACATATAATCAGGCAAGTATAAATTCTAAAACAGGTTGTGCTCAGATGTTGAAAGGAAAAGGATGTGATTCTTTGAGGGCACATAACAAGGGAGCCTGCCGAGGCGGGGAGGTATTGAGGGGGGTCAAGAAAGTCTCCCCTGAGGGAATGATGGTTGAATTGAGATCTGAAAGAAGAGTGGCAGTTGACTAAGCAAAGGGAGTGTGGGCAAGAGAGGGGCAGGGAACGTTTCAGAGAGAAGGCAAAACTTCAGTGATGAGCGCACAGATGGTGCATTCAAATAACAAACGCTGCTGTGGCTGGAGCAGAAGGAGTGCAGGCCAAGTGGTAAGAAACCTACTGTCAAGGTGCTTCACAAGCCAGGGGCTGGGGGGTTCCTGGACAGGCCAAGTGTGGATCCTTCAAGATAGAGATTAGATAAGGAAGAGATCGACCGTTAGCATGGGCGCCCACAGTGGAGGCCGGTTTGGCTCCCTGACACAAGCCTTTGTGTGCTCGGCACTGGACGTTTTTATCCGTCGCAATGGCCTCAGCTAAGGAATGCCAGACAAATGCCTTGTGAAAGGTGTTGTGGGGTATGTAGCCGCCTCATTATGCAAATGGCCATGTAGCTCATCCTCTGGGACTTTGCAGGCAAATGCTTTCCCACCTCTATTAGGAAACCACATCCTTCTGTCTTTCCTCACCTTCATTAACAGATTGCATGAGGAGGTAGAAAACACACCGGAAGCATGCCAGCAGGAGGTTCCCCTTGCCCTAGAGAACCCCTGACACTGCAGTTGTGGATGGCTGGGGGGAGGGGGGGGCGGAGTATGCAGAGAGGGGGACTGAACACTCCTGTCCCCCAAGGAAATCTGAAGTGGAAGCTCATTATGTGCAAGTTATAAAGCAGCAACATTGCTCTTGTTGTAGAGGATCCAGAACCTTCTTCCTCTTCCTCTCTCCCCTAAGGTGGCACCCAAGGTCAATTTTACCCACCTAAATTTAATAAAATAGAAAGCTAACGGTTCATGCAATGGTCAGCTTTTCTAGTAAGAAGACGTATCTAGGAGCCACTGAATTTTTTGGAAGAAAAGAAAACAAGAAAGATAGGAAAACTTGGCAGTGGAGCTATTGTAACCAACCATCTGCTTAGAATACTTCCATAGTTCCTCATAGCACTTAAGATAGTATCCAGACTTCATACCATGCCTATGAACCCCTACATGATCTGGTTCCTCCCTACCATTAGGGCCTCAGTGTGTACTGTGATTCCCAGCATGGCATCACTAGGCTCCAGCTTACCTTCTGCCCCAGGGCCTTTGCACTGGAATGCTCTTACTTCATATCTGTATGGCTGGCTCCCTCACTTCATTCCATCTTCTCTTCAAATGTCTCTCCCTCAAAAAGGTTTTCCCTAACCACCCACCCTTCCTCAAGTAGACCCTTCCCCACTCCCAGTCACTCTCTAGCCTATTACCCTATTTTGTTTTATCACCATCTGAAATTTTCTGATTTGTTTTTATCTGTCTCTATCAACTAGAACATAAATTCCATGAGGGCAGAGATCTAGTCTAACTTGTTCAATGTCTTATCTGCAAAGCCTAGAACAGTACCAGGCACTCCACCAATATTTGTTGGGTGAATGGATGTAATGGTATTCTCATGCTTGGAGGTTAAGTCATGTGGATAAATACATTTATGTATTCATCTAAGACAAATATGAGATAACAAATATGCATTCGTTTATCAATAGTTATTGAGAAACCATTACGTCCTAGCCACTGGGGAGAAGATACAGAACTAGAGACCACACCCCCACCCCTAAGGACCTCAGAGTGTTGTGGTGGCCAACGGGAAGAAATGTGGAAAGAAGCAAGAGACATGAGGATGTGGGGTGCCTGCATGCCTCAGTTGGTTAAGTGCCTGAATCTTGATTTTGGCTCAGGTCATGACCTCACAGTTCGTGAGACCCAGCCCCGTGTCAGGCTCTGTGCTGACAGTGCAAAGCCTGCTTAGGATTCTCTCTCTCCCTCTCTCTCTGCCCCTCCCCCACTTGTGCGCTCACTAGCTCTCTCTCTCTCTCTCTCTCTCTCTCTCTCTCTCTTTCAAAATAAATAAATGTTTAAAAAAAGAGAGAGAGACATGAGGACTTAATGGTCATGGGAAGTAAAGAGAAGGAAAACGAGCCCCAGGTTTTGGGCTTGGGCACATGAGGAGATGAATGTGACATTCGGTGAGCAAAGGGGGGAGGAAGGGAAAAGTCAGCCTTAGAAATGTGGAGGTGTGGAATATCCAAGCAGTGATATTTAGCAAGGAGCTGGACGTCCAAGTGGGGAGCCTGGGAGAGGTGAAAGGAGCCGCCATGGCCTTGACACATACAAACCCCCAAAACACACGCAAGTAAAACATTGGGACTGACTGAATAGTCAGTCCTATGTATTAAGGAAATTTTATTTCTGATTAAAAAAAAAAAAAACTTGCAAGAAAGAAAACTCCACATGCAGATGGTTTCACTTGTGAATTCTACCAAGCGTCTCAGGAAGAAATAATACCAATTCTGCTCAGTTGCTTCCAGAATACAGAAAAGAGGAGAACTCGTCCCAAATCATCTTACAAGGTCAGCATTATCCTAATACCAAAACCAAAGACATTTAAAAAAGAAAACAGCAAAATCAGTGCTCCTCATTAAAAAAGTATAAGAATCCTCGATAAAATATTGGCAAATAATATCCAGCAGTACATAAACAGGATCATGCATCACATCCAATTGAGGTTTATGCCCAGAATGCAAGGCTCGTTCATCACTGAAAAAATCAATGTAATTCACTATATTAATAAACTGTAGCCTGAATGATCAATAAGCCAAGTTTTAGATTGATACGATGAAGCCGAGGACCTAAGTTTACAAATAGCAATCAAGACTAGGTGATTTGATCTACTGGTTATGGGAGAAAATAGCTTAATTAAGAAAGAGGGAAATTTTCCCCTTTGTCTAAGACACTGAGATCAGTGTCCTTTTGAAGGATTCACTTGTCTTTCCTCTGCTAGCTTGCTTCAAGGACTGACCTATAGTGAGAAAGGAGTTTGGGGGTTCCCCTCTTGAGCAGCCAGCCTTCCAGATTTCCAAGACGGCATATTCCACCCATGCTTGGGTAAGGAAAGCCAAGGGCACTCATACTCCTCATTTTCTCAGATGTTCAGGATCCAAGAGTGCCAGAGTTGAATGAAGCCTGGGTCTTACCCAGTCCAAATCCCCACAGTTTAAAGAAGAGCCGTGGGGGGCGTGGCTTCTCTCGGTCCTCTTATGCCATCCTCTGTTCTGAGATCCAGTGATTGTAAACTGGTCCCGGGACAGCAAGCTCATTAGACCCTGTCCTCCAGGCCTGTCCTCCCCCAACTCTTCCCTCTTTTTAAGCCTTTCTAAAGCTCACGTTTATGCATAATAAGTCACCATCAAAACGGATCTGTCCTAGATTCTAGTTTCTCTGATCTCACTGTTTGGTGTCTGGTGTGGAGAAAACCAAACAGACACAGGCCTTTGCATAGAATCATATGTGTCGGTGGGTGGTCAGATTGGCCAAGCCACCTGCTTTGAGCTTGCAAGCCTCATAACCAATCAGACAGACACAGGCTCTGGGGCCCATCATCTCTGTTTGATTCCTCTGTCACTCGTTTGAAATCCTCAACAAATTTCTTATAAGATTATAACGAAAAATGTATTGCACACTCATTATGTGCCCAGGACTATCCTATAAGGATATGCTTTCTCTCAGTCCTTACAAAAACTCATTAAATGGTACTATTCTGGTCCTCATTTTATAGGTAAATAAATAGGCTCAAAGAGATTAAGCAACTTGCCTAAGATGCCACAGCTAGTAAGTAGAAGAGCCAAAATTTAACCCTGGCTGCCTGTGGTGCTCAAGTTTTTACAAATGAAAATTCTTCGTGGTTTAAAATGAACGTTATTTTCCCTTTTCTTTCCTTCCATCTCTGTTTGCAGTCTCAGGAGGAAGTCTGTGATTTGCTCCATGCTGCACCCTTCCAAAACATCTTGCCTAGAGTCTACATCAAAGGTAAGAAATCACTAACAGCCGCTAAATAGCCAACTTGCATTTGAACTTCATGCCCACTTAATCGCAATAAACTCAGATCTGCAGTCAGAAAGGATAAATAAAGCTTTGGGAAGCTATTTGATATTCATAGAATCACAGAATTAGAAGTGACACTCCAGGCCCTGTTCCTTGGTCCTTCTAGATCATCCCCAATGTGTTCCTGTCTAGCCTTCGTTTAATTTGTTCGAATGATGGGGAACTCACCGCCGCACAGGGCAGATAATTCTGTTGTTGGACAGAGATAATAGAACGTTTTCCTTGTAGTGAGTCCCGATCACACTTTCCAGAACGAAGGAGACCAATTCGACACAGTCCGTCCAAGTTTTGGAACACAGATACGTCACCGGTCCTCTGGGAGTTTTTCGTTCCTCGGGTCCCCCAGGGTGCCCTGAGTCTCATTTCCTGCTCTGCTGCTCCTTTTGCAGAAGGGGAGCGTCTGGAGGTCCGGATGAAACGCCTGGAGGCCAAGTATGCCCCTCTTCACCTGGTCCCTCTGATAGAGCGGCTGGGGACCCCTCAGGTACGATCCTTCTATTTTTTTTTTAAGATTTATTTTTATTTATTTTGAGAGAGATAGAGAGCAAGCAGGGGAGGAACAGGAAAGAGAGGGAGACAGAATCCCAAGCAGGCTCCACGCCATCAGCACAGAGCCTGACATGGGGGTCGAACCCACAGACTGTGAGATGATGACCTGAGCTGAAATCAAGAATCGGACGCCTAACCGACTGAACCACCCAGGTGCCCCAGGTACCATACTTGTATCGTGGACTCTGAGAACCAAAAGGAACTTTAAAAGGAGAGCCTTTGGTCTAACCCCCTCATTTGACAGGCAGGGAAACTGAGGCACAGAGAGAGGAATGTCTACAAAGCCTGTTAGTGGCAGGGTCAGGTCTGGAATGAGATTTGCTACTTCTCAGGCCTGAGTTCTTTCTTCTACACCGTGTATCAGCTATTCCACCCAGAAAGAAGGAAGTCAGACAAGTATCTATTGTGCTTCTATTAGCATCAGGAATTCTGGGAGTATCAGGAGTAAGTTGCCTCTCAGAATTCAACCTCCACACACCCTGAGAACCAGTGATTCACTTCTGGATATCTTTGCTGGAAAAACACAGGAACACGGATGTTGACTGTAGCATTGTTTGTTAAAGCAAAAACTAGAAACAGCCAACAGAGGGTTGACTAAATAAAATGTGGTAAAGTTCATTGAATGCTCAATACTTTCTATATAATAATTAAAAGGAAAAATGAGATCTAAGTGCATCAATGTGTATCGATCATAAGAGCACAGTTAGAATGAATACAACAAAACCATATCAGTGAAGCTTTTCCTGAAAGATGGTATACTCGTAGTTCATAAGA
This sequence comes from Prionailurus viverrinus, assembly GCF_022837055.1. Classification (NCBI taxonomy): domain Eukaryota; kingdom Metazoa; phylum Chordata; class Mammalia; order Carnivora; family Felidae; genus Prionailurus; species Prionailurus viverrinus. The sequence goes on along the minus strand of NC_062561.1, from coordinate 191,483,640 downwards.
GCGGCACCCTCTGAAGACAGATGAAAGAGACAGAGATGGGGCAGTGATCACAGGACACGTCAGCTTTATCTGTAATGCTCTAATCTTTTCAAAAGTGAATAAGCTCATGTGTTAATGCTGTAATTAAAATCAGTTTTTGCAGGGGCGCCTGGCTGGCTCAGCCAATAGAGCATGCGACTCTTGATCTCGGGGTTGTGAGTTCGAGCCCCACTTCGGGTGTAGAGATTACTTAAAAATAAAATCTTTGAAACAAAAATGAATTTTTACACACCAGTGCCAGTTGTTCTGCACATGAGGATGAGTGGGGCAGGACCCCTGCCTCAGAGAACTCAAGACAGTGGCAGGAATCAGGAAGAGAAAAGGGGAGGGACACAACGAGGATCTCGTGCTGTCTCCTTCCAAGTTGATTTGAGTGATCTGCACATTTTCAGGAGGCCAGGGGAGGAATTCCACAGGTAGAGAAATGGGGCGCCCTGGTGAGACGAGCCAGGGTGGGTGTGTGTTGTTCACCTTTGCCAACTGTTCAAAAGGTTTGGGATTCCAGTGTGCACTCGGACTTGCATTCCATGGGTCCTCTCTGCTCGTACCACCAAAGCTGATGAGTCTGAAGGACTCACATCCTCAGCGAGGGGGTAGAAAGCAGCCTCTTCTCTCAAAAATCAGGACAAGTATTTGGAGCACATGGAAGGACCCGATCTGCTCCGTCCTCAGGCTCCTGAGCAGCCATCACCAGACCACCTGTGTGCCACCCACCTCCTACTGAAAACCGTGACTGAGTGTTCAGTGGCATCTGGGTCCTTGGAGTCACCACGGGGAGAATTCAGATCCTGTGGAGTATGCACACTTTTTTTTTTTTGGCCTTCAGAGGCTGAGCAGAGGAGTCATCTAAAGATTTCCTTTTAGGGAGAAATCCCCCAAGCCGGCGGCATAGAAATGTGTCTGCTCCGCTGTTGGTGTCATCCTACAAGAATCTGGCCTCTCACATCCAGGGTTTGGCATGTGTTTCCACTTAGAAGACTGTAAATTCCTTCCCTGTTCTGGCGAACACCATTTCCTTGGGACTGTTAGAAATCTCAATTTGTCAAATGCTGAGTATTTGACCAACAAAAGCCTAGACATTCTGGAGGCTGGAGAGGAAGTGCCAGTTTTCTGTCTCCCAGCCCTCAAGGAATAGTCCAAAACTTAGTCGTCCCATAGACCGAAGAAAAGTTAACAAAATATGACCTTCCAGGCTAGCTGGGGTTCAGGGGACTCACATAATATCTAAGTGAGCAACAAGGGAGATCCTGCCACATGTTTAAAGTCAAGAAGTTTTGATGGTGTCGTACTGTTTGCATTGATTTCTGGGACATACTCAGGTGACCTGATTTGATCTCCGGTGCTACCATGGAAAGCACAGTAGCCAGGGGTCCTTGTTCCAGCTTCACACCTGAATTGATGCATAATCTACTGCTAGACATTGAATATCTCAGTCTTTGTTTCCCCACCTATGAAATGGGCTAATGGGTGTTTGGCTGCCATAGTTGAGCCGTCTTTCATGATTGTTGTGACGAACAAAAATAAGTTAAAAGACTTTCAAAAAACACAAAGGATGATACCAAGGATATCGAAATACCATTCTCCTCCAAAGGACACTAAACGTAATCAAAGTGTTCCATGAAGAAATTTATTTCCACATTTATTTTCACAGATGCTTTTTCTGTTCCCTTGTTAACTCAGAAAAGAACGGCAGGAAGAGAGAGAAAAATCCCCCCTGTTGAGTTAGGCTAGAAAAGAACTGGATGAAATGTATATGAAACACATCTCATATATATGTACATAACACCAAGTCACAAATTGAGGGCCTTTGCTGCAAACAATCATTAGTGCACTTTTTTCAAAGCAAAAAGGAAAAAGGACATGAAAGAAAACTCACACCCTGAAAAGTATAAATGCCAACAAAGAGTGAAAGTGTTCAACCTTACCAGTAATCACTGAAATGGAAATTAAAAGACTAGGGTACAGTTTTTCATCTCTCAAGTTGGCAAAGAACTTTGCTTACTGGTAACAGAGTGCTAGTGAGGGTAAAAGGTGCAGACTTCACGCAGAGGGTACAGAGTGCTTCTGCCTATCTGCAGACCAGTGTGCTGCTATGTAGCAAAAGCCTTTTAAAATATGTACACACTTCAACTGCATCGTCCTACTCCTCCTTCTAGGATTTTATCCTAAGAAAGTGATCAGAGATAAGCTTAAAAAGAATTACATAGGAGGACAGTTGCTTAAGAATTGTCTGCAATAATGAAAATTTGTAAACACTTTAAAATAATCAGAGTAGAAGACTCAAGGGGCGCCTGGGTGGCTCAGTCGGTTAAGTGTTCCAGCTTTGGCTCAGGTCATGATCTCACAGTTTGTGAGTTCGAGCCCCGTGTCAGGCTCTGTGCTGACAGCTCCGAGCCTGGAGCTTGCTTCCGATTCTGTGTCTCCCTTTCTCTGCCCATCCCTTGATCATGCTCATTCTCTCTCTCTCTCTCTCTCTCTCTCTCTCTCTCTCTCAAAAATAAATAAGCATAAAAAATATAAAAATAAAAAAAGTGTAGAAGACTCGATAAATGATGATATATCAATGGCCATTTTATGTAACCATTAAAAATTAGAGTACTGAAAATATTGAAGGAAATAGTTTTCTTAGATTGCTGCTATCTGAAGATAAAAAAAGCAAGATAAACAAATTCTGTTAAATATAGATGCATACACACACTCACATACATAAACACAAATCATATATCCATGCTCTAGGAAACCTCATTTCCTAGACGTGACGTGTTACACATTTCTAGGTAATGGGGTTCATGGGAGATTTTTATTTTCTTATAATGTTTTGAAAATGTTTTTCCGTATTTATCCAAGTGACTGTGTGTTACTTTTACAGCTCCCTCCCAGGAGAAACTGTAAGGGTAAATGCTTCTCCAAGGCAAAGGGACAAAGCCCCTAAACCATTTCAGTCTCAGGCCCTTTGGTTGGTTGTAGCGGGGAGGTCACCAGAGTTCAAAGTCTGTGTACAGATTTATAAACCCATTGCTGATTTTTCCCCAACACGATTGTCAGGCCCTGGGGATTGATTCAGACTATGTAGATGCCCAGGAGATTAATTAGTGAACCAGAATTGTCTGTGTTAACTGATGAAGAGGAATATCCATGACTTGAGAACAAATATGGGTCCTTTATTTATTTACTGAGCACCTTCCCTGTACCAGGCCCTCTCTTTCTGAGTGGAGAGCCCTTCCAGGGTCCAAATACCAGTCTAGAGCATTGCCTGGTAAGAACAGAATGAAACACCAGCTTCAGGATTCTTTTGAAGACACTTCTAGCCAACTGTGACAAATTAAATGGTCTCTTCTCTGCTCAGGAGCTTTCTCTGCCTATAGAATCAATATGAGTCAGCCTGAATCAGGGTTCCCTCTCCTTCATGTTTGAAACACAAATTTGTCTTCCCCAATTTACGTTTTTTTGTGTGTGTGCTAGACTTCTTCCAGTTTATAGTTGTCATGACAACTAAGCCCATAGCCCATTTTCTTAATGGGCTCCAGCATTGTGTTTCCTGATTTATTTCCTTCTGTGGATTAATTTAGAGATTGCTCTCCTTCTAGGGGCTCCAGTGTGATAGCTTAAAGGGAGAAGTCAGGTAGGCCCCTTCCAGGCACTCTGTGAAATGACCTCTCTGGGGAGACTTCCTTCTGGAGAGCTGACCCCGTGAGTGCCATGTGGACCTCTCCATCTCAGAGACCAGTACTCTTTAGCCTTGTCCCAAGATTTGGAGACCTTACTTTGACCTTAAATGTTAATGTCTGTCTACCATTTGCAGATGGTTTTGAGATCTCTACCCCTAGACATTTTTACTCATAATGTAGACAGTAATGTGTTTTGATGTGCTTGTCTAGCCGGCTGATTATTAGAGATGCAGTAACCAGGACCTACATGTGAAGCCAGTTTAAATTATTAATAGAGATAGTTTACAATGGTTAGAGGATTTCTAATAGGAGATGATCCTGTAAAATCAGTGGCAAATGTTTAAAGAGTAACATATGCTTTTTGTAGAACATTCAACTGTACAGAAATATTTAAAGTAAAAGGTGAAAATCCTGTGTGCTTCGCCAAGCCTGTCTGCTCCCACAGTTGACATTTCCTTCTAAACTATCTTACACACACACACACACACACACACACCCCACATATAGTTTTGTCTATGGGATTGTATGTTGTTGATGTGTTTAATAGGATTATAGTATACATCCTTTTTTGAAACTTGCTGTGTATTCACGTAAGAATTTAAGCCATAGATCTAGACTAGGGTTCAAATCCAAGCTTTTACCGCTCACTGGCTGCCTCTCTGAACATCAGTTTCTTCATCTGTACAACGGGGATAACAGTGTCAGTGTTTCATGGGATCGTTCCCTCTTTCATGGGGTTGATGTGAGGGATAAGTAGCTTAGAACAGGCCTGACGTGTTACACACACACTCAGTGAGTGTGAACTGGTAGTAGTTTCATCTCAGTCTTTGCAGTGGATGCATGACATTCCATGATGTGATAGACCTGGATTTTTTTAATGGACTCTTCCTCTTTGATGGCTCCTAGATTTTACTTACCACAAGTAAGTCTTGCCACAAGACCCCCTACTATTGCACTAAGGTTTACAAAGTTAGTGCCCTGCTGTGGGTGAATGAATCCCAGGTACAGCCAGCTGTAGGGTTTGGGAATCCCCCATGAGAGGTGGAAGACAGGGTCTGAGGTAAGGCTAGAAGGTTTATGCACTCTTCTGTTCCCAGCAAATCGCCATCGCCCGGGAGGGCGACCTGCTGACCAAGGAGCGGTTGTGCTGCGGCCTGTCCATGTTTGAGGTCATCCTGACACGCATCCGGAGCTACCTACAGGACCCCATCTGGCGGGGCCCACCGCCCACCAATGGCGTCATGCACGTCGATGAGTGTGTAGAGTTCCACCGGCTCTGGAGTGCCATGCAGTTCGTCTACTGCATCCCTGTGGGGACCAACGAGTTCACAGCTGAGTGAGTACCCTCCGGGAAGGCTGGGTCACCACCTGACGTGTGTGTCTCCCCCGATCAAGAGTCACCAGGCTACCAGAGCTCACCCAGAAAGGTGGGCAGAGGCAGATTGTTCAATAGCTGCTCGCTGAATACACATATGTGCCAGGTGCTGGACAGACACCAGTACTGAGCAAAAGTAGATGGTTCCTGGCCTCATGGGGTTTACAGGACTGAGCAGAGACAACATGCATAGACATAAGGCACATTGAATGGGGTCGCTTGGCAGGAAGGGCAGGAAGGGTGACAGGTGCCTGAGGAGAGCGGAGTGAGTTTTGGGAATTAAATCACACAGTAGATCTGAGCCTTGAACATTGCCTGGGATTCAACCCTTAGAGGGGAGGAGAGGACATTCCAGGAAGAGCAGCAAGTGGTTGGAGGCAGAGGAGTGTGTGCGTGAGCATGTGCCCTGGGGTCGAGGACCCCTCAGGGCCTGGTTTTTCCGAGACCCAAAGCTGCCCTGATCACGTGGGCAGGAGGGAGCCCTGCTGAGGCTTTGTCACTGAGAAGCCCAGTGTCCACCTCACCCCTCACAAAATTCCAGGATTCATAGAAAAGAGAGCAAGGCCTCCCCAGCTGAGGTTCATGCCCTAACTTGCTCATGCAGTCCTGCCTCATGAGGCCTACACTCCTGAAAACCAGGAAGCCTTCTAGAGTAACCCAGTCCTACCCCCAGAGAAGACAGAAGCAGATTCCAGTTCTTCCTTCCCTCACCCAGCTACACACACCAAGAACAGAGTGGTGAAGAAGACAAGTCCTGTCCTCCTGGAGAACAAGCAAGTGAGAGGCAGAGAATCCTGGAGGCAGTGGTGCTGGGAGTGGGCCGGGAAAGCTGTTTTCAGAGCAGCTGCTGGGCCTTCCCTTTAGCCACGGTGATGGGGAAGCAGGGAAATCTGCCCATCGGGCTGCAGCTGCTACTTGAGGACAAGAAAACAGCAGAGAGACGACCCCATGGCCTCCAAAATCACCCAAGATGCTGCTGTGTGCGGGAGGCATGCAGGCTGAGCCTTACCAGCCCAGGAGGACTCACCGCTCCCCCCGCCCCACACCAATAGTGTCTGCTCGTCCACACACCATGCCCCATCCCTGCCCTCTGAGCCTGCGTGGGCCACTTGGTCCCCTGGTTTGAGATGGTCCTTCGCCTCACAAGCATTCCTGTAGCTCCTTTACAGAGAGGTCAGACACATTCTCATCTGAATTCTAATCAGCCACGTAAATCTCAAGGACTGGTTGAATTTTTTTCCCTGCAAATTTGTTTTCCGCAAAGGTGATTTTTTCCATCAGTGGCTAAAAGGCTGACACCTCTTTGTGGTTAGGAGGATTTATAACGTAACCACGGTCCCTGGAACAAGTGAACGTATGCTCACATCTTCCCTTGTACCCACTTTACAGATGAAGAGGATTGACCCAGGGACGGGCTTGCTCACTGTCTGTACTCCTGGCCCCAGAGCCCTCCCCCTGCCCTTCCCTGCCCCTCACTGTAGCTGCTTCCTCTCCCCACTCCCAGGCAATGTTTTGGTGACGGTCTGAACTGGGCCGGCTGCTCCATCATCGTCCTGCTGGGCCAGCAGCGTCGCTTCGACCTGTTTGACTTCTGTTACCACCTGCTAAAAGTACAGAGGCAGGACGGGAAGGATGAGGTCATTAAGAATGTGGTAAGCAGCTCATGGTTGGGGCCAGGGAGGCGGGGCCGGGCCTGACAGGCAGGCTTTCATCTGAAAAGGAGGGTGAGCCGCTTGTGGAGGCCAAGTCCCCACACCACAGGTAGGTACAAAGATGCTCAGTGGCCGGGGACCTTCTTACAGGAAGCCATGAGTCACTTGCTCATAACCTGCTGGGATGAATCAGGTCACCCCGCAGGGCTGGGCCGGGCTCCAGACCTGAATTACCCCTTCCCTGTGCCAGTCAGACTGCTGATACCGGTGCCTCATCCACACAAACTCTCACTGAACACGGAAGTCGTACAGGCACGGGGATGGGAAAAACGCGGCTGTGGAGTAAGCGGGGCCGCTGGGGTGCACTGACAAGGGCTGTCTAAATTGGGCTGAGGGCACAGGCGGGGAGGGGTGGCCAGAGAAGGCATCTCATGGAGACAGCACTTGAGCTGAGTCCAGAATGACCAGCAGCCAATAACCAGGCAAAAAATGGGTTGCAGCATGGGGAGGATGTTCCAGACAGAGGGAACAGCCATAGCATGCACAGAGACATGAAGATGTGTGGCTGGAACAGAGCGTGGGTCTCTAGGACTAGCTGAAAGGAGAAGGAAGCAGGAGCTACCTCATAAAGGGTGTTTGTTTTATTTGTGTTTGTTTTTTGCCATTGTGGTAGAACATACATAAAACATCAGGGTTGCCATCTTAACCATCTTTAAGTGTGTGGTGCTGTGGCATTGGGCACGCTCACTCTGTCACGCAGCCGTCACCACCTTCCATCTCCAGAACTTTTTCAGCTTCCCAAACTGAAGCACTGTTCCCATTGAACTCTAACTCCCTAGTCTCCCCTCCCCCAAGACTCTGGTAACCACCTTTCCACCTTCTGTCTCTAGGATCTGACTACACCAGGGACTCACATAGGAGGAATCATACAGTATTTGTCCTTTTGTGCCTGGATTATTCCATGTGCTCCAGGTTTACCACGTTGTAGCTTGTATCAGAATTTTCTTCATTTTTTTTTTAATTTTTTTTTTCCAACGTTTTTATTTATTTTTGGGACAGAGAGAGACAGAGCATGAATGGGGGAGGGGCAGAGAGAGAGGGAGACACAGAATCGGAAACAGGCCCCAGGCTCCGAGCCATCAGCCCAGAGCCTGACGCGGGGCTCGAACTCACGGACCGCGAGATCGTGACCTGGCCGAAGTCGGACGCTCAACCGACTGCGCCACCCAGGCGCCCCAGAATTTTCTTCATTTTTAAGGCTGAATAATATTCTAGTGTATGCATATACCACATTTTGTTTATCCGTTCATCACTGATGAACCCTTGAGTTGCTTCCACTTTTTGGCTATTGTGAACATGCTGCTGTGGTCATGAGTGCACAGATATTTGTTCAGGTTCCTGCTTTCATTTCTTTTGTATATACCTAGGAAGTGGAATTGCTGGGTCATATGCTAACTCCATTTTTTTTTTAAGTTTATTTATTTATTTTGAGAGAGAGAGAGAAAGAGAGAGCATGGGCTGGGGGCTGGGGGCAGAGAGAGAGGGAAAGAGAGAATCCCAATCAGGCTCCACACTGTCAGCACAGAGCCCAGTGTGGGCTCAGTCCCACGAACTGTGAGCTCATGACCTGAGCCAAAATCAAAAGTTGGACACTTGACCAACTGAGCCACCCAGACACCCCGCTAATTCTATTTTTAATGTTAGAGGAACTGCCATACCATTTTCAGTAGTGGCTGCACCATTTTACATTCCCACCAGCAATGCACAAGTTCCAGTTTTTCCCCATCCTTCCTAGCCCTTGTTATTCTCTGGGGTTTTTGGTAATAGCCATCATAATGGATGTGGAGGGGTATCTCATTCTGGTTTTGATTCCCATTTCCTAATGACTAGTAATGTTGAGAATCTTTTCATGTGCTTATCAGCTGTTTGTTTATCCTCTTTGGAGAAATGGCTATTCAAGTCCTTTGCTCACTTTTTTTTTTTAAGATGTATTTTATTTTTACAGAGAGAGCACGCATGCAAGTGGGAGAGAGTGGCAGAGAGAGGGGGAGAGAGAGAAAGAGAGAGAGAGAGAGAGAGAGAGAGAATCTTAAGCAGACTCCATGCTCAGCCTAGAGCCCAACACAGGGGCTCGATCCCATGACCCTGGGATCACGACCTGAGCCAAAATCAAGAGTCAGATGCTCAACTGACTGAGCCACCCAGGTGCCCCTTTGGCTCACTTTTTAATTGGATTGTTTTTTGTTGTGTATATATATACATTTATATTTATATATTCTGGATATTATGTATATTTATATGTTCTGGATATATATTCTGGGTATGTTTATATATTCTGGATATATTTATATATTCTGAATATTAGTCCCTTATCAGATATTGACTTGCAGATACTTTCTCCCATTCCATGGGTTGCCTGTTCACTCCGTTAATAGTGTCCTTTGATGCAAACAAGTTTTTAATTTTGATGTAGTTCAGTTTATGTTTTCTTTTTTTTTAATTTTTTTTTAATGTTTATTTATTTTTGAGACAGAGAGAAACAGAGCATGAATGGGGGAGGGTCAGAGAGAGAGGGAGACACAGAATCTGAAGCAGGCTCCAGGCTCTGAGCTGTCAGCACAGAGCCCGACGTGGGGCTCGAACTCACGGACTGTGAGATCATGACCTGAGCTGAAGTCGGACGCTTAACCAACTGAGCCACCCAGGCGCCCCTATGTTTTCTTTTATTACTTGTGCTTTTCGTGTCACATTTAAGAAATCATTGCCAAACTCAGTTTCATGAAGCTTTTCCTCCATGTTTTCTTCTGAGTTTTATAGTTTCAGCTCCTATGTTTAGGTCTTTAAACCATTTCAACGTTTGTTTTTGGTTTTTGTTTTTATGTTGTGTAAGGTAAGGATCCAGCTTCATTCTTTACATGTGAATATCCAGTTTTCCCAGCACCATTTATTGAAAACACCATACTGTCTCCATTGAATGTTTTTTTGCACCCTTGTGAAAAATCCTTTGACCATATATGGAGGAGTTTATTTCTTGGCTGTCTATTCCATTGATTTGTGTGTCTGTCTTCATTCCAGTGCCATACTATTTTGATGACTGTAGCTTTGTAGTAAGTTTCAAAACTCACAAAGGGCTTTATGGCCAAGTTAAGATTTGATTGCTTAGTTCTGGAAACCCATACAAGGCCTTTAAGCAAGAGAGTGATGTGATCATTGAAGCATCAAGACCCTGGACCCCAACCTCACTGAACTCTTCTCTTGCTCTTCCTTTTTTTTCCCCTCTGTCCTTTCCTCCTGCCCCTAACCTGCACGTCCCTGTCCTTCTGCAGCCACTGAAGAAGATGGCAGACAGAATTAGGAAGTACCAGATCTTGAACAATGAGGTTTTTGCCATCCTGAACAAGTACATGAAGTCCGTGGAGACGGACAGCTCCACCGTAGAGCACGTACGTTGCTTCCAGCCACCCATCCACCAGTCCTTGGCCACCACCTGCTAGGCGGAAGGTCCTGCAGACCCTCGACCTGGAGGAGAAGAAGCAGGAGAGAGAAAGCCATGGCCAGCCTGCAACAGGGTCCTCCTGGACAGCATATGGGATAGGCCTGGACACAAACAAGAACCTCCCCAAACACATCTACACCTCCCAAGGGCTGGGCCTGTGCATGCTCTCCCATGACATCTCCATGGTGGTTTCTCCATAGCATAAATGAAAAAAAAAAAAAAAAAATCAAAAGAAACAGGGCAGTATGTGCTTTTTCTTTTCTTTTTTCCCCTCAGCTGTATTAAGAGCCCTAGTCTCACCCCTTCTCCATCTCACAGCCCCACCCCACATCCATGGTTGCTTCTCAAGACCTCCTCCCAAATGGTGACCTCCTACCCAGTGCCCACACGTGACCTCAGAAGTGAAGTCTCAGAGCGGAGAAAAGAGCATGGCCATAACCCGAGATACCAGCCTGAGCTGACAGGAGTATGTCCACGTACCGACTTCCTCTCCTCCTCTGGCTCCCTCCCCTCATTTTCCCAGGTGACATCTCCCCCTGCTCTGGGTGCCAAGGATTCTAGCACCCACAGCAGTCATGGACCAGACACTGAGAGCCATGGGAAACAGAAGACGAGGTTCCTGGTACTGACACCATGATTGATGGTGGTGGCCCTGGCTGTCCCTGGACTCCCCAAACCCCACTCCCCTCTCAGGTGCTCCTAGAGAGAACTCAGAAGTGCATTCATAATCGTATCTTACTTAGTGAAGTTATGGTAGGAAGATGGTCAGGTCTGTTGTGCAGAAACAGTATTTATTAACACAGCCAGGAATTCCATAGCCCCAAACAGAAAGCCATTAGACCATCTCAGCTTGGTGAGGAAGTGGTTCCTTTATTCATCAATCAAATACTGTGAGCACCAAGCTGCACAGGGCAGTGGATGCTGGGGATGCAGCATGGAACAAGTCAGTCATGCACTGCTCACCGCATTAGCCAGTGACCAAATTAGGGACAACTTCTCTGCACAGACTCTCATCAAGGAACACTCCCACGAGAAAGAAAATATTAAGGGGTTATTTCAACAGAAGCCCAAAACATATTGGAGTCAGGGAGGTGAGGAATATAAATAACACTTGTCAATGAACTTTTAGTACCAGGATGCACTCCCAGAAAAGGAGTCCTGTTCTACTGAATCAGTACTTCCATTGTCCTAGAAGCTGAAAGATTCCTAGGACATTTTATCTTTTATTCTCAACATCCTTAGTTCTCTTTAACTTAGATTTTGAGGCCTGGGGCATATCGCACAGGGGCATATCTATGTGCATTTCTCAGACTCAACCAAAAGTCTGCAGAATCTCCCAGTGAGCATAGGGAGACTGGTTAGAAGGATGGAAGGCTTTGGGAATGAATGTCTCATTACAGAGCACCTCTTGCTCAAAGAAGCCTGGGACCCTGAGCTTGTAAGAAAATAAAAGTGAGACATTTGATATCTCATCCCCAACCCAGGGAGGAAAAGAAAAGTGAGAAAAATAAAACAATAATGGTCCCCTCCCTTAGGGTGGATGAATGGAAATGGTTACCATTAACAGATGGCCCATTTTAACCCCATGGAAAGAGCAAAACAATCCATAGCAAGAGGTTGTGTGATACACTGTGCCCACCAGGGAGGAAAGAAGGGCTCATCAAATGTGGTCCAAAGGCCTATATCAACATGTCCTGAGACTAGCACATTGGATGCAGATTCCTGGGCCGTACCTCAAACCAATTAACCAGAGTAAGGGAAATCTGCACTATCCACAAGCCCTCTTTGTTGTACTGTTGCACAAGGAAATCTGAGGACCACTGCTGTAGAGGGTCTTTCCACCACTAGGGCTTTGAGCTCCTTCTGAGCCATGAAAGAAAATATTTGTAGGGTAGGACAGTGATTCAGGGTGGACCGGCAGATCCTCTCATCCTTAGATGCGACTTCCTATTCTGATTTTTTAATTTTTTTCTTCTTGGTGACCATAGATGCGCCAAAGGCAAAAGGGAGAGGCTACACACACCGCATGATAGAACTACATGGTGGAACACACCTTCAAAACCCACCAAAAAAAATCTCTAAGCTGCAGAGAATCTTCAGTCCTGTCCGGGGACAGTGGCTCTTTCAGATAGGTGACTGGCTATTAAGTCCTAGAGATTATTCCAAATCCATGATCATTGCCTTTGTGGAGATTTGGGTCATCCATTTGAGGAGACTGCTATTTCAATAACCTGTCCTTCCTGTTCTGCATCTGTAACCCTGAATTTGACCCCTTGGGTAGAATCCTATTATCCTCAAGAGACTTGATCCTGGTAAATTGAGGTCTTCACCTAAATGAAAGACATTTCGTTTCCCTGATTCGCCAGCAACATTTATTTATGAATACCAAACAGCTTTAATATTCTTTCCTCCCTGGTATTACTGCCTCCTTTTGATTTGATTTTTTTGTGTGTCTAAGAAGCAGGAAAAAAAAAATCTTAGGTTTTAAAAAGTTAAAAAAAATTGTTTCAAAAACTGTCAAATGTACCATATTTGTATTAAGAGTTGTTGGGAATTTTTGTACAATGAATTTACATTTATTTATGGTGACTTATATTTACGCTTGTGATCAAATCATGATGTTAAATTCTTAAATCATATTTGCTATGCAGCTGAAGATGATATTTTGCTTTGTATTTTGGGGTACCTGTGTTGAGTTGATAAACATTTCCATCTCTACATCTCCATTAAAACTTCCAAACCAGCATCTTGGTCTTGATTCCTGGTCCTGTTCCAGGGCTCCTTGATCTGTGGAAGGCCACATGAACACCGATGACTGAGAAAACAGTCTGAAAGAGAATGGAAGGTGATAAAGGTATAGCTGGTCATTGTGCCCTAAACTAATGGCTGGCTTTGCTTTCTCGCTGGAGGCATTACCTTTACAAATTGGTTTATACTAGATAAGATACTGGCAATAGTTGCTGCTCTTCAGAATTCCATGGTCTCACTGAGTGATCTCTATTTTAAGAGGAAGGATGGGAACTAATGTGTGCAGGCAGCATGCTAAGTCCTATTCTTCCATTCCTTTGAATCAGCCACAGTCACTTTATGTGCTGTATCCCACCTTGGACAGACAAGGCTGTGCAGTGTGTTCACTTTTACACCGTTGCTAAGTGACCACTCTGATTTGAACCCAGCTTCAAAGCCTGAGCTTTTGCTGTCATGCTAATGGACTGGTCAACCAGTCCCGACCCCAAAACTAGACTTCGGGCCACTGGACTTTGCAGGGCTTTGGGTGAGGGAGATTGAGCAGAGCCTGGGATCAGGAGGAGGCCCAGCATGGTAGCAAGGGGGTTACCAGGCTGAAGGTACCTCTCACACTCCTCAGAAAGGATGACACCAGAAGAACACTACAAAGTTGTGTGTGAAACTGACACCAGTGTGTGGAGTCCCATGTTTTTCACAGCAGCAGCTTTCCCAAAGGCCACTCACAAAGATGAGTCCTAGGTCTCGTGGCCTGTGGCCTGGAGTAACCCTCTAATCTCTCAGGGCCTCCATTTCCTTGTCTTCAAATTGGACAAAATGATCCGAGGTCCTTTCCAGCTCTAATATCCTGATTTCAGGTAATGTCCCAGTGGCCTACATTGAGGGGCCTACTTCACAAACTTGAAGACTTTCTCAGCCATGTGTTGCCACTTCCAAGGATTCTCATTGTTAGAGGTTGTACATTTGAGCTGGTGTAGTTGGGGCACGGTTGGTATTAGTCCTGAAAGATGCTCAGTGGTAAGAGGGTTCTGTGGTCACATGGACGTGGGGAACGGCTCATGCTGTTTCCCTTCTCGAAGATCCGCAATGCTCTGAGTCCTGCAGCCTAATCAGCCTGGAATAACACCACATCACGCAGTGACCATGACTTTGGAAACCCCTTTCTCTGCAACACGAATGATCCTCTCATGGAACATACCTTGAAAACTACTGGGCTAAGAACATGGAAGTCTGTGTTAGATGCAAACAAAACAACAAGCACCAAAAACTCCCACAGGAGGGACGCGTGGGTGACTCGGGCAACAGACTCTTGGTCTCAGCTCAGGTCATGATCTCACAGTTTGTGAGTTCGAGTCCCACATCGGGCTCTGTGCTGATAGTGCTGAGCTTGCTTGGGATTCTCTTTCTCCCTCTTTCTCTATGCCCCTACCCTATTTGCACTCTCTCTGTCAATAAATAAATAAACTCAAAAACCAAAAAACTCCCACAAGAGAAGGACCACTGACTTCACAATTTGTGAAGCAGGGACCTGCCAAAGTACTGAAGGGTTTCAGATGGAAAGGGGAAGCATTTTCACGATGGGAGAGAATAGGGCAGAGGAGTGTATTCATTTGCTAGGGCTGCCATAACAAAACACCACAGACCACGTGGCTTAAACAACAGAGATTTACTTTCTCACAGTTCTGGAGGCTAGAAATCCATGAGCAAGGTAACATCAGAGTCGGTTTCTCCTTTTTTTAATTTTTTTTTTTTAAGTTTTTCTTTGGGGGGAAGGGGCAGAGAGAGGGAGAGAGAATCGCAAGCAGTTTCTGCACCATCAGCACAGAGCAGGGCTGGTTTCTTCTAAGCCTCTCTCCTTGGCTTTTAGATGCCGTCTTCTCCCTTGGTCTTCACATGGTCTTCCCTCCGGGTGTGTTTGGGTCCTGATTTCCTCTTCTTAGCAAGACGCCAGGCATATTGCATTAGGATGCATTCATGTGACCTCATTTTACCTAAACGACCTTGTTAAATAAAGGCTCTGTTGTCAAGTACAGTCCCATTCCGAGGTACTGGGGGTTAGGATTTTAACATAGGAATTTGGGAGTAGGGAACACAATTTGGTTTATAACACCAGAGAAGAGGAAGGCTAGATCTGAAAAGCCGTTGCTTCTGGGGGCCCTGAACTTGTTCGAGGGCTGGGATGCCATTGCTTTGAGAAACACATCTTGAATACTATTTGCAAAACTATATAATCAATTATGGCCACAGACCTAAAGGAACTTCTGGAGTTGTAGAAAGAATTTGTAAAAATGCACATAGTGAACAAGAATGTAAAGGAGAATATGTTGATTCTAATAATCACTAGATTATTTATTTACTGAGTTTTCTCATGCCAGGCATCAGGAAAAGTGCTCTTAGGGGCACCTGGGTGGCTCAGTCAGTTAAGCATCTGACTCTCGATTTTGGCTCCAGTCATGATCTCACGATTCACGGGTTCAAGCCCCCATCAGGCTTCGTGCTGGCAGTGTGGAGCCTGCTTGGGATTCATTCTCTCTCTCTCTCTCTCTCTCTCTCTCCCTCTCTCTCTCTCTCCCTTTATCTGTCTCTCTAAGTACATAAATAAACATTTAAAAAACACAAAAATGGGGCGCCTGGGTGGCTCAATCGGTTAAGCGTCCAACTTCGGCTCAGGTCATGATCTCACGGTCCGTGAGTTTGAGCCCCGCGTCGGGCTCTGGGCTGATGGCTCAGAGCCTGGAGCCTGTTTCCGATTCCGTGTCTCCCTCTCTCTCTGCCCCTCCCCTGTTCATGCTCTGTCTCTCTCTGTCCCAAAAATAAATAAACGTTGATTAAAAAATAATAATAATAATAATAAACACAAAAAATAAGTTTTTATTCACTTAAATATCACAACTTATAGGAGGTAGGCACTATTATTTGCACCCACTTTACAGATATAGATACTGAGGCACAGATCTCAAAGAGGGTAAGGGATGGAGCTCTAGAATTCAAAGTCCAGTAAGTCTGGATCCAGGTCCAAGGTCTTAACCCCTAAGCATATAACAATATACTTCACAGCACTTCTATCCTAAGGGATCTCAAGACAGGCACACCAAATATTTCTCAAGATCAGAGGAAAGAGAGTGTTTTTCCAGCTGGGGCTAAGATGGAAAGGGTAAGGGCAATATCAGGGAGGACTTCATGGAAGAGGTTCCATATCTTCCTAAACTTGAAAAATGAGAATCTGAACACAAGGAGATGCACCAAGAGATTGAAGGGAAAGAATCTACCCACATCAAATATTGGCCAAGAAAAGGCCCTGACCCTTAATGGCTTAAATTAGGTTAAACATGCCACTGTCCCTAGCTCTACACTTGACCAGGCCCTGAATGTCAAAGTCCTACAAAACGATGCATTTATTGAGTAGATTCATGCATCATGCATCTGTGTCACTGACAATCTGATACTCAGTGCTGCTTCAGCACTGGTAACCCTAAACATCCACTGTGTGCCCAATGCCTTTCAGGCCTCAGAAGAACATTTCCTTCATTGCTTGCCCATGTCCTAAAATGCAGAAGCCTACAAGTGTAATGAAGTTTTGTGCATTGTGCTGCCACTGATACCAGGGATGCGTCCTGCTTGGAAAGTGGGGAAGCTTGAGGTCCCTAGGCGAGGAAAGAGGACAAGCCAATGAGAATGGCAATTTTAACCGAAAATCCAGGAGCATTTTTGTGCCACATTTATGAGCACACACAGCTTGAGTTTATTACTAGAGAACATGGCTACAACTGTGCCTCTGATGATGTCCCCTTTTTTGAAACAAAAAAGATTACGTACACTAGTTTATGGAGCTGTTGTTCAAAGCTAGAATATTTGACGAAACACACATCAGATTTCACATTATAAACCACTCGCAGACACTCAATGGAACTGCTGACAAAATGCTATTAAAGTAATTGGATTTAGTTTAGACAAAGGTAAAAGATGCATTAAAACTTTACATAAAGGCCCAGAAGATCCTCAAAGAGTGAATCGTGTTCTTAAGGGAAAATAAAATTCATTGTGAATTTACTATCTATAGTTATTTGGTCTGAACAATTGCTTACTATTGTTAACATTACAAAAAAAAAAAAAAAAAACCGGCATCTAGGTTTGTTGAATTTGCTTCAAGGGGACTAAAATATATTTTTATAAATTTTAGAGAAATTGGCTTTCCTAAATGAAAATGCATGTGAAGAATGCAACAAAAAATGCCATTCCAATGAAATATAAAGAAATCAAAACAGTGAAACAAAAAATATTTTGCATGATTAAGAAGATTCACATGCAAATAATGTCAAACTAACTTGTTTACAAACTATTTTTTGGCCATTATAGGTCAGAGTATAGTCCTGAGGAAGATCAGAACAAACTGAGCCACATACTGCTTTTAGGGAGGTTTCCTTATAATATCCCAGAACTGAAAAACTTGAAATAACAGAAATACTATATGCTCCAGAAGTTGCTTTAAGAGACAATGAAAATCATTTCATAAGGAACACTTATATAATAAAATTTATATAATAAAATGAAAATGTTTTGCAATATTTTCTGTTACAATAATTATACGTGACCCCCTATTTACAGTAGTTGAATGTAATATGTAAAATGCCTGGCCTAATTTTTCATCTAAGTATTGCTTTAAAAATCCT
Organism: Prionailurus viverrinus; assembly: GCF_022837055.1. Taxonomy (NCBI): domain Eukaryota; kingdom Metazoa; phylum Chordata; class Mammalia; order Carnivora; family Felidae; genus Prionailurus; species Prionailurus viverrinus. The sequence continues at coordinate 191,465,995 of NC_062561.1, read as the reverse complement.
ACTGATGGGGACACCTGGATGGTGCCCCTGATCAGTCGGTTAAGCTTCCAACTTCGCTTGGCTCAGGTCACAATCCCAGGTCTGTGGGTTTGAGCCCTGCATCAGGCTCTCCACTGGCTGTGTGGAGCCTGCTTGGGATTCCCTCTCTCCCTGTGCCCCTCTTCCTGTGTGTTCTCTCTCTCTCTCTCTCTCTCTCAAATAAATAAACTTAAAAAAAATAAAAGAAGCCACACCCTAAAAAAATCCCATTGATGATTTCAGGTGCCACCCCTTTTCAGAGCAGAATTTCTTCAAATTGAAATTAATAAAAAAAACAAAGAGTTACAGTGACTTAAGAAAGGTGGTCTAATTTGAAAATCTTGATCATAGTGTTCTCACCACACCAAAAATGGAAAGGTAACTATGTGAGGTGATGAATGAGTCAATTAACTTGGTTGTGACAATTATTTCACGGTGTACACATGTATCCACACATCACATCGTACACCTTAAATATATACAATTTTTATTTGTCAATTATATCTCAAGAAAGCCAGGTGGTGGGGATCTTGATCATAATATATAATGTTGCTAAAATGAAGGCAAGAAAGATAAAATTTCTAGCATAAATGCATATTGACTTATGGATGACCTATTTGTTTTATCCGTTCACACATCATTGGCCCAACAACAAAACACCCAGGAATATGCAAATGATAATTAATTCAGTCATCTTTGATAGTTTTGCCAGCTTCCAGTCATATAAAACCCACGATGTGACATATAACTTCTTTTGTGTTATAAAAGTATATTTCATTGTTAGAAAGAGAGAGCATATTTTCTAATAGTTCAATAGTGTGATTTAGAACTTTTAATTATTTAGAGACATATGATATTTGGCGCTTTTGACCCAGACCCTGCAGATGGTTGGAGGCGGTCAGCTCTGACTCTCCCTTCAGTTCGCCTAATGTGAATAAAAACGGAGGGAGAAAGGGACAAAGACCCATTTGCTTCCCTCTAGGCAAGGAGGAGAATAACCAGCCCCCCAAACCAGTCCCCACAACCCCATCTGGTTTGATTTACCCTGATTTCCTCGGTCCACTCCCCTCTCAGCCCACCCCCTCGCTCCCAGATGTGGCACTGTCTCACTAGAGCTTCCGGCAGAATGGGGAGAGTGGAGGGTTTCCCTGGGAAAATATGCTGTGAGATGCTATCAGAGCTAAAAATATGCAGGCCTTAAGCTCCGCCTTCATTAGTCAGAATAAAACCCAGGGATTTCTGCCTTCTAGAGTTTCAGACCAACGAAAAAGGGGGAAATCAAAGAGCCTCCTCATTGGGGCTTGGGGCTTTTCTCAAACACTTTCTGCCAAGGAGCCAGACCCTGAGCTGGACTCGTAAGTGGCTGCCCTGGGCAAGGGGCTGGCTCTCGGCAGGACGGCCTAGGGTGCACCCATCCCTGGCTACCACATACTGTCATTTAATCGGCATTCCCATTTTATACGTGAGGACTCAGACTCAGAAAACAGTAGAAGTTAAACAACCACACCACTGGCCTTTTTCAGTTCATCCTGGACTCAGGCTCTCCCTTGTCCTCCCAATGCTCACACTGCCCCTGCCTGCCAGGAATGCTTGCCCCTTCCCCACCCCACCTCCCTGTCTTCCCAGACTAAGACTCTCTGTCATCCTTCAAGTCTGGCTCCACATGCCCTTCCTCTTGGAAACCTAAGTCCCAGGTGCTCTGTTAGATACTCTCTGTGCATTCTGTACTTGACCTTCTTGCCATTTATCAAAATTGTGATTCAATGCGAACTGTGTGACCATTTAATGAATACGGTCCATGAGTGGGGGGATTGAGTCAGTCTTGCTCACCCTCACGGTGCCTGTGCTTTTCACAGCAGGCGACAGACACATTGAACGTGTGGCATCTTTGATGAATGACTCAATTCCCCTGCCCCCTCAGAAAAGCTTGCCATGTAATCGGTGTCAACAAGTTAGCCCGCCTTAAGACAGCAGCTATGGTAAAACGGAAGAGAATAAAGCACTAATTGTCTGGTGTGGGCGGTATGCATTATAATTGTCCTATACAGGGTCGTAGCGTTGACTGTGGAGGTGGACTAGAAGCAGGGGGGACAGGGACAAACACAAGAAAGAAACAGAGTAGTGGATGGGCATGAGGCGTAGGGCATAGCCTGCATGCAGAACCTGCTGGTGGTAATTTTCTCCCTCTTTCTCCCTTCTCAGCCAAGAATGGGATGAAAGAGACTAACTGGTTAAATTTTGGTTGTTGAGGGGTGCCTGGGCGGCTCAGTCTGTTAAGTGTCTGACTTTTGATTTCGGCTCAGGTCATGATCTCACAGTTCATGAGTTCGAACCCCACATCAGGCTCTGTGCTGACAGAGCACAGCCTGCTTGGGATTTTCTGTCTCCTTCTCTTTTCTCTGTCCTTTCCTCATTCACTCTCTCTCTGTCTCTCAAAAATCATATAAACATTAAAAAAAAAAAAAAAGCTCAGTGGTTGAAAATCCAGCTCTGCCAGGAACTAGCAGATTCTTAATCTCTCTAAATATTAGGTTCCCTATGGATTAAGAATAGTAACAATGGTAATACCTACTTCTGTGGTTGTTGCAAGGATAGAATAATATTACAGTATTTCCCCCTTATCTGCCATTTTGTTTTCCATAGTTTCAGCTACCTGTGGTCAACTATGGTCTGGAAGCAAATGATTGTCAGGAGGTCAGTAGGAGCCTAACACTACCCCACAGTGCCTATGTCATTCACCCCATTTCATCTCATCACATAGGCACGTTATCATCTCACATCATCACAAGAAGAAGGGTATGTACAATGCAAGAAGGTATTTTGAGAGAGAGAGATCACATCCATATTTATTATAGTGTATTGTTATAATTGTTACATTTAATTATTGTTAATCTCTTACTGTTTGATTTATAAATTAAACATTATCATAGGTATGTACTAGGAGAAAACATGGTGTATATATATATAGACACTGGGTTCAGTACTACCGGTGGTTTCAGGCATCCACTGGGGGTCTTGAAACATGTCCCCTGTGGTTAGTGGGGGACTGCTGTATGCACAAATCAACTAGCACAGCTCCTGGCACATTGTCAGTGCTCAGTGACTGGCACTGATTCAGAAAAGAGGGCTCAGCCAGCCAGGGTCATTCATTTTTTCCTCTGTAGCCAGGGCCCTATTTCCTTCTCTCCAACCTGGGTTTCCACTCAGGACTCCCCAGGGAAGGTCAAAGCATATCTTGGAAGATCTCATTACCCCTTCTCCTCACTCAGTCCAACGTTATTTTCCAACAGATTCAAGAACGAAAAACCTAGAGGAGGGAGAAAAAAATCAGTTGGAGGATACTATCCCAGAAATCATGAAGCCAGGAAATCAGATTGGGTTATTCCTAAAAACCAAAGGGGAGAAGGCAGGACCTATTTTCCCATTCCAGCCCTTTTTTGAAAGGCCCATTCACTTAAAGAAACCCAGAATTAATTCATAGGACCTGGAGCCTGTGGCCAGGGGTCCCTGAATTGACCATTTCCCACCCCAACAGAGGGGAAGGCCAGCCTTTGGGAGGCCTTTACTGTCTGCGGTTGATTACTTAACTGTCCTCACCTGCAACTTGAAGTGTTCCCAACACCCCAGCTAAGCCCAGGAATGCTTCCCATACTTCCTCCTCCCTTGCTGACAAAGAATATGCAGACCAAAGAGTACATAGGACCAGGTTTCATGAGACCTGGGTCTAGTCTTAGTTTTTCTACCTCGGGCCTCATTTTCTCCATCTTTAAAATGAGTATGATACCAGATGACCTCTAAGGACTCTTCCTGCCCCAACAATCTGATGTTTTCCAAACTGAGACCACAGATGGGAATCTCCGCCTGCCTTGGGGGAACTGGCAAGGGAAGAGGATGCTGAGGTTCTATAAGGACTGCTGTAAGCTCAGGAAGTTCAGGGACAAGCTTTGGGGGTTCATGGTTGCCCTGAAATAGTAGACACACATTTAGGTGCATTTTATTTTCCTTCTCAGAGAGAGTGGTTCATAGATAGCCTCAACCTCTCAAAGGAATCTAAACAGGTTAACAACTTCTGGCCTAAGAGGATGCAGCCCTGTATTAGTCTCATATTGCTGCTTTAGCAGATTACCACCAATTTAATGGCTTAAAGCAATATAAATGTGTTATCTTACAATTACAGACCTCAGAAGACCAACGTCTTCCAGCATGGTCACTAGGCTCAAGTCAAGATGTCAGCAGAGCCAGTTCCACCTGGAGACCGCAGAGAACAGTCCTTGCCTCTCGCAGCTTCTAGAGGCTGCAGCTCATAGCCACATCACTTCGGTCTCTGCTCCCTCCTCACATGCCCTTCTCCTCTGACTCTACCCCCCTGCACCCTCTTAAAAGGACTCTAGTAATTACATCAGGCCTACTCGGATAATCCAGTATAATCTGCCCACCTCAAGATTCTTAAATTAATCACATCTGTAAAGTCCCTTTTATGATGTAAGGTAACAAATTCACAGATTCCAGAGATTAGATGTGGCTATGGGAGGAGGGGTAAATTAATATTCAGCCTAGCACAAGCCCTTTGGGAGGAAACATTTTATTTTATTTAAATTTTTTTAACGCTTTTATTATTTATTTTTGAGACAGAGAGAGAACATGAGCAGGGGAGGAGCAGAGAGAGAGGGAGACACAGAATCTGAAGCAGGCTCCAGGCTCTGATTTGTTAGCACAGAGCCCGACACGGGGCTCAAACTCACGAACTCCGAGATCATGACCTGAGCCGAAGTCCGATGCTTAACTGACTGAACCACCCAGGTGCCCCAGGAGGAAACATTTTAAATAATCAAACCCTTTGCCCCAGCAATTTCACTTCCAGAATTTCTCCTACAGGTATAACTGTCACATGTGTAAAACCCCATGTTCAAGAAAGTCTATTATAGCAGAGTTTATAATACTGAAACCTGAAAGCAACCTGTCCTACTGATAATCAGTAAAAATGTAACTAAATAAGTTATGAAATATTCATATATTAGGAAATTCTAAAAAGCCACATTTTAAAAATAATAAAGTATATTCATATATACTAATAAGGAAAAGTCTGCCAGATACATTGTAAGGTGAAAACAGAAACTTGAAATCCAATCTGTATAATGTGATCCCCTTTTTAAAAAGGGTTTGTGAGTATGTGTGTGTCATTTCTGGATAGATGCTGAAGAATCTGTTAGTGGTGGTGACTGCCTCTTGACTACAGAACAGCCAGAGGGGGGCACCTGGGTGGCTCAGTCTAAGTGTGGGACTTTGGTTCAGATCATGTGCTCATGGCTTGTGAGTTCGGGCCCCGCATCAGGCATTGTGCTGACAGCTCAGAGCCTAGGTCCTGAATCAGACTCTGTGTCTCCCTCTCTCTCTGCCTTCCCCTCCCCATGTTCTGTCTCTCTCTCTTTCTCAAAAATAAATAAACATTTTTTTTAAAAATTTGTAAAGAAAGAAAAAAGAATAGCCAATGGACTTTTATCCTTTATTTTATACCCTTCTGAACTGCAATTTTTTTTAATTAAAAGTTATTATGAGTTGTACAATTTAAAACCATACATTTAGGGGTGGGGTGCCTGGCTGGCTCAGTCAGTAGAACATGCAACTCTTGATCTCAGGGTTGTAAGTTCAAGCCCCACATTGGGTGTAGAGAGTACTTTTAAAAATAAAATCTTTCAAGAAAAAAAGAACGACACACATGTCAATTGAAACTCAGCACTTTGAGCAAAACAAAAAGGGGGTAGGAGCAGGGTCACAGCTCTGAGGTCATCCTTAGGAACTTAGGATCAGGATGCATAAGAGAGAGCACTAATCAATGTCCCCTTCCTGTAACTTCGACTCCCATCCCCCTCCTGCCCCTACCCTCTCCTGCTACTGGAGCTAAAAGGAAAGTTAGTATACAATGGTGGAGCCTTGGTGTCACACAGGCCCGGGGTTGCATTCCAGTGCCTCCACTGACCAACTTTGTGGTCTTGGTCTTAGCCTAAATAAACCTCTGTGTGCAATATTAGTACCAATAACCTCATAGAGCTGATGTGAGAGGTTAAGTTAGGTATGTTAAGTGCAGCACAGGGATTAGCACTCAAAGACTTGAAGCTGTGATTATTAGTAAGACTGACTTAATCAGAGAAGGCAGTAAGAGCCAGAGAAAGGACTTCAATTTATCTTTTGACTTTTTTTTTTTTTTAAAGAGAGAGAGAGAGCAGGGGAGAGGGGCAGAGGGAAAGAGAAAGAAAACCTTGAGCAGGCTCCATGCTAGCATAGAGCCTGACGCCGGGCACAATCCCACCACCTCGAGATCATGAACCAAAATCAGGAGTCGGAGGCTTAACCAACCGATATACCCAGGAGCCCTGGGACGTCAGTTTAGTTCAGCGTGCCCATCTTGCGTGTCTTGGTGCCTCATGTCATCAGCATTGGGGGTGCCAGAATTAATAAAACAAGACTGTTTCCAAGTTGCCTGCGTGTGGTATGAGAGATGGCCACCTAAACAAATAGCTCCCATACAAAGCAATAGGTGTGACCACATTGTGTGTCCGCGATGGTGGTAACATTGAGAGCAGTTATCTCTGCCTTGGTTAGGAAAGGTATTGTGAAGAACTCCAGAGAGTCTTGGCAAAATTTCCCTGGGTCATTGTGAAGGCTGGAAACGTTCTATGTGGTATCTGGATGACGGCTTCGAGGTTGTACGCACATGTAAAAATCCATTGATCTTCACACAACATTTTAGCATTTGCGCACTATTCTTTTTGAAGGGCAGCCTCAATAAAAGTGTACAATTAAAAAATTTAGGATTTTTCCCCCTTTAGCCAAAAGCTAAGGGTTATTAACCTGAGTCCCCGTGAAATTCAGTGAAGAGTATGTATAGATAGGTGGGGGCGTCTTTCTGGGGCAAGTGTTCACAATTTTTGTCAGATTCTTAAAGGGATGTGGGGGCCTTTAAAAAGTTAAAAATCACCAGTCAGAACCTTCCCTAAAATGAGGACCACTCACTCGTGGTTCTGCTAGGGTGTGTGACTAAAGGTCCGACCACTCTGTACAGACCAGGTTTTCTGGGAACGCAGGACACGAGATGGAGAGGCACATATTTATCGGACTGATCGCAAAACAAACATCTACATATTTCTTTGTAGAACTAAATGCAGGTAATTATCACCAGTAGATCTTTAGCTCAACTGGAAAAAAAAAAAAAAAAAAGGCGTGGCTTTTTATTGGCCCAGAGCCTTGGTCTGCAGCCAATCCGGAGGCGAGTAGCTCTGCCCACGCCCCAACCCCCAGCCCCCATCCCCATCCCCATCCCCATGGGGCAGAGGTCCTCTGGTGGAGGGGTAACTTAGCCTCCGACCCCCGACCCCTTACAAGCAGTGAAGAAACCTTAACCCACGCTCTGGATTCCTTTGTGGCTCTTCATCCAGTCCCGGCTCACAAACCAGAATTTCCAGTGTGACTGTGTTGGCAGAAAGTTAACATGCAGCCGAGGCGGAGGCCTGGGTGCCCACTGCGATGGATCTGCCCACGGGGACAGGCCAAGTCTCCTGGTCATTGGTCTTTCTCTTGGAAGGAGACAGGAGAGGTGCGACTCAGTAAGTGGAGGCCAGCAATGAGAGCCCTGGAGTGGCAAGACTTTGGAAACTGAAACCTCAGCCCCTAAATATATTCATCAGTTACCTATATTGAGTGCTTATAGGATGTTACCAGGCCTTAGGCTATGCAAAAGCTTTACATAAAAGACTGGGATCTGAACCAGAAAGCTGAGGTGTGAGTAGCAGGTTGGCCACTTTGTAGCTGTGTTGCCCTGGGCCAGTTGTGTACTCTTTCAGGATGCGTTAAGACCCTCCTCTGTAACAATGGGCTTAACAGCAGTACCAACCCTAAATTCAAGTGTAGCTTCAAGCTAGCCCCTATCCAGACTTCTGATTTTTTAGAAAATTGAGATACAATCCATTTACCATAAAATTCATCCTTTACAAGTATACAATTTAGCAGTTTTTATTATACTCACAAAGTTGTGTGACAATTATCATCTAATTCTAGAACATTTTCATCACACCAAAAAGAAACCCCATATCCATTAACAATCACTCAACATTTCTGTCTCCCCCCCCCCCCCCCCAGTCCCCACCACTCCAGCCTCTGGAAGCCATTAATATACTTTTTGCTTCTATAGATTTACCCATTCTGGATCTTTCATATCTTATGTGGCCTTTTATGTCTGACCTGTTTGAGCATAATGTTTTTGAAGTTCATGTATGTTGTAGCATGATTAATGACCTTATTCCTCTTTATGGCCAAATAATACTCCATTGAATGAATGTGCCAAACTGTGTCTGTCTATTTATCAGTTGGTGGACATATAGGGTGTTTCCACTTTAGGGGCATTGTGAATAATGCTGCTATGAACATCTGTGTACAAGTTTTTGTGGAGCAAGTTTTGTGGGACAAGTTTTTGTGTTTTCACTTCTCTTGGGTATATACCAGGAGTGGATGATTTCATCTTGTATCACTCCCCCCTCCTCATCAAAAGGGCTTTCCTTCTGTCCCTCAAACAAGCCAAGCTTGCTTGCACCTCTGGGCCTTTGCACTAGCTTTTACCCCTCTCTGGAAAGCTCTTCCCCCAGATTTTTTAATGGTTCACTCTTTGTCAATTGGATCTCAGTTTAAATATCACCACCTCAGTAAAGCGTTCCCCAACCATTTTATCAATCATTCTCTGCCCCTTACTCTACTTTATTTTCTTTATATTGATTATTATACTCTGATTCATTATTTATTTGTTTGCTTGTTTGCAGCAAGTCTAGCCCTTCTGGAATGGAAGCTCCACGAGAGCAGGACCTTGTCTATTATGACATTAGTTATCCCAGGCTGCAAGAATAGTGCCTGATATGTAGCAAGCATCTATCAAACATTAGTTATTACTACTTGCTACCTCACAGCAAAGTCATAAAGTAGGCACCCTTATTATCTCCATGTTACAAATGAAGAAATGCAGTCTGAGAGGGGTTAAGTGGCTAAAATTATGAAAGTAGAAAGGGTCAGAGCCTGACTCAAAAGGATCGTCTGGCTCAAAAGCTGGTGTCCGTTGCACGAAGCTTGCTGCTTACCCCAGCTTTTCTTCCTGGACCTGTCTTAGCTTTGCAAAGTGACAATTCCAGCGAGGATTCCTCTGAGCTTAGACATGAGACAGGGAGAGAAGGCAGACATGTGGAGACTGTTGGGTCGGGCAGCACTAAGAGGACTGTCCTCAGGGGAAGGTGGGTAGGAACACCCCCCACCCCAACACACACCTTCTGGGAACTTGGGCTGGAGAAGGGGTTCCCAAGAGCTGCAATCCCTGGCCTCCCTCCTGCAAGGCCCTGGTGAGTCCTGGCAGCCAGAAACAGTCTCTCTAAAGTAGCAGACCCCACCTACAGTGCAATGAGCACTCGGGAGACCTCAATTTATGCAAACTCTAGTAGGAACAGTGGTAATTAACTACCTGCTTTATGCCAGATGCTTTTCTTATATTAATCCACTGAATCCCCCAATTTGCCTGATGAGGTATATGCCATGTTGTCCCCATATACTGATGAGGAAATTGAGGCCCAGGGAGGTTAAGTAACCTGCTCAAGGACACTTGACTAGGGAATGGTAGAGGCAGGGAATAAGCCCAGTCTGCCCAACTCCAGGTTCTGCTTTTAACCACTACTCTACCTTGCCTGTGTCTCAGTGGGGAGTTTGAGAATAAGGCTTCTACCCTTATAGCTGTATGATTTTGGATAATCTACATGAGGTCTCTGGTCTTCAGTTACCTTATCTGCACAAATGGAAAAGAATCAGCTTCCTTCCCAAGTGTGTTCTTTAGAACTAGATGTTAACAGGTGTTATGTGGGGTGGGGCATGGGAATTCGATGATCAGTGGGATTTGGAACACTATGGGTTAAACTAAATTGAGCAGGATTCTTTACAGCAAGACTTCTCAGTGCCTTTAACATGTCAATATGCAATGAGTATCTCCAAGAGGAGGGTTGAGAATGTGGCATTTCCCAAAATTTATTGAATACGAGACAATGTGGAGTGGTGTTTCATGGATCACAGTTTGGGACACACTCATTAAAGAAGATTTTTGCAGGAGAAAAGTAATTTTTCCTGAAAAGTAGAATTCTCTTTCCTTTCCCTACTTGTACTAGGGGGGAAGAGAGCGACTTATAGACAGACACTCACCAACTCCTTCAGGCTGGTAGAGAAGCTTTGGGGCATTTAGCAGGAGATGAACCCACTTACTGAGCACCTATAACACATCAGCTCTGGGATTATGACTTAGGTTGTCTTTTGTGATTCTCAAAACAGACCTTCGAGGTAAGTTTAATTTAAGAAGACAAGGGCATCTGGGTGGCTTAGTCAGCTAAGCATCTGACTTTGGCTCAGGTCACGATCTCATAGTTCATGAGTTCGAGTCCCACATCGGGCTCTCTGCTGTCAACATAGAGCCCACTTCAGATTTTCTGTCCCCCTCCTCTCTCTGCCTCTTCTCCACTTGTTCTTGCTGTCCCTCTCAAGATAAATAATTTTTTTTTAAGGCAGTATAATGTTGCAAGTGAAAATGTTGGCTTTGGGCTTGGATAAACAAGAGTTTGTGTCTTAGCTCTGCCATTTGATAGCTGGAGCTGTGCAAACTTGTGCAAGCCACCTAACCTTTCTGTGCCTCACTTTCTGTAGCTGTAAAACAGATAATACAGCACCTACCTCATATAGTAAAGTGAAGATCTGCTGTTATAGCATACAGAAGCACTTACATAGCATCTGCACATAGCAAGTATTCAGTAGGAGGTAATTTTATTATCATTGTCATCATCATTATCCCTGTTTCACAAATAAGACAGATGAGGCCCAGGATAGGTAAGTAATTTGCCTAAGGCCACACAACCATTGTGTGTGGGGAAGTTGAGACCCATATACAGCCCAAATCTGCTTTTCCTCCCCAGAAGCCCTGAAAGAGGCTGAGCTAGTCACAGGCTTGCAAATAAAACACTCTCCTACCAGCCGTCTCACATGGAGTGCCACTCGGGAGTGTGTGGGAGTTTCCCCCTTAGACACAGATGGTATCACCATGCAGGAGTATTCAGACCCACTTGCAACAGTGTGACTGTGCCTCAGGACCCTTACAAAGGAGCCTGGAGAACTAGGGTCCTGAGCCCACAGGCATCCCTTCAACAGCCTCCCCATACAAGAGCCTCTTCTGGCCTTTCTTCTGAACCCCAAACCAGTTCTGTGGGAGCATCCGTGAGAAGAATGACTGATGTGAACATTGTGTGCTCAAGAGGCCACACAGCCACCCCTCCCCCCCCCCAACCTTGGATCTTCCAAGTCCTATCGTGGGTGGAGGATGTCTCAGTGGCTGCTACAGGGGAGGGGGCAGCAGGGAGACAACACGGAGGCCAAGGTGACAAGTTTCCAGGCTCCTGCCCTGAATCAATGAAAGAAACACCTCTTGAGAGACATTTTTATATTGTCCTTCCATGTAACTTTCTGTTGGGGAAAAAAGTTTGGTACCCACCCCATCTCATTTAAAAAAAATAAGCTTTTAAATAAAAGCTTTACATTTTTTTTTATTTTTTTAAGTTTATTTATTTACTTTGGGAGAGAGAGCGCAAGCACAAGTGGGGAAGGGACAGAGAGAGAGGAAGACACAGAATCCGAAGCAGGCTCCAGGCTCTGAGCTGTCAGCACAGAGCCTGATGCAGGGCTCAGACTCAGATCATGACCTGAGCCAAATTTGGACACTTAACTGACTGAATCACCCAGGCACCCCTAAATGAAAGCTTTAAAAACCTGATCTAGTCCATCATTTTCATTGCACATATTGGGGAAACGGAGACCCAGATTGGAAGGACCTGCCTCTGGTCCCAGTGTATTCATGGCAGAATGGGGTCCAGAACTCACATCACCTGACCCTTTAATCCTAACCTCTCAGATATCAAAGTCTGAGATGGGTTAATTTATTAAAACTCAAAAGGAAAAACAGAGGCTGTCTGTCCTTCCTTTTCAAGTTGGCTCTTCCCACTTTAAAAGCAGTTTTCCTTCTGTGCCCTTGTCCTCCCTGTTCCCTCATACCGAACGCTGCGGGTCCAAACAGGCACAGGAGAGGAGCATCACTACAAGTCCCCCTGCCCCCACCCCCCTACCTTGAGTTGCTGGCCTGAGCAGTGACTCAGAGGATCAAAAGGCAGAGAACAAGGAAGAGACCGAAGTAGAGCTTTGAGGACCTGCTCAAATCCCAGCCTAGCCACTTATTATCTGCATGACCTTGAGCAAGTTACCAAACCTCCCAGTGTCTCACTGTCATCAGGTGCAAAACTACAATAGCTCCATTGCCTCGTGGGGCTGCCATGAGGATTAGACTTAATTTGTACAACAGATGTTGGTGAGGATGTGGAGAAGTGGGAATCCTCTTGCACTGTTGGTGGGAATGCAAACTGGTACAGCCACTCTGCAAAACAGTGTGGAGGTTCCTCAAAAAATTAAAAATAGATCTACCCTACAACCCAGCAATTGCATTACTAGGAATTTACCCAAGGGATACAGGAGTGCTGATGCATAGGGGCACTTGTACCCCAATGTTTATAGCAGCACTATCAACAATAGCCAAATTATGGAAAGAGCCCAAATGTCCATCAACTGATGAATGTATAAAGAAGATGTGCTTTATACGTGCAATGGAATTCTACTTGGCAATGAGAAACAATGAAATTCTGTCATTTGCAACAATGTGGATGGAACTGGAGGGTATTATGCTAAATGAAATAAGTCAGTCAGAGAAAGACAGACACCATATGTTTTCACTCATATGTGGAACTTGAGAAACTTAACAGAAGACCATGGGGGAAGGGAAGGGGAAAAAATAGTTTCAAACAAAGAGGGAGGCAAACCATAAGAGACTCTTAAATGCAGAGAACAAACTGAGGGTTGATGGGGAATGAGGGAAAGGGGAAAATGGGTGATGGGCATTGAGGAGGGCACTTGTTGGGATGAGCACTGGGTGTTGCAGGTAAGCAATGAATCACAGGAATCTACCCCTGAAACCAAGAGCACACTGTATACACTGTATGTTGGCTAACTTGACAATAAATTACATTATAAATAAACAAACAAACAAATAAAAATAAAATCAAGGTGTAACATTAAAAAAAATACGTGAAAAGAACCTGCAACATAGAAGTTGTGCAGCAAGTAATAGTTCATTTCAGTATTATTATGTTAACTATATTTTGATAAGATCTGCAGTTCTTTGCCATGAATTAAGTGCAGTAGGCTCTTTGCGCACCCACACCAAGGCCAAGCAATGCTGCACTTCGACATATATTCTTCATGGGGAGCTCTGCCCTATATAGGAATTTGAAACCTCTTCCACCTGTAGGCATACGCTGAGAGGGAATCCCATAAACACAGCGTGACCAGCCTTGACTGAGAAGAGCAGTCAAGAAATGGCCCTAGAATCAGCATGCTGGGTTTTATCTTGGCCTCACTGTTTAACTGCAGACAACTTAGCCTTTCTGAGCCTCCATTTTTTCATCTCTAAAACAGGAATCATAGCAGCACCTGACTCATAGGCTTATTGAGAGGAGCAAATGGGACAATGTATATGAAATCTTGGCTTGTCCTTAAAAAGTGGCCAAAAAATAATAGCTCTTATTATATTCCCTAGGCTTAGCCTTTTCTGCTCATGAAGAAAGTGTTGTAGGAGATAAAAGTGGTGATTTTGCCACAGATAAAAGTTCTGATTCTGCCACAAGTTAGCACCTTTCCCCTCTTCAGGCCTCAGTTTCCCCACCTGCAGACTAAGAGGGTTGGATTAGTTCAGCTCTAACTCCGAAGGAGAGCTGATGAGAAGGTGGCATGGCTGTCCATGTGGTTTCTGGATGGCCTCAGTCTTCCAAGCTACCCATATGGAGAAGGGCCAAGAAGACTACTGGAAAGAATGCTCTATCCTTCCCAAACCAGGGCCTTGGTTATGAGAGCTGCTCTGGGGACACACAAGCCCAGCTTGAAGTTCTGTCCTTACCATGGTGTGTGACCTTGGTAAAGTCACTTCACTCTCTGAGCTTTAGTTCCTTCATCTGTAAAATGGGACCTGAAATGGTACCCAGAGTAAGGGACTGCAATGACCATGTGAGCCAAAGCTTACAAAGTGCTTGACACACAAGAAGTCAGTAATGGTATGTTGTTTAATAATCATTATTGATGCCAGTTGCATCAATTGGACTCATCCCTGGGCATGGTGCTCTTCTTAGAGCCAGTCTGAGTGCACCTGTGTCCATTCCAAGTATTATTTCTAGTGGAATTAAAGCTTTTTATGAGAATAGAAGCCATCCTGGGGACCCACCTAAAGAAGAGGAGTTGGCCGGTTTCTGCATGACGACACTTGAGATTCCCATGATTCCAGGTCAGCCTGAAGGAAGCGACAGCCATCAGTCCTTCCCCACCCTGCCAAGAAGACCAGCTCTGCAGGGTTGGAAACGACCAGAAGCTACATCTTGCCCAACCCTTCTACCTGGGGTAAGATGCCAGGAGGGGAAGTGACCTACCCAAGTGTCATGGCATGTTACTAAACCTAAGGCACTTAGTATATGCAGTATTGAAAAGCATATCTGTGTTTGATTCTTGGCTTCTTGACTTACAGGCTCAGTGACCTCACTGAACTTCATTCCTCATCTGGAAAATGGGGATAATAATAAAACCTGTTTCCCAGAATTGCTGCAAAGATTAAATGAGCATGCATATACATATATGCATATAGGTAACTAACATGCATATAACATATAGCAAGCCCTCTATAAATCACAATGTCCAGCAGAAATATAATGTGAGCCACTACGTTTTAAATCGTTTTGTAGCCACCTTTACAAAAAGTAAAAAGAGGGGCACCTGGGTGGCGCAGTCGGTTAAGTGTCCGACTTCAGCCAGGTCACGATCTCGCGGTCTGGGAGTTCGAGCCCCGCGTCAGGCTCTGGGCTGATGGCTCAGAGCCTGGAGCCTGTTTCCGATTCTGTGTCTCCCTCTCTCTCTGCCCCTCCCCCGTTCATGCTCTGTCTCTCTCTGTCCAAAAAATAAATAAACGTTGAAAAAAAAAAAAAATTTAAAAAAAAAAAAAAAAAGTAAAAAGAGGTGGAGAAAATTAATTTTGATAACGTATTTTATTTAACCCAATGTATCCAAGATATTATCATTTCAACATGTAACTAATAATAAAAGTTATTAATAGTTTACATTTTTTTCTTACTGACTCTTTGAAATCTGGATGGGGTGCAACCTGGGGAGATTTGGGCAACCGGTTGTCACAACTAGGGGAGCCTGGAGATGGGCAGCAGTGTATACAACTGACATGAGACCAAGGATACTACCGAAAATCCTACAGTGTGTAAGACAGCCTCCCCTGCCAAACAATTATGTGTCCCGAAATGTTAACAGTGTCTGTTTTACGTGTCTACTACACGACTACTTCACATGAGCCCCTTTCCACATTCTCAATGGTCACATGGCGCTGGGGCCTACCATACTGGACAGTGCAGCTCTGTAACAGAACATTTGGACATGCACTTAGAAGGTCCAAATTTTTAGGGATTTGGGTTTTCGTACATTAGTCTTCCTGTTCATCCTGGAATAACTGGCCAAATGAGATGTGACTGGTTCACTAGTGCCTGGCTGGCTAAGGACAGAGCCCATCTGTCTCTGGCTGGTCAGACCCTTCCAAAGTCACCGCCCTCCCCTGGTAGACGAGCCTGGGACAGACAGTGAGCCCTGTTGTTCTTTTCTGGGGAGACAATGCTACAGGCCCTGCTACCTGCCTGACAGTGCTATTGTGGCTCAGGGAGAAAAGGGCTTTGTCAGGACAGCAGGCGGGGAGACTGCGGTTCAATGGGGCTCATTATATCTGCACTCCCGAGATGCTGATGCCAGCCCTGGGGAAGCCACGCCTCCTTCTAGAACAAATGGGGAGCCTGAGGCCCTGAGAGGGTTTAGAAGAACCATCAGTAGATCCCAGCTCCCTCCACATCAGCCCACTGCCCTAAAACATGAAACTCACCTAACTCTGAAAAGCCTTGTCTCAAAGCACAGGGTGAACACAGGGCAAGGGAGTCCCTGCCCTGGACCACAAAATTTAGCAGCTCCACAAATCACAAACATATCCAAAAATATATGTATTAGGGAACATATGTGTATACCTACCTCTCAAGATCTGGGTTCAGCTCTGGCACAATGAGACCATAACTGAAATATCCTCTCTTGTGATTAAAAAAGCCCGGGTCAGAGAGAAAGACCACAAATCTCTTGTTCCATGTCCTTGGAACAAATGCAATCAGGGTTTGAAGGCAGTGAGAGTTTGAGGGTCGTTTTTACACCAGCCTCAGAAATGGGCACTGTTTAGTAGCACACGTTAAATCTAAGGAGCAGAAATGCTTAGCTAAGAGAAAAGACCAGTTAAATTTTCTTGTTCAATCCTCCCTCTCAGGTAGTGTAGATGCTGCTATAATGAACTATCATTTCCTAGTAGGACCAATCATCCAGTTTCCAGCTTCTCTGTGTTCCAATTTATACTGGACTTGGAGGTACTCACCTCCATTTGAACTCTGATGCCGCATCCCTCCAAGGTGAGGGGTAGGTCTGGGTGCATTACCTTGAACTCGGATGTGTAATGTTACCAATACCTGTGATTTCCCGCTCCCTTCTACACTCTACCTTAACCACCTTGCCCCCAACCCCATGGTGATACAGACACACACACACACACACACATATACGCACGCATGCGCACACACACACACACACACACACACAGAAAGCTGGAAGGACTGTCTTATTTGACAGATGAGGAAACCATTTCTCCTCAAGAGTAAGTGATTTGTTTAAAATCACCTGAAAGGGGAAGCCACATGCTGGGAGAACCCATCCCTTGGGGCCCAGCTAGAAGGTCACGTGTAGAAGGTAGAGTGTGATGTTGGAGAGGACAGGCTGGGGGGCAGCTCCGTTTACTCCTGGTGCCTTCACTAGTTGTGGGACCCTGGGGGCAAGTTTCTCACAGTATTTAAAATATGGCTTCTTCTATTCCTATACAAAATATTAACATTAAGGGAAGCTGGTGACAGGTATATGGGAACTTTCTGGGCTATTTTTGTAAATCTTCTGTAAATCTAAAATTATCTTACAACCAAAAAAAAATTTTTTTAAGTACAGTTTTCTCTCATCTGTACCATGGAGATAGTAATGATACCTACCTTTCAGGAGGCTCAAATAAGATAATATCTGGATAGGGATTAGCCCGGGGTCTGTCCCATAGCGAAGACTCCATAACTATTTTTAAAAGCTACCTCCTCCAGGAGGCCAGTGACCAACATTGCCAGAACTGACCACCTGCTTTCTTGGAGGTCCCACGTCTTCAGTTCTCAGGAGCCAGAGTGTATTTGAGTCTAAAATGCCAAGCATGTCCGTGTGGCCACTGGGAGCATGGGCTCTTCCACTTTCTAGCTGGGAACCCCAGCAAGTTCCTTGATCACTCTGTGCTTCAGTTTCCTTTCTGAAAATGATAAAAGTATGTCCTGTATATAGCTGTCATGAGGACTGAATGAACAGGAGTTTTTCAGCATTAACATTGCCTGCCCTGCGGCAAACACTGCACAAGTGTTCTTATGGTTCAAATCAGTGTTTCTCTAATTTATGTTTACTATTACCCATGGATGACAAACATACTTTCCATAACCACAGTTTTTTGAGTTTTTTTTTTTTTTTAAGCTTATTTATTTATTCTGAGGGAGAGAGAATTCCAGGCAGACTCTGCACTGCCAGCACAGAGCCCAGCTTGGAGCCCCAACTCAGGAGCAGGGAAATCATGACCTGAGCAAAATCGAGAGCCAGACACTCAACCGAATAAGCTACCCCAGGCACCCATCCAGCTTTTTTTTTTTAATGCTGATTTGGAAGACACCAGTTTCTAGGTAGTAGTAGATCCCATTTTGTTTCTCTCATTAATACATAAGGTTCTCCAGGGACAGAGAATATGTCTGCCTCCTTCTGGTCTCCAGTCACTTGGAAGAAGAAATATACTTCTTTCATTGAATTTACCAAGCTTCTATCATCCATTCATTCCACAGACAAGTATGGACCATTTATCGGGCACCTACTTACTGTGTGCCTGTTGTGTGCGAGTGCCCAGCACAGATCAGACCTATGTTGAATGAATGAACCAGGCAGGGAGGCAGGGAAGGAGGAAGCCAAGAAGGCAGACAGGAAGGGAGAAACCCAGGGTCTTGGACCCCCTCCCGACCCGGGAGGACTCCATCTGGCAGCCGTGCCTCTTCCAACTCCCACTTTTCCCACTTCTTCCTCCCCCCGAAAAAATTCCCCCTCTCCCACCGTCTGAGGATCCATCATCTCTCTGACACTGGGGACACAACCGAGTGCAGTCCCGGCGTCGTGGAGGGGCGGCGCCCGGGGACCCGCCCCCCTTGCCTCCCGCCGGGGGCGCGACGCGGTGACTCCCTCTCCGGGAGCGCTGCAGCCTCCGCACCCCGGGAGGGCGTGCGCCCCTCTGCCGGCTGCTCGAGCGCTGGGCCCCCGGCCCAGCGAGTTGCCCAAGACTCTGGGTGACTCCTCCCCGAGGACCGTCCCCCTCTGGGGCGCGTCATTCTCTCCACCCCTGGGGCCGACCCCGGCAGCCTCTGGCACGCCGGCCACGCGGGGGACGAGTCTCGGCCACCTGCTCCGGAACCGGGGAACCCGGGGCGCCAGCAGCCCGCGCGTCGGTCCGTGCGCGCAGGGCCCATGGAGCTGCGGGCCAGCAACACCAGCTGCCAGAACGGTGCGTGCGGGCCGCGCTTCGCGCCTTCCCTTCGCCGCCCCTCCTTTCCTTCACGTCCTCTCTGGCCGGGGCCCAAACCGAGGAGGGGTGGATCGCGCTCTGGCCAGTCTTGGGGAGAAGCGGGGTGCCGGCCGACTTCCCCCGTCTTCGGAGCTGGTAGCTGAGAGGGGGGGTTGGGAGGAAAGGGGACGCGCGTGGGGACGGAGGCAGCGGAGGCGGAGGCCGGCAGCACTGATTGCAACTGGTCAACCAGAGGGGGAGGGGGGGCTCGTGGTTGTTTCTCATATACAGTTGCTTCAGATTCTACTACCTGCCCAGGTCTGCCTGTCTCCCTGGGGCAAGGGAGAGGGGCGCAGAGACGCTTCACCCCCAAACCCACACACACCTTTTAGGGAAAGGAGGGAAAGAACAACCCAGGAAGGGATACGAAAGACCTTCAGCTTTATGTTAAGTTCTTGCTGGGAACCGGGTGGTAGACTAGGCCCTTTACCTGCATTACTTCATTTATCCTTAACTCTAGAGGGCAGGTAGATATTAACACCTCACCGTCTCCTTTCTGGAGAGAAAGAAACTGAGGTTCTGAAAAGCCTGATGATTTGCTCAAACTAATCCGCTGGGGGAAGTGGAATATAAAGCTAGAGCCCTTGGATCCTACAACCTGTACTCAGACTACTGTGCTCTCTTCCTGCTATGTCTCCATTTTCCTACAGCCTCTTGCAATTGTAACTTGTCCGATAGCCCTGTTTCTCTAATTTCTGTGTTCAAAGCCAGCTCTTTGGGTGTTGGCTGGCTTTGGTCTCCTGACCAACAATGCAGTCCATTTTCAGCCTCACCTTCCCCTGGGGAAGAATATGTTCCCCAGCCCTAGCATATTCTGGAAAAGAAGCGGGAATCACTGGGCCCAGCACCCGCTTGTCTAATGAGCATCCTTCTCAGAACTGGATGTCCTTTGGCCTTCAGCCTCTCTCATTTTCTTTTTGTCCCCCTGGGAAAACTTCATTCAGCGGAGGGTGCTTCCCAGAACAGGCAAGCTCACCCCGTGGCTCCACCTCCTGGAGATGCATCTTCAGGAGGGCAGGTGAAGGGCGTGGGGATGGGCTTGGCCTTCCTCTTGGGAGTCACCTTCCTTGGCCCATGTCCTCCCAGGCTCTGGCTCATTTCCTGAGTTCAGGGAACTCTCCAGACTAGACTGAGCTGAGGAACAGGAGCAAGAGGTCAGACCAAATTTCATGAAGGATGGAAATGGCTTCATGTCTCATCTTCTCTTGATTGTGACACAGGTGTCAGGAAGAGAGATCTCCCACTGTGAAAGACACATGGATGTCCCCTGGTGGGTTCCAGGCCCAGCTCTGCCACTAGGTTTTTGTGAGACTCAAGCAAGTCCTTCCCCTTCTCTAGGCCCCAGTTTTCCCAGCTGCAAGTAAGAGGGTTAGACAGGCCATTCTGTGCCATGGAAGAAAGATCAGCATTGCCCTTATTTTATTCCACCAAGATGCTGCTCTATCCTCCAGATACACCAAAGCCAGAGCTGCATGACCTTGGGCTTTGGGGCCCATCTAGTGGCTCGCCTGTAGTTCTAATTGGTATGAGGAGAAACTGGCCCAGGCTTACATCCTTGGCACAGCAGCCTGGAGCTTTGTGACCCATGGTTTGAAAAAGGCCTTTGACCACCAGAGGTCACAAACTCAGATGCCTACAGGGGCTGAGCACATAACCAGAATGACTGAAGGGAGCCAGGTATGGACTCTGAGGAATTGCAAGGTGCATGTCCTAAGGGGGAACCACTCTCAACTGCAGCCAGTTGTTGGTTGGGATGGTGTACTCAACAAGGTGAACACAGGCAGCTCGAAAGCTGAATTTTCTTGGGAAATCAGATTTTTATTAAAATTTTTTAATGTTTATTTACTTTTGAGAAACAGAAAGAGACAGAGAAAGCAGGCAGGAGAGGGGCAGAGAGAGAGAGAGAGAGAGGGAGTCACAGAATCCAAAGGAGACTCCAGGTTCTGAGCTGTCAGCACAGAGCCTGACGCGGGGCTCGAACCCATGGACCGCGAGATCATGACCTGAGTGGAAGTCAGACGCTTAACTGACTGAGCCACCCAGGCACCCGGGGAAATCGGATTTTTAAATGTTAGTAATAAGTTCATATTTTAAAATAACCCTCAAGAGGCCAAAGGAAACCCCACCCCACCCTTGCTGCCTGCTCTGTGGGGTACATGTGACGGTTAAGAGCATGGTTTTGGCATTACACGGACTTGGGGAACAATTTGGCTTCTCTTCTTACCACGAGTGTAGTCTTACTCAGGTTACCAAACTTATCAGGGTCCCAGTTTCTCCAGCCAAAACCCTGCACATGATCACTGTGCCATTTCTGTGGTAGGAATGTTCCTGAAAAGCCTCAGAGTAGAGGACCATGTGGGCACTGGAACTGGAGGATTATTGGCTGTGCTTTATATTGTTTCACTGAACTTAGGCAGCTTAGCTCTTCTGACTGAGGGTCTGCCCCTCACCCAAGTTTGTCGTATTGTCCTTGGTGTTTGTGCCAGAAAGGCGAGCAAGGGTTGGCCGGTTCTGGGGCATGAGGGCTGATTCAGACTCTCAGGATCTCAAGGACTTGGAAAGCAAACTGAAGAGATTCCACATGGAGTGACAGGGACACCAATGTCTCTGAGGCCTGAAGGAGGCCCAAGCCACTGACTGTCAGCACCAGAGGTCTTAAAATCTGGCTTAGGAATGGGCCGTTCTAACAAACGGGATGCTTATATTTAGTCATCTTCAGGCCTAGAAGGGGCTATGGACCCGCAGGCCTCACTCCCTCATGTTACCTGTCAGAAGTCTCTGCTGCGGCTGGAGGTAGGGATATGGAAGTGAAGAGGCCTCTTGGAGGAGAAAATCCCTGTGTGATCCTGAGCTATTGGAAGTCCAGAGGCTGGGAGGAGATTCCTGTGGAGGGTGGGAAGTTGGAGTCAATGACGCCTAAGAGTTTGAGAGCCTGAGAACCCTGCTGGGTGTGGGAAGCATCAGTACACCTTAGGGGTTATGTGCTGGAGTTCTGGATTCAGACAGTCTGTGTTCTTAGGCAAAGTGCCTGACCTCTCATGGCCTCCATTTCTACATCTATGAAATGGGAATTCAAAGCAGCACTTACCTGACAGATGGTTATGAAAATTGAATGAGTTCATGCAAATAAAGCCCCTAGCTTGGAGTAAGCACTTGGTGAATGTTAATTATTATGTTAGGTTCAGGCCTATTGTGTGGGCCTTGGAAGCTGAAGTATGGGGTCTGAAAGGGCCGCCAATTCCAGTATCTTGAAAGCACCCAAATGTACCCGGCGTGACTCACTTACCATGGTCTTCCTGTCCAGGTTCCCTGATCAGCCTTTACTGCTCCTCCCAACAAGTCCTGTGCCAGATCGTCAGTGACCTCAGCCCCCAGGTGCCCAGCAATGTCACCTCTACCAGCTGGAAGGAGAGGTTCAGGCAGAGCTACGGCTTCTACATTGGTCTGGGCCTGGCCTTCTTGTCCAGCTTCCTCATCGGCAGCAGTGTCATCCTCAAGAAGAAAGGCCTTCAACGACTGGTGGCCTCGGGGGCCACACGGGCTGGTAGGGTCCTGAGGAGGAGGGTGGGCATGGGGTGCCGGGCAACTGGACCCTGGGCCAGGCCTGTGCACCTCCCTTCATAGGGGGGGCCACTGTAGCAGTTTCAGAGCCTGGCCTAAATGGTCACAAAAGACTCATTGTCAACTGCACCGGGAATCCAGTCCACCAGCAGGAGACGTTCCTTTAAAATCCAACATTTCTGGAGAATTTCAAGATAAGTTAATTGGGGGTACAGATAAGGAAAATCTCACAGCCGAGAATCAGAAACCCCAGATCTAGTCCAGTTTTATTTCTTACCAGCTAGGTCATCATAGGCAAGTCTCAACTTCCCTGCAAAATGGGCATACAAATACCTCTGCCCAGAGCATTGCCGCACACTGGTGTGCCCTATTAACTTCACACTGAAGCCGCTACAGGCTACAGAAAAATTACTGGGTCTCTGTCCACAAGGGATTTACTGTGAAAACATTCTGGAGAAAAGGAATCATGTGTAAAGGAATTCATTTATTTGTTCATGATTCACCGCAAGCCTGCTGGGTGCCAGATACCATGCTGGACACGGGGACACAGTGCCCTGTGGGACATTGAGTTGAGTGGGAGACACAGGCAAGTCAATAGGCAATCGTTCCATAGTAGGTTACTTGCTATCTGTCATGGCAAAAATACAGAATCCCTTGGGACTATTTTGGAGGAGCATGTAAAGCCCAGGCTTGGAAGGTTAGGGGAGGTTTTCTACAAAAGGTGATCTGGAAGCTGGAGCCTAAACGATGAGATGGCAAGGTGGAGGAGAAGAGAAGAAGACATGGTGATGCAGGCAGAAAGGACAGCAAGTGCAAAGGCTCAGAGGCAAGAGAGGATGAGTGACATTAGAAGCCGAAAGTAGTTCAGGATGGCTGGAGCACCGAGGGGTAAGAGACGGGGGAAAGGCCAGATCATGAAGGGTCTTTCAAACCGAGCTACGGAGTTTGGGTGCAATTGTGAGAAAGGTTTTGGGCAGAGGAGTGACATAGTTCGATTTACGATTTGAAAAAGTTCCTGGTTGCTGGGTGGACGGTGGATTAGGGACAAGACTGGTGCCCAGGAGACCAGTTAGGGGAGAGGGACAGCATAACTTGGGCCTGGGAATGGAGACAGTGGTAGAGTCCCAAGAGAGCTTTCTGGGTTTGGTGTCGACTGGCTCCCAGGGGATGGTGAAAACAGAGTCGAGGCTGACTCAGCTTTCTGACTTGAGCAACTGAGGAGATGAGGGTGCTGTTTTCTGTGATAAAGAAGGCAGGAAGAGCGGGTTTATGGGAAGATGATGGTTCAAGTCTGGGCATGTTCAGTTTAGTGTTCTGTGGGACACTGTGCTTTGGAAGCAGACTCCTGGGGCTCTAATTCCAGCTCTTCAGTTCCTGGTGATATGATCCTGGGCAAGGAAAGTGCTTTCTCTGTGCCTCAGTTTCCTCATCTGTAAAATGGGGATAAGAGCAGTTCCAGCCTCTAGTATTGTGAAGATAGGTAGTGTGTTTACAAAAATGCTTGGCACGAGTGTTGGTATTACTCTTCTCTAAGTGGGACAGCCCGGCAGACAGTTGGATATCCAGGGCTAGAGCCAGGTGCCCTCTGAAATGGAAAGCTGTGAGATGTGGGGAGGAAGTCAGGAGCAATGGTCTTTGTTGCTCTCTCCTTCACGTCCTGACAAGTGTTCAGAAGACCAGAGACCTCCCAAAGTGCCAGGAAAAGATTTGCTTGTGCCAGGAGAAAGCAAGGTAAATATCACTGATACCATTCAGAAAGGTAGCTTCTCTGGAATCCTTTTTTCCCTCCAATCTGCTATTTCCTTTTCTAATGAGATTTCAACCCTTAGCATAAAATGCTCTCAGTGCTCCTTTTATGGAAGATCCTGAGTCCTTTAGGAACCTGATGAGATCTAAAGACCTTCTTAGAAAAATAGACATTTACAAAAAGCGATACACAATCTCTGGATTTTCACATAACTGTCTAAAACCCATCTATTACCATCATAACCATCATCATCATAACTATTATTATTGAGTATTGACTATGTGCCAGGCTCTGAGTCCACCATGTGAACAAGGCAGACACAATTCCTGACTTCCTGGGGTTTCCATTTTAGTGGGAGATATGCCAGAAAATAAATACATTAATTCAATTTATAAATAAATGTCATGAAGGAGAAAAGCTGGGTGTGATGAACGAGAATCCCAAGGACAAATAATAGAGATAAGGGGGTCACAGAGGACATCTTAGGGGAAGAAACATTCAAGCAACGTCCTGTAGAGTGAGCAAATATATGTAAGCAAATATCGTTAAGAAGACTGTTTCCAACATGGAAAAGCACATGCAAAGTTTTTAAAGCCAAAAAGAGCTCGTCATTTTGGACGAACTAAAAGAAAGCCTGAGTGAGTAGATACTAGTAAGAAGAGTGGTAGGAGATGCCTTTGGAGAGGTGAACAAGGACAAAACCACAAACTGGCTTATTTAGGATTTGGGGCTTTATCCTCTGAGTATTTGGAAGCTATTGGCCTGCTGCAAGCTTGAGGGGTGACTGTATAATTTACATTCTTAAAATTCATTGGCTGCTATGAAGGCAGTGGGTTATAAAGGGATGATGAGAGTAGAATCAGATGAACATAGAGGGCTATTGCCTCAGCCCAGGCCAGAGGTGGTAGTGCCTTGGAGTTGAGTGGTGGCAGTGGAGTGGACATATGTGCGATGCTCTTTGGAGAGGGAATTAGCAGAATGGATGGAATGCAGAAGGTGGAGGAATGGGAAGGTCAAGGGTGATTCTCTGGTTTGTGGCTTAAGCAACTGGGTGCATAGAGGTGCCATTTACTGACTTTCATTTGGTAGGTGGGTGGGTGGGGAGCATTTAAAATTAAGAGTTCTATTTAAGACAGAGTTTGGGATGCCTATAGGAGATCCAAGAGATGTCAACTAAGCAATTGAACATACATCTGGGCTCCAAAGAAAGGATCAGTATACATGTATGAAATAAGGATGCCTGTATAAAGATGGTATTTAAAACTTGGGGAATGGATAAGTTCACCCAGAAGCAAGCCCAGAGAACTAACCAGCTAACATATATTGAACCCTTCAAGACTGGGGAGTGAAGGTAGAGATAGGAAAGGTGCCTGAAAGAGCATGGCCAAGTTAACTTTGTGTCCATTCCTTTCTACAGTGGACGGAGGGTATGGCTACCTGAAGGATGCCATGTGGTGGGCTGGATTTCTCACCAGTAAGTGGGTTCTTTCTTACTAACAACAGTGACCCTTTGATGGCAGAGGCGGAGATGAAAGGAGGGGCGGAGGGGGGCCTTTCTGTCTCCATTGTGCCAAGTGTGAATCTGAGACCCAGATTCCCAAGGGGAACATCTTGACCATCTTTGCAGGTTGAACATTTTACCTGTATTTCATATCTCTTTCTCAACCCAAAGTCAGTCCTTCATCCATAAAACATTTAAGCTCAGAGAGGTTTGTAGAGAGCTGGTAATGATAAAGATGTCTTTTCTCAACTTCCCTTGAAACATAGAGAGTTATCACTCCTGGTTGGAGTCTCTTGGATCTCTACATGGGAGGCTGGGGCTCCTCAGCCAATTTTCTCATTCCACAGGCGATGTGTTGGCTCACTTTAGAACATGGCTGGTCTGCCACTTGCAGTTTGCCCAGATTTGCACATTCACACATTTCCCCTGCTTTCCACCCACCCTCTCTGGCTTTCAAACCCTAATTCTTTTGAATGGAAAATTATCCAGCTTTCCGTTTATAAGTCAGGTTTTGACCCTAGTCATAGCCAGGGCTATAACATTCATCATCTACTTTCAAAGGGCAGACCCAGGTCATTCTCTATCAGCAGAAACAGAAAGGGCACTTTCAGGAGTCTGCAAACTAGAAACTCAAATGCAGAGAATTAGGCCCTTTGGGAATGTCAGACTTTCTAACCACCTGCCTGTCAATCTGGGAGAGATGGCCTCATGACCAACTGGTACCTGGAGAACCAATAATTAAATGTTTCTTTATTTGATAAATTAACATTTTCTAGAACTCACCTCATATATACAGATGAAACATCAACAGTCCCTGAGATACATTTAGCCGTGCCTGGACTAGAAGCCAAGAGACCTCAAGAACAAGAAAGCAGCCTTCCACAAACATGTCCTGTGACCTTGGACTCTGGGCCTAGCTTGCCCATCTAAAATGGAAGGATTTGATCAGGATAGTCTGGGCCTGACCTTCTGATCAGATTGGCCATGGGGAGAGCATAAGGATCAAGACATTAAGGAATGATGGTCTGGGATCCTGTGAATGGTTGACCACTGAATGAAGCTGTCTCTGCCCAGGTTAAGTGGGGCTGGAGATGATGCATCGAAGCCACACTACCCTGTTTTCTCCCTTCATTTCCTAGTGGCTGCTGGAGAGGTTGCCAACTTCGGGGCCTACGCATTTGCTCCTGCGACAGTTGTCACGCCTCTGGGAGCGCTGAGTGTCCTCATAAGGTTATTGTCACCTCTTGCTGTCTCTGCCCTCTTCCTATTTTCAGTTTGTTGAGGTCTGGAACTGTCCAGTGGGGTCAACTGCCACTTGCAGTCAGGGACGTGGGTCGATATTAGCTCCCAGAAAGAGGCACTGTGCTGTTCAGAGCTCCTGATCCGTAGATTGTTTGCTGCTGGTTGCTCTAGCCTCTCCTCGAACCATGGGGCAATAGAAGGGCAGGCCAAACCCAGATCATCTGGAAGGGCTCCCACTGCCACCAAGCTGACTGTCTCATGCCAATGCTTTCGTGCCCCAGTAGGAGCAGCATACAAGTTAAAAAGCATGAGCTCTGTATTAGCTGTCCCTGAGTTCTGACCTTAGCTCTGCCTAATGTAGTAACTATATTACCATGGGCAAGTCATTTAACTTCTCTAAGCCTCAATTTCCCTGTCTGCTCAGTGGGGATGCTAATACTACCTACCTGAAGGCATTGCTTCAAGGACTAAATGAGATGATGCACAGAAAGCACATAGTGCAGGGGCACCTGGCTGGCTCAGCATCCAACTGCGGCTCAGGTCACAATCTCACAGTGTGTGGGTTCGAGCCCCGCGTCGAGTCAGGCTGTGTGGTGACAGCTCAGAGCCTGGAGCCTGATTCGGATTCTGTGTCTCCATCTCTCTCTGCCCCTCCCCAGCTCATGCTCTGTCTCTCAAAAATAAATGTGAAAGAAAGAAAGAAAGAAAGAAAGAAGAAAGAAAGAAAGAAAGAAAGAAAGAACATAGTACAGAACTGGCAGTGAAGAATCACCATAGCCAACACATATGAGGGCTTACTATGTGCTAAATGTTCTAAATGTTTCCCATGTATTAACTCATTTAATCCTCACAGCCTCCCTACTAACTAGAAAGTAGAAGACACCTGAAGCCAAGACAGGTTAAGCAACTTGGTCAAGATCAGCCAGGTCCTAAGGGGCTAGGCCAGGATTCCCACCCAAGCAGTCTGATTTCAAAGACCACGTGCTCAAGCCACTAAGCCGTGTTGCCTGACAGACATCCAATAGTTTTTAAAATAACTGATACTAAGTATGTGTGCTTCGCATTGCCTCATTCCTCCTGAACTATAAGCATAGTTCCTCTGTGGGGGTCTTGGAGCCCCATTTGAAGCTGGCTGTGATTATTGGCTTAACCCTGGAGCCCTGGTAAATGCCAGCTGACCACACCCAGCACCCATAGTTTCCTGTTTTGTTTTACCATCTGGATGACAATTTTGTAACGTTTACACAATCAAAAACAAACAGAACCGTGACTCACATTGTACAGTTGGCTGATGTAGTTGTGATGCTTCTATTGTGTATCTGATTAACTTACAAATTCCTACTCCCAGGAAGTTGGGGGAGGAGAGGAATACTCCATCGCGTGACGTCTGCCTGTGCTAATGCCACCAGACTCTCTTGAACACACATTCCGGGTAAAATGTTATGGGTAGTTTTAAAGGAGAGACAGAAGACATTCAAAGGAGCTTGGACATTAATCTCCCCTCTCTTCATATCTTTAACTAGGATTTGGGGGGAGGAATTCATTCCTAGATCAGCCACTGATTTTTACCCTAAGGTAATGTTACCTTTGTAAGGAAATAGAAACCTACCATGAGATCATACCTGTCTTGCCCCATTTCCCTCCCTTCTTCCCTCACCTCTGCCATCTGAGGATGTGAGGGGAATGAAAATCACATCACCAAGGAATAGCAAGGAACTGGAGGTGTTTTACCCACTTCAGGGAAGTCACAAGAATTCTCTTCAATGAAGTATAGAGGAAAAACCATAGGCTTTATAATTAGACAGAAATTCAGCTAAAATCCTGGCCTTGCTACTTACCAGTTGCATGACCTTGCCAAGTTATTTTAATTTCTATAAGACTCAGTTTCTTGTCTATAAAATGGGGATAATATATTTTACTTCTCAAAGAGTTGTGAGATGTGAGTGAGATATAATAAGTAGAAAATTCCTAGCCTAATACTTGGTACGTATTATATATGCCCAAGACACAGTGCCTCTAATTGTCATTGTGGTTGTTCATGTTGGCATATACAAACGGAAGGAGGAATAGATTTGTTCCGTATAGCTCATGGAATAGAAATAGGACATGAGGGGCGCCTGGGTGGCGCAGTCGGTTAAGCATCCGACTTCAGCCAGGTCACGATCTCGCGGTCCGTGAGTTCGAGCCCCGCGTTGGGCTCTGGGCTGATGGCTCGGAGCCTGGAGCCTGTTTCCGATTCTGTGTCTCCCTCTCTCTCTGCCCCTCCCCCATTCATGCTCTGTCTCTCTCTGTCCCAAAAATAAATAAACGTTGGAAGAAAAAAAAAAAATTAAAAAAAAAAAAAAAGAAATAGGACATGAGTAGAAATTACCATATTTTTGACAATTAGAATGAACCTACAGTAGATCCATTTGCCTTGTGCAGGGGCGAGCTGCTTGCCACCAGTGGCTTACAAGCCATGTCTGAAAGCAGTCTGTAATGTTAAGAGAAGATGTGCTCATTGGTAGGAAGTTAGACAAGAGTGCTTTGAAGGACTTTTCGGACTCTTGTGTTTGCGGATCTTTTAGTCTCTAAAATGAAAGAACTCCACACATACGTCGATTCCTCCAGCACACGCCATAAGTCTCCCCTAAATAAGTTTCTATTTCAAATGTTTTTGGAGGAGATCAGTGAGCCCTGATCTGTTCTCCATGAGCGCTTGCTCAGGCCCCATTTTCCTTCAGGACACTGGGACAAGTATGGCTTCTAATCTCTGTCTCCCATTTCCATGTGCAGTGCTGTCCTGTCCTCATACTTCCTGGGAGAGAGTCTGAATCTGCTGGGGAAGCTGGGCTGTGTGATCTGTGTGGCCGGCAGCACAGTGATGGTGATACATGCCCCCGAGGAAGAGAAGGTCTCCACCATTGTTGAGATGGCTGCCAAGATGAAAGACACAGGTAGGCTCCGAGCCCCCGTGAGTGGGAAGGTCTGGCTGCGTGCTGACCATGCCAGGTGCTGCCACCTGGAGGAGAGGGAAGCTAAAGAAAGAAAGTTGGGGGGCTAGTCCTAGGGTTAGCTCACAGGCTTCCCAGCCTGATGTGTATTGATGCCATTTATCATGTGTTTATTATGTGCCGGGCATGGTTCTAAATATTTTCCATGCATTGTCTTAGTATGTTCAGGCTGCTGTAACAGAATGTCATGGACTGGGTGGCTTATAAACAATGGAGATCTATTTCCCACAGTTCTGGAGGCTGGAAAATCCAAGATCAAAGCCCTGGTAGATTTTGATTCATAAATGGCCATCTTCTCTCTGTGCCCTTACATGGTGGAAGGGGTGAAGGATCTCTCTGGGGTCTCTTTTATAGGGACACTAATCCCATTTATGAAAGTGCCACCCTCATGACCTAATCACCTCCCAAAGGCCCCATGTCCAAATACCATCACACTGGGAATTAGGTTTCAACATAGGAACTTGGAGGGACATAGTCTTGTAGCATGTATTATCTTATTAAATCCCACCAAAAAAGCTCTATGAGAAAGGTCCCATTCTTTTAACTTATTTTATTTTATTTTATTTTATTTTATTTTATTTTATTTTATAGAGAGCAAGAGCAGGGGTAAGGGGCAGAGGGAGGGAGAGAGAGAGAGAGAGAGAGAGCAAATCCCAAGCAGGCTCCATGCTTAGCATGGAGCCCATCATGGTGCTTGATCCCACGACCCTGGGATCATGACCTGAGCCAAAATCAAGAGTCAATACTCAACTGACTGAGCCACCCAGGTACCCCGAGAAAGGTCCTATTCTTAGCCCTCTTTTACAAATGAGGAAATGGAGGTCTTGCGGTTTAGTTAGTAACTTGTCCAAATTATTCAAAAGTTGTGTCATGGGACTGGAACCCTACTGTGTTACATCCCATCATCATGGATAGGGACTCTAGATACTAATTGCATCCTCCATAGCTCAGATTATCTATCTCTTCCCCTCCTGAAGGGTACATCGTGTTTGCTGTGCTTCTGCTGGTGTTCTGCCTCATCCTCATCTTCGTCATTGCCCCACGCTATGGACAAAGGAACATCCTCGTTTACATCATCATCTGCTCTGTGATTGGGTCCTTCTCCGTGTCTGCCGTCAAGGGTCTGGGCATCACCATTAAGAACTTCTTCCAGGGGATGCCAGTTGTGAGGCATCCCCTCCCCTACATCCTGTCCCTCATCCTGGCACTTTCTCTCAGCACTCAGGTCAACTTCCTGAACAGGGCACTGGACATTTTTAATACTTCCCTGGTGTTCCCCATCTACTATGTGTTCTTCACAACGGTAGTGGTTACCTCCTCCGTCATCCTCTTCAAGGAATGGTACAGCATGTCTGTAGTGGACATTGTGGGCACCCTCTCTGGCTTTGTCACCATCATTCTGGGTGTGTTCATGCTTCATGCTTTCAAAGACCTGGACATCAGCCAGACCAGCTTGCCCCACATGCACAAAAACCCAACCCCATCTCCCACCCCTGAGCCCACTGTCATTAGACTAGAAGACAAGAATGTCCTTGTGGACAATATAGAACTCTCCAGCACCCCATCACCAGAAGAGAAGCCCAAAGTATTTATAATCCATTCTTAAAGTGTGGAATACGAGAGTGAGAAGATGAGCACTACAGTACAGCCTGACTTCTCAATTCCAGA
Organism: Prionailurus viverrinus; assembly: GCF_022837055.1. NCBI lineage: Eukaryota > Metazoa > Chordata > Mammalia > Carnivora > Felidae > Prionailurus > Prionailurus viverrinus. The sequence goes on along the minus strand of NC_062561.1, from coordinate 191,434,358 downwards.
GCCACCTGGTTATTTTCAGAACAACTGTTACCGATGGGCTCTCTTTTCTTGAGATGTTCATTTATACCTCATCATTGTTTCCAGAAGGAAAATCCCTACCCAGTGAGCGGTGGTTGCAGAACTTCGTGGAAACAGCCTCAGTGACCAAATACCCTATTTGATGTTGGTGCCAGCAGGTCCCCTGGACCTCCCTTCCCACTTGTTTCCTCAGTGCCATCTCTGTGTTGTTGGGAAGAAGATAGAATTTGACCCGTTGAATGTAGCACAGGCCAAGAACTTCCCTGAGATGCTGGTCGTCAGGAAATACTTAGCACTGGTTCTCCTGAGACTGAATCCCATTCCTCAGCCCAAGGACAAAGTGCAGCTGGCTCCTGGAGGCCGCGAGAGCAATTCATCATGCCTCCCATCCAGAGCTGACAACTAATGTGAGACGTCTTGCTGCTTTTGCTACTTCCTCTTCGGAGACAACAGCATGACCTCAGCTGACCTTCTTACTGTGAAAACCACCTGATGTCTCAGGGAACATTTCCACCAGCCCCATTCCCGGAGCACTCCAGCCGGGAGGTCAGCATCTTCACTTCCGTCCACTCTACCCCCATCCTTGCCCCTTCCGTCTCTCTCTCTGTCCTAAGGAGTTGTCACTGAGACATTCAGGCAATTACCTTAGAACTCAAAAAACAAAATGACAAGGACAATGATCCTCTACAGCCAAGCTCTGCTGGCCCAACCCAGTGTTTCATTTTGCCTCCCTCTGGAAAGAGAACAGCATTTGCACTGCTCTTAAAAGTAGTCTGGCTGTCAAAATAGCATTTGGCAGAATGCACTTTCCTTTTCCTCAAGGAGTATACCAAAATATGATTTGGGGAGATGGGGAGAATTAGGAGCAATGTCAGAATTTGGCAGAAAGCGGCCACAGGCCCTCTAGAAACCAGGGATGACTTTTGTGTTTACTCTGGTGCCCAAGAACCCAGGTGGAAAGGGCTCTGGGTACTTTCTGGGCTGTAGCCTTAGAGGCTTGAGCAGTGGGATCAGCTTTGAACTTCCGTGACCGAGTGGGGTGTAGGCTTGGCATGGGTGTTTTCTGGCTGTTGATCAGATGGCCACCAAGTCCTCAGTGCCATTGATGAGCTACCCACCTTGGGAAGCAGCAGGTCGTGGCTGCTCCAACACCATCTACTTTGGGGACTGCCTTTGGTCCCCTCACATTTGGCCAGACGCATTTAAAAAACAAGAGCAGCTGGAGAGAGGGAGAGAGATAATTCCCTTCCTGTCTTCTTTCTAGCTGCAAGAGTGTGGGAGTTGGTAGAAGGGCCATTGAAGGGGAAGTAAGAGAGCCAGTATATCTATAAAGAGGGAAGGCTTGATCCTCAGCCCCCAAGTGGGTGCAGAGCCTCCCCTGTATAACCCCGTACCTGTGTCCTGCGTTGATGTCCTATGCCCTAAGCACAGCCAAGCCCGGCCCAGAATCTTGCTGGCCTTGAAGCTCTAAAGGCTCGGCTGACCAATACACTAGCTTCCTGCACCTCCAGCCTCAAATCTCCAGTTTTCAATGAATGTGGATTTCTGTCTGTAACTAAAATCAGTGCAACATGTTGGATCTTGAGAGTGGCAGTAATCTAAGGGCCCTGAGAGCGTGGTTTACAGGGTCAAGAAAAAAGACCTCTGGGTATGTTTACTTGATACTTGTGTCTTGGCCTTCATAGGACACAGAACAATTAAATTGGTTTGTCTAATGCTGGGGGGCTGGTCTCTGATCTCTGGAGGGTTGTGACTGCCAAGTAAGTCCCTACAGTAACTTTCACAGGCACACTCTCACTACAGTGGGAAAGGCTGTTTGGGGAATAGTCGGTTGAAAATATTCATCCCTTGTTAATACCTGAGCCCATACTGGGAGCCAGGCACAGTATGAACAGCTTTATGTGGATTCTTTAAGTCCTCACAAATCCCCCAGGTAGATTTTTTTTTTTTAACTTTTAATATTTATCTATTTTTGAGAGAGAGAGAGAGAGAGAGAGCACGAACAGAGAGGGGCAGAGAGAGAGGAGGAGACCCAGAATCTGAAGCACACTCCAGGCCCTGCGCTGTTAGCATGGAGCCCGATGCGGGGCTCGAACCCACGAACTGTGAAATCATGACCTGAGCCGAAGTCAGACGCTTTGCTGACTGAACCACCCAGGCGCCCCAAGGTAGATATATTTTTAAGCCCCATTTTTGAGGAAAGTGTCTCAGGGAGGTTATGTAATCGCCCAAGGTCACACAGCAAGGAAGAGTCCAAGTTGATATCTGGCTCTGGGTCTATAGTCTTACCCACCAGGCAATGCGTCTCTCCGAAGCACTAAACTAAGTCTGGCACTACTTTGCTCATTCCTTTTCCTGTGATCCGTGCTGTTTCCCCTGTCTGGGTATAAGCCTCATGGGAGCTGGTCTTTATTTGCTGCTTGTTTTCAATGCCGAACACATAGTTGGCACTCATAAAAATCATCTGTTGAATAAAGGAGCAATACTGTTCCTTTGTCCAAACTGTCTTGGGAGCCAACTCTCAATCCAGAGCAGATATAAATAAAACCCTGGCATGTTCAGCAGGGCAATTCGAAAACTGATGTAGTCAGCAGTCTCTGAGCTCTTAGCCCAGGCTAGGCACAGGTGGGTGCTTTCACACGGAGCACTTCGCGTATGATCACACTTTTGAGGTATGTATTACTCCCTCCATGTAGCAAAAAGAGGCTCTGGGTTCTGGAATTTATCCATTTCCACACATCTAGTAAGCAGCAGAGCTGGGATTTGAACCAGGTCTGTCCAACCAGGCTTTGCGTATTGCATTGCTGATCAATCTATGACTATCAACCCAGAGATCGGCTGGCAGAGTAGACACAGTGGGTAGTTTAGATGATGGATGTTAAACAAGCAGGGGTGTTTGGGTGGGGGCTGATTTCATGAGGAAGCATTTTAGTAGTCAAAGCATTTGATATCCTCAGGCAGTCTCAAAATCCTGAGAAGTTAGAAAAATATCAGATACCAAAGACCTCCCAGGGCTTTTGTGAAGATTAAATGAGGTAATGTACAGAAAGACAGTAACATACAATGCCTAACATAATTTAAGTACTCGGTAAATATTACCTCCTAGCATGGTTATTATGATTCTCTCTTAGAGAACCTTAAAACCAAGGCAGGGATCAAATGAGAGAATACGGGTAGGATCTTTCTGTGGACTCAGGGGCACTAATGGATGACAGTTGTTATCACATAGGGCTCTGGAATCAGAAAGTATACTCAACCCTAGCCTTGGCTCTGCACCTGCCCACCCAGCCCAACAGACCTTGAGCAAGTCTCTCCCCATTTGGAAGTGCGTATTACCTAGCAATAAGATGAGGAGGCTGACCAAGGGTCTTTGCTGTCTCCAAGCACAATAGTGTAGCCTGAGGAGAAACACAGCAGACAATCCCAGGATCATTCTTTCGTGCCTCTAGTGACCCCAAACCTAATTAAACTAGACTAGCCTGTGTCCAGGTACAAAGGTAAGCAGCCCTTCTCAACTGGTCATGGGAAAACCCTTTGCTGTGGTTTTGGGTCTTTCATTGTGGCCTCACAGATGGACTGGTGGTCTCTGTGGGAACTCTTCTGAGGAGTCCTCATGAGATGGACCCTATCCAGGCTGAGCAGTGGGAGATTAACACCAACAAAAAAGAACTGCCAAAGCAGACATTTCGAATGACAATTTATTTTAATTAAATACAAACAAGGGGGGGAAAAGGCACCATGGCCCATTCAAGTATTTTGCATAGATGTACAAATATTGTAAACAATTAATAGGTGGACAAGAGAGAAGAGGATCTGTTTTCCGTGAACAATCTCCAAATAAAAAGAAAATTCACATGCCCTAGATCCCAGACACAGACGTACACACAGCGGATGGTGTGAGAGGATGAGCAGAAGGGTGGCTCTGGGGACACTGGCTTGGATTCTGCAGAACCCCTCTTAGCAAGCTTCCCTAGGGATGGGGCACCTTTCCAGTTGGCGTTCCCTTGGCTTTCTTGGGTGGCCAGTAGAGCTGTTATATACACATTTAACACAATCCTGACTTTAGAGCTGGTCCCCCATTTAAAATACACAAGTCTTTCATACCCTTTGCCAAAAAAGAACAAATTTGGACATAGGTAAGGGGAGGTTTTATTCAAAAGGATTATGGCAAGAGACAGCAAGGAGCTACTGCAGTATGGAGAAGGGGCTCTCACAATACTATAGGATCTGCAGGCATCTCAGAGCTGGGGCAGAAAAGGGCTTTTACAGGGAGAAGTAAACAACGCTAAAAACAACCAACAGCAAGTCGGTTCCTGGGTAAAACTCCCACTGAGACAGGCGGATGGGGATGCTAGCTCCCTTGCGGTCCCTTGAGGTTTACTTTTCAGAGATGGCTCCCAGGTTCTTAAGAAGAACATATACAGGGCTGTAAAACTGGCAGGTTAAGTTAGCTTTTAAAAAGATTTCCATACAGCTCCATCTGAACAAAGGACTGGTTAACTCCACCAGCTTTAGCTAGGCTCATCTCCCCACCAGGCTCTGAACTTGGGCCCACCCTCAGCCTGAGCCAACCTACGGCCCTTCTGTAGCAGCCCCCCACAAGGAGGCTGAGTGCAAGGATGCTCCAACTGCAGTTCTTTCTAGTCACATCCACTCCATCCTATCAAATAAAAGGCCCCTTTATGAGCTTTGAGATACTTGCAGATCTTACAAGAGCTCACTTGAGCATTCCCCCCACTGCCAGCACCTGCCCCGAATGCAAGTTCCCTTTCCTTGTCTTGCAGTAATCCTTTCAAATAAAATCCCTTTTAACCTAAGGCCATATTTGTTTTTATTTGTCACCTCAAAGCAGCACAGGGGCACAGGAAGGAAAAGGGAGCACGCAGTGGTCAGTCTCACTCTTGGGCAGCCTGCTCAGCCTGACAATACGGTGACTCCCAGTCCCTGGACACAGCCAGAAGTGAAACAGTAAATAGAACTGGCCGCCAAAAGTCTCCATCAAATATAAAAAATTCGACCTTCTTCCAGTTCACAGTACAATTTTATGGGATAGAGGTGGTATTAAAATAACGGAAAACAAAAACAGAAAAAAAAGAAAACACAACCCAGGACTCTTTCTGGTATGGCTCCAGGGAGAGTGGATTTCAGGTTCAAAAGGCTCATGCAGCCACAATGGCTATGGCATTTTCACTTCAGAGCCTTCGACCTCCTGGTATGTGGGAAAAAAGCTAGACATACCACAGGAACGTCTGTGAAACATGCAGGTGGGCATAAGGGTGACTTTTTTTTTTTTTTTGGCCAGGGTGTTTTCACCTTTACTTTTCTGGGACCCAACCTTGAGGCCTGGGGCATTTGGAGTAGCACAATTACATGGAAGGCTGTCCCCTGACCTAATCAGGCAGCAAGGAAGGTGGAAACTGGCTATGGGGATCAACCAGGGCCCTTGTCTGGGAGACAGACGCATGAATATCAGACTACCTGAGGGAAAGGAAACCCATTTTCCTGAGATCTTTCTAAATCTACCTCATGTGTGTCCCCAAGGGTACATTCCAAATCTCCCACTTGTCTAAAACCCGAGAACACATATCGAGCACCTGTTGTGTGCAGAGAACTGTAAGGGGGCCCTGGGTTGGTGGCTGGGGAGTAAAAGCTCAAGCTTCTTCCTTGTATTGAGGTTTTCAAGCATGAACAACGGCTCACTGCAGGAGGTGGGGACAGCACAGCACCCTTCTGGGGGTGGAGACCGCCACCAGAGAACATCTCCAGTGACAAGTTGTCCAATTTAGCAGAGCACCACAAAGCCTTCCTTTCCTGCTCTGGGGAGGGCAGTACCCAATGCAGTGGCATTTTCCCAGCTGCTCCGAGTTCTTTCTATAAAAGTCAGATAAAGGCAGTGACCAGAAGAAAGAACACGAGGATGTGGATGATAAAAAGCCTGGTGGCTCCAGCTCTGACTCTGTTCCATCAAGACTGCTGACTGCTACTTCTCTACAGATCTCTAGGGACAGGTCAGCTCTTTGCTCAGAGGGCAACAACCGTGACTCCAATCTGTAACCAGACCTAGGGACAGGCTGGGGTTCTGCCCCCTTTGCTACCCTCCCTGAGGACCTTACTTAGATTTCCACCAGGGAGTAGAGGGTAAGACACCCTCACTCTGCTGAGGTCACAAAACCCAATGGGAAAAAAAAGCTTCGACTCCCACAGCCATGGCCTGAGTGTCCTCTGGTCAAGAGCCGTGAGAACCACATAGGAAATCCAGTGGCCAACCCTTGCAGCAGGACCCTCACTTGTAACTCACAAGCACCAGGTCTCTGGGAGGCTGGGACTGCTGAAGACCCACTCACCGCAGCACCACACCTTAGGTAGATCTGAGTGGGGAAGGAGAAATTTCTGAAGGGAGAAATCAAAAGCGCCGGGCACTTATTAAGACAAGGAAACAAAAGGCAACCAAGAATGATCCCGAGGTGAGAGCCACAACCTTTGGCATTGGCTCAGAGGAGGCCCAAGCCTGGTGCTCCCTCTGCTGTCTATACTGCCCACAAATAGTACCTGTTGGAGTCAGGGCGACCCGTGTGAATAAGGGGAGGTGGGGGTTTAGAGGGGTGGGAGGGGAGCAGACTTCACTTGCTCACATGTGGCCACAGAGCCAGGAGTGGTGGCCTCGACCAGGCCCTGGACAGGGCCACGGTAGAGGCTGGCCTGACCCCTCTCAATCTCAGAGCTAAAAGGGATGAGTAACTGCCCAGCCTCTGTCAAGCCTGGGACCTTCAAGAGAGAAGAAATGGAAAGCTCTCATGTATTCCCTCCACCACAGGATGTGGATGAATGGCTTCTCCAAGCCAAGTCGTGGGCTGAAGGGCTGAACAGGACTTTTCCCAGCTGGGCCTGTATGGTCATACAGCCCAGAACATCCCCACTGGCACCTCTGAGGTGACAGGCCAACCCAAGGGAGGTTGGAGAAGCTTCCATTTGTCTTCATCTGTGTTCTCTCCTCCCTCCCCTGGGGCAGTATATTGCACAAAACAACATTTTGATGCCACTGGACAGTAGTCTCTCTGGGCCTCCCAGGAAGCCAAGGAGGCACTGAGTCAAGAAGGAGATTTTTGGAGATGCGGTGGTTCTGGGAGGAAGGAAAGAGGGGAGGAGGAGCTTGGAGGTGGCCAGACATGCTTTTTCCAGGTTCCATGGCCACGGATCCTTTGGGATGAGGTGGGGTTCAGAGTCCTCAAGGAAAGGCATAAACCCCTTTAGAGGGGTTAGATCTTCGGGCCAATCATCCCCCCAGCCCTCTGTGATCTGTATTCAGGAAACTGTGGAAACAAAGAAAGGGGAGGGAGAGAGAGATCAGCTAAATGTTGACCAATGGGGTCAACGGGATCTGTCCTCTTGCTTTCGACAGGTCAGGAGGATAGACCGTCAGCTAGAAATGGTTTCCCGTAGAAATGTGTCGCCGTGCCTGTGCGTCCAGACTATCAACCCTCCAGTGAGAGGTGAGGTGGTGCCCCCAACCTGAGCTGCAGTTCAGTTTACACATTTCCCAGGCCTGGTGGGAACAGAGGGCAGTCGGCCAGCTTCCTCGCCTCCTCCCCTCTGCCCCAACTTCCAGGACTGGCAGCCTGAGAACATGTCAGCCCCAGGGGAGAGGGAAGAAGCTGGGCCATTTGTAAATAGCCTTTCACTAGCCAGCAGTGTATATAAACTAACTGCCTTGACCTTTGCAGCAGCCTGATGGGGCAGACTACTGCTGCTTCTTATTGCCTCTTTCCAGAGAAGGAAGCTGAGACTCAAGAATGATTTGCTCAGGGCTATTCTGCTGGCCAGCTGCAGATCCAGGTTTGAAGGCACCACAGTTCAGACTCCTAAGCATCACCTTTCATATGAAAGAAAAAAAACTCTAACCCTAATTTAACGGATAGTCATGCAGGCACCAGGAAACACTAAGGTTTGGTCCTTGGCTTTTGCTCTGGAAATTCATCCCTGCAAAAAAGGAGCATGAATTGGTCTGTTTTCTCAACCACATTCTTGCCTCTTGGAGCCCTCTGACTCCAGCTTATACCTTGAGGGTTTCCACAGACTCACCTTTGGGACAGGTGCTGCCAGAGGCCGGGACTGAAGAGGGGTAGTGGCAGTGGGACGCAGCATGGAGGCGCCACCTGGCCTGGGGAGGCTCTTACGGCCTGGCACAGGGTTAGCCGGCAGTGCCTTCTGCGGCGGCCGCGGCCTAGAAACATCCTGGGGAGAAAGTCACAAGTCTTACTCAAAGGCCGGAGGGGCCTGTTTGAAAGAAAATGCTCCCCATATATTACAGATCAAAATCAGTTGAGAAAAAAGGATATACTTTATGGTCTCATTTTTTAAAATATTAAACCTTTCATTTTCTTAAACCAGTTTTGTAAAGTGGAAGTGTAATATACATACAAAAATGTGAATCATAAATATACAACTAGATGAATAATCACAAAGTGAGCACACTTTTATAATCCCTACTCAGGGCGTGAAATAGAAGATTAACAGCCCCAGAAGCATCTACAGGCCTCTCCCAGGCACTGCACTCCCCTCCTGCCTAAAGGTAGCCCAAAGGGAATCCTTGTAAATGGCAAAGTGGATCATGTCACCATGCCCCCACCACTGCCCCCTTCCCATGGAATGCAGAGCAAAGCCTTGACCAAAGCCTGTGGCACAGTCTGGCCCTTCCTGATTCTCTAGCCTCATCTAACTCCTCAGGCCCCAGAGCCATGACCTTGATGCTCCTTTCTTCTGCGGGACTCTCTGCCATCATAAAACCTCCTATCAGCAGGTCCTTGGACCAGGAAAACTCTCTCTTCTCTCAACCCTCACGGTCTGCCAACTCCTGCCCATCCTTTAGCTCTCACTTCAAATGTCACCTCCTCAGGGAAACTTTCCTAGATTTCTTAGAGTAGATCAACTCTTGCTGTAATTCCTTCTGAGCACCCTGGACCTCTCCTTTATAGCACTGATCACCACTGTAACTACACATGTCTGAGTCTCTTCCCTAGCAGAATATGGGCCCTGGGAGGCACAGATGGCATCTGTTTTGCCAACCAGGGCCTGGTATAGATTAGAAGCTCCTAAATATTTGTAGGGCATAGAGGAGGCTACACCACTACCTCTCGAAGGGTGGTCCCTAGAGACCTCCAGAGTGATTACCTAGCTAGAAATGGTGCAGCTGAGATCTGGACTGTGAATGCCCCCAAGACAAGATGATGTTCCCCTCAGCTCGGGGGATCCCAGGGCCTAAGCCAGGACCTGGCACACAGGGTGGTGAAGGGTTTGGAGTCAGACCCAGGTTTGAAGCCTGGCTCTTCCACTTACAAATTCATATGTTGCAGCTGTAAGCCCCAGGACCTCAGAATGTGACTATATTTGGAAATAGGAACTTTAAAGAGGCAATTAAGTTAAAATGAAGCTGTTAGTATGGGACCTAATCCAATCTGACTGGTGTCCTTGTGAGAAGAGGAAATTTGGACACAGAGACATTGGGGCCCAAAGGAAGGACCAATAGAGGGCATGGGAGAAGGGGGTCATCTGCAGACCAGAAACAACCAACCCTACAGAACCCCGATCTTGGGGTTTCTAGCCTCCAGAACTGTGGGAAAATAACTTTCTGCTGTTTAAGCCCTTGCTCAGGGGGTCAGTGGGACTCAGGGTCTCTCCAGCTGACGAATGCACTTGCCGCCTCTGCTCGTCATTTCTGACCTCTTGCTCTTCTCCCTTCTTCCCTCTCCTCTTGCTGCCTGTCCTTCCCCTCCCTTTCTGCATGGATATTTTCCATCCCACCCTTGACTCAGATGAGAAAAATGGGAGACAGGCAGATTCACATCATTGGCGACCCAAACCTGATGCTCTCAACTCTGTCGAACCGTGATCCTGCCCTGTGTCCCAGGGAACCTCCCAGAGCTGGTGCCAAACCCACAGATGGGGTCAGCTGGGGTCCCAGTGAAGCCCAAGGAAAGCAGTCCCAGAAGGAAAATAAACAGGTCCTCTGCCCCACTTGAAGGGTCACACCAGAACACACAGGACAGCTCTGGAAGGTACCGTGCTGGGACACTGCCTGGGAAAGATTTGTGCCTATGCCGTGAGAACTCCTGCAAGACAGGCACAGACAGGCCAGGTGAACAGGCTGCTGGCAGGATGACTCACACCTTCCAGGGCCTCTGTCCCTGACTGCCCTCAAATTAGCATCCCTCAGTAAGACTTCCCGACTAGTGGAAAACTCAATTTGGTGGAATAAGTACTGTGATGAGAGAGGTACAGGGGCACGAAACTCAGGCTTGGGGGTCAGAGAGGGCTTCTGGGGAGGAGGGAGTGACAAGTAGGAGGAGATCTGAGGATGAACAGGGCTGGCCATGCAAAAGGAGGAAAGAGTGTGCCAGTCAGAAGACAAAGCATTCCCAAAGGCCTAGAGGAGAGAAAAAGCACAGCAAACTGAAAGAAGTTCATTGAGGGCACTGGGTAGGTAGTGGCGTGTCAGAAAACAAGCCAACCAGGAAGGAAATCCTCTGCAGTTCAGGGGCTTCCTGGGGAGTAAACTTCCCCAAGGTCACCTCTCTCACCCTTTGTGTGCCCCTGCATTCACCAGGATGCAGGGGAAGTGGCCACTCACGACGCAGTGAGCTCCATCTTCACAGCCTCTGTCATTCCTTGCTGCCAGTGGCCTTGAAAACAGCATTGCTGAGAATCTGCTTACCTGGGAGAGGATGCAATTTGGTGCCGGGGGAACTGGCCGGCTGGGAGGAGGCCTCCTGGATGACTCTTTCCTCTCTACTTGGGACCCGGCCCCTGGGGAGCTCCTAGCAGCCCTGCTGAGGTGCATTGGCAATGGTGCAGGTGGGGATCCACCATGAAGATAGTCTGGAGGGGGCCGAGGAGGAGGTTGGGAGGGCTTCCGTGGGGTTTCAGGGGTGTTGGTCACCTATATGCATAAGACAAGGAATGTCTGAGAAACAGGAGCCCTCAAGATACTGAAAAAACTCAAGGAAGGGTGTCCTGTGTGTCTCACTGAGAAGACCAGAGACCAAAGGAAGGACACGCTGACCTGCCAAATCTCCAGGTTCCCAGAGGTCAGGTACAATCTTTAAAGTCATTAGGGGATGTCGGAACCAACTGAATCTCTCTCAAGCCAAGTCTGGCTTTTTTACCAATCCCACGGGCCCACAGAGCCTTAGGAAAATCCAGCAGGGTACTGAGGGATAAAGGAAAAGCGGCAAAATTCAATGGTACAGAGCCCTTACCTTTCGCTTGCCCTGGGGAGTCTGCAACTTAAACGTTGGGTTAGCATGGCCAGTTCCACTGTTCTGAGACACCCTGAAGGGACAACTGGTAACAAGGAATGGGGGAGAAGGAAAAGGGGAAATGTTCATCAAGGGTCACTGCCTGAGTTCCCTCTGGCTCAGAATGGTCCAGCAAGCAGCTAAATCTCCCCAAGTCTTCTCTGGAGAAGTGAAGACTCCCTACATATGGAGACACTGTGTGGCCAGTGGAGAACTCTCACGTAAAGAGTTGCCCCTTACAAAACAGAGTTTTCCTCATCGCCTTCTCTTTACCCTTTTAAGAACTTGCTCCCTCAAGGAGACACAAGGATGTCACCAGCCATCAACCAATTCCCTTCAGGCATAGATCCAGAAAGACTTGGGATTTTAAATCCTTCCATGAAAAGTATAATTTAATAGGGGACTCAAAAAGTACACATCCCCAGGATCCAAAGGAATGAATCACTGGGAGGAAAAGAAAGCCTTTGTCTTAAGTCGATATCCAGCCACCCCCTGCATCCTCCCGCCCCCCCGCCCCCCTGACTGACTTAGGTTAGTCCACCTGTATTGCCTCAGTTTCCTGCTCTTTAAAATGGAAATCAAATCAATTACAAAAAAGATGGCAAACAGATTTCATTTTACATTTCAACTTGAATGGTTAGGGGCAGTCTGATGAAAAGGATTCTGAAGTGACAACCAGTAGAGAATACTTACAGTAAGATCAATTAGTAATGTTTGCCACATTGGTGAAGCAAGGCAGAAGGGAAGATGGCGGCATGTACTGTTCATTTGCCTTCCCTGATTTAGACCCACTATCACCAGTTGTTTTTACCTGGTTCTGCTTACAGAAAGCTTTATGGGCCATCAATGGACCCAAGTCCTTCATGGCACCCCATCATACCTGAACTGTTGCCTCAACTTGGAAGGGAGGGCTAGAGGCTTGAGCTGGCCCAGTTTGTTGTTCTGTTTACAGTAGTGGTACATCAGCATAAGGAATGCCAGCACAAATATGGCCGTGAACACTCCAGCTATCACAGGACCAGCACCTTCCAGAAAGAGAACCCGAATTAGAAATTTAGAAGCTATTTGGGCTGCAGCAGTGGAATTCAAACACTGTATTCCTGATTCTTCTTCAGATATTTTATTTGCACTTAATTTGTATTATTTATTTTAACTTAAGAAGTATAATAAACACACACACATTATGTACCCCTAGGAAACCGCTAATATTAGCTTAAACAGCCAGGTCAATTTGCTTTGTGCAGACCTCATAGTGAAGCTTCTTCAGACACTTCTGTTTAATTTAAAAGTTCCTTTTGAGGCAAGGAGTTCAAGTTCTATTATTATTTACCACTAGCTTTTAGCCTGAATCATGGTTTTTCTGGACACAAAGCAACCAACCTCAAATGCTGAGAGGCTGAGACCAACCTAGGACTAAAAGTCTCATGGATAATCCACAATTTCATATTTGGTTTCATCAAAGCTGCCTCAATTGTCACAAATTACAAATTTAAATGTACAATGTACATTTAAATGTACAATTTAAATGTACAGACACACTACTTTTGTCTGTTTTATAAACTAGAGTTTCTTCTGTAAGAGATTTTGTTCACACAAAAGTACTTTGGTATTAAAAAAAAAAAAAAAAACTTGGAAACCAAAGGGCTAGAATCTCTGTGGTTTACACTAAAAACTGTAGTACATTTTTTCTGGTTGTCTGTTTCTCCATTTGAAGCTTGTTCATCCAGGGAATCTGAACCATTATAATGTGCCCCAGGTTCATGATTGTTTTTATGTGGCTGAGAAGGACAGGTTATCACTCCACTATCCAAAACTAGATGAGATCATTCAATAACCTCTGATCTGTCTCAATCTTTCAACCAAGCAGTGTTGCCCTCCTCAGTAGAAATGAGAGAGAAAGAGCAACTGACATGAGCCCCACAGCAGGCTGCCAGCCTCAGCCACTCTCCCACTTGGCCTTTCTTTTGTGTTCCTTCGTCTGCAAAATCAGGATAATGGAGCTGACTCATTCTTTCTCTACAACAGGCCACCCACCCAACCTCACAAAAATGGCCAGAGGCTCTGAGCAGGCCAGGCACTCACTCTCAGGGGGCATGGGCCCACTGTCGATGCTGCCCCCCTGGCCGGGGGTGTTGCAGAAAGGTGGGGCCCAGCCTCGGAAGCAGTGGCAGTTCTGGTTGTTGTTGCAAACCTGAAGCGAGGGAAGGGCACAGGTGTCAGCACCCTGGAGAGGTCCGGCCTCCCCTAGGGCCTGCCTCCGCCGCCCCCCCCCCCGCCCCGCCCCAGTGGACATCAGTGCAGGGGAACCCCGGAATCCCCCGGGGCACACGCACCCCATGGCCATTGCACTTCTTCCCACAGCCTTCCGTTTCAAAGAAGGAGGTGTTCCTGCACTGCCCCTCGAAGCAAATCTGTATTGAGGAGGAAACCAAACTGTCAGTGCCACAGAAGGGACACTGGTTAGCAATCAGGAGATGGGGGTTTTACACTTAGGACACATGGGACTCGAAAATACAACTCACTTCAGGTTATTTATTACACTGAAAAATTGAAAATGACCTAAAAACCAAGGACAGGATGATAGTTAACTAAATTCTGCTATTAATTTTGTGATGAGGGAGAAAATAATAAACATTATATTATTAAGACATTATATTTAATATAACAAATAGATGTTATTACATTCTATATTAATATGTTGGTTATATGTTAATTAAGTGTATATTAATATGCATTAATTTTAATATTGTTCTTAAAAATAATGATGGTGACAGCAGTCTACTCTGTGCTATACCAAATAAATGCTTCACGTGTTTTTTTCTAATTTCCTTCTCAGTTAACTGAGATAGGTGCCTTTATCTTCCCAAGGCTCCTGGACTAGAGTCTAGTCCATTTCTTAAGTCATATAATAATTCATGATGAGGACAAAAGTGATAACAGCTAGCCCTTCTAAGTGGTTTACAGGGATTATCTCATTTAATCCTTACAACAGTTCTCTGGGGTGGGTCATGCTATTACTGACATGTCTTATAATGGAAGCCATGGAGACACAGAGAGGCTGGGAAGCTGGGATTTGAGCCCAGGCACCTTTCCTCCAGAGCTCACATCTCTCAGTCACTCCCCTCTCCCTTGAGTGAGACAGGTACTCACATGGTTGTAGCCACACTTGGTCCCGGTCATCACCAGGCCCGGGTCCAGCATGTCCCCCTCCTCCTCAGGACCACGGTAGACATGGGTGCCCCGGCATCGGATCTGCCTCCCGTTCAAGATGATGGTGGTGTCAATGGGCACTGCATTGGACTCCAGGGGCCGGGCCTCAGAGCTCTGACACTGGATCTTCCCACACTTGGCATCTCTGAGCCCAAGAGAGAGGGGGAGGGAAGGAGGTAGAATCAGAGGAGGGGAAGAACTGGGGGACAGAAGAGCTTCAATCTTTCATTGCTCAGGAGAGCAGGCGTGGATAGGGGAGGGGCCGAGGAGCAACGAGTGTGCCCTAGGGACCCAGCAGGAGAGATCTCATGTGAACTTAGACTAAGGATAGAAAATTAGATCCTTGTCCCCAAGCAGATCTGTGCCAGAGAGCTGGCCTTGGGAAGTCCTCTTTACTGCAAGGACAACAGCCTTACCTGAGCAACCTGCCCCTTATGCTCCACCCACCCCCCTGCACCCAGGAGCTACAGCCAGAAGCCTGGTGTCATCCCCACTCCCCATTCTCCCTCACTCCTGCATTCAAGTAATTCCCAAGCCCTGTCAATCCTCCCTCATATATATTTACCCCAAATCACACCTCCATCCTTTTGTCACCTGGACAGCAAGAAACTGATCTCCCTGCTTTCAGCCTTGCCTCCACTGGTGTCTAATTTCCAAACTCCTCTCAAGCTAAAGTCCAAATTCCCCTAGTCATGCATTCAAGGCTTTTCATGATCTGGTCCCCATGCTCAACTGTCCAGGTTTGTTTCTCAGTAGCTCCCTCTCCACTGTACCCCAACACTGTACTTGAACTATAACAAAGTTATCAGCTGCTTTTCCCACCAGTTTTCCTCTACTCATCTATCTACTCTCCCTCGTACCAGCACAAATCCTTATCTTGTTCAACTGGATAATTTCTCCAGATCTCAGCTTAAGCACAGTTTCCCTTGGGACACCACCTTGACCTACTAAGACCAGATTGGGTGGCTCTCTCCACATTTCCATTATCATACAGTATCATTTATTAAAAGTTCCATGTACTCAGCATAGTATCTGGCACACAGCAAACCTTCAACAGATGGATGGATGGATGGATGGATGGATAGAGGATTGGGTGGATAGTTGGTTGAAGGAAGGAAGGAAGGAAGGAAGGAAGGAAGGAAGGAAATGAATGACAGGGTATTCAGATGAGGGTATAATTAGCATTCCACGGAAATGACCCAAGAGAGCTGATTCCCTGCTCAACTGTAAGAAGGACCCAAAAGGAAGTCTGACCAGCTTTCTAGGAAGCACTGCCATTGATACCCTCCCTTTGACTTCCTTAGGCTGAATGGTATATCATCCAAGAACAGGCCTGGAACAGCTGTCTGACTCTGACAATTTACTTAAAGACCCAAGTGGCTGAGGTGGACAGGAGTGAGGACAGAACAGAAACTGCTCTGTCACTCCTCATCTTATGGGGTCAGCCCTATGGTCATCACCTCATGTTGCACTTCTTGTGTTCCCCATTCATGTCCTTCCCGCAGTTTCCAAAGGTGTCCCCTGCCACATTCACCTTCTCAAAGCAGAGATCGGGAGCGGGCCGGGCTCCTGGGTGGGCAAGAAACATTTATCAGCACACTAGCCAACTTTAGGAGAAGTCAGAAGCCCCTTAAAGTACAAAGCTAGCCCTTGGTAAAATCATGAAGTTAAGAACATTTTTTGGGTGGGGAGGGAATGTTGAGCTTTTTCTTCCTGTATCCCCATCAGATTATTCCACCCCCAACTTCTCATCAACACCTACTCATAGAAAAGGATGTTATATCAATTCTTTATACCTTACTGAGATTGTATACCTGTGGGCGGTTTGTGTGCTAAACCTACTGTCTAATTAAAAAGCCCTGTTCCATTTTAGATTTTAAAATAGGTAATATACGCACAAAATTATAAAGAAATAAAGCATGTCTTGATATTTCTAACTAGCCATTCCAGCTCCTACTTCCCCACAACCTGGAGAAGCCATCACAATTAACAATGTATCTTCTATCTTGTATCTATCTTGTGTATCTTCCAGAGATGTCTATCTAATTAAAAATGGCAGCAATGTTTTTTTCACCTAATCTATTGTACAAAATGGGTTTATTCAGTACATACAGAGTTGCCTCTTTCTTTCATTCAGCTGCACAGGGTTCCACTACAGGGATGTACCAGACTTAATTGGTCCCTACCAGAGGATATATAGGTTGCTATTGCTATTACTAACAATGTTGCAGTGAATATCCTTATAAACCTATCTTCACATACATGTGCAAATAGAAGTGTAGGGTATACTCTTAAGTAGCAGAATAGATTGGTCCAGTTGTATGGTACCTATAATTATTATTAAATTAATTTGATTAATTAAATAATTATGTTAATTTTTCAGTCTTTGTCAATCTGATATATGAAAAATCTCATTTCATAGTAGTTATAATCTGCTTAATATGAGTGAGGTTAAATATCTTTTCATAGCTAAGGGTCATTTGCATTTCCTTTTCTGTCTCCACGATCTGCGCATTCTTCTGTTGGGTTATTCTTACGCATTTACCCACTATGAGAATTTAAAGCATCAAGGAACTAGGAAGAACACTGTCCACTGTCTCTCTCTGAAAGCCTACCCTGAGTCAAGGGGAAATAAAAACGGAGTATCTAGAGATGCGATTTTGAAACCAAGGATCTAAGCTATGCTAAGGACATGAAGGGGGAGGCTGGCTTGGAAGTGGTGAGGCAGGAGGAGGGACATTCTCTGTAGGACAGTCCTTACCAGGCCCCCACAACTGCTGGCACTGCTCCTGGTAGGTGAGGCACATGCCATTGTAGCAGTAGGCCTGGCCGCCCTCGCAGGGAGTGCCGTCCATCTGGTAGAAGTTGGTGGGGCATTGGGGAGACTTGCCCGTGCAGAATTCTGGGAGATCACACTGCCGTGCCTGTTCACGGCACAGGGTCCCAGGGGCCAGCAGCTGGATCGAGGAAAGAGAGGGGAAAAACAGTCAATTTCCCACAGGACCTCAACCCTATAGCAAAGGATTCGTGAGCATCACTTTTGTGGAACACAATTCCCCATTTCCATTATTCCAGAGACCGTTATTTTGCATGACCTCGTTAGCTCAAATCATCATCATCAAACTTACAATATGAATAACGACTCAGAGTTTTCATGGTGTTTTCACAAATGCTAGCTCATTTTCTCTTCTAAGTTTTAAGAAGTAGATAAGAAAAAAAAAAAAAGAAGTAGATAAGAATCATATATATGTGACAACTTACAGTTTACTAAGTAAACTGCTTTACTAATAACAGCTACTTTTATGGAGCTCCCATGTAAGTGCCCAGTACAAATATTCCCTCATTTACTTTTCATGAGAGTCCTAGGTAATATGATATAATTATCCCTATTTTACAGATGATGAAACCTGAGGCAGACGAGGTTAAGCAATGTATCAAAAGTCTCATGGGTAGTAAGTGGCTGAAGAGCCAGACCCACTAATATATACACACAAATGTGTGTCCACACACGCACATACACGCACTAAGCTAGTATTCACAACATCTCTGAATTTACAAAGCACTTTAGCAATAATATATCCCCATTATGGAGCCAAGCACTGGGCTAAGTTATACATACTTATCCTATGTGATCCTCACAATATCCATGAGGCAGAAGCTGCTATTTGCCTCTTTCTGAAGATAAAATAACCCGATCAATAGCACACCTTGGACAAATGGTAAAGACTAAGTTTCCAGCTTCCCTTTGAATTTTTCAGCTTCCCTTCCACTGGGTGGTCAGATAATGTGCCTAGACTCAGATGGTTAGTAGGCTGCCACCAAATTGCATTACCAGAGCTTGGACTGAAGGTCTCAGACTCTAAGCCTCATCTTTCTGCACACGTTTCTCTCCAGAGAATCCTTTCTGAGACTCAAACTGAATGGGCACTGTCCATACATACTTATTCTTCAGGCCAACGTCCAAGACTCAAAAGGCCCCGCCCAGCACAACCTCCATGGGGAGACACCAGGTCTACTCTAGAGTCAAACCTAATGGTGAGTTTCCCCAGGCCTGCAAAGAAGGGTTCATCTGAGAATAGTGCCCTCCCTACTTCCAGGCGACCCCATGCAGGGGAGAGAGAAGGCAGAGAATGGGCCCAGCTGAGCAGCTTGGCAAAAGCATGGAGCCTCAGCTGCAAGGGTGGGCACTGGCCGTGTGTGGAGGAGGAAGATGCAGGACAAATCTCTACCACCAAGGAGCAGAATGGAGATGGAGAGGACCCACATGGAGCCAGCCTGCCTAGATTCAAACCCCAGCTCCTTAATCAGCAGTGGGACCTGGAGCAGCTACTTAACCTCTCTGGGCTAGGACAGAGTAAATGGGGATAATAACTTTCTCATGGGATTGTTAGAATGAATGCATTCAAATAGAACACTTGAACAGCATCTAGCACATAATGAGCACTTAGCAAGTGGTAAGTGGAAACATTAAGTCCACAATTCCTAGCCAAAACTTTGGGGCCAGATGGGCTCAGACTCCTCAGATTTCAGAAAGCAGACATAACACATATGTACATACACATGTATGTATATGTATATACATTCTTTCATTACATATGTATATTATATAACCCCCAGCAGGGCCTGGGGTTATACTTTATAACCAAACACATTAATATTTCTGCGACATTATAAATATTCACTTTAAGTGTGTCTTTTTTCTTAAGTTTATTTATTTTGAGAGAGAGAGGCAGAGAGAGAGAGGGAGATAGACAATCCCAAGCAGGCTCCACACTGCCAGTGCAGAGCTGGAGCCAGGGCTCGATCTCACCAACTGAGAGATCATGACCTGAGCTGAAATCAAGGGTCAGACACTTAACCAACCGAATCACCCAGGCACCCCTGGACACTTATTTTTTGAAGAAAAATCTCCCATCTTCCAGGTGGTACAGCCCTCTGAGCTGATTTGAACCCAGTGAGGCATGGCACAGGAAATGGTAAACTTGGACCAAGGGGCATCCCAGCTCCATGTTTCTGAAACTTTGATGCCATCATTTCCCCACCATGGAGGCTGAATTCCGGCCACCAGCTCCCAGCAGAGCACTGGGCTGTCCGGTCAGAACCCCGGGCAGGGGGCAGTGGGGAGGGCCTCCTACCTTACACTGGTGACAGCAGGCACCGTGGGCACACTCCGCGCCTTCTCTCAGGGTACAATTAGAGGCATTGCAGCAAGGGTTGTTACATTCCTAAGGAGGCAAGGGGGAGTGGCCGTGAGCCTCGGGGGCAGCAGGGCAGGGAGACAGGGGTCAGGGTGCGGTGAGGCCTCTCACCCACCTCCCACATTTCCTCACCCCTCCCCCATATGCCCCTGGGGCCCAAGCTCCCCAGAAAGTCTTTACCAATAATTTCACTTTATAAGTTTATCATGAAGGCAACGTATACTGATCACAGAAAATACGCAAATGCATAATCATCAATAACATCACAACTCAGACACAACTACATTTTGAGTGTGAATATTTACCCAGGCCTTTTCCCTTTCACATATATAGATATGTACTTATTTTGCAAAATCCTAGTATCCATACTGCTTTTTAACGTAATACAATACGTACATTTCTTCCTGAAATCCTATAATCTTCAAAAACATGATTTGTAGCATAAACTTATACTACATAGGAATACTGAGATTTTTCTCATCCCCAAGAGAACAGTCAGAGACCCTGTCTTCTAGTGCTGCCCTCTGGGTCCCCACACATTCCCAGGGGCTTTAATCTCATTTTAAAAATGGCCATCAAAAGCAAGGGTGTGCGGGAACAACTTCTGAACACAGTTTATGTCAGTCCTGGGGCCTGCTTCCTCAGACTTCTCTCACTATCTGCAGCTCTTCCTCAACCCGCACTGGCCCAGACCTTTCTGGGAAAGAAGGTCTCCAGGGGCTCCATGTTCTCTTCTCTTCCTTCTTGCCTTATGGTTCCTGATTTGCTGATGTATAACATGAGACTTAAAAAGATGATGAGACACCCCAATGACTCTAAGTGTCCTTATCCCACTCCTACTATGTTCACAGACCTATTCTAAACCATTTCTTGACAATGTGCCAGGCTCCATATGCACAGGTCCATCACAGCCTTGTGAGGCAGGATTGCTCCTAATTCATAGACGGGGAAATGCAGCTCAGACAGGTCCTATGGCTGGTCAGGGCACACACCCGGCAAGTGCTGAAGCTGAATTCAAGCCATGTCTGCCTGGGGCTTGTCCCATGCTTATGAACCATATCATAACCATAATGGTCCAGGTGTAGCATGTCAGAGACATGCATCCCATGCCTGACTATGATGCTCATCTGCTTGTTTCCCTTGGAGAAGGAATTAAGGACACTTTCCTTCCATTAATCTCCTACCATCCTGGGCCCCAGGCAGACTGTGCTTCTCCCGCTTCAGGGCATGCTTCCTCCTCTAGCTGAAATGTGCCTTCTCTCCTTGTGCTCCTTAGTAACTCCTAACTGGGCCTTCAGATATGGAGTCAGAAGTCACACTCCTACCTGAGTAGGGCAGCTCCTCTCATACTGCAAGTGCTCACAGCACAATGGCATTGGCCCTCCTAAGCCTCTAGCACGGATTGTACTCATACACTTTCACAATTATTTGGTCAGTGTGTGTTTCCTCCAATAGACGATGTGTTCCAAAAGGACAGGAACCACATCCATTTTTGCTATCCATCCTATCCCTAGCACCCAACATAGTATCCCACACTCAGTAAATATTTGCTGAATAAGCAGCTGCTCTGAACATAAGCCAAGTGGCTGAGCACACTCCATGATGATGGAGAGGGGCAACTCCCTCCTTTCTGATGGGTCTGGACTGATCTCTTTGAACTATGGTGGTGAGAGTGGCAGAGCCTTTAACTAATTCTTGATTTATTATGAAAGCTACGTGCTGACGTTAAGAACAAAAATCAAACCAGGCTATAAAATCAAATAGTCTTACACACACCCTCAGTCTCCCCTCCACACTTTACTGTTTTGCATATGTTAACGTACATATTTCATCCTTCAGAAAATAGACATGAAACTATCCAGTTCTGCTTTTTGCAGAACAACACACATCTGCCAAAAATGATAGAGCTATGCTGCATGCCCCCGACTCATCTGGAAGATCAGAAGGAAGGAAAGAGCCCATACACAAACAGTTCTGTTCCTTCTTCCTCCTAGCAGCCCTTTCCAGACCTAACGGTACTTCCTACATCTCCTTTCAATTACCTCTTTTTCAGGATACGCAGTACATAATGAGCATTTAGCAAGTGCAAGGTTGTTATTTTAAGCAACCTCAAGGCCCAGGTTCAAGTTCATATATCCAGCTATGTGGTCTCCAGAAGAAATTCAGTGCAGCTGGAGGACCAAGGGTGCCATCTGTAACTCTACTGAGGAGATTATGGGTTTTGGTTAGACCACACTCTCACAGGAAGAACTCCACCCTGACTTGGACACCAACAGTGCCAACCTCAAACTGAGAGAGTCTACATAAATGGTCCCTATTGAAAGCTTACTCTCCACATCTTATTTGTGATGGGGTCTTTGATAGCCATGTGTATGTGGGAGATGCCTATGACTAAGAAGTGTTCAGTTGCATTCTCTTTGGCTTTAAGATTTAAAACCAATGCACATTCTTCCCTTCCCACTAGCACTACAAAGACACCTTACCTCTTCCTCCCCACAGTCACATTCTTCCCCATCTTCCAGGTACCCATTCCCACACCTCCGGCCTCCATACAGCGTCCTGGTGTCTGGCATATTGGAGAGACACATCCCACCACCTGACTGTAGATACCTGTCCAGCTCCTTCCTGTTGCATCTATTGAACACTCTTGGAAAGGGGTGCCTGGCAGAGAATAAGGGTGGAGTTAGTTGGGAATCTGGGCATCAAGCAGCCAGAACAGTGTTAATCCTGCTGCCCATAAGGCTGATTCCACCTAGACTCAGACCCCTATAGTCCCCTACATGCATTCTGTTCCCTCAGAACATCACTGATACATTATCTTACAATTTTTTCTAAGCATTAAGAAATATTAACCACCCCATAATGTTCTTTTCTTTCCCCCTCACTGTGCATGGAGGAGGTATTTGAGAATCAGAAGCAGCGATTTCTGCCCTTTGTAGGAAGGGGTTGAAATAAATAAAGGGTTATGAATATGTTACAATAGGTCTGAGCCTTAGAGCTGAATAAAATACTAGCCAACTCAAATTTTTCCTAAAGCTGATATTAAACGGAGATTTTCTTGGGATGGAAGACCAAACCAAAAAAGGCCAAGATCATGGGTTAGATTTCTTCATTAGGTCAGTGATCTGATGACCTCTATTCTAAGGATGCAGGGCAACACTCCAAACTCAACCAGCCAGTTCACAAATGGATAGTTTTTATCACAAGATCATGAAAGGTTCTGAGTCCTGCTATTGGAAAAAAAGAATCAGAAGTCATATATTCTCTAGTGGCAGGTCAGTACCGCAATGTGAGTCTAAAGGAAGAGTTATCTAATTCTCCAAACCAATTAAAAGTTAAACAGTGGAGGGTCCCCTTCAGTTGTCAGCTGTGTCACAAGGAATTTGTTGCCAACAGTTTTTAAACTACTTTAGTAGTTTTTAAACTACTTTAGTAGTATATCTGCATATAGTTTAAAAATGAATTAGAGTCATAATTAATATAACTCTCAACCATATGACTACAAATATGCTTTTTAGATTGAGAAAGGGATAAACTTAACCATGAGCTCTTAGGGATTTGAGCATGACCCATGGAGTTGTATCCTGCATGTCACCATCATCCTTTGTATGTCACAGCTAAGAAGTGACGGACAAACACTGGCAGTGAAACTCCAAGAAAACTGCATTTCCTCTTGGAGACACTGGAACACCGTTCTCTAAGAAGCACAAGCAGGCTCTAATGGTTTGGGGTACAGGGAACACAAACTCCCATCATGATGCCTTCCAAAGAGTGACTCAGGTCTTAGAAGAACCCAGTGCTTTCCACTGTATGAGCCCAGATACTAAATATTAAGAGTTGTGACTAAGAGTTGTGGCTGCTACCAGAATTCTCTCTCAAAGGCTTGGGTTAAAAAAATCCTTCACTGTAAAATACGGGGAGACAGAGCTGGCTTGTTCTTCTTCCTCACGGTACATGCAGTCTGTAAATTCCCTGAGGAGTCATTATGTCGGCATGGATGCTCCCCTTCCTTTCTCTTGTTGTGGAGGCTACCTCAGAACTTTCAGTCACCACTGCCCAAATTCCCTTGGGACAGAGGGACTTAAGTTTTGGGGCTGTTCAAAATGGGTCCTCTTCAAAAATTCATGAAGTGAAAAAGACACATGTGGTCAAGCCAATTTTACAGCTAAAGACCCTAAGACAGAAATGAAGTCTGTCTAGGGTTTCACCAGCACCAAATCGCCTGCTACAGACCTAGTGCTCCTTGCACACATTTACTTTCCTGGTTCTCTTCCAAGTTCTTTGTTGTCAACCGCACTTCTCTCCAAGGCCCCCACAAGAGGTATAACAGAGGCTCTTAGGGCCAACTGGGAGGAACACTTGGGTTGTACCATCCTCACACGCTCTTGCTCTCCTCACCTTGCTGCTTGACTCACCCAGTGGCAGCTGCCATGATGCACCCGCCATCAGCTGCGCTGGCCGAGCAGCAATCCGCAGAATCATGGCTCATGCCGAAGTTGTGGCCCATCTCGTGGGCCATGGTGGCAGCCACGCCAATGGCATTCTCAGAGTGGTCCTGCCCAAGGGGAGAGTTCAGGTCAAGAAGACAGCTCTCCTTACTCCCTATTCCTGTCTTTTCTTAGCCGGGCCTCAAAGCTCTCCACTGATGCCATGATCAGCACATACAAGCTTGGTTATGAAAGCCTGTGCTTTTAACTGTCATGCTACATCTGTGTATAAATACGGGATGGATAAAGGGGTGGACAAACAGATGGGTGGACAAACTCCCCACAGGTTAGAAATGAATATTCAAAACAGTCCCACAAAGCCAGAGGGAATTTCAAAAGAAGGCAGTAATTTCCTAACCAGGACTTTGAGACAAGCTCTTGTTTCATAATGATATGCATAAAAACACAAGACCTAGGATAAATAATATTTATCTCTATTATCTTACTATTCTCCAGCCCCTGGTTTGGAACACATGAGGGATCTAGTGACATCACTAGATGTAACATAATCACTTACAGGGTTTTCTTGAGTTTGAAAATTGGGGATAAAGTATAATAAATGAAAATTCAGGGGCACAAGCATGGCTCAGTTGGTTAAACATCTGATTTCACCTGAGGTTATGATCTCAGGGTTGTGAGATCAAGCCTCATGCAGGCTCTGCTGACAGTGTGGAACCTGCTTGGGGTTCTCTCTCTCCCTCTGTTCCCTTCCACCACTCACACCCCACTCTCACTCTAATAAAAAATTGACTAAAAAAAATAAGTAAATGAAAATTCATCCTTGGGTACCTCCATCTCTTAGAACTTAATGACTTCATTTTAAACAATTGCCTTACTAGGGGCACCTAGGTGGCTCAGTCAGTTAAGCATCTGACTTTGGCTCAGGTCATGATCTCACAGTTCATGAGTTTGAGTCCTGTGTCAGGCTCTATGCTGACAGCTCGGAGCCTGGAGCCTGCTTCGGATTCTATGTGTCTCTCTCTCTCCCCCTCCCCTGCTCATAGTTTGTCTCTCTCTTTCTCTCAAAAATAAATAAAACATTTTAAAAAAATTTTAAGTAACTGCCCTACTTGATCAACTGTTTTTCCTGAAATAATAAATATAAATTTTTTTTTTCACAAGATGACCTCCTATCCTATGAGGCAGTTTTCTGCCTTCTGCAGCATCAATATATTGGCTGATCAACTCACCATGTTGACTCCTCCAGACTGGTACACGGAGCACATGGCCATGAGGGGGGCCAGCCCAATGGTGGTGCCATGGAAGGACATACCCCTGGACGAGGGAACAAGAGAAGGCCATTCAGATGGGAGTTGAGAGGGCTGTTCCACTGTGCCCAGGAGCAGGTGGCCATCACGATTGTTCCTTGGCCCTGCTGACATCTCCAAATCACTCCCAAGGAGAGAGATCCTGGTATTCTAAGCCAACTGGACAACTTCCAGGTCACCACACCTCTCGCTTCCTCTCACCTATTCTCTTACTGCTCCAGAGAAGTGGAAAGAGCAAAAGGTCCCCTTTTCCCACAAATATGCCCAGAGCCCCATTCCCTGGAAGGAAATGGGCAGGTCTTGTAAAGCTGCATCCCATTCCTGCTGCAGAGGAAAAGGTCAGAGGGAGGGGTTGAGAGAAGAGTGGCACAGGTTCTGATGCTGAAGTGACTCATGACCACTTCCGCCAGCTGCCAGGGTCCTGTGCCATATCCCCGGCTCTGTGGTATGCATATGGGGGTAGGGTGGGGGGATTGGGCAGCAGCTGTGGGGGCTGATGCTTCATTTCCACATCACTTCGAGCCAAGGAAACAGATGTGTCCCATCAGGAGCCTCACAAAGTGCAGCTGGATGCAAAGATGAACTGTTTCTGCCTTTGTTTTGCAATTTGTGATCCTAATCTTCCAACAGCCAGCTACATTCCCCCAGTTCAATACACCCCTCTCTCGGCTGTATCCATCCAGGGCAGGGGAGAAGGGATGAATAAAACACTGGTATTCTCATGCATGCTATAAATATGTAATTTATTTAAAGGTGTACAGAGAAATTCATTATGTGGTACTTTCATATTGTCATGTTTGTCTTCTCATCTAGACCATGATATCTTTGAGAGCCAAGATGGCCTTATTTATTTTGGGGTCACCAGAACTTAGCATAGAATCTGACACATAGGGTGTACTTAATAAAAGTCTGCTGTATTGAAGCCAAATTCTTCTTCAGAGAAACAATCTGCAAAAGAATACATAAAATAGGGGCTCCTGGGTGGCTCAGTTGGTTGAGCATCCCACTCTTGGTCTTGGCTCAGGTCATGATCCCATGGTTTGTGGGATCGAGCCCCAACTTGGGCTTTGAGCGGACAGCATGAAGCCTGCTTGGGATTCTCTCTCTCCCTCTCTCTACCCCTCCCACCACTCTCTCTCTCAAAATAAATACACATTAAGCAAAATTAAAGAGGGGTGCCTCGGTGGCTCAGTCAGTTGAGCATCCCATTTCAGCTCAGGTCATGACCTCACTGTTTGTGAGTTCAAGCGCCACATTGGGCTCTCTGCTGTCAGAGCAAAGCCTGCTTTGAATCCTCTGTCTCCCTCTCTCTCTCCTTCTTTCTGTCTCTCTCTTACAATAAATAAATAAAAAAATTAAAAATTAAAAAGATTATAAGAAAAGAATACATAAAATACATGCAAATTGATATGAAGCCCCACAGGTTATTTTATAAACTTAGACATAGCTCTAAGGAAGTCCTACTGGATTCAAGATCTTTCCCAAAGCAGGACATCAGGCTTCCAAAATTCAGGCAAAACCCAAAAACTTCCTAGGTGAATGTATCATTGTGAATAACCAGAGTCCAGATTTTTGGTAGTTATTTCTCCATTTCTTTTAAAGAGTGAACAAATGTTTAAATGATTGTTGATTCAGAGAGATTTTTTAGGGAACAAAAGGAAAATAGTTTTATTATGTATGTGCCTTTTGTTATAATGGTGTCAGAATACCTTTGGATGCCAACACTAAAAATACCGGATAATACTGGGAGACATCAGGTATCACCACGACCCCTGTACAGGGTCTATTCTTTCGGGGATTGAAGATATTCCAACACAACTCCCCCACCCCACCCCAATGTCTCCCTCCCACCAATCGCACAGCTCCTGCACTGTCTGCCACTTGCATGAGTTCAGGCTGTCAGCCCTGGGCCCCTGGGAACAAAGTGTAGGACGACCTAAGGAAGGCTCCCTCCTGCTACTGC
Source organism: Prionailurus viverrinus (assembly GCF_022837055.1). Classification (NCBI taxonomy): domain Eukaryota; kingdom Metazoa; phylum Chordata; class Mammalia; order Carnivora; family Felidae; genus Prionailurus; species Prionailurus viverrinus. Next base: position 191,406,923 of record NC_062561.1, on the reverse strand, counting down.
TTTGGGAGATTAGTATGCGTACGGAAACAAAGCACCAAGAAGACCACAGTGAGCCCCTTAGAAAGTCTGTTTGAGAGCAGCCAATGAGAGTCAGTCACCTCCCAAATACACACCCAATCGGTTCTGATGTTCAACTGAATATGCGTAAATCTAATTTTTTTCATCTAGATTGTAAACACTTCTTGGGGTTGTTATGCCTCTCAGGGTTTTAATATTTTGCTGGGTGTGCTGGGGGCAGAGCACAGGTCTGAGAAATAAGTAATTACTTGGACCAGAGACGCAAAATGGCCAGTACATCCAGTACTCAGCACTGGGGGGAGGGGGAGGGCAGACAGCATACACACACACACACACACACACACACACACACACACACCGAAGGCAGGGGGGTGCAGCCAGGGCTGAGGCAACCTATATGGAAAAGGGCTACTCACGTGATTAACTGTGCATTGTCGTGGTTCTTCTGGGTGAGCAGCTTGCGCCTCCAACTGAGAAATGACCAGAGAGTAGAGTAGGGGTTCTCCGAAACTTCACACATATTCCCATGAGTCCATACTTCCAAGCCCACAAGGGCAATCCGGATGTTCAAGGATCGGTAAAACTGAAAGCACACACAGAAAAGCCACAGCCTCCTCCGTCAGCACCACCTGAGATTTATAAGCCCCTTCCTAGCCTAAGCACTCAGATACCAGATTCCTTTTCTGCACATTCCTCTAAGGACAGGGAAGCAACAGGTGTGGCTATTCACATTTTTTCAGGAGGGATCGGTGAGATTCTGAGCACAATGTGCAACATTTTGGTGGCAGAGCTGGGGTGACTTAGCTTAGAGACAGGACAGGACACAGACTTGCTTTCAAACATGTACAGGGCTTTCACGCACAGATAGGATCAGCGCTGTTTCACTCAATCCTACAGTGGGGCTCATCCAGTAGGTAAAACACGTAAGACCCCTTTCATTTTAAAATAGGAAAAAAGCTTTTTTTTTTTTTTAACATTTATTTATTTTTGGGACAGAGAGAGACAGAGCATGAACGGGGGAAGGGCAGAGAGAGAGGGAGACACAGAATCGGAAACAGGCTCCAGGCTCCGAGCCATCAGCCCAGAGCCCGACGCGGGGCTCGAACTCACAGACCGCGAGATCGTGACCTGGCTGAAGTCGGACGCTTAACCGACTGCGCCACCCAGGCGCCCCAGGAAAAAAAGCTTTTAAATTAAGTTAGTCATGAGTAAGCTCAGAGCTAAGCTCTGCCATTGTCTGTAAATAAGCACCTATGGTCCAGCTGCCTGGGAGTCATCTCCCCCAATTCCTTACATGGTACTTACCTGTTTTATATGTGTCTAGAAAGTTCTCTCATACCAAATTCCTCTTGTATGCTGAGGTATAATTTAAATACCATCAAATCCACCCATTTGGGGGTATACAGCTCAATATTTTTAGTTTATTTACCAAGAAGTAAAGTGATCACCATAATCCAATTTGAGAGTATTTTCATCATACCAATAAGGCCCCTCATGTCTATTTATAGTAATTTCCCATTTTAACCCTCAGAACCAAACAATCACAAATCTATTTTCTGTCTCTATAGATCTACCTTTTCTAGACATTTCCTAGAAACAGAATTACAGAATATGTGGTCTTTTGTGTCTGCGGCTTCTTTCGCTTAGCATGTTTTTGAGATTCATCCATCTCATGGCCTGTATCAGTTTATCATTCTTTTAAATTGCTAAATAGTATTTCGCTGTATGGATATGCCAAATTGTATATGGATTATTGTGTGATGTCTCCCACTCCTTTTGGAAGTGAATGGGTGGGTGTAAATGATATACAAGTAGAGAGAGAACGCTTATTCTCAAAAGTTTCCTTTCCCATCACTGGAGGTGTTCAGGCTTTGTCAACAATACCACAAACATGTTGCCAGCATTGGTCTGCAAAGGTCCAGATAACCTTCAGAGTTCTGACCAACCCAGAGAGCCTAAGAGTCTATAAATGACACCTGACTCTCAGGATCCTTCAGATTAGAGCTACACCTTACCTTTGTGACACAGTGTCTTTCATCTCACGTACGTAAACAGGAAGAGGGTTTTCTTTAAAGCTAAGCACTACTGGAAGGCGTATGTTCAAGGGATTCTTTGGCCTACCCTAGAGATCACTTGAGGCAGTAACTTTGAAAAAAAAACAACAACGCATGTAAACCCGGATCACATGAACAGAAGATACTATCTTAATCCAAAACCCGCAGGGGCTGCAGCAACTAAAAACAATCCTAACACCAATGTTTATCAAGCACATTCTATGTACCAAGCACAGAAGCTTAGAAAAAGTCAGTAACTTGCCCAAAGTCTCAGAGGGAGGACTGTGGAGCCAGGATTAAGGCCCAGGTTATCAGATCAGGTCTCACAGTCACTCAAGACCCTCACTGGTTAAGTGCTGGCATATTAACACATCCAAAGAATCATCTTGCCCCCGGCTGGAAGTTGTGCTGTAAGATGGGCTCCAGATTCAGTGAAATATCAGTAGATTTCAAAGGAAATTTTGATTTTCCAGTTTTGTGCTAGGTCGATCATTACAGAAAACAAAGGGTTTTGGATTCCAATTTGAACTTGCTTCGTGAGGGAGCTTTTAAGGACTTAAATTTGGCTTTTTCACAGTTAAGGAAAAAACATTTTGGACTGGGTTCATGATTCAGCAAATTAGTGTGATTCATTCCAGTTTTAGTTCAACAACAGTTCAGTTCAAGTAGCTGGGTCAGCAAGCCTCAGAGAAGTGGGTTTGCCTTTCCTCACCCCAGTTGGAGTGACTAAAGTCAGCTGCTGAGGAGAAAACCAAGAGTGCTCGACAGAAGGGACCAGCTAGCAAGGCTAGGGGCTTTGAGTAAGGGCTGGGGCTTGGTGTCCCCTCTTTTCCACTTTTCATCTGCACTTCTGGTTCTACCACCCAGACCAGCTGGTGAGTCCACGAAGGGGAGACCCAGCCAGGCCTCCCACCTGCTGAGTCTCCAGAACAATAGATGTCACGTGAGTGATGGCAGGATCTGCCTCCTTGGTATCCCCACCAGAAAACAAGCTTTTCTTGTTTTCCCAGATGTTGAGTGTTTGGGATGTAGAATCATTTGAATGTTATTGTTGAGTGAATTAAGAGCTAGAAAGAGGACTGAACTGTGTCCCTGGAGTCCTTCCTTCCAGGAAATGCTGACGTTTGACTTTCACCTGTCACTGACCAGTGTTTTCAGAGCCATCTAGGCCAAAACAAAAACACAGACCCCAGACCCTCTCACCTGATGACTTCAGAACACTAGCAAATTTGCTTGAAAATCCATAAAAAAATTTTAAGTTATCTTCTTTATCTATTAGTGGCCAAAAAAATAATAATAATAATTTCCCCTGTAGACTTGGGATCCATGAATCCCTAACAGGCCCAGAATTAAGCTTCAGAAGAGCTATGAGTGCCCTGAAACCATACAATAAATGTTTTTAGATTCTCGAGAGACCTGTGACCCCAAACATATTAAAATCTACTTTTAAAAACTATTTACTACTAGCCTATCAAGAGGTTTATCTTTTCCATTGCAGTTTGCAGTTTCACATAAAGTATTTCCAAGTCCCCGACCAGCCTGCTCTAGGAAAATTCAAGAATTTGGGTATTTCCTAAGGACATGTTTAAAAGGGCCTGATCAAGGAAAGTTAACCATTCACAAAGACTTTCTAAGAGACAAATAATTTTAGAATCATTTTACAGATGGAGACTATACAGATTGCCCAAAACAACCCACTCAACTTTTAAGGCCCTGTACTTTTCCCATGCTGACCTACCTCAATTCTCCCCTAAGTCAGAAAATTTCTGGGCTTTATACCTGGAAGGAACCTCAGAGAACCTTAAAGCAGTCTTTTTTTTTTTTTTTTGAACCTTAAAGCATTCTTTTTTTTTTTTTTCCTTTTTTTTTTTTTTTTTTCAACGTTTTTTTTAATTTATTTTTGGGACAGACAGAGACAGAGCATGAACGGGGGAGGGGCAGAGAGAGAGGGAGACACAGAATCGGAAACAGGCTCCAGGCTCTGAGCCATCAGCCCAGAGCCTGACGCGGGGCTCAAACTCACGGACCGCGAGATCGTGACCTGGCTGAAGTCGGACGCTTAACCGACTGCGCCACCCAGGCGCCCCAAACCTTAAAGCATTCTTAAACTAGGTTACCCAGCAACCATTGCAGGGGTGAGGGGAAGAAGCAAGAGGACATCACTTCAGATCCTCACCCTTGCTTTGGTTTAGAGCAGTCTGTTTTCGTCTGATTTTTATATTAGACATCGTCCTAAGATTTCATTTAAAAGAAGGATTCCACCAGAAAAACAAAAATAATTGCAGGCCATTGGTTTAAGCCATGCCCTCTACTTTGTAAATTAAAAACATAACAAAACAAAACTGCAAACCAAAGAAGGTAAGTTACCTGGCTAAGGTCACATAGTTGAGGGCTTTGTCATGACCACCCTGAGCCTCTATACCATTGCTATTGCCTCTCAGAAACTGGCTGGGTGACCAATCCACGAGGCAGCTCAGGGGCCGTGTGATCTCCTACCCTGCAGCACCTCTAAGGTGCTGGCACCTTTCCCACAAAGTACACACCTGGTCTCACCTTATCAACGTAATTGGCGATCTCCATGAGCTTGTGTTTGGTGGCATCCTGGTCTCGGCGATTCTTCTGAAACTAAATGGAATAAGCAGAGCTAGGTGAGACCTCAGGACCCCTTCCTGTGCCCCATTTCTTGTCTTTCAATTAGCTTTTATTTTCTCCAGTCTTCTATGAGCAGTTATTTTTTTATGACTTCCTCCTCCCTGCCCCTACATACAGTTTCAGCTCAGGGATGGCAGAACCTGGGTCACATTCATCTTGGTATCCCCAACTATCAGTTCAGTGCCAGGCACACAGTAGGCATGTAATAGTTGTGTAGTGAACTGAATTATCTTCCTCCAGCCCTTGAAATCAAATCTGTTCTTCTGTCCTCCAAATTAACAGGTCTCCTGCAAACTCTCACTGGGGCTTAGAAGTGGGACCAATCTGATCCTTGCTTTGGTCATCACCCCAACTTGAAGCCATCATCACAGGGATCTCATGAGGACTCCCTACATGTGATCAATCAACACTGATCAAATAGCTGCTGAATGTCTTTGATGACAAGGCATTGCGTTTGGGACGAGGTAGGACACAGTGTGTGAGATCCTGGTACTGGTCTAGAGGACCTTAAATTAAAACAGAAAGAGAGCCAGAAATAACAACAATGGCAGATTCTGTATTTAAGGAGTACACAATTAAAATGGGCACATAAATACTGCATGAGGCCACATGAACGACACACATGGGTGCTGGCAACCAGGACGATAAGCCCTTGGAAAACAGGCTTCATCTGGCATGCCACTCCAACTGATGGCAGTGCCTTTCTACAAAAATTCTGAGACTGCAGGGGGTTCAGTAGGAGAGAGTGCTGTGCTCGATTATAAATGTCTGCCATGGGTACCAGGAGGGAGACATTTCAGTGTGTAGCCTCACATTTATCATTCCTGCCTGAATGGGATAGATCTCTTTCAGCTGCAATGATGAAGGAAAGCTTCACAATGTAAAGATAAAATTTGCTACAATTGCAACCTAAATTTGCAAATTATGGGCATGTCCTGTACACTGCTATTGTTGTATAAAAACCTATGTGATTTATCTTATATACACACTTATATACGTTACTTCAATTCCAACCCTTCACATCCTTCCTCCACCCCATCCTGCAAAAATATCCAAGCAAAAAACACAAAGAACAGCCAAATAAAACACTCTGGGGTATTTGTTGGCACGGGCGTGTGTCCCAGCCATGATACAAGGGAGAAACCCACCATTTCTTATTCTCCCACTGCTTTTGGACTTTCCTGGGCTTCCTTAGGACTGTTACTCATCAGAACAGTCAATCATCTCACCTCACTGTTGCCTTCTACAGAGATAAATTAATGCAAAGCCCCATGACTTGGACCTATGACTTGTGAATCCTGAAGTTTCTCTTTATGGAGTCTTCCCATTTCTAAATTGGTCTTCCTGCAGAGAAAGTGTTGTAGCATTTACCGAATATTTATTAGAACATCAGATTTCATTGTTTTTCACATATATTAATATTCAAATATATTAATCCTATCTTCAAACAGCTGCCTGATGTTACCACGGTAGTTTAAGTAATGTACCATGTTGTCTAAGAGTCTCAAGCAGGAGTAGCAAACTTTTGCAAATGGCCAGACTGTAAATATTTGAGGCTTTGCAAGACACATTGTGTCATCTCAACTACTCCACTGTGCCACTGCAGTTCAAAAGCAGCCATGGACAATACACACAGCAGGGATCATTTGCTCCAGTAGAACTCTATTTACAAAAATATGTGGTGGGCTGGTTTTGGCAATAGGCTATAATTTGCAGACCCCTGATCTAAAGAAAGAAATATCTCAATACTTTCTAGCGTGACACAGGAAGTAAAACAGGGTCATCACCTGGCCTTTCCCAACTACCCCACATTCTGACCAGAATATGAAAGCACTTTGCATGCCTGTTTTTACAACTATCCTGCATCATCTTGCAACATCCTATCTTGCACTTTCCCCGCCTAGATTTCCCATTTCACTTGAGGACTGAATAAACAGAGAACCACCCCAGGCCCTCCCACCTAAGCCCAGGGAGTGAGCAGCTGCCTGGTCATTTTTACTGCAACAACTCTCTCTCTCTGCGGCTCTGCTCCCTGCACTGAGTTCAGAGCCCAGAGAAGGAGCCTGGCCTGTCTCAGCATCAGGTTGTAAATCACAGATAAGGCAGCCCTGCCCTGCCTTGTCTTCCCAACCTCTCAGATTAATTAATTGTCAGGGATACATTTCTGCCTGCAGAGGGTGAGAGATCACTTGAAAAGGGAGTCAGGAAGGAGTGGTGTGGGGAGGCGGGGGGTTTGTGAGCCTGTGAACCCAGCCTGACTGATTACATCCCACTCCAGTGAATCATTCAAAGCCCAGGACGCTGAGAAATGAGCATATTCCCGATCCATAGGCTGCACGAATCACCGCCTATCATCAATGCCTATGAGACTGGTGCTGGAGCCTCTCTACTCTGGAACAGGAAGATGGCTCTAGACCACACCCCAGTCCTAGATGCACCTTGGGAGGCACTTTTCCTCTTGGGGGTTTGCTGTGACCCTGAAGGTCAGGAGACTAAAGGTGCCCACCCAATACCTACCCCACCCCCACTTCTTCAGCTTCCAGAGTTTCGCACCTAGTAGGTTTTAGAACCCTGAAGCAAGATTCCACTGTGGCGAGTGCAGGGCCAGAGGGGAGGATCACCCCACCTTTACATTAGAGCAGCAGGGTACCAGGAGCTTTCATCTGAACAAAAGATTCTGTGGCTAAAAAAAAAAAAAGTTTCAAGACCACTGTATTAGATGATCTCAGATCATCTAATAAAAGCTTAAATGGAAAAATGTCCTGGAGTCAGGAACTCAGCTCTTTTCCAGCAGCCCTCTCACTATAAGGCAGTCCTGCTGGGCAGGGGCCAGCATCTGTTACCTCTCCCCATGACGGCGGAGCCTCAGTTTTTAAATCAGCTTTAGATTTTTCTCCCCACACTGCTCTCCTACCCTACACATACACCAGTCTTTGGAAAGGAAAACAAAAAGAAAAGAAAAAAGAAAAAAAAAAAAAAGGAAAGGCTGCTGGAGAAACCAATAGTGACATCAGTTACAAAGCTAAATTCTTCTCAAAGCAGAACACGATGTCCCCTTGGCCTGGAATGCCCTTCACCTCCACTTGTCTGCCCCGTTAACAACTCCTTGTCCTTTAAGGCAGTGCAAGGCCACCTGCTCCTGCCACTAATGCTCTTGAAGGCGGCTCTTCAGGCCTGAAGCCTAGTGTTCTTCCCATAACCTGCACTGCTCCACAATCTGTGCTCTGGGATTATGGACTAGGTAAAGCCACCTTGGGATGAGTTCTTTCCGGGGAGCTGGTAACTGCACCATCTGGATGGGGAATGAGACAGACAGAGCTCTGGGGGATCCCCAGGCAAGGCGGCAGTGTTAGAACATGGGGAGTACTCAGCTCGTCGTGCCTTTCCATACCCAGATATGCTTAGTTGTGGGTGAGTCACTACATGAACTGAGAACTGGGGGTGAAATATGACGAATTTAGGCAAATATGGGTTCTAAAACCTGAACCCATTCTTCAGGTGTCAGCTTCAACATCACCACGTGGGAGCTTACCCCAATTCCCAAACCATGGGGCACTTCTCATTATCTTGGCTCTGATCCTCTATAAAGACCGATCCTGGCAGTTACCACACTTGAAACTATAGAGTTCTTGTGCTCCTACCATAAACTCTGATGTCAGGGGCAGGTCTGTCTTAATCTCCTGGGGCCAAGCACGGTGCTTGACATATAAGAGAAAATCATGATATTGCTGATGAACAAATGAAATGAAAGAGTGAGAGAGACAAGTGTTCACCAAATCTTAGAAGCCAAGGCCCATGAAAACCTGGCGTGATTTGAGAAATATAGAATTAGGCAGACAGCTTTTCCTTAGGTCAGCAGTTCTCAAAGTTGCCTGTGTACAGAGTCACCCAGAGGGCTTGTTAAAACATTGGATTCCTGGACCCCAGTCCCATAGATTAGGACTCAGCAGGTCTGGGGTGGGGCCCAAGAATTAGCACCTCACAAGTTCCCAGGTGCCGCTGATGCTTTGGGAACCATGGTTCTCATTTGGCACGAACACGATTACAAAAATGGACCCACACATGGGCTGGAAAATTATATTCAATCAGATGATTGCAAATATACTTTTTGTCTTTGCAAAAAAAAAAAAATTTTTTTTTAATTTCTATAGAGAATTTATGGACTCCCTAAGATTAAGCACCAAAACCTAAAGATCTTCAGACTCAGTTTAAGAAATGTTCATCTAAATAACACTAGTTGCCTGATTTTCTATCTGATTAATGTATGGAGCCATAAGAGATTTTTTCTTTTTCCCCCCAGCCCCCCAACTGTTCAAAATAGCAAAAACAGCCCTTGGTCAGATTTAAGGCCAAAATCACATGACAAACTGGGGAAAGATCAATGTTTCAGCATTTCCCCCAAAGTGGTTTGAAGCCTGGAATGGAAGCTATCAAAAGAGTGCTTTTCTGTAAAAAAACAAAAACAAAAACAAAAACCCTGTCTCCCCCTTACCTCTGCATAATCAGCCACAAGGTAAAGTTCCACGTACTTCATGGAGTGTAAATCTTCCCTTTTCATCTAAGAAAGAGATATATGCAGATCAGAGCTGTAGAAATGATGAGCGTTTCCTCATTTTGAAAAACTACTAAGATATTGAGGAGGGCACCTTTTGGGATGAGCACTGGGTGTTGTATGGAAACCAATTTGACAATAAATTTCATATACTGAAAAAAAAAAAACTACTAAGAAATAGTGCTAGTTGATAAGCAGTGCTGGTTACTAACTTTACACCCGGCACTAGAGCCATTCTGGCTGCAGTCGCCATTACTCTCACTACACCTTCTGCCTGCCATCTTGGTTATCATTGGGGCTGCTCTGAGACTATCAGTCCAGTCCTTTATATTCAAAAAGTAATGAGCTGGGCTTGCTAGTACATAGGCCAACATACTGTGAGGGAACATGCTGAAAGTCAAGTTCCCAAAAAGCATTTAAACCACATAGCTCTATTTTCAGTATACATAAATACAAGCATTTTGTGCATATGGTTAAGTGGCTATTCCAAAAAGGGAGGCATAAATTCTTTTCTCACATTTTAAAGTTTCTGAAGTCGGCATCTCAGGGTATTTTAAATGTCATAGTGTTTTTCCCATCCAATTTATCCCATCCCATACAAGAGTATCTCACAGCAGTGAACAAGATAATAACTTAGACTATAAAAAAAAGGTAATTTCCTCCTTCTTGGCCATCTCTTTTAATTTAGAAATACCCCTGGATCCAAAGTAAGGATCCTCAGAGGGGACAAGCCTACCCCCAGGTTGACTCTTGCACTGAGACTCACCCTGCGAGGTCTTTTCTTGGTCTGGTTCGTAAACTCAAGGACCCAGTCCCTGGTGGTGGACTTGTAGTGCTCAAACCCACAGTTCCCCAGGGGCAGCTTGAGATGTTCAGATCTGTAAATGAGGTGGTGGCCCTCACTGCCAGGAAGGGGCTCGATGATGTAGCTGAGGTTACTTCTCACCATAATCAGTCCTCTGTCAATGGGAGAAACAGAATCTCTGGTCAAAGATTACGGTCCTGGAAAAGTCTCTTGCTCAGGCCTCAGTTTCCCCATATGCGAAATGACATGTTGGTTTTGATCGTTGGTTTTTAACCTTATTATGGGTCATGCATAATAACTTCTGGTGAGAATCTGATGCAAACTTAGACTTCCTCTCCAGAGAAATGCACATGCATATGAAAGGTGGCACACAATTTCAGGTTTTAAAAGCTTATTATGAAAAAGCTCAAAGATTCCAAAAAGGCTCACCTGGGACAGTTAATAATAGAAAGGATGGTGAGACCAGGATTCCCAAAAGCCTCCCAAACTCAAACATGGCATATGACAAATCAAAAGTCAAAACTTTATAGACTCAGAAAAAAATGGTATGGTGACCGGAAAGGAAACACTGGTCTAGGGGTGAGGAGGCCCAAGTTCTGGTCTCAGCACCAACATTAAGCTGTCAGATGGACTTCAACAAACCTCTTAAAAAAATAAAATCACTCCAAGCCTCAGTTTCCCCATGTATAAATGCAAATAATTTACTAATTTAACAGGACTCCAGATGATTAAATGGATTAAATTTTTGTGTACAGAAACCAAAGCTAGAGGCATTACCGATGGCATTCCTACTAGCCACAACCAGGCCACTCTTTAGTGAAGTGATGTCCACAACCAAGGACATGTGATTACTCTTTTCTCTTGGTTAGAGAAACAATGATTGAACTCAGAATAAGGACATGTGTTCATTCATTATATTCTTTCACTCAATGAATCCTTAATCTGTACTAGATGTGATTTGGATATAATCCCTGTCCTTGAGTAATTCACAGCTCACTGGAGGGCAGTCATTCATTCCACAAGTATTTCCTGAGCTCCTGCTATGTGCCAGGCATCAGACTAGTTGATGAGGATGGAAAAGTGAACAAGACAGACAAAGTGCTTGCCCCCACGGAGCTTAGATTCTGAACATGGGAATAAATCACTAGAGTATATAACAGAGTGCAAAACGATTTCATCGCTCCTAACACTGATGGATTAGACACAGCTGCCTGGGAGTGCTACGTCAATGAGGCTTCTGAGAGCTTTATCTCCACAAGGGGAGAAAGAGTGCCATGACTTATTATCAATCACTATCACAAATAATCAATGGAAGGGTGAGTAGAGGCCCACATAGCAGGTATTTGCCATCCTTGATGCAATGAGATGAATACTATAGCAAGAGAATGCACTCCATCAGGACTCTGGGGGACGAAGGAGCTCAGCAAGAGGTCCTGAGGCATCAGCAGCATTTCATGAGCTCCAAAACCTCAGGTCCTCCTCTCTCCAGAATGTTCAAAAGCTAAAGTACCTCCAAGTCAGTCTTTGCCACTCCAAACTGGCAGGACCTCTCTCTGGCTGTCCTGGCTTCCACCTCCGCCTCCACCCCATCAAAGCCCTGCCCAGGTTTTGCCCTTTGGGAAGAGCCCGTGATGCTTGTGGGAGAGATAGAGCCAGCCTCTGATCAGCAGCAGCCTTCCTGGAATCCATCCCTGGCTGACCTCATTCCGGTGCCAGGGAGCCTGATGACTTCCCGTCGGCCTCACCCAGGCTGACGCAGCAATCCTGGACCAGCCCCACAGCAGGACACCCAAGGTGCCCCCTGAACAGCTGGGGGTGGGAGTGGGGTGAAGAGCAAGGGTCACATCCGCTCTTGAGTCCAGACAGGAAAGGGCAGAGGGCAGAGCCACTGCGGGCATCCTGTTCCCAAGCTTTCTTCTCATCTCAACTGACCAAGGCCCCTCCCGTCACCTCAGTTTCTCCCAATGGCTCCAAACATTGGAAACAGAGGGCTTGACCGCAAATCAGATGATGGTTTTGTGTGCATCAGTTTGTGGCTATGAAGATAATACCCAGTGAGTGGAAAGTTCCACACAGGAACCAGTGAAAGTTCCAGTGTAGTTGACCAGGCATCATTTGAACAAGCCTCTGGGCCAAATAGAACAGAGATCAAGTCAAAGATTGGTGCATGGTGAATAATAATAATCATGGTGGCTATATAGAGGCTTTGCTATAGTCCAGGCACTGTGCTGAGTATTTTATTATTCACACCAACATTTCTGATCTTTACAAATGTTATCCCTGTTGTACAAATAAGAAACTAAGGCTAGGTGAGGATAATAAACCGACCCAAAGTCACACAGGTAGTAAGAACCTAAGCAGTCTGGTTCCCACAACCTTAACCATAATCTCACACTGCCTCTGTCACAACAGCCCCGTAGAGTGGATCAGAAAGATATTCCCAGTTAAGTAACAGGCACCAGAAACTCTCCCTGAGGTGTGCTTGGCCTGTCTGAAGTAAGATATCAGTCTGCTGGGAGATAAGAAGACAAAGGAGGCATTTAGTCTAGTTTTCATTTCTGGATGCCATTTTTTGAGAGTTAACCATATGCCAGGCATTGTGCATACAATCATCATTTTCATTTCATCAGTGTTATAAGGTACCATCATGAGTCCCGTTTTATAGATGAGGAAACTGAGTCCCAGGGAAGTTAGATAGCCAGGTCTGGCAGACTCTGGACCCCATGCCCTTAACCTCTATGCCATCTGCCTCCATCGTCTGCCTCCATCAGCAAGTTCCAAACCTATGGGTCAGAGACCTCAAGGATCAGAGCTCTCAGAGCTATCTATTAGAATATTCTACAGAGTGTATTAAAAATACAGATGGAGGAGACTCAGATTCTGTAGGCCAGAGCTTCTGCACTGTAAACAAGTCCCCCGGTAATTCCCTGTGCAGTTACACTCAGGAAGTTTGGCCCGCAGCCCAGGCTTGGGGGCAGGAGCCTGTCTTTTCACAAAGCCCCAGGCGATTCTGCTTCAGGGAGTGAGCAGATTACACTTTGAGAAACACAGGCTCAGAAGGACACCAAAGGTCCTTCCAGCAGTAAGACTCCTGGCCACTTCCCTCCCCTCCTCCCTACTGTGTTCCTTGGTAACTCACCCCGTGGCACGGTTGCAATCCTCCCAGACTGCCTGGTTTGGAGGAGAAGCTGGCACAAGCCCGAGCACTTTATAGTGAGCACCAGCTTTGAAGATGGTGGGGGAGGGGGGTTCTGAGACTCTAGTTTCTGGGGCCTCCCCTATCACCACCCCCAAATACTGCTAGCTACTCTCCCCTGAGCACCTATGGGTCATTTATCTTTCCAGGAGCCTCAGTTGATCTAATTTGCTAAATGTAAGCACTGGCAGAGCTTAGCCAGAGGGCACGGGAGGGGGGCCCAGGAGGCCGGGTGGCTGGGACCTCACATGCTATCCTCCATTCCATTCTCCAGCCTATTTCTCATTGTTAGGAGCTTGATATAAATGAAATTATACAGAGGAACCCAGGCAAGGCAGGACAGGCAGGCAGCAGCGAACGATTCATGTTTAACTCCTGAACAACCACAGGACTTACTCAAATGCACCCTTGAAGGAACCAGGCACAAACTGCTTCCTGGGAACGTGTCCATTCGGAGCTAAACCCAAGGGGACACAGCCCACGTCCTTACATCCAGAGCTGCTCTAAGAGGTAACCACCCTGTTACCCTGCTTTCCCTTTTCCCTCCCCAGTCTCCATCCAAGGAGAAAAAGTTACTGGGAACATCAAAGGCAGCACAGTAGGCAGAAGGCATATAGGTGACATGCGCCCTCCAGGATAGGATGTCAAGGCACAAGTGGAGAGTGTGGGCTCAGGAGGGAGACACATCTGGATTTGAATTCTGGCTCTGCTGTCTACTAGCATTATGCTAAGTCAATAATGCTGGTTGGCTCACACTGTGGCTGGGATAATTGACTGAACGAATAGGCAGCCATTCGGTAGCCCTTCAACACAGGTATATTGAACCTACTATGTGCCAGGAGCTGTTTTAGGTGCTGGGGATGCAACATGATCAGAGAGTCCCTGCTCTCAAGGAGCTTGCACTCATCACCTAATGCAAATCCACCAATGATGTCATGATTATTCCCATTTTATAAGCGAGAAAACTGACACTAGAGAATTAAAGTGAGTTGTCAGGTTTTTAAAAATTTTTTTAATGTTTATTTTTGAGAGAGAGAGATCAAGAGAGAAAGATAGTGGGGGAAGGGCAGACAGAGAGGGAGACAGAGGATCTGAAGCAGGCTCCGTGCTGACAGCAAAGACCCCAATGCAGAGCTTGAACTCACAAACCGTGAGATCATGACCTGAGCCGAAGTTGGACACTTAACTGACTGAGTCACCCAGGTGCTCCGAGTTGTCAGGTTTTAAAACAGGAATGGCTTGAGTCCGGAATCTACACCTGTCATGACTGAACGGTACTGCCCTGTGAAGACTTACTCTGTGCCTGATACACAGGTAGCATTTATTGTCTGTTCTTCAGAAGGAAGGCCAGATATTCAAAAGGGAAAGGCCATGCCACTCCTTGGCAAAGCGAAGACAAGGATGGACTGCCATGTACTTATGAGCCACCTCCTCCTGCCCCAGGTGCCCAGCTCCCTGAGACTGTCCACTGTCTCTGCAACACAGAACTTCCAACACGGAAGAGCCCTTTGCGTGATATGATCTACCTTCCTTTTTCAGATGAGAGGAACCAAAGCCCAGAGAAGAAGGAACTTGTCAAGGTCAGTAGCTACAGCCAGGGGGAAGAGCCCAGTCTTGTGATCAACAGGCTCCTCACTCCCCAGTGGGATCCTGACACCAGCCCCCACCCCCACCGCCCACCCGCAGCCCTTGCACCATGAGCAACGTCTGCAAAACTGAGTAAGGCCCCAGGCACTGAGTAAGGTGCCAGCCCAGCCAAGGTAAAGCCAAGGAGAAAATGATTTGGGGAGGGGAAAGCTTGAGATCACACAGCCAGGAGGCATGGAGCTAGGTCTCAAACACAGGTTCCTTGACTCTAAGTTCTGAGCTCCTTCCAGGCCATCATGCACACATAATCTTGCATTCACTTTTAATCTCATATTCTTTCTCTCTGGCCTCTCTCACAGACTTGAGTCCTGGGCAGGAGTAAGGTATAACCACAGTCAGTGGGGGCCCCAGAGTTTTGAGGACAGAGCCACTGTAGGAGTGAAGCATCAAATAAAAACCACAGATGATTTATTGTATATCCTTCTCTGTATATGAACTTGCCAGACACACGTACATATGCAGCCATGCAAAGAATGAGGTAGATCTACATGTGTCTAAGACATAATGTTAAGTTGGAAAACAATTACAGAATGTTATGTACCGGGTAACCTCGTTTGGATTAAGAAACACCAGGTATGCACACGGGTGTGCCTTGCATTTATGTACACCCCCAACAGTGATTATACATGGAGATGCAATTGTATGGAACCGTGGAACAGGATACAGAACTTGCACTTCTTTTAACTGGATACTTCTGGATTATTTGAATGCTTAACACACTAGTTGTACAAGAATAATTTTTAATAAGCATTTTCTTTAAAAATAAACAACTTACCACTGAGGTAAAAAAATGTTTTGGGGTGCCGGGGTGCCTGGGTGACTCAGCCGATTGAGTATCCAACTCCTGATCTTGGCTCTGGTCGTGATCTCACAATTGGTGTGATTGAGCCCCACATGGAGCCTGCTTAAGACTCTCCCTCGCTCTCTGCACCCCTCGCTTTCACTCTCAAAATAAATAAATAAACTTAAAAAAATGTTTTTTTGCAATCAATACCTCTCTTGATGACAGTGAGCTAGGGACCCACACACACACACACACACACACACACACACACACACACACAGTGTATCTCCCAGAACCCACAGACTCACTCACGATCACTTCATCTCAGTACTTTCTAGATTTCTTCACAAATAATCATCCCTCCTCACATTTATACTGTGTTACTTTGCAAAGCATTTGTACATGTGAAAAGTCAGGTAGACATCTAGAGGATGAGTCGTTGATCAGAGACAGGCTTCGGGGGCATGGACAACCCAGCATCCCTAGTGAAATGGTATTTCACTTGTGTATTTTATGAGTATCCACAGTTGCCACGTGATTCTCAAAGGTGTCAGTGGCCCAAATGGGATTACAAAACACTATATTACATATCAATGTTCTTTTTTTGAAAAAAGTATTTCTAAAAGGATAAATAAGATAACTGGTAACAATGACTGCCTCTGGGGAGGGAGGAACCCGAAAATCCTGGGTGAAAAAGAAACCTGTCCTTCATTATACCCTCTTTTGTACTATTTGAATTTGCTTTTACTATGATCATGTATTACTGCTTCAATTAAAGTCACCCAAAGTACTGTTTTGGAGATGAGGGGGCCCAGCAACAATCTGGAAACTCAGGTGAACTCCTCTGTATTTGTATTATCAGCCTGAAGATTCCATTTGGTATAAGTCCTACCTATTTTCTCCAATCACGAGGGGCATGTTCCCGTGAGGGAAGCACAATCACGATGGAGATTTTTTCCATTGCAGCATCGTTTTATGAGCCTGGGGAGTGACTTGGGGGTTATGTGGGTTAGAAGGCTGCTGCAGCCTCTCCTTCTCTAGAGTCTGAATCGAGACATCTGGCATGCGTCTCTGGCTCTGAGGTCAGCCGGGCCCACAGACACCCGTAAGTTCTTAAGGTGCGTAGTGAGAAGGCTGGAAAATCAGATGGGTGGACTGCACCAGAGGGAAGCATGCAAAATAGAAACACATGGATGGCTCACCCGGTTTCCCCCTGTCAGCACGGCTGCAGGAATGA
The DNA here is from genome assembly GCF_022837055.1 of Prionailurus viverrinus. Taxonomy (NCBI): domain Eukaryota; kingdom Metazoa; phylum Chordata; class Mammalia; order Carnivora; family Felidae; genus Prionailurus; species Prionailurus viverrinus. The sequence continues at coordinate 191,389,978 of NC_062561.1, read as the reverse complement.
TTTGCAAGAGTCCAAGCCAAGTTCCCACTGCTCCAGACCATGGAGACAGAGGAAGAGAGAAGCAAGTCACACCTGCATGTTCCCTTTCTTCCTTCTTGGGAGACACATTGTTTACTTGCAGACTGCAGGTGGTGGTGGCCGGGCCTGTAAACACCACTGGGAGACCAGTTGGTTTGGCTCAACCAGGTCATCCGAGCAGGGGATCTGGAGCCACAGTTATGGTCTCCCAGCCAAAGCTTGTTTCCTGCCTAATTCCCTCCGGCAGACTCAACACGAGGCCTTACAGAGGAGACATGGTCCAATTTATAAACAAACACATGGGATCTACAGCATGAAGGGCCTTGCACTTGCATGTGAGCCTGGGGTAAGTCTTAGTTAGCATGGCTTCCTGTTGTAAAATGATAATAATCCCGTATGTCTGTAGAGTGCTATAGAGCTAACACAGCACTTAACATGGTCTACCATGCCTATCATCAACGCCCATTTTACAGATTAGGAAACTGAGGGCCCAGAAAATTACTTTTCAATGTCTGTCTTTCCTCTATCTGTGTAGGACATGGGCTTAGAGTAGGCACCCGATATTAATTTGAATGAAAGAAACAGTCACTGAATGAACTGACCAACAGAGAGGAAGGGTACACAGTGGAAACACCTCCTACTAATTCATGGGAGCCCATCGTGTGCATACCTCCCAATGCTGCCTTCAGTAACGTCACGTTCATAGCTTTAAATTGGTTATGGTGGGAGTAGTTCTACCAGCGTATTGGCAGATACTACAGCTCAGAGCTGTTTTGCCCCTTTTTTCCCCCATAGTGCCAATTCATCAACACACTGGGTATAGGTGCCACATAGTATAGGCAATTAAAACCCAATTGCAAAACAAGTAGTATTGGCAATTAGAATATAGGTTTTTCAGATCCTCATCTCTTTTCCAAAAGAAGGAGAGAGTGGGAAGAGTCTAAATGAATGATATTTATTACTTCAACATACATGAGTAGATCCTACTATATGCCAAGCAGTAGCATAGGCTGGAGGAGAGAAACAAGTATTTGAGAAACATGTATTCTCAGGTACAAACTGTAATGTGCACATGAATCCCCTGGGGATCTTGGTAAAATGTAGATTGTGATCCACTTGTTCTGGGTGGGACCTGAGATACTGCATTTTGAAGAGGCTCCCAGGTGGTGTCAATATCGCCCCTCTAACGGGGCACACCTAGGAAGCAAGGGGCCAGGAGGTTGTTGAGTGCTACTTTATGCCAGCCAGTTCTGAACGTTAGAGATCTATTAACACATTCAATCCTTGTGACACTAGGGACATTTTCCCCTTATCCACATGTTACACAGGAGACCACTGAGGCCCAGGGTCACCCAGCTGGTCAACTGCTCCTGGCTCAAACCCAGGAGTCTGGCTCAGAGAATGAAGAGCCATTCTCTTTCCAGTGGACCTTTCCAAGGACCTAGCTGGACCTTCTTGAAAGTGACCTTGCTTTCCCTTTCTCTTCTCCTCTCCTCTTCCATTTCCTTTCTTACCGCCTACAAGTACTTCTACCAGAGAAGAGCAAAGGAGAAGTGGGAATAAGTGCTCACACTCATTTCAAGTGTATGAACCCTGTCTTTTATTTTCGATATTCTGATTCTTTGACAGCTGAGGCCTTGCCCTTCTCAGGATCGGCCCATTCCCAGGATGGTAAACAAGTTTCAAATTCAGGCTCTCACCCTCTGGGCCCCTGTCCCCCTACCCTGGTCACCCCAGGGCCAGGTTCCAGACAACTGGGAAGAGCCCCTGTGCCTCAGATCCCACTGAATTATTCCAAGTAGCCAATACTAAACATACTTACCCTGCTTTGCCTGTTTCTTCCTGTAGAAACCACAGTAAAGACTCTTGCCCACATCCTCCCATCTCCCACACCCTGCCCCCTGACTGACCCGTATGCTTCCCTATGCGGTGTGCCCCTCCTCTTGGGATCTTGAGTACAATAAACTAGTTTTTCAATGGCAGTCATCTCCTGGCCTGTTGGCTTCACCATCCCTAAATAATAATAAATTCAAGTTCCTCAGGAAAGAGAGAGCTCAATCCAAGTGAAAATGTGGATCATCAAGGATTCCCCTCTTCTCTCCCAAGCTCAGCCCTTCTTAGAACTGGCTGGCATACACTCTCAACGGACAGCTTCTCAAGGACCCTGCCCAGGTCCAGCCCTACCACTTGTCTAGAGAGAGGGCCAGGTGCTCCGCCAGCACTGTCAGGGCCTCTTACCTTATTCCCCGGCAGGTGCTGAGTGTGACACTGGACTGTTCTGCCTTCCTCACCGTCCCGTGGTAAAAGCAGTGGTCCTAGCAAGGAGAAAAGGGGGGTGGTCAGGCCAAAGGACACTGATAAGCATGGCGATGTTAATGTCTTGTGAAGGTCAGGGATGATTATATAGATCTTAACTTACACTCTGCAAAGAGCTTTCCAAGCCACCATTTTATTTGAGCCTCATAATAGTCCTGGGAGGTGGGACAGGGCAGATGTCATCATCCCGACTGAACAGATGAAGCAGCCGAGATTCAGAGAAGCAAAAAGATTTTCCAAAGGTTTCCCTGCTAGTCAGAGAAGCCAGGACTTCAGGTCTAGTTCAGAGCTCTTTCCAGGACATGTGACCACAGGAAACACTGGCTGGGGTCACCTCTGTGGCTGCCCCGCAGAGTTGAAATGTGTGTCCACCCAGAACCTGAGTGTGATCTTATTTGGAATGGGGTCTTTATAGATGTCATTAAATTAAGATGAAGTCACACTGGACTTTATCATTTTTCTTTATTAAAAAAAGAGGAGAGGACACAGAGAGACAAACAGACAGACAGAGAAGAGGCCACTGGAAGACAGTGGCAGAGATTAGACAGATGCAGCTACAAGCCAAGCAGCACCACAGACTCTGCCAGGAGCCACCAGAAGCTAGAAAAGGCAAGGAAGCATTCCTCCCAAGGGACTACAGCGGAAGCCTGGCCCCTGCTGACACTGTGATTTTGGACTTGCAGCCTCCGGAACTGCGTTTTACACTCCCGAGTTCACACTGCTTTGCTATGGCAGCCCTGGGAATCCAACAGCCCCCCTTCTTCCCCACCTCCCCTGAGTCCCTGTGTGTCTGGATCAGACTTGACTTGGCACCTGCATCCATGGATGCATGGAGCTCTGATGCTCTTCTCTCACTGCTGTGTCTCACAGCCATCTGGTCTTCCCGACCTGGCTGGACTCCTTGTGACTACAGACAGCTGCTGAGCACCGCGCCATGCGCCAGGCCCCCCAGCCAGACCCGGGAGACACAGCAAGGAGCGAACAGACACAGCTCCAGCCTTCCTGGGGCTTACAGGCTTGTGAGAGCCAATCTTAATTAAAAAGCCATACAAAGATTTAATTACAAACTGTGAAGAGAGGCTTGAAGTAAAAGTTGGGAGGTGCCAGCAGAGTGTTTCATAAGTAGGCACACCAGAGCATCTACGAGGCCAACACAGCTGTGGGAGCACTGAAGCACAAACCACGACTTTCCCCTACAGGGTGATAACGAGGGACGCGCTCCTCCAAGCCTCTTCCCAGATAGTTCAAGAGAGAGAAGCTGGTCAGAACAGAGAGAAGGGAAAATCCCCAGGGCAGAGCCAGGTTCTGCAAAGGTCTTAGGAAGGGTATAAGCTATGTAGCTGCAGACCCAGGAGCTCTCTCTTTCCCCCCCAAAGCAGAGCGGGGCCAATCAGAAATCTCGGGCATCATGGGATGCCATGCTGACTCAGTCAGTGAAGCGCGTGACATTTGATCTTGGGGTTGTGGGTTTGAGCCCCACGTTGGGCGTAGATAGAATCTTTAAAAAAAAAGAAATCTCGGGCATCAGCCTACAGAACAATCCAAGTGATCCATCACCAGGACCACACTTGCTTGTAGTTGTTCTTTGATCCCCAGCCGGCAAGTATGTGACCCAGGAGACAGCTAACCCATTCCTGCATATTCTCTGGCTCCACCTTCCAGCCACCTCGAGGCAGGACAGCCCAATAATTAAATTCAAGCATTTTGGCACAGTCAGGCCAGATTTAAACACAAGCTCCCACACCTGCCAGCGATGCAAACAGTTCACAATGTCTCTCAGACCTCCAGTGTCTTCAGTCTCTACCTCACGAGGTGGCTGTGAGAATACAATACATCAAGGACCTAGTGCAGGGCGCCTGGCCCAGAGTGGCCGGCAATAAACCTTAGTGATCATGTTATAGGCGTTAAATTCTCCTTGTCAAAGGCAAAATGTGGCCTTGAGAGAGCTGGAAGCCAACCAAGAGCCTGAATCCTCAGTCATCGCCACACCAATTCTATGTCCCATGCAGCTGAGCCACGCAGTCAGTTCACAGGACATGGGCCAGGCTGGCACTCAGTTCAGGGTCAGTCCCCAGACCACTGGTGGGTGCCCTTCCACCTGGCGACAACCCACTGGCCAGCAGTGCGGCTCCTCCACCCATTTGGGCTCAGGCCCTCCGGACAAGGGACAGGCAGCAGCCCCTCTCTGCATCAAACTCTCCTGGACATCAAACAAGTCAGATCCTGACCAGAGGTGCACAAAGGAAAGCCACTGTGTTGCACCTATGAGACAAGGTGAGGCAGGGACAACTTTTTTTCCAGCCACGATTGCATCTGCTTGCAAATGCCAGACTATCACATGGTTTCTCCCTCCATCCCCAGATTCCAAGACCTGGAGACGCATCATCAAATGCTCGGATTCTGAACCTGATCCTTAGAACTCAGCTACAGGGCCATGAACTCCACGGCCCAGGATTATTCACAAGTGGAAGAGGGGGCCTGGCTTTTATGGAGTAAAAGGGGTTAGCAGATGTTGGAATGACGGGGAGTCAAGAAGTTCAGAATGGGGGTCAGCTAGTTTCAAAAATCTAAGTACCTCTACAGATAAAGAGAATTCAGATCCAGGGATGGGAGTGAAGGATCCCTGTACCTCTTTGTACATCTTTGGACTGATGTGTTCACTGAGTGCTCTCTGAAATAGCATTAACAACTGACTTTTGTAACATGCTTTAAATTTACCAGGGGCTTTCACACACATCATCGTGTGTGATAATGATCCCACCATTTCCTGTTACAAACAGTAAGGGCTAACATCTATCCAGCCCTTACTACTGGATAAAAAAACTGATGTCGATTTTTTCCTTTTAATTCTGACAATCTCACAGCCTTAGGAGGGGAACTAGGGAAACTAGGGGCACCTGGGTAGCTCAGTCAGTTAAGCATCCGAGTCCTGATTTCAGCTCGGGTCATGATTTCACGGTTTTGTGGGTTCAAGTCCCACATCAGGCTCTGTGCTGACAGCGTGGAGCTTGCTTGGTATTCTCTCTCTCTCTCTCTCTCTCTCTCTCTCTCTCTCTCTCTCTCTCTCCCCCTCTCTGCCCCTGTCCCACTCATGCTCTGTCTCTCTCAAAATAAATTAATTAAAAAAAAAAAAAAAAGGAGGTGGGGGGAAACTAAAGGTTGGAGAGGTTTCAAGTCTTTCCCAAGGTCACACACCCAGGTGGAGACTGGAATGATAGCAGCCTGACTCCAGACTCCATAGCCACCCCTGGCAAAAGCAGCCCCAGGAAAGTGCACAGGGCTTCATTTGTTACAGCTCTTCTCTCTTCTAGCACCAAGGAGGACTGAGCTCTAGTCTAAGCCTTGCCATTTACTGGTTATCTGAAGGTAAGCATGTTACTTTTTCTCTTCTCTCCATTTCCTCATGAATAAAATGTGGTGTTGGGAGAGATGTTTATAAATTCTCATAAAACCAGTGATTCATTGTACCCTTCTACAGCTCTGAGAGTCAGATCTTAGCGTATCCAGTTTTCTGATGAAGAAACTCAATACTAGTGTGGTCAAAGGGTTGCTGAAGGTCACATAGCTAGTTAAAGCCAAGGCTACAACCCTGGCTTTAGACCCCAAACTCTGTACCTCCTACAGGCCTGGCTGATGAGTTTGAGGAAGTTCCCAGAGCTCCAGAGCTCCCACTATCCCAGGCCCAGGCTGGTAGCAGGGCGTGGCTTTCAACATTGGGGTCAAGGACAGCCAAATGGTTTATTCTATTCTCATTTCTCTTTGAAGTCCTCAGCTCCCAGATAAGAAAGCTGACTAGGAGCTCCCTGAGGCCGGGTGGGGGCTTTGCAAGAGTCCTGCGGGAGGGGATATAAGAAAACAATGGGTTATCCCATACTTCAGCTAGGATGTGCTTTGGTCAACAAGACCTTCTGGAAGAAGGAGAGTTCTGGGAATGAGGGGAAGTTCTCTTCCATCTGAAAGGCCCTCACAGCATCTCTGCCTGACTCTGAGAGCACAAAGAACAAGTAAATGAACAGTCATGAAGTCATTGCATTCCTTCTCAGCTTCTCGGCCTGAGGGGGCCACCCAAGGGGGCTTTCATAGCAGGAAGTATGAGCTCATGGTAAACTTGTGCACTGAGACCCATTCTTGAGCTGTGGGTAGAGAAGTGCAGGAGCCAAACTGAGAGGACCGTGCTTTGTGAGGTCCTTATGTGTAGGGGCTTTCGAGGCGTGCCTGCCCTCTCCCTCCCTCCCTGGAGGCACAGAACTTTAGTCTCAATGATGGAAGAGGTTTTGACCAGGGATATTGAAGCAGGTGGGGAGCCACAGCTGGATAGCCTCCCCAGAGATGAGAAGACATAGCCAACTTGCCTGTTGTGGGTAGTGGCCACACTGCCAATTCCTTCCCTATCCAGGAAGGTCTTGGTGAGTAAGATTGCATTAATCTTCACATGCAGCAATCCAACACAGCATCTCAGCCACCTGATTACTATGCTCCAGACCTCTTAGATCTATTAAAACTTAGCTGTCCTGAGTCCCTTTCCCCATTCAAGGCTAAGCTGATAAACTAATCTGAGCTTTTACTGACTGATGGTGGCTGCCATGGCCTTTTGGACATCTACCCTCTAACAGGGATATTTTAAAGATGGGTCATGCAGGAATCTAAGATTCCATGGGAAGCTGCCGGAGGAGCACTGAGGCAGAGGGACCTACCCTGTGGCCCTATACACCACACCTCCACATCTATATGCCACAAAAGTGCATGATGTCCTGACCCAAAGGCAGAAGACCACTGGTGTTCCATCTTCCCTTCTTCACCCCATCTCATCTGCATGGTCTGAGAAGGGTCACTCTAATCCAGAGTGTCTCACCTTGGGCACTGTTGACATTTGGGGCCAAATAATCCTCTGTTGTGGAGAGGCTGGCTTATGCACTGTAGGACACTTAGCAGGATCCCTGGCTTCTACCCACCAGATGCTGGCAGCGTCCACCTCCCAGTCATGACAGTCAAAAACTGGCTCCAGACATTGCCAAGTGTCCCCCAAGCCTTTGCTGGCCAAAATGGTCAAAGAAACAAATAGAATATTTTAGGGTAACTGCATCTGATTAAAATTGATATAAATCATCCCGAATCCTATTTTCTTTGCATTATGTGAGTTACCCACATGTTAACAAAAGTTTAAATAAAAGAAACACTTTAAACAAAATCACTCCCAGCTGAGAACCACTGATCTGACCCCATGAACACTAGCAGGTACCTCAGTAGGAAAAGCTAGCAGACCATGAAACGTGTACAATTCACTACCTTAAGTGCCCACCAGTGGGGTGTGGTGAAGCAGACTAAAATTCATCCTTCTGAGAAACCATTTGAAAGACCATTTTTTAAATGACAAATCTTTTTGCAAATAGCCAAACTCAAAAACACTTTTGAGGGGGAAAATATCCAATATGAAGATGGCAGCAAAACAAGAAAATCTATGAAACCTAAAATCCCATTAAAAAAGGCAGACTACAAAACCTTATACATCCATATGGAAAAGTCTCAATTAAACATCTAATTAAGTGCAATGGCAGGATTACCAGTAAATCATTCCTTTTACTTAAACTTTTGTTAATATGTGGGTGATTAACATACAACAGAGAAAATGTCTGCTTTGTAATGATTTATGCCAATTGTAGTCAGAGGCACTTACCCTAAAATATTCTGTTTGCCTGATCATTTTAGTCAGCAGAGGAGAGGGAGCCCTTATGAAACAACAAATTCACATTTTGCTTTTCCTGCTCATGCCCTGGGTCTGGGGTCAGGGCAAACAATCCCTCCAGAGGAGGGACTGTGCCCACCACATATCTCCTCACTTCCCGGGGGTGGGACCAGGACAGGCCAGCTGCTGGACAGATCCCTGCTGACCTGAACTCACCTCAGATTTCAGCATGGTGGTTTGAGCGTTGCCACTTGGAGTATAATGGGTTTCTGTGTAGGCTGGAGCAAAAAGGTACCTGCAAAGAATAAACATAGACATTTGTCTCTTTAGGTGCTGGCCTCCATCCTCCTGGAAACAGTGGGCAGTCATTCTAAATGACCCAGGAAGAACCACCCAAGCATCTCTGTGCAGAAGAAAATGAGCAGCCCTAAGGGCCTACGGAACAAAAAGAAAACCAGGAGGAAGTTTATTAATTTTGTTCTTAATGGGATCATCACTTAGTATGGACACAACCAGATGAAGGAGACAAAACGACAGCAGTGGTCGCAACTTTTTCTGGGTCCTGGGAATACACACAAGCGAACCCATACTCAAAATTTCCCAAGGTCTTTGGACGCTCTTTTGTACCTATAATTATGCTAGCACTGCATCCACCAACTTGCAGTATTGGCTCGCCAATTTTTCTTCATGGGAATCCTTCCATCCTGTTGCATGTTCTGGTGAGACTGCCAATCAAGGTGTCCTACCTGGCCCTGGCCAAGAGTGGCCCATGTTCCAAGCTAAGCCAATGGAGTGATGTTGCAAAAACCAAACAGATGGAAGCAATTCATCTGTTCCTTTGTTCCTGCTGCCTCGATTCCCAGAGTTGCCTTTGTCTGCCTTTGCTGAGACCTAGTGGTCCAGATGTCCTGAGACCTGGTAGTTCTGTGTTACCCTTACAACAAATTCTTATTTTCTTTTCTTTTCTAAAACTTCACATTGGTTTCTCTCTTGCCACAGACCCCTTGAAGCTGAAGTTAAGAATCCCTCATCAAAGGCAAGGCAACACCAAATAAGGTTCTTAGCATTTCTCTAAAAGTTAAAAGAAAAATAAAAGAGCCAAATGGAAGTTTCAACTAGCTCAGCCACATTAAAAGCAAAATGCATCTATAGAAAGTTGAAGTCTAAGGGCAAAAAGGTGTCTCATGGAAGAGAAATTGAAGTCTAACAAAACAAGAATTAAGAGGATCTAGATGTACTAACATGGAAAAAAATGTTTAAAAATGGAGTTAGATCAAAACAATACATTTCAGGAAAATACACATTTTAAAAATCCCTCCTAATGAAAAACTGATAACAATACACACAAATGTAGGCATTGAGAACACATGGAGAAGCAAATGCCCATTGTTAATGGTGGTTATCTCAGGGCATTGCAGATGTTCACAATCTAAGTTGCATATTTCTAAAAACTGGTTGATTTTTTTAAAAAATAATTATTTATTTTGAAACCTGAAAACCTAATTTGAAACTGCTTTTAGGAAGAAGAAAGTATAGACTGAGGCCAGCACAGAGAGCCAAAGGAATGTGCAGAGACAACCCTGGTTTTGGAAGAGAGGACATTTCCCAGCAAGACGAGGTCCATTGAAGAGGGTCTCCAGAGTCACTTCTGGCTGTAAGTTCTGGGACTCCTGACTGAGATTCCTCTCCACTCTGGAGTGCAGCCAGAAGGCAAATGTCACAAGAACTGTCTCTTCTACTACATCAAGCCCTTCAACATCAAGGCTTGGACAAGAAGAAAAGAAAGCCAACAGAAAAATGTAAAAATAAAGCGAAGTACAAAACCCAGCTTGTGTAGAGAAACTCTCATTCACATGAAAACTCTGGGTCTGTAGCTCACTTGGCAGGGTCTGTCTCCCAGCCCTATGTCTTTCTCCTTAGCACCTAATAAGCCAAGGATCCAAGGAAGGAGTCACCCATTTGTCTGCGGGAGATAAACCATAGGCCCCAGGAGGACTGAGGCCAAGCTGTTTAGTGCACCAGTACATACCAGTGCTTAACATTTATTTAATGAAAGAATGACTTAACTAGTAATTGAATGAATGAGTTGTTTTCAGCATTAGGAGCTTGGAGCATGGTCTGGAGTCTGAGAGAATGAAGTTTACATTCCAGCTCTGACATCTACTGTCTCCATGGCCATGAGTGAGTTACTTTACCTCTCTGAACCTTTGTTTCCTCTCCTTGCAAATATGAGGATAATATGCCTACTTGATAGGGCTATATTAAGAGTATCATAACAAAATGCACAAAAAGGGCTTAACACCAGGCCTGGCATAGAGTAAGCTCTGTAAAGGTCAGCAATTATCATTATTGCTCTCACCAGGGATTATGATGGAAGAACCCAGAAAAACTGATATAATCTACCCATTTTCCCCTAACTCTCCCCAGCCATTAATGTTCCAGTTTATCACTTGAGAGAGATGAAAAGGCAATTAGCTTATTCTCGCAGGCCCACTCCCTAGATCTGCCTTCACAGATGGCATCATGGACAGCTAGAAAAGGGTTCAGAGTTTAATGGTCCATTCCCAGTGCCAGTGGGGAGATGTGAATTTTCCCAGAGGAAATGCACCCCTGGTAAATACATTCTCAGCCTAGTCTGGGTCTCAGGGGGAAAAAAAAATCATTCATTCAGTGACATTAAGATGCTCCAAAGAGAACATTCCAGATTGAACCTCAGAGGTGTCCACATTATGGTCAGTCCCCAGCCATACCTTCAGAAGGGTAAGCATCTTTCTGCAGCTTCTTATTCTGAGGATCTGACACCATTATCATAGGACTCCCAGAGCCTCAGGGTTGAAAGGGACTTTCGTAATCATTTAGCCAAACTCACTAAACTGTGGGCTCCCTAAGAGCAAGGGCACAGGTGCTTCATTCAGGGCTTCTCCCCAGCTCCCAGCACGTACCAGGCAGGCAGTACATGTTTATTCTGTGAGTAAGTGGGAGAAGGAATAAGCGAAGGAATGAATGAACAAATGAACCTTCTACCTAGCGTAGGAATCTGCCAGATGGCCCTTCAGGATTGGACATCTCCAGTGACAGGGAACTCATGAGACCACCCACTCCATTTTAGACCACATACAACAGTTAACGTTCTTACAATGAACCAAAATCTATCTCTGTCACTGGCACCCACTGGCCTCATTCTGTCTTCTGAATCTACATGGAACAATCTGCTTCCTCTTCTACCTAACTGCCATTTCAAGACCAGCAGCATCAGCATCACCTAGGAATTCGTTAAAAATGCAAACTGTTGGACCCCAGCCCAAATGTACTGGGGCGGACAGAAACTCTAGGGTTAGGGCCCAACTATCCATTGTAATAACTCTCTCAGTGATTTTGATGCAGAACCACTGCCCTAGACCATAAGTCCTCAAAATATTTTTAAGGTAGGCGAATTTCAGAAATATCAAAGTGTCATTCTCCAAGCCCCTATCACCTTCCTGCCTCTACCACATCCTGGATCATTCTGAGTTTGAAAAAAACAGATAAGTTGCATCACAACAGTTCACACATATTGAAGTGTTAAACCATTTAACACACCTATGTACAACATGCCTATGAGGTAGGTCCTAATTGTTTCCCCGTTTTATAATTGAGGACACTGGGAATTCAGACACTTAACTTGTCCAAGTTCTCATGGCATGATGTCAGGGCCAGGTTTCAGACCCAGGTCTGTTGGCCCTGACTATGCTTCTTAAGCACTTTTCTGCTCTGTCTCCCTTAGAAGGCAGAAGCATAAAAATAAAGCGCTTCCAAGAACCAGCAGTCCAAACCACAATTTGATGGTAATGATAGTTGCCTTGCAGACATACGGGATGTCACAAAAATGTCATGAACTGTTAGATGCGAATATATGCAAGAAAAATATAGTAAGCAAAGCACATGGCAGGAGAAAGGGGATGGATGGATATGTTAAGAACTTCAGGGCTAGTTTTTTGAAACAACAACCTTTTCTCCAAATAGGGTTACAGATGTTGGCCAGGAAGGTCTTTCTTTCTAGAAGCAAAAGAAAGGGTCATGTTTCATCACCACCATCTGTGCAATTCTACCGATAGACAAAACACAACTTCCAAATCCTCTCCACTGCCCCGAGCCAGGCCTATCTATGCCTGCGTGCCCATGGGGTGCCCTGGCAGTGTTCTCAGGACTCAGAGAGGGCCACAGGGCCACTGAGCAGCACGGCTTGGCCCACCCGCCCCTTCTTCAGCCACATCTTGTTCTCATCTCCTCCCTGACAAGGGGCTGGCTCAGCATATCAGCAGGAAGCCATCTCTCACCACTGGAGTGTATTAGGATTTTCAGGAAACAAGTTGTGAGTGATGTGAGTCCAGGAAGAGAGAAGGACTGTCCAAGATTTCCCACCCCACCCCCTCCTTTTACTGGCTTTGATAGAAAAGCAGTTTCTACAAAGTGTCCCCTCACCCCATACACACACCGTCCAGGCTCACAAACCCACAAAGCAGGTAGACAGTATTCCTATACTAACAGCAGCTAGCACAGAAATGCTCACTGTGGGCAAAACCCAGGTCGCTCAGACCCCCATGTCCTCTACCAAAACCTGCATCTACTGAATCCCACCTGGGAAAATAAGCTTTTTCTCAAATACTAGACATAAGGTCGCTCTCCAGGGAAGGACAATAGAGCTGCCTGTGGTGGCCAGGGCCCTGTTTGTACATGCAGCCAGACCCCAAAAGCACACTGCAGTCTGAAACAGCCCTGACCCACCTCTGCTAGAGCCTAGTGCCTTCAAAACCAGAACAATCCCTCTAAGGACTATTTACTATCAGACAAATTTCAAATGCCTCTCTAAACTTCAATCTCTAAAACTCCCTCTGGAAAGAGAAGCAGCAGGGCTAAAACAAATTTGCAAAACGTCTCTGAGTTCAGTCCTCCTTCCTCTGCTTCAGATAAGCACGTGGTGAAGATAAAGTGATAATAATTTCCAAACTACCTTGAAAAACAACCAATGCAGCCATGCTCAGTATAAGTAAACATTACTTAGCTCATGCCACAGTGGCTATTTTTACTGACACCTCCTGCCCCAGATCTTGCTCCCTCTAGGTCCTTCAAGAAAGAGTATCCTAGCTCTTAAACACCAGTGATGCTTGGGGAGGTATAGCCTTGCTGAGCCCTCTTATTTCCCCTGGAAGACCTTCACCATGCCCACCCGTGCTGATGATCATGCAAGCCTCTGTCATTTCTCGCTCATACTCCCAATGCCGTAGCCATGGGACTTAGCCCAGTAACTGCACAACACCCGTTAACACTGAAAAAATATAAAATCTCAAGCCCCAGCCCAGCCCCAATGAGAATTATATTCTCTAGAGAAGGATTAATAAATCTGTATTTTAAATAGTTTTTCCAGGTGATACTGGGATTTTCAGGTTCTGGGAATTCTCCTATCCCACTGGATCAATGCACAGCACAGAAGAAAAGTCCAGGGCTCAGAAAGCTTCACTACCAGCTGCACTACTCTCTAGGTAACTGTTCTTTCAAACCCCAGAAATGAGGCAAAAGATGACTATGTTTTTTTTTCAATTTCGTACAAGAGCACCAGGGCGTGGCAGGCTCAGGGAGGCCAGGCTAAGGGTCTTCCGACTCTGTAGGGGGGAGATGTAGCTTTGAAAGACTATTTACAATTAATTAAGGCAGCTCTTGTACAAGTCTGTAAAATGAGCCGTTAACTTGTAAAATGCTAATAAGATACAATAGAGGAAATGCAAATGATTTCCACCCAGTAGAAAAGATAACTCCAAACGTTATGGTTTCATCATCTCTAGGATGATATTAACCAGTTTTATGTCTAACTTAGCAATCTTATCTCAACATTCATTTTTTTCACTATTAAAAAAATACATACATACATATTTCCCTTATCCAACTTTTAAGCCAGTTATCATCTTGCTGGTTCCCCCATTAATGCATTAATGAGATAAATCGAACTTTGACATGTGCTCACCAGTATTTGTATGAGAACTACTTCACTTGAGCCACCGAAACCTTTACCCTCCGTTTCCTAGACCACAAAATAACAGAGTAATAATTGCTACCTCACAGCATCACTGAAAGGACCAAATGAGAAACATACATTCAAACACTGATACTTCAAGTTCCGGTGAGCTTGGGCAAGTCAGTTAAACTCTCTGTGCCTGTTTTCTTATCTATAAAATGGGAAGAATTTTAGAATCTACTTCACAGGGCTGTTGTCAAATGCCTATGAAATTTTGTTAAGTAAAATCAACAAATGTGAAAGAACTCTTCTTAAAGTATACAGTTTTGTGTTCTACAATTCACTGTTATCATTTTCTCTGGGAACAGCTATGTGCACAGGTGGCAAAATCTTGATAATTGGTAAATCCAGATAATGAGTATCTGAGGGTTCATAATACTCTTTTCGGGTATTAATATTTTTTAACTAGCGAGGGGACACTATGCCAGTTACAAGCTACTTGGCCTTAGTCTCCCTTCTACCAAGTGGAAATAGTGATGCCCAGGACAGGCAGACACTGGAAGGGTTTCTGAAAAGCAGAGAGTGCTATTCTAATGTAATAGCCTACGTTTACCCATATTTGGGACAAAAAAACAAACTCAGTAAGTATTGTTTTGTTTTCTTTTGTTTTCGAAGAAGGAGAAAGTAAAGGGGAGAAGAGACAGCTGTCTCAGAACCAAGATTTCTAAACCAGTGCTCATTCCACCTCTGACTCCAAAGGAATGGAAACAAACCAACATGCCAAAGGCACGGCCCTAAAGCCAAATAAGGATTGACAAGTCCAGGGGCCCACAGGCAGAGGCATTCCTTTTTGAGGGAACAGAAAGGCCAAGGAAGGAGGGACTTTAAACATCATTCCTAATCTAAAGAGTGGGGATCCCCTCCTACCCCAAGGACTTTCTTGAACAAGTATCATTACTGCCAGAGGACCAGCTCCAGAAGCAACACTTTGAAGCAAGATGGCGCTACCCATAATCCTGGCAAAAAGCCAAAGCTACATGGCATGTTTTCTTTAACCTTTTATTAAGGAAGTTTCCCAACAATGCATTAAACCAACACTCTTTTTCACCAACCACTTCCCATTACATCTTCTCCCAGTCCCTATAAGACCTGGCATCCTTCCCACCAGCTCCTGGTTCTATGTTTTGCTTTTATATGCCAAAGGATGTTTGGATGAGCACTGTTTACTCCTTTGACCAGCAGGGCATTTCTTTAATCCTCTCCATGCCTCCCTCTTGGCTAACTCCACAAAAACGAGTAACTTCTCTGTGCAAACATGGCTGATTTCTTGGGATCAGGGAGCTTAAGTGTTAGAGACCTGAGATAAGGGACCTCAAAATGTGTCACCCAAGAGTCTAGAGATTTGTTCTGCAGTGTCCTGAAGAGCCTGTTATGAGTATTTATTGGAGCTGGATAAGAATATTTAAAAGAAATGGGGTACTATCTCTACCACTTCTCAGAAAATTTTTAAAAATGAAAACATTACCTGATGGCAGTCTCTCTGGCAACCAGATTTTGATAAACAACCACAGTGCTTGTTTAACAGATCAACCTGAAGGGAAGGGCCAAAACAAGAGGTACCAGGCATATTTCAGAGATTTACTTGGTGAATAAGACAAAGGGGAAGGGAAGAAAAGGAACCTCTAAGATCACTGGGCCTACGAAAATATGTTAGGAAAGAGGACCATTTCATTTTTCCTATGAAAAAAAGCATACAAAAAGCAGGTGGGTGAAGACAAGAAACCAACCCACCTTAAATGTGGGTGCTTCGTCCCTTTTAGACTCTGATTAAATATCCCAATAACTCTGCCCCAGGTTTTTTAACATCCTAAAGCACAAATCACAGCTATGATGCAGCCAAGAAGGTCGGATGTTGGCGAGCCCTTCTAGATCGTAATGGACAACTGTCCCAGCCTCTAGCATCTTTGCCACCTTCTTGGAGTAAGATTGCCCCGATTTGCATTCAGACAAATGCTCCCCTGTCCCTGCATACTGACTGTGGGCACCTGGAGTCAGTAGTGACAAGCCAAGACAATCAAATCTCATTTCGCCAAATTCCATGATGGGTGACATCTGGTGAAAATGGCTGGAGCAGAGTCACCCCAGTGGTGGCACCTGAAAAGACTAACTATGAATTCCTAAATCCTTCCTGTTCAAGCCCTAGTTCTTCAGCTGTTTTTTTTTTTTTTCCCCAACACATTCTATTTGTTGTCCCATATCCTTTCCGTAAAGTTTTTTTTTTGGTGGGGGCCGGTGGGGGAGATCAGTATACAAACTGCAGAGTTGACTGCAACAAAAGAATCTTTTTATGCCACCCTATCTGTCTAATGCTTCTCCTCAATCCACTTTTTTTAAGTTTATTTATTTTTGAGAGAGAGAGAGACAGGTAGAGCGTGAATGGGGGAGGGGCAGAGAGAGAAGGAGACACAGAATGTGAAGCAGGCTCCAAGCTCTGAGCTGTCAGCACAGAGCCCGATGTGGGGCTCAAACCCACAAACTGTGAGATCATGGCCTGAGTCAAAGTCAGGCGCTTAACCGACTGAGCCACCCAGGCACCCCAACCCTCGATCCACTTTTACATTTTTTTAATGTTTATGTATTTATTTTGAGGGGAAGGTGGAGGAGGGGCAGAGAGAGAAAGAGAGTATCCCAAGCAGGCTCCACACTGTCAGTGCAGAGCCCGACATGGGTCTCGATCTCACAAACCATGAGATCATGACCTGAGCCAAAATCAAGAGTCAGACACTTAACTGACTGAGCCACCCAGGAGCCCCTCAATCCACTTTTACAGATGAAGAATTTGAAAAAGAGCAAAAGCAACTTACCCAACATCACATAGTTATATTTTGCTTCTAAGCTCATCAGTCTAAATAAACAAAAGTAAGCTAAATGTCAGTGGTAGATAATCCAAGAGTTAGGCCATCCAGATACTCCCAGAAGGCAGAGAGGAAGGATGTTCGTGTAATCTTATCAATAACTGCTTATTAAGCAGCATCATATAGTACAAACTGTGGGGCACATGGCATCAGGGAGACCAAGTTCCTCCTGGCTTGAATCCATCATGTATTTGTTCTGGGTCCTCAGCCAAGCTGCAGTACCTCTTCTGAGGCTCAGGCTCTGCCTCTGCAAACCTGTTTACTCATTCCACAAATACTGACTGAGACCGTGGTGTGCCAGGCACTGTGCTAGGATGCTAAGGGAGTTGAGTGAGTGGCACAAGCACAGTTTTCCTGCCCTCCCCAGCACCTGCATCTCTATTATGAAGATCAGAGTAGGCTGAAGGGTGGCGGAATGTGCCAAGTAAGCATACAGATAATTTTGCACCAAAGGCAATTGAAAAGAAACAGATACAAAAAACATGCTCTCTGCCCTCTACCTATTTGCCTAAAATCAGGACAAAAATTTTCAAAAGCGTCCCTCCTCCCCTCTCTACCAGGAAGGACAAAAGTTAATCACCAGAGACAACTTCAGACCCTATCTGCCTGGTGAAGGCACCAGAGGAATCTACACAACAACTTTTACTGACTAGCTTTTGTCTCCCATTAGTTTGCCATATATTACCTTCCCACAGCTTACCATCTTTGGAAGTGTAACTGTTTTCCTCTGTCCTGTCATTTCTCTACAAATTTACTGTTCTTTGGGAAAGATGCTACATAAGCCTGAATTCTAACTCTTTGAGTTACTCCTCATTTTTCCCTGGCTATCTCTTATGTATACATGTTAATAAACTTCTGTCTGTTTTTCTCTTGTTAATCTGCCTTTGTTTACAGGGTTCCCAGCTGAGAACTTAGAAAGGTAGAGGGTAAATTATTTTTCCTCCCCTACAAGGTCAGCTGTGAAAGCACTTTGCAAACCAGGCCACACAGAAGGCGGGTATGACCATCTGGTCCCGGGAGGCCAAATCACTGTTAAACAGCCCATCTTCCTTCCTTCCTAGAACTTTTGCAAACCAGTCAGGCAACAACTAGCAAGTACCCGTAACAAGCTGCTTACATAGCTATGGAGGAAGGGTGCATCAGTATTTAGGTGTGTGTGTGCATGTGTGTGTGTGTGTGTGTTTGTGTGTGTGTGTGTGTGTGTTGAGGACAAACAGGAAGAATGGCGTAGAGAATAGGAACTAAGGGTCCTTACTCAACATTGCTGATCTCCTTTTCCCCAGCCATATTCCTATCACCGCATAACTGAAAGGCTTGCTTAATCTTTGCACTCTTACCCAAGCCCCATATTTAGCATCAAGAAGTCAGGAGATAAAGTGCTTCTAGCATACCAGGAGCCTGATATCTTTCCCAACACTTAGATCACCTTTTTTCCCTAGCATTCCAGTCTCCCTTCAAAAGAATCCCTTCCTTTCTGTGTGACTTGCCTTTCCTTTCAGTGGAGGAGGGGGCTTGGAAAAAGAAACTATGCCTGATATAATGCAGCCATTATAGCCCCTTGGCCCATCTGGACTTCTCTCCAGGGAGGCTGATGCAAGAGGAGAAAATGTGGAGGCTGCCAGTTTTCCACAAATCTGTAACCTCAGGGGAGAGAGAAGAAAAGGGGGCAGTGGGGTACATGGGAGCTATGGAAGGGACTGGAAAAGAGCCATAAGTACAGAAGTCATAAAGACCCCATTTCTCCTGAAACTGGCTAAGAAAAGCCTAACCCAGCTCCACCCACTCAATGATATCATTGTTTTCAACAAAAGCTGGTTTGAGACCACCCCCCCCAGCTCCCCCCCAGAGAGGCTCCCAGTGAGGTCTCAGCTGCTGGACCAGGCAGAAGGCTCACCAGTTCCTGGGAGATTAAGTGCTTAGAATTGCAGATAAGGGGGGAAACCATGTAAAAGCCCAAATTACAAAGATAACCAGGGTAAGGACAGACTTTGCTTCTGCCCAGCCTTTTAGGGTCATGGAAAGAGAACAGGACACTACTTTACACTTGGATTTAATCAGTGAATCTCCACCATGATCCTGCCAAGATGGTGCCTGGGAATTATTACCTTCATCTAATGAGAAAACTAAAGATTGAAAAAAGAAATGACTTGTCTGAGGTCCTATTGCAAGCTAAGGACAAACCCAGGGGCCGGCAGCCCTGTCCCACTACCTACACATGCAGGAAACTCACATTGGTCTTTGACTCCATCCCCTTCCTCAGCGCTTAGTCAACCCACCTCCCAGTCTCCAGGATTCCACCCTATAAACATGCCTGTAACGCATCCCCTTCTCTCCTTATCAGCTACCTCTTCCCTAAATTCAATCACCTTAATTTCTCACTCAGTTATAATAAAACTCTTGAATGGGTCTTAGTACCTCTCTGGTCTTGCCCCTTCCAACCCATCCTACACTTCAGTTGAAGTAGTCCTTGTCAAATGCATTTGGGAGGCTGTTACTATCTGGCTTTTAAAATATTCTTCATCAGCTCCCCATTGCCCTAAAGATAAATGGCCAACCCCTTTAAGGAGCCTAAAATGCTCTTCAAAGATTCACCCCTGCTTACCTAGCCAACTTCCTCTCTCACCATTTCCTCCTGCCCTCCTCCCTCTGCTATAACCACAAAGAACTTATTTTCATCTCCACGTTACTCGTACCTTCAGGCCTTTGTTTCTTCTACCACTGCAGCTTGAATAGGCCAACTCTACCACCCTCCTCCCTACTCCTTCCTTCCTTCACTTCCTCCCAGAAGCCTTCTCTTACCTCCAGTCCAGGGTAGGCTCCCCCTCCCCATGCTCCCACAGTAGCCTCTACGTCCTCCATTACAGCCCTACGTTGTTCCAGAAAAGTTTCATTCCCTGGCTCCTCCACTAAGCTCTAAGCCCCACCATGGCAGAGACTGTGCTTTGCCTGCCACTGCTCTCCAAGGAACACCCAGGACCTAGCCCAATACCTGCCACGTGGTTGGCACTCACAATATCTGTTGAATGAAGGAAGAGAAGGAAGGAAAGACAAGAAGTGAAGAGTTACCAATGAGTAGACCAGAGCTCAGGCCCAATACAATAGAGATTCCCATCAGTAAAGCCAGAGATTCAGGGTGCCTGGCTGGCTCAGTCAGTAGAACATGTGACTCTTGATC
This sequence comes from Prionailurus viverrinus, assembly GCF_022837055.1. NCBI lineage: Eukaryota > Metazoa > Chordata > Mammalia > Carnivora > Felidae > Prionailurus > Prionailurus viverrinus. The sequence continues at coordinate 191,369,882 of NC_062561.1, read as the reverse complement.
TCAGGGTCATGTGTTCAAGCCCCAAGCTGGGCATAGATCCTACTTAAAAAAAAAGAAAAAAGAAAAAAAAGCCAGGGATTCTCTGACCCAATGTCCACCTCCAGCTGAGTTTGAACAAGATCTATGATGTGCTCCAGGGTGCCCAAGAGCCTATTTATTTAGTATTCAAGGTGTCAGCTAAAGGTCTGTGCATGGCACTAAATTCTACATAGAGAAAGAGTAAGCTCATTTTCTTAAAATCAAAATATTTCCTGGGTGAAATGTAAACACAGTTTCATTCTCAGAACAGAACCAGTCCAGAGGCTCTAGTATTGACCTCCTCCTCCCTTAGATTTTTCCTGATCTAGTCATGCAACAGGGCACAAACACAAAGGCTGTGGAGTGGAAACATCCTCCACCTTCTAGGGAGTCTAGATGAAGAGCCTCGACAAATCCTAGAAGCTAGGGAGAAAACAGAGGTCCTGAAGGTGGCACTTCCACACATCTCCCAAGTCCAAAAGTATATCCACATATCCTTCTGCATCCCACCCAGCATGCCCTCCTTCTCAGAAGGCTTTCCTTGCCTCCCTAAATTGTGAAGAAGCCACCCTCTGCCTTATGCTCAGCCTCTTGCAATCAGTCTATGGCTCCCTCCACCAGGTACACTTTGATCCACTAGACTCAGACCAAAGTTCCCTTCAATGGGGAGGGGTGGGGCAAGAGCTTCTTCTCATCCGATGTGTTAAAAAAAAATGCAGCCTAGCTTTGGAGTGTAACTCAAGGATCTTTCCTAGAGGTACCCCATCTACCTCCCTGACCACATGGTTTTACCTGAGGGAAGAGAGCCCAACTCAAAGTAAAAAAAAAATTAATAATAACAATAAAATTAAAAAGAGAGAGAATAAAAAATTGAGCTTTAGGGCACTGAAATCCTGGGGTAGCAAGCTGTGGAAGGAAAATAAACCCTTTCCCTAGTCCCCACATAATACCCTTCTGAGTCAAAATGATCTGGCTAGTTAGAATACTGAATTCCTAAGAGATTATTAGCACTACAGCTCTGGTGCCCCTTGATCCAGACCAAATATTTATATATTAATTTCAGTCTGAATTCCTTTCTCATTTTTCCACACACCTCTCCTCCCTCCCTCATCCAAAGCCTCCCCTCCTTTGGATGGACCCAGAAAGCATAATGCTAAATGAAATAAATCAGACAGAGAAAGATAAACACTGTGTGATCTCACTTTTATATGGAATCTAAAAATCAAAACAAACGAATAAACAGGATAAGACTCATAGATATAAGAAACAAATTATTGGTTATTGGAGGAGGGACAGAGTGGGGCGGGGGGCATGAAATAAGTGAAGGGGATTAAGAGGTACAAACTTCCAGTTACAAAATAAATAAGTCATGGGGATGTAAAGTACAGCATAGGGAATATAGTCAACAATATCAACATAACTTTGCATGGTGACAGATGGTAACTAAACTTGTCATGGGGATCATTTCATAATGTATAAAAATATCAAATCATGTACCCCTGAAATTAATAGGATATTGTCTGTCAATTATACTTCAATAAAAAAACAACAACAACAACCCACAGCCTTTTCTCCTTGCTCCTGCAAGACAGAGCTCCAAGTAACCGTCCTTAGGGAAGTTTTCTCTGTGCCCCAGTCAGCAAGTCTCTATTCCCACCTGCTTCCTCAGCACTGTACTTGCAACCTTATTATTAAGTTTGTAATCTGCTTTGAATTATGTATGCTGTTTGCATGTTTTCTCTCCCACAGACAGTAAACTGCCAGAGGGCAAGGACACTGTGTTTACATCTATTCCCTACAGCACTTGCACAGTATTTTACACATACATGCTCTATAACATTTGCTGAAATCAACCTTGTGGAATGGAGACAAGTTAGCTCTGGCTTAAAATACAAGAGATCCGGGGTGCTTGGGTGGCTCAGTCGGTTAAGCGTCCGACTTCAGCTCTGGTCATGATCTCACAGTTCATGAGTTTAAGTCCCGTATCAGGCTCCGTGTTCACAGCTTGGAGCCTGGAGCCTGCTTTGGATTCTGTGTCTCCCTCTCTCTCTGCTCCTCCCCTGCTTGCATTCTGTCTTTGTCTCTCTCTCAAAAATAAATAAACATTAAAAAAACACTTTTTTTAAATGCAGGATATCCATCAGCTGATGAATGAATAAACAAAATGTGGTATATCCATACAATGGACTACTATATAGGAATAAAAAGGAATAAAGTACTGATACATGCTATTCAACATGGATAAAACTCACAGATATTATGCTAAGTGAAAAAGGCCAGTCACAAAAAAAAAAAAAAAAGCAAAAAACAAAAACACCAAAACAACACATGTTGTATAATCTCCTTTACATGAAATATCTCAAAAGCGGAAAACTATAGAGACAGAGAGCAGAGTAGTGGTTGCCTATTGCTGAGGGGGGTGGGGAAAAAGGAGCGCCTGCTCACAGCAGTGTGCGAGCGCTGCCTTCACAAAGTACCACAAACTGAATGGCTTAAAAAACAAATTTATTATCTCACAGTTCTGGAGGCTAGAAGTCTAAGATCAAGGGGTTGGCTGAGCCATGCTTCCTCTGAAAGTTTTAGGGAAGGATCTGCTCCAGGCCTCTCTCCCAGCTTCTGGTAGTTCCTTGGTTTATTCCATGACCTCAATCTTCACACAGCGTTCTCCCTGTGTGCATGCCTGTGGCCAAATTTCCCCTTTTTATAAGGACACCAGTCATATTGGATTATCCCAGTATGATTTCATTTTAACTGATTAAATCCACAATGACTGTATTTCCAAATAAGGTTGTTCTGAGGTCCTGCTAGGACTTCAACATGTGAATTTCGGGGACACATTCAACCCGTAACACTGCTAATGGCTTCTTTTTGGAGTGATGAATTGTTCAAAAGCTAGGACATGTGGGGTTATACAACTCTAAAAAACATTCAGTTGTATATTTTAAATAGATAAACTATATGGTTTATGAGTTATTTATCAATAAAGCTTTTTTTAAAAAATGGAAGGAGAGTTGGGTTTGAAGAGTGTACCCAAGCTCAAAACTCAACCCATTGGTGAGAGCGTGTGAAAAGTTGGCTCCACAAGGGCTGTAGGATGTAACTTAGAGGGAAGTCAAAGGCAATGTGCGTTTATCCACGTGTTCCACATAAAGTCCCCTGATCCAGTGATTTAAACCTAGAAGGTGATCCTCTAGAAGTACCTTCCAAAGAATACAGGGGCATTCACTTCAGCACTGTTTGTAAAAATGAAAAAAAAGAAGAAACAGCATGAATGCCTATCCATATGGGGTAATTAAGTTAATCGTCGCATCTTTATCATTATTGAATCTGGACAATGGGCATATGGGGATTCATTATATTATTCTACTTCGTAAGCATTTGATAACTTTTCATTATAAGAAATTTACAATTACGCCATATATATACAATTTAATATCACATAGCCATTAAAAATTACCTGATGAAAAATCATCTGATAAATTTACATGGAAATGTGTCTATAATATGCTCTCATATTCTGCTGCATGACTATAAAAAGGTACAGCCTTCGGGGGTAGAAGCTGTGGAGTGAGCGGTACAACTGATCAAAATCCAAACCATTTTAAACGTATATGCTAAATGACCTTGCAACTCTACCTGTAGGTATCAATCCTACAGAAATGCTAGCAAGTGTTCTTAAAGATAATATGTAAGCTAATTACTGCAGCATTACTTGAAATAGCCAGAATTGGAAACCTAACTGTCCATTAATAAGGATATTAATTTTGATCTATCCATTTAGTGGAATCCTATGTCACCATTAAAAAGAATGAGACAGACCTAAAAATATGCTAATATGAAAAGATACTGAAGATAAATAATAAAAAAGCAAATTACAGAATAATATATACAGTATGATCTCATTTATTTTGAAACTCTATTTCTTGTGTAATTTTTTTCTAGAATTTTATTATCAAAGTTTTCAAACACTCCAAAACTTTCTTGTGTAAATTTTTTTAATGATTTGATGATTGTCCATGCTATATTTCCAACTGAAAAAAATTTATAAAACTGAGGATGTAGTATAACCCTATTTGGGTAAATTTACATGGAGATTTACAAAGGGCTTTAAAAAAATCTATGTAAGATACTAAGTTCAGCATCAATGTGCACACGCTGGATGCCGGCTATCGTTGTGACCTTAAGGTAAACAGCTTGATGGTAAAGGGATCCTTAAACTCAAGAATCAACTCCTGACTTCCTCCAAGTGCAGTACTTCCCTTTGCTCTGACAAGGGTCCATCTAAGGCCAACAGGGCAGCTGACAGCTTCCTCCCATTCATTTTACCCCGTGCTCCTGCTGAAGGGCCGCCAGGAGAAATAAGCTTGAGACAAAAGATAACCATGGACATCCTTCCTGGCTACACAGGCAGCCCTGGCTGTGGATCCCTGGAAGGAGATAGAGCCGGAACCGGCAAACAAATCCTGACCTCCATATCGGACAGTTCAGGGTTTTGCCAAGGGAGTGGCTGGGCACTGATTGTGCAGGCACAGAAAAGAGGTACAGTTTGGCTGGCTAGAGAACCCTACAAAGCTGTATTCTTGAGATACAGTTAGGTCAAACTGGGCATGCCTGGAGAGCAGAAGTGAATTTCCTCTCAGGGGCAATGGGTTCTAAGGTCAACTCCTCCAAATTACATTTGGAAACCAACCCAGGGGAATTCCCTCTTACTTCATTCTTAACTGTTTTTCCGACCCTGAGAATTACAAATAATAGCGACTATTTATTACACTTTCATGGTGCACCAGGCCTTGTGCACATCCTCTAAGAGCATTACGTTATTGAACTCACACAACATCCAGCGAGGTGGCCACTATTATTAGCCCCATTAAGTGGATGAGAAAACTGAGACTCAACAAGCTTACATCATCAGTGGGTGCAAAGAGCCAAGCTCTAAATCCATACCATACACTGAAATCCAGATCCTAATCAAGGCCTAGGACAGACAGAAGGAAAGGGAAGAGGTAAGGTAGAATGGGGAAGTAATGCCAGTTCTGAGATAGAACGTATCGAGCAAGGGCAAGGCATCTGAGAAGCAATACAAGGCCATGGCTAAGAGCCTGGGCTTTGAAATCAAACAGATCTAGCTTCACATCCTGGCTCTGCCCTTCCAACCCAGGTGACCTTGAGCAAGTCACACTGTTCCGTGTCTCAAGGTCTCCATCTGCCAAATAAGGCTAATACAGGTACCTACACCTCAGAGTTGTTGTGAGGATTCACTTAGATGAACCACATAGAGACCTCTGAACAGTGCCTGCTATGTAAGTAAGCATCTTTTACATGGTAACAGCTATAATTACCATGGTTGTTGACACCATTATTAATATCTGACCACCATTCCTCAGCCAGAAGTTACCTGAAGGCAGACTGAGCATCAGAGTACATGACCTGGAACTTAGGAAATGCTGATAAGTAATAACCACACAACACTATTTCTCAATATGTTTTTCTCTTGTCGCTTCATGCATGAAGACAGTCACAGGGGCCATGTGCAATGTTACGCATTACCAAGGCGCTTTAGAAAACATTTGTTCTTGATTTTGCATTAATGAAAGTTAGTGTGTATTGAAACCTGCTTGTTATGTGCTAGGCACTGTACTGAGCACCTCCTAATACATTACCACTAAACTCATGAGCCCTGGGTATTCATTTCCTGTGGTTGCTGTATATTACCATAAACTTGGTGGCTTTAAACATTACAGGAAATTTTTCTTTCCTGATTTTGGAGGCCAGAAGAATGAAATCCGTCTTACATGGGAACTGTAGATGAAATCCATCTCAGTCTACAAAGCTACAGTTGGAAACAACATCTCCAACAGGACCACTGAGCCAAAATCAAGGTGACAACAGGCCTGTACTCCCCCTGGGAGATTCCATTCCTTGCCCCATCAAGCTTCCAGTGGCTGCCTGCATTCCATGGCTTGTGGCCACGTTACTCCAGTCTCTACCTCCATGGTTATACACTGCCTTCTCCTGTCTATGATCAAGTCTCCCTCTGCCTCCCTCTTATAAATGTATTTGTGATTTCACTGAGGGCCACCTAGATAATCCAGGATAATCTCCCCTTCTCAAGATCTTTAATTTATTCGCATTTACAAAGACTCTTTTTTTGCCATATAAAGTAACATAGTCTCATGTTCCCAGGATTAGAATGTGAATATGTTGGGGTGGGGAGCAATTTTCAATTTACCTCACCCTGCAATGAAGGTATTAATATCTATTTTCTATGCATGTGGTAGAATATAGTAAGAGGCAGATGGTCCTGAGTTTGGCTCCTGGCTCTGCCTGACATTGGGTAAATTACTTAAACATCCTTACACTTGAGTTTCCTTATTCATAAAATATGAATAACAATAATACCTCCTTCAAAGGGTTGCCATGAGGATTAAATAGAACAGTGTGTGAAGTGTCTCTGCACAGTGACTGGCTCTCAGCACATGCTCACCAAGGACTGAGTATTATTATGAATATAGATAAAGAAAATATTCAGAAGGCAGGTGACTTGCCAAAGGCCACCTAACCGGGAAGTGTCAGTGCCTGGAACTGAATGTGGGTGTCTGTGCACCAAAGCCTGAGTCTGTTCTACTCTATGGATTATGATGTTCTGGGTGTATGGGCTCACTCGCGGCCTTCAGAATCAACACTTCTAGGTTATTTCAATTCCAGATGCTCCCTGATACTCTCTTCTGGCAACTGTATAGCTACCTCCCTTCAGATCAGCTCTCCTAATTACTGAAACTGAATTTATGCAACGGACCCTAAGAAAGCGGTATCAAGTCTCCAGTCATTTAGAAATAATAAAGACGCTGCTTATGTGAGAATTTGGCTTGCAAAAAGATCACATCAGATTGGCTGGCGATCCATTCGGTCTGCAACTCTAGGGGTTCTGGGCAACGTGGGAATTGTAGATGAAATCCATCTCTGTCTACAAAGCTACAACTGGAAACTATAGCTCCAGCAGGACCACAGGTGTCTCTGGGGCAAGGTGCCTAGCGTGATACTTGGAATTTGTATCCGCTTCTGCCTCCGCTGCCTCAGAGTCAACACAGCAGGGTTAATGGAGTTCCTGGTACTTCAGAAAACATTTGAAGAAGACTGCAGACACTTACAGGCAGCTCTCATCAAATTCTGGTGTCCCCGCCCATCCACTCAACCATTTCCTCAGCACCAGCTTCCTTCAGTTATTCAGTCTCAGCTGTGGGGAATGGGGAGCCCAGCTGCATGCCGAGTTTGGAAAAACATTTTGAATACTTTAGATCTGCCAAATACTTGGTTAAAGAACGATATCCTCTAATTTCTTAAGCCATGTGTATTTTAAGTGAAATGTAATCCATATGTCTGTTGACTCATTTAAATGCAACTCAGTGAAGCATGGTTTACCAAGCGGACTGGGATAGCATCTAAGCCTTTCTTAAGCTGGTCTTTGATCCAGGGAAATTGAAGTTTGCCAACAACAAATGAAGCTCCTGACAATAGAGGGTCAGACAGAGCTGTCCTTTATCCTAGATAAGATGTTAAAGTCTACTCTCAACTCAAGAGGAAGCTGGGAAGGTGGAGAGAGCAGAGAGCACAGTGGCCTGGGTGTATTCAGGGTTTTGGTCTGGATCAGCTATATATTTCTCCCAGGCCTCCTTGGAAGGGAAGTGTGGCACTAAGAAGTGCTTAACTAATCCAGCCTGTCTCTTACTGAAAAACTCCTTTCCTGATTGCTAATTCTCCCCTTCTCCAACCCTCCAGTATTATATAATTCAAATAGAATTGAGGGGAAAAAGGAGAAAACTAGGGCACTAGATCACTCCATTAGCAGTGAATGTTAATTTTCCAGGTTGTCACCTCTTTCCCAAGCCACAATCTAAATCTTACCATCATTTGGACTCAAGGAAAGACAGTATACCGAGGAAATTAAGAGTTCCAGAATGTGCTCAAGATACCAGCAAGGAGAAGTGCATGGCCAAAGGTCCTCTGGGCAGAGTGCCCACTAGTTGAGCTACTCATGTGCTTTTGAAGGTGACCTTGTAACCTAGTGATCCTGCCCTTGGGTGCAACCCAATGAGCATCGAGCATCCTGCAAGCTGATTCAACAGTTCAGTGGGCTCTCCTCTTGGGAAAAAGTGCAGAAAGGAGAAGGGGGTGAACCAAAGCCTACATGTCCTGGAGGTGTTCATCTCCCTAGATGCTTACAGCTAAGGAAGAGTCCATTTGATTTCAGCAGATTTTTGTCCAATACAGTTTCTGGGTTGATGAGGCAGTCCTCAGGGAATGGGGGAAATTACATGCAGAAAAATTATTACGGATTTATGACTCAAAATTTTGGGTTGTGAAAATAACAGCCTATAATTTCTTCCCTGTTGTTTCCCTTTTCCTGTTTATGTTGCCTAAACGGTGAGTCCTGAGCTGGAAGTTCAAACTCTACTTCAAGGTCTGTGGTTTTGGGGCACTTGCTTTTATCCCACTGCTTTATTTTCAAGGATGTTTCTTTAACTGGAGAGCAAACTCCCTAAGGAAGGGACTTATTTTCCATTTTTCTAGTTACACCACACCCTTTAAATATGTAGTGAAGGAAAAAGCTCTTAGAGCCCAATGGGGACAAAATCCCCATTTTACAGATGAGAAAATTGAGGCCCAGGAGAGCCAATTGGCTTATTGTTCACCTCTACATCATGTGTCTCTGAGCTCAGTACTCTCTCCACCGGACCGCTATGCCTCAATCGCAAGTAACATTCTCTTAATAACAGCTATGCACCAACATTTGCAAATCATGTGTAGATGTGTGAGTTAATGTAAAAGAACATAATATACACTTTATTGGAGTAGAGTACTACTTCAGACATACAGTTAAGTCTAAATAAACAAGCATGGAACAATGTATATAGTATAATCTCATTTCTGCTCCTCCCTCCCCAACAAAAATAGCAGCCGGTATATGTGCTTCTATGCAACTGTGTTTATGCATATCTGTGCGTGTGTTCTCACACACACAGAAAAGGTCCTGGGTAGGCCCACCAAAGAGTGGATTCACCTTGAGCCTGTGAGGCTCTCGTTCCTTAACTTACCATATTTTGGTATTGCTAAATGTTTTACAATGAGCATGTATTGCTTTTGCAATTAAAAAACCATGAGCAAGAAATAATAGTAGCTGCCATTTACTGAGTATGGAATATAAGCCAGGCACAATGCTGGGCCCTTTACACATACCATCTCATTTCATCCTCCCTATGGCTCATGGCACAGCACTATCATTATACCCTGGATAGGGAAACTGAGACTTAAAGAGAATACACAGTTAGTTAAGTAGCAGAGCCAGGATCTGAACCCAGAACTGTCGAACATGAAAGCCATATTGTGGTTAGCCCTACAATGTCACTCCTTTTCACTTGCACTCTATAAAATATGTGTGTCTCCCATGGGCATACAGCCATTTATCCTGAGTTGCTTCACAGCAGGAAAAGGCTGCCAGTTGTGACGTTATTGAACTAAGGCAACTCTCAGTGTCTGAGCTGAAAGCCTGTTTGCTACACCCCGACTCTCCCGGCCCACCCCCTGCTCCTCCATCCCCACCATTCTTGGAAATCTCTCCATGTGTGAATTCCATTAAAGGCCTGCTCACTGCTATTTTGGGCCATGCATTAGCACATGGGCTTTGACTTGATGGGAGAAGGCCAGACACCTCAGGATGATGAAAAATAAATTAGAAATGTCCTCTCCCTTCCCTCAGAATCCCAGAAGCCCTTGCCCACAGTCCTTGCCCTGGGAGGCCTCAGAATCCAATATGTGGGGAAATGTATGGGGATGGAGGAAGCCTTCATAACCTATCAGGATTTAAACTTGGCTGTTGCTTCTCCTTGGAATTGTCATCTCTTAGCTGTCCACATGGCTCACTTCCTCACCTCCTTTAGGTCTTCACCCCAATATCAAAACACCACCAAAGCCTTTTCTGACCGCCATTCTGAAAAGCACCTCCGTCCTGACCCCTCCTGCCTCCCCCAACTTTGTTTCCTCCATAGCACTTGTCATCGGACATACCACAGCTTGTTTACTTGTGTACTGTTCTTGCCACTAGAATATAAGCTCCATAGGGCAGAACTGTTCTGTTCACCCAGCCATGTCCCCAGTACCAACACTGGTGCCTGCAATGCTGCAGGTACATAATAGATGCATGACAGTGAATGAATCGGTGGGGGATATGAAGAACCAGAGACTGAGAAGTCACCAGGCATAGGGCCTAGCTTCCCCTCAAATATCACGGGATTACAAAAACTTTAACACAGCAATTTGAAAAATCAGAAAAGCATCATTCCCCCACTTCCCCCAGCTCCCCTTCCCCCCCCCCCCCCAGCTGTTTTGAATCCAGATTCACAAGCACCATGAATGAGAAGGCTTTGGGAAATAAACACACTAGGAAGTCGTGTGCAGTTAGAGTTCCGCTTGCTAACACATGTTCAAAAACAAAAAACCCAATTTGGACGAAAATAGCAGGAAGCTGTCCCCTAGGGATACCTGGTGAGGTCATATTGTTTGGCTCTGCTGCTTCCATTTTTGTCAAGCCTCCTGCCTTCTGCCAACTCAAGGAGGCCAGGAACCACATCCAGCACCCCCCCCCCCCGCCCCCACCCCTGCTGTTCACTGGGAAACCAAAGAGCTGCCTGGAGTAGCAGACAGTAGAGCTGTGTGCCAGGCTCTCCTCTGGAACCTCTCAGTGTGGGACAATAAAAATCACAACAGTGGTTGATCACCATGTGTTTTATAAGCACTTCATGAGCACCACCTCATTCAGTCCTCACAATCACCCTAAGAAGTTAGTCACCGTCACATTCTGCATTTTATAGATAAGGGCACTGAGTTTCCAAAAGTGGCAACAATTTGCCCCAGGTTACACAGCTCGTAAGCTGAACCTGGATTTCTGTGACTCTAGAACCAAGCCAAGAACACAAATGATCCTACTTTCACCTCTCTCATTTACTTGCTGTGTGACCTTAGACAAGTGCCTAACCCTCTCTGATTCAAAGTTTCTACAACCACACATAAGACGGTTGCACTCAGTGTTTTTCTAAGATGTCTTTCTGCTCTAACTTCCAATGACCTCTTGCACAGGTTCCAAAACATGAGGGAAGGATGACTCCTGGGATCCCATTTACCCATGACATCACCCCCATCACTTGTACTATCCAGAGGAAGTTGAAGGCCCAAATGCTTCACTTGGGGCCAAATGGGACAGATGAGGCTCAGGTGGCAATAGCAAATATTCAGACTAGAGCTGGAAGGCTGGGGTCACGGGAAGCTAAAGCAGGCTCCCGAGAGACAGTCAAGAACAGACCCTCTGAAGGCATTTCCTGCAGGACTAAAGGAAGACAATGCAAGGAGAAATCCCAGTCATGCAGAGCCTATGCCTTCTGAGGACATAGCCAGCCAAATCTGCTCCAGGAAAATGGGACAAAAGGAACCCATTCTTGGGGTGGTTTCACTGTAGGAGGAAAGTAGCAAAAATGTTTGAGTTGCCCATCTGTTTAGCTTCCCAAAGGCCACCATATATATACTGGAGACAGAGGAAAGGTGTGGATGAAGTCCATTACTGTACATGCTGCTTAAGGCATACATTTGCCACACTTCCAATACCACTCACCCTCCTTTGCAAGTGTCCAAAGCCCAAATTTGGAATAATTTATATTCTTGCTTTCCACCCAAGCTCAGCAGCCATTCCCATCCTTCTGGATACGGGAAGGTCCCTATCCATCCCTTTCTTGGCAGTGATGCGTTTGATTACTCATCTGCTTCTAGGGGACTCAAGAGGCTGCCAAGAGGAGGCAGGCAGTTCCCTGAGCCATTCAGCCTTATCTGTGAGGTCTGTGAGGCAGAACTGGTTAGTGGGAAAACACCAAAGGCCTCAGCATCCCCCAGCCAAGTGAGCAGAGCTCTCCAGTGGCCAAGCAGATTGGGAATGTCGAAAAAGCAGCCATGCTTTATGTCTATTCACCTGCTCAATAACATGAATCAAGATACAACTGCACTTGATGGCAAATCAATGTGGAAATATTCCTGAGCCAGGCAGCCACCCAAGATGAATGAGGTTAGAAAGATGGAAGAATCAGCCTGATTAAGCCAGGGGACTGCTGACCATGCCCTTATTGGCAGAATCTCAGACTTAGCTGACCCAGAACAGATGGAGCAGCCCGCGTGTGAGGTGCAAAATCCCAGAACACTCCACCCTGCCTCTCTGCTCTCTGCTGTTTTCCTCTAATCTCCTTCACTTCCTGCCATGCGCTGTGCTGGAGCTAGTAAGACAGCTGCCAAAGTGCTCCAGTCCATCCCTCCCTTTGTCTCTCTCTCTCTCTCTCTCTCTCTCTCTCTCACACACACACACACACACACACACACACACACGCCCCTGTGAGCCTGCAGTGAACTCTAAGAGCCCCGGAAATACAACCAGAGGAAATTCAAGGAAGACGTTAAACGGTCCAGTAATTTCACAGCAAATCAAGAGACTGTGGATATGCTGTCTTTGCAAGACATTCCCTACAAAGGAACCACAGATTGGGAGCCTGGGTCACTTAACAAACTGCTTCTTTCCAAAACAATGGCACCTGCATCCGGCGTTGACAGGGAAGTGAATTGTTTCATTTTAGACAAGGAAGAGTCCACTTACTCATTCTTCTTTAGGTCCACGATCAATTCTTGCCCCTCAGCCATTACCCTGAGCTCAGCTTTGAGTGGATGCTAGAAGCAACAACAAAAGAATGTCAGTTCCTAAAAGCAGGGACAAGGCTCCCAGGAACAGACACAGGATCCAGCACAGTGCTCTCACATTGATCCACAGGAAGTGAACGAGAAAGGGTCAATTGCACTTCCAGCCCAAACATGAAATTACTTCAATCCCCGCAGGACCCAATTCCCCTCCCCCATCCACCTCTCTTCAAACACAAAGGAAAGAAACTTCAAGCTGAGATGTGATGGAAGTGCTCACGTACAGGTCTGGGAAAGGCAAACACCCAACAACAAAATCTTCAGTAGTAAATTCTGTGTAGAGTCACATCTGGATTCAAGTGCTAGCTCTGAGCTCTGACACTGTAGTTGTGCCAACCTGGGCGTGTTCCTGAACCTCCCACTAGCTCAGTTTCCTCATTTATAAAATAGAGATAATAATAGTCATCCTTATGGGAACCTTGTAGGGATAAAGTGACACAGTAAATGTAAAAACTTTGTCTCAGGGCCTGGCACACTGAAAGCCCCTGATACATGTTGGCTATTATCTAAAATACCAGGAGAACTCTCTTCATAGTGAGTTCTTATTTTATGTTATTTTGGCTCTTGGTTTGGATGCCCCACTCACCCACCCATTTCAGAGGAGACAACTAGAAGAGCCTCTAACTAAGGTTTTATAAGATACATTTTAAGCACATAAGAACTTATAGATAGCCAAATTAGCAACACACTCAGAATAAATTATTTGAGATATCATGGCCAATAAGCGCGCACACACACACACACACACACACACACACACAAACATGTTCAACATCACTGGTAACTGCTCCCGCCAAAAAATAAAATTTTTTAAAGATACATTTTAAAAAATCACAGTGACAAATATTTTTTAGGACCCACAAATCACAAGGCAGTGGGGCATAATGAAAAATGGGCACTCTCGTACCCTACCAGTGAGAATTTAAATTGATACAAACTCACTGGGAAATAATTTGAAAGTTGGACCAAGAGTTTTTGAATGTTTAGACCCTCTGACTCAGTAAAATTCTATATTAAAAGAGCAAATGGAAGCACAAGTAAAGTTTTATATACAAGGATACTCATTACCTACAATAAGGATTAATGAAATATGACTTGAATGTCCAATAATAGAATGGTTACATAAATTATAATCAATCATATGGCAAAACACTAGACAGTCATTAAAAATGACTTTAAATAATTTTTAAACTATCAAGAAAGTACACATGATAATTATTAAGTACACAAAGGCTCAAAACAACACTGTTTATTTTATTTTATTTAAATATGCTTTTGTAGAGAGAAATATATCAAAAGGTTACCACAGTTACTTCTCAGCAATAGGATCATGGGTTAATTTTATTTTCTTTGTGCATCTTTCCATGTTTTTAGAATTGCTTTTATATTTTACGTGATGGGCTTTTAATCTGTTTTTACCTTATTATCATGGAAAATTTCAAAGAAATTAAAAATTCAAGTCATAATAAGCTTCCATGCTTCAACAATTCAACTTAAGGTGGTTGAACTTATTTCAAAGGAAAAAAATTGTTTATTTGAAATGAGATATTTACATATTTAAACATATCAAAAACAGGACCAAGGGCACCTGAGTAGCTCAGTCAGTTAAGCAGTTAAGCGTCCAACTCACGATCTCACGGTTGTGAGATCAAGCCCTGAGTCAAGCTTCACATTGACCACATGGAACCTGCTTGGGATTCTCTCTCCCTGTCCTCTCTCTCTCTTTCTGCCCTTCCCCCACTCATGCATATGCTCGCTCGCTCTCTCTCTCTCTCTCTCAAAATTAAATAAACTTAAAAAAAAAAAAAAACAGGATCAATTCTTTGGTGTGCTTTAAATGCACATTCTCTAAGTTGGGACCAAGGAACTGAGAAACTCTTGAAGTCTTTTTTCAATCCACAGAAGCTCTTGATAGAGTGGAGCTTCTGTCCCTTTTAAGGTTGATCTCAAAGCTTAGTTTCAGCATCTGAGAAAGTGGGCCAACTGCTTTGCCACCTCTGGTTGGGGACCTTCCTCTGCCAAGTACATTCCTCTTCTCATTTGCCCCAAACTGCATCTGCCGTTAGGGTCCTGGGCATCCCTGGGACAGTCACACCACCAAGGGCTCTGATGAGATCTGAACGTTCTGATACAGGAAGCTTGGGCAACCCTGTCCTTTGCTATTTTTGCACTAATTCATCCTACTGACTTCTCTTAAAAAGGGACATTTCAAAATCATGGGGAGAGGAAGCTAGGTGGATGTTTGCACAATAACTTCACTACGGGATCCACATCTCTGTTTCTGATGCCCTGATGCAGCTCTGTTAACACCCATTCTGGTTGCCGATCCTTTGCCGCTTTACTCTGGGATGTTCCAGAGCAAGAACCCTGCCCAATGACACTAAGCATCAGGACACAGTCCCAAGTGGGCATTTGAGGAAAAGTACACACCAACAGAGCTGTAGCAATTCCCTCATTCAAGGAGTAGACGGCCATGTGACAGTCCAGACAAAAAAGGCAAGTTGACACACATCTAAGCACTGTCACGTCTCCTCCAAAGAGACACAAGCTGCAACATGAGTACGAGTATTTATAAGTGGGTACTCCAAAAATATTTCCCTCTGGTTTGGAAGATGCTCAGACACTGATATTTATACTTCCTGCAGGAAAGGGTTAAAATTCCCTTCTCTTTAGAGGTAGATTAAATAAATAAAATAAATATAAATAAATAAACAAACAAATAAATAAATAAGTAAATATATCTTCAGCTCCATAGGGTATCAGAAATCTGTCCTGTGTATGTGCAGCCCCCATACGATCTGGTACAATATTTAGTATACAGTGAATGTTCAATGAATGTTTGATGAATGAATTACATAAATGAGAATAAGAGGCCTGAGTGAAACCTACCTTCTACTCTCTCTCTCTCTGACATTCATTCATTTGTTCATTCAATGGATACTTATGGCACAGGGCACTGTGCCGACTAATCCTACAAAATATTTTGACCCAGATTCAGGGCAGACAATGGCTAGGAATAAAGACAGGATCTAGAGCTCCACTTTGTTTCCCAGGCCCTTCCTGAAGATGCTAGGCATCCCACATCTAAAAGGAACACAGAACCTCTACAAAAAGTATCGGATCCATTCCTTGAGCAATAATGGATAAATTGGACTATCCAAGATCCTGTTTTTTAAAAATAACCTGCTCTAGGATAGCCATCCATCAATCTGTCTAGACTTTCCCTGAAGCTATTTTTAGCCTTTCCTACTTTTTGATGAAATGAATTCCATGCATTTATTGTCTTTAGGATAAAATGTTACTTACTTTCATTTCTCCTAAAATTTTTGCAGGAAGTTCCCTTAATAAATTCAAACTGAAGCATTTTTGGACATGTCTGTATTACTCTAGCCATAACTTCAAGGATTCCAAGCATTTCTCCACCCCCAGCCCCCATTTACCTTTCCAGACTCAAAAGCCACAAAGTCTGAAGTCTTTCCTGCTTTTATATGCTGCCCAATAAATCATGAGCCCAAAGGACCTTATTAACTCTCCCTTCTCCACAGTCCTCTTTCTTCCTATCCCCTCTAAGCCCTATTTTATAAATGAGGAAACTGAAGTTCAGAAAGTAGAAAGTCCCATAGCTGGTTACTGGCACGCAGCAATCATGTCTTACTTTCTAGCCCTTTCATGACTCACTTGAACTATAAAGACCAGAACCACAAAGAATATCCTAGATGTACAGGTCCTCTCTGCATAACAGGATAATATATTCTGTCTTGCTCCCAATCCCCTTGAGAAAGCCTGTGCATTTTTCTGGTGTTATGGCCCAAGGAGCCCTACTGCATTTTAAGATGTATTTCCCAGTACTAGATCCCTCCCTGACTCTTAAAAATAGCTTGAATTATTATTTTTCTCTTCAAGTAAATTATGTCATCAATAAAATAAAGCATGTATATATAGACAAAATATAGCAATGACAATATTTAATCAATTCCATTTGAGAGATGGTGATTTTTGTGACTATTTGCACTTAGCTTGTGTCAGCATCAATAATTTTCATTTCCTCAACTAATAGCATTTGAAAGTGTTCTACAAGTTTGTCACACAATGAAGGAAAGTCCCATCTGGGATTTTCAAAACCAATACACAGAGAGGATGTAGAGTGGGTCAGAAACAGAACTTATAATGATGACTGGGCTTCCAGGAACATTAAGAAGGTGGCCCACCACTTCACAGAATGGAGCTGTCAGCTCCTGCCTTTGAAAATAAGATATTTTGGGGTCTTACCTTTTCTTTCGTGGGGTTTTCTGCAACCTTCCACTGAGGTATTATTAGTTCATGCTGCAGTTGGGGGCTGCCTTCCCCGTTTTCTCCTGCCAATACAGGATGCACAACCATTGGTATCCCAGGAGTTTGCACCCTAGCTAAGCTAGGCATGCATTGCCAACCGGAAAGAACACCTTATTGGGTCATTAGGAGACCTGCTGGATGCCAGGCTCTTGGCACTTCCTATGAGTGAAGCACTCTGCTAGTTGTTGGCCATATAGTGGTACACAGGGCTTACCAAGGTCTCTGTACTCCCCACAGTTTACTTTCTAGAGGTGAGAGATGCACAATCCACAAATATTCTCAAATGGTCCAACAGGGTCATAAAATAAAGAGACACTGAAGAGGAAGTGCCTATTTTAGACAGGTTGATCAGCAAAGATGGCATTTAAGATCTGAGAGACCAGAAGGCAGCCATGCAAAGATCTGGGGGAAGAGTGCCCCAGGGAGAGGGGCTAGCAAGAGCAATCAATGGTCATGCGTGAGCAGAAGTGGACTTGGCCCATTTAAGGAGCAAGCAGAAGGTAGAGGTAGAATCTAGTAAATGAGTGGGGAAGTTGGTAGGAGATGTGGTTGATTGGTAGGAGATTTACTAGGTAGAATCTAGTCAATGAGTAGCAAAGTTGGTAGGAGATGTGGTCAGCAAGAGAGCCACAGGTCTGTATCACAGAAGCCATGGAAAGTGTCTGGATTTTATTATAAATAGACTTGGAGGGGCACCTGGGTGGCCCTGGGTTAAGCATCCAACTCTTGATTTCAGCTCAGATCATGATCTCATGGTTCACAAGATGGAGTCCCTAATGGGGCTCTGCACTGACAGTGCAGAGCCTGCTTGGGAATTCTCTCTTTCTCCTTCTCTCTCTGCCCCTCCCCAACTCACACATGCAGTCGCGCGTGCGCTCTCTCTCTCTCTCTCTCTCTCTCTCTCTGTCCGTCTCTCTCTCAAAATAAACAGATCAGTAGGCACTGGAGTGTTTAGACACAGAGCAATATGATCTGTATTCAGTTTTTAAAAGATCATTCTGCCAGCTGGGTGGAGATGGGGGGTATGGTGGGGGAGGGTGTGGGAGTGAGAGTAGAAGCAAGATGGCCAGGCTGGAGACCTGGTGAGTGATGATGGTGGCTCAGACTAAAATGACCTCAGTGGAGAAGAATGAAGTGGTCGGATTCTGGGTATGTTCAGAATCATGGGTCAGATTCAGGCCCACGGGTGATTCCCACTGAGCTTCAGCTTGCTCATCTGTAAAATGAAGACCATGATACCTGCCTGCCTATGTCACAGCGTTACTGGGGAGAGTCACCGTGAAATTGCTCCCAGAACCACAAAGCATCGTGGCATTACCTTGAGCTTCCTAATGGCAAGTTTGCATTTGCAGATCACTTCCTACTTTCCAAATCACTATCACCACTTGGTTCTCCTTCATCCTCAAGACAAGATAAGCAGCAGGATTCCCATTTTGCAAAAAAAGGTGAATTGAAACTTGTTTGAGGAGAGATTTGTTCTAGGCACTGCAGACCTCACTTTTGCAGATAACCTCGATAAACTGGTAGTTTCCCGAAACCTAAACAAATTAGTCTCCACAAGAATAGGTTAAATCCATAGGACTCCTGGGGTGGGGGACCTAGATTTTGGAAGACTCCAAAAATCTATTCTTTCTAAACCAACCACATCAATCACATAGAATACAATGAGCGATATGAAAGATAGCCACAGCTGTTCTGTTAGAGTGGCAAAATTATGAGTGATTGATGTTCCTTTCAGATTACTGATATAGTGTATTCTCAATCAAAATATATCTGAAAAAATAATCTCATTAGACTAGCATTAGAATCGTCATACTGGTAAAAATCAGAAGCAATGCATTCATTTACTCATGTTTTCTGAATGCTTAACTATTTACCAAGTACTATGCTAGGTGCTTGATATTCACGGGGAAACCAGAGGCATAGTCCCTGCTCCAGTGGCTCTCATAAGTCTGGATTCTTTGCAACAAAAAGGAATTATACGATATTTAATGGAATATTTAAAGGAATGAAATTATCTTTATGATTGCAAAAAAAAATGCTGAAAGCAAGTCTAAATAATAGAGGAACACAGTATATCTTAAGAAAAATTGTTCAAAACTTGCAAATGAGGCAAAAAGCAAGCAGGATGTCCTTTCAATGTCACACTGGAGCACTATTTAACAGGCCCTCTCATACATCACCAAATTTTTCTAGGGGAATGGACATTTGTTTGACTTTTTTTTTTTAATTTACAATGAATTAAAAAACCATACTCTGTGAACTTACCATGTTAACTGTAAATTTTTGTCTGGTAGAGAGGCAAATGACTTTAGTATGGGAGAAAGATAACTAAGGATTATGGTTGTTTCCCTGGATGGGGCATTGACCACTTTTACATCTGTCCCAGCACATGATTTCAACAATTCCTGGATACCTGCACCACCCCTGTTCCTCTAATGCTTTCAACCAGCTACACCATCCTACTCGTCGCCTCGTTAATGAATTGAAGGAATCTTTACCACCCATTCATCCTATATTTGTAGGAGTCATGTTTTTAACTTTTTGAAGATTACACTTCTGCGATTTCTTGATATAATCTATAGTCATTAAAGTCATGTTTTTGCAGAATGTAACGATGTGGCAAACGCTCACACTGTGAAGTGAAGAATGCAAGACACAAAACTGTGCATATGGTATGGTTCCAATTTTATCGATATATATTTATAGGAACACACACACAAAGACTGGAGAAAGGAGGAGAGACTAGGAAAGCAGCGGAAAGAAGCCAAAAGCAGAAAAACAGTGGGAAAAGAGAAAGAGGGAGAGGAAGGCAAGCCAGGGAGAGGACCGGCTGTTTTCTGCCTGCTCTGGGTCTCCCGGACCCCCACCACCTCCCGGGGTGCACAACGTGGGAACAAAGCCCGGGCTCCCAGGCTGAGGGACAGCGGGGGAACAGCCCCGCGGAGTTGCAGTGGGCGACTCCCACGTCCTCCGGCCACCCAGCCCACCCATCTCCATCCTCACCCAGCGCCCCCGCACCCCGCCACTTACTTCTGGTCCACGCCGGCAGGGCGAGCGCCAGCAGGCAGAGCCGGACGGCGCCCACGCCCCCGGGCATGGTGGCAGCGGCCCCTCGCGCGCTCGGCGCTCACAAGCACGCGGCCATGCCAGCCCCCCGGCCAGGCGGCGGCGCGTCTGGAACCCACTGCTCTCCCAGCGCCTCCCAGCCCGGCTCCCAGCCATCGGCGACGACGCTCCGCCCTCAGCTCCGCAGGGCTCCGCCGCGGGGTGGAGGAGGGGACGCGCCCGCCAGGAGGGGGCGGAGGGACCGCGGAGGAGGAGCCTGGGGGACCCCTGGGCAGCCCGGTCGGCTCAGGTAATGGTCCGGGGGGAGGGAGGGTCGGAGCCCGAGGAGGGGCAGGCTTCACGGTGGGCAAGGCCTAGGGAGGGTCGGGGGTCTCGGGCTTCTAGGAGTTAAAACTGGACCCCTGTCTGCACAAGGGTCCGTTTCCTCTGTCCCACACTGTGCTAAGACGTCTTGGGTGACACCCAGAGGCTACTCACCCAGCACCGTGCCCTAGAGGCCGCCGCCACTCTAGGAGGCAGGCTCTGAAAGAGTTAACCGAATCACCGAGCACAAAGAACTAAGTGCTATATGGAGTTGTTTTCTTAGCAGGACACAAATCTAGGAGCCATTCCTCTGACTGGGAGGAGGGGGGTGTCGGAGAGAGGATTCCCAGAAGAGAAGACATCTGAGCTCCGGAGGAGGAGAAATGGAGCACCACGCAGAGAAAACGGAATAGATAAATGTACTAGGGCGGGAAAGCCCACGGGCTGTATTTGGGGAAAAACCGAAATTAGCTATAGTTAGGAGTTAGGCCTTTGGACAGAAATGAAGGGAGATGAGCCTCCAAAATAATAATAAGGACCTCACTTACTGAGGACCTACTCTCTGTTCAAGTAAGAAGAAAAAAAAAAAAGTAACTAAACTGGATACAGCCCTTACCAAGTGCCAGACACTGTCCTCACCACTTTACATGCATTAACTTAATTAATTAATTAACTAATCTAGGAAGAGAACTACTTGTATCGTCCTTTAAAATGTGCCAGGGACTCTGCACATCATCTTTCAGTTAGCCCAGTAATACCCTGGGCTAACGCTTATCCTGTTTTAGAGATGGGAAAACTAAATCTGAGGGGCCAAGTAATGTGTGCAAGGTCACACAGCTAATGTCAGAGTCTGGATTCAAGCCCACATGTGTATAACTCCAGAGTCTGATGCAGCATACCTTATTTTATAGATGGGTAACTGATAACCAGAGGGAAGTGGCTTGCCCAAGATCCCTTGGCAAGGTTTGGCAAAGCCTTGTTCTAGAAACCAAGCCTCAGACCTCTTGTTATCTGTTCCTTGACAGCACCTCTTTCTTCAGACCCAGGTTTGTACAACTCAACAAAATACTCTGTATTGGGAAGGTGATGAGTAGGTAGGTCTATCAAAACCATTAGGTACCCATGGGATAAATAAAATATATGGTCTTGCCATTGATGTATTTTTTAAGTTTATTTATTTAATTATTGAGTGAGAGAGAATGAGAGCAGGGTAGGGGCAGAGAGAGAGAGGGAGAGAGAGAGAATCCCAAGCAGGCTTTACACTGTCAGTGTGGAGCCCCACTCCAGACTTGATCCCATGAACTGAAAGGCGAGATCAGGACCCGAGCCCAAATCAAGAGTCAGATGCTTAACTGACTGAGCCACCCAGGCACCCCAGCCATTGATGTATTTAGAGGCTATAATCATCTGCTTGAGCTGCCGTAACAAAATACCTCGGACTGGGTGGATTGACACTTTTTTCACAGTTCTGGGGGCTAGAAGTTCAAGATAAAGATGGTGGCTTGGTTGTTTTCCATAAGATCTTTCTTCCCAGCCTGTAGAAGGCCACCTTCTCACTGAGTCCTCACATGGTGTCTTCTCTCCTTGTGTGAAGAGACCAAGCTCTTCTCTCTTCTCCTTCTTATAAGGACACTAATCCCATCAGGTCAGAGCCCCATCCTTATGATCTCAATTAATCTTTATTACCTCTTTATAGGCCCTGTCTCCAAAGAGTCACTCTGATAGTTGGGCTTCAGTATATGAATTTGACAGAGACACAGTTCAGTCCTTAATATTCTTTCCTTTGACCCCTCCAAAATCCATGTGCTCATTGTACACAAAATACATTCATACCATCCCAACAATCCCCAAAGTCTTAACCCATTCAAGCATCAGTTCCAAGTTCAAAGTCTTATCGAAGTATCACCTAAATCAGATATGGGTGAGGCTCCAAGTATGACCTATCCTGAGGCAAAATTCTTCTCTACCTAGATACCAGACAAGTTCCATGCTTCCAAAATACAGGTATAGGATAGATATTACCATTCCAAAAGGGGGAAATCAACAGGAAGGAAGGGGTGATAGGTCCCAGACAAATTCAAAACCTAGCAAGGAAAATTCCACTAAGTCTTAAAGCTCTAGAATAATCCTCTCGAGGAATGCTCTGCCTTCTGGACCCACTTGGTCAGTAGTGTCATCCTCACTAGGCAGTAGCCTTGCCTCCTCTGCTGGGGGCAGAGCCCCACCCTGTGGCTTTTTGCTGTAGCCCTGCCCCTGAGGCACTAAGCAGGGACAGCCCAGAGCCCTGAAACCAAGAGGAGGCCTACCCTCTGAAACCCAGAAATAAATAGTCTTGCTCTCTGGGCTGTATGCTTTAGGCATATAGTGGGAATGGCAGCCCTGATGATCTGTGAATCACCTTCAGGGTCAATCCTCTTTTCTTAAAGGATAAAGCATATTCACAGCCAAATAGCTTTATTATCCTGTCCTGTAGAATCCCAGAAATCCAATAGCCTTCCTTTATTTTATCCCATCTCTGTTCCCTTTGGCCCAAACTGACAATGTCTGTGCTGGTATAAATCCCATCTCTATTCTTGGTTTCTGCTGAGATGGCTGATACACTGCATGGGTGACCTCCTTATAGAGTGATTTGCCAGACACACCCTAGAACATGCACTCTTGTTTTGTGCAACATGGATGGGCTGAGAATTTTGCAAATCTTCACACTCTGGTTTGTTTTTGCTTACCAATCCCTTCCATTTGCCTCTCTCATTTGCCTCATGTTTTACTATAAACAGCAAGGAGAAACCAGGCCACACCTTCAACACTTTGCTTAGGAATCTCTTTAGCTAAATTTCCAAGTTCATCACTTGCAATTTCTACTTTCCATGAAACACTAGAACACGATTTAGCCAAGTTCTTTGCTGCTTCCTGATAAGGATCATCTTTCTCCAGTTTCCATTCCCATGTTTTGCATTTCCATCTGAAGCCTCACCAGAATAACCTTTAATGTTCACAGTTCTACCAACATTCTGTCCATGATGATATGTGTCTTCTCTAAAATAAGAGATGCTTTCTTTAATAGCTCTTCTCGTTCCTTCCTCAGCCCTCACCAGAATTGCCTTTAACATTCAATTTCTACCAACCGTCCCTTCAAGGCAACCTAGGATTTTTTTTTTCTAGCATGCACCCCACAGCTTATCCAGTCTCTCCCTATTACCCAGTTCCAGAAACAATTTCCACATTTTTTAGGCAAACCACCCCCCTCCCCACACTTCTTCCCCGCCCCCCCCCCCCCTCACTTCTCGATACCAGAATCTGTATTAGTCTGCTAGGGCTGCCATAGCAGAATACCACAAATGCGGTGACTTAAACAACACGAATTTATTTTCTCACAGTTCTGGAAGCTGGAAGTCCACAATCAGTGTGTCAGCGAGGTTGGTTTCTGGTGAGGTCTCTTTTCCTTGCTTGTAGACAACCCCCTTCTGCTGTGTCCTGACATGGCTATTTCTCTGTGCGTGTGCAGAGAGCTCTGGTCTTCCTCTTCTTATAAGGGCACTAATCTTAGGAGATCAGGGCCCTACCCTTATGACTTCTTTTAACCTTTATTACCCCCTTATAGGCCCTGTCTCCAAATATAGTAACATTGCAGGTCAGGGCTCCAACATATGAATGGGTGATGTGGGTTTGGGGGGTGGGGAGACATAATTCAGTTTGTAACAAGGGCTTTTACCCTAGAAGCATGAGAGTAGAATTCTAGTCCCAGCTCTCTCCAACCAGCTCTGTAACTTTGGGTAAGTCACTTCTTTCTGTGCCTCAGTTTCTAACCAATGACCTGAGAATGGTAATGGCTGTTCCAACCCATTCACCCAGGAGCTATGAGAACGCTTGACGAAATGGTGGTGAAGGTGCTGCCCAGTGAAAAACACTGAGGTGCCAAGTCTCACTGATTCTATGGGCAATATACTTGCAAAAGGTATACAAAGTCTGTACATGAAATTTGCTTCCATTTGCTGGCACTCAGTGATCAATATTTAACCATCATGGGCCCCTGACAACTGGAAAGTAGCTCACAAAAGAAAAAGTCAAGTGGTTACTGCACTGACCAAGTACTGAGAAAGTTCCCAATTCTGTCTCTCATCACCCCCTCAACTCCATACTTATACACAGAAACAAACATACAAATGACTTTTGACCCCATGGAAGCCTTTCCATTTATTTGTAAAGAATGTATTTGTATTTGTAAAGAATACTACATCTCTATGTAATCTTTAAAATATTCTTGACATTTAACCTAGTAATTACATTTCTGGGAAACTATCCTAAAAAAATAATCTGCAAGATTTATGGACTAGAATGTTAATAGTGGTGTTATTTATAATAGTAAAAATATTGGAAATTACCTAAATATCCAACTGTGAAGGAATAGTTAATAAATTGTAGAGTATCTATACGATAGATTAGTATACATTCATTTAAAATAGCGTTTACAGGGGCGCCTGGGTGGCGCAGTCGGTTAAGCGTCCGACTTCAGCCAGGTCACGATCTCGCGGTCCGTGAGTTCGAGCCCCACGTCAGGCTCTGGGCTGATGGCTCAGAGCCTGGAGCCTGTTTCCGATTCTGTGTCTCCCTCTCTCTCTGCCCCTCCCCCATTCATGCTCTGTCTCTCTCTGTCCCAAAAATAAATAAACGTTGAAAAAAAAAATTAAAAAAAAAAAAAATAAAATAAAATAAAATAGCATTTACAAAGAGTTTATGTTCTGATTTTAAGTGAAAAAAAGCAGGGTCCAAAATTACATTTAAGTTTTATCTCAGCTATGTAAATAAAAGACATTTCTTAAAAAGACTAGAAGGAAATGTGCCAAAATGCTAGAGTATTTGCCTCTAGGTGGTGAGACTATGGGTGGATGAAGGTTTATTTGTTTGTTTTTTGCATTTTGTTTATCTTTTTTTTTTTTTTGCTTCTTCCATTTTTTTTTTTTTTTAATTTTTTTTTTCAACGTTTATTTATTTTTGGGACAGAGAGAGACAGAGGATGAACGGGGGAAGGGCAGAGAGAGAGGGAGACACAGAATTGGAAACAGGCTCCAGGCTCTGAGCCATCAGCCCAGAGCCTGACGCGGGGCTCGAACTCACAGACCGCAAGATCGTGACCTGGCTGAAGTCGGACGCTTAACCGACTGCGCCACCCAGGCGCCCCATCATTTTTTATAATTACATATTATTTTAGTAATGGGGGTGGACGGGTTAAATGGTAAACACAGGAAAGGATCACAAGAGGAATAGTGGTTTACCCTGGTGTCTTACACAGAGAGTTTTGCATGCTTGACTCTCTCCTCCAATGTAAGGGAAACTGAGGCAGAGTTAGAGCAACCGGTTCCAAATTTTGGGAGTCCAAGTGACCCAGGTCACTGTTTCTCTGTAGCCACAGTATACTGTCATGTTTAGGAGGTGACCATCATACCAGGGTTTAAATCCCTGTGCTACCCTTTACAACTGTGTGACCATGGGAAAATAAACTTTCCTATGACTTTGTTGCCTTATCTATAAAGGACAGTGATAATGATGGTTCCTAGATCACAGGGTTTTTGTGAGGCTTAAATGGTTGCTTAGAATAACACCTCTCACGTAGTAAGCAGTCAATAAGTGCTAGTTTTTATTATCCTCATTCTACTGCTATTAAGTACAGGGGTGAGGAGTGTATAATGCTTAGCTTGTGCTTTTAATTGTGTGATGTGTGAAGAGTCTAATTATATACTGATTCTTTAATTATTATCAAAGATAATGATCCTGTTATACTGTAATTTTCTTTTTCTTACCCCACTCCCACTACATTGTGAGCCTTTTGTGAATAGGAGGTATACCTTGTTCTTCTTTTGTCCCACCAGCATTTAGAAGGTATCATAAATGTTTAATTAGATAAATTATAAATTAAATAATTAATTGTTATTATTTCATTCGGGCTCAGCACACTTCCAAGTTGCTCTTAGGAGAATTTTCTTCACTGGCCCTTACTATGGGAATAATGTTGGCCCAGTGACAACTTTGCCTTGTAAACCATTTTTCCAGCAACTAGCTCTTTTTTTAAAGTCCAGTTTTGGTATAATTTACATAATTAATAGTCTCCATTTTTTTTAGTGTACATGACTATGAATTTTGATAAATGCATACGGTTTGAACAACCACTTCTGCAATTAGGATCGCCCCCAAAACTTCACTCCTGCTTCCTATCACTCCCAACTACTAGCAATCATTGATTGGCTTTCTGTCCTTTTAGCATTACCTTTTCCAGAATGCCACATAAATGGAACCATACAGAATTTAGCTTTTTGAGTCTGGCTTCTTTCATCCAGCATAATGTATTTAAGATTCATCCACGTTGTTGCATGTATCAATAGTTGCCACCTTTTTATTGTTCAGTAATATTCCATTGTGTGGATATACCACAGTTAGTTTATCCATTCACCTGTTGAATGACATTGGGTGTTTCCAGTTTTTGACACTTATGAATGAAGTCACTATAAATATTCAAGTTTTACGTGAACCTATGTTTTCATTTCTCTAGGGTTAATAATTAGGAGTGAAATTTCTAGGTCTTGTGGTTAAATATGTTTCACTTCATAAGAAACTACAAAAAAGTACTTTTAAAAGTGGTTGTACGGTGTTGCATTCCTCCCAGCAATACATGAGAGTTCCAATTGGTCCACATCCTTGGCAGGACTTAGTATTGTCAGTTCTTTTGATTTTAGCCATTTTAATATATGTGTTGTTTCCCAGCAACACGTTTGCATTTCAAGTACTCTGTGAGGGGACCAGATTAGGATTATTGGATCCATTTTGACAGAAGCAATTAAAGCCTAAATGGGTCTTTTACTCAAGTTCTTTGGTTATGTTCAAGATTTTAGTCTTTAGTTCCTTTTTTTATCTTAGTAATCCACAGGAGAAGCAAATCCCTCCAACCCCTGGGAAACCCGTAAAGCTCTTGGAATCACTCATTCAACAGCATTTCTGGAACAGTTAATTATGTATCTAGCATTTGCTAGAATCTAAAAACACAAAGATTCTCTTTTAAAACAATTTTTTTTTTATTATTTTAGAAACAGAGAGCCCAATATGGGGCTTGATCCCATGATCCTGGTATCATGACCTGAGCTGAACCCAAGAGTCGGACGCTCAACTAACTGAGCCACCCAGGTGCCCCTACAAATACAAAGATTTCTAAGACAAGGTCTCTACTGTAACAATTAGGGTAGGGGGAGGTGAGGAAAAAGAGAGATGGGAATAGGAACTGACAAGTAAATGAAATGACAGTTACAGAGCATGATCAAGTTTCTTGATGTGTCTTGGGCCTTTGAATTCTCAACACCAGGTACTGTCCCCAGAATTGTGGATAATAATAATAATCACTATCATGTGATGGTAGCAAGTACAGTGCCTGTATTATCTCATTCAGTGCCCATAATAGTTCCATAAAAGATATAAGGTTAAAGCATACAGAATTGTTGATTTTGTAGATCAGAAAGGGTCAAACTTTGGCAATGTAATATGGTTCACCTAATAATAATAATCATAATTGATTACACAAGGCATACAGTGTAACCAGTGCATTATCACATTTTATCCTTAGGACAACTCTCTACCATAGGTACTACTGATATTCCTACAGAGGAGGCAACTGAGACTGAAGGTGGTGATGGAAGCATGTTCATGAAGCTGCTAGATTGGAGACAAAGCTTGAATTCACAACTGAAGTATGAGGAACTTCAGAGCCACTGAAACCATAATGGTCTGTAACCACTATGCTACTCTGATATTATTACAGATAAGCAAACTGAGGCTTGAAGAGGTGAAGTTGCCTGAGTTGGCTGTGGGATCTACCATGCCCCAAGTTCACAGGGCATCCCAGCTTCAAACTCCTGGCCAAATCACGTTTTTTTCTCATCTCCTCCTTGTCACTCTGGAAATTGGGCTGAATTCAGGCCATCCTCGGAAACACAGGGTGTGGCCTCCACAGCTGGCAGAACAGCTAGGAAAGAGGCTTTGATACTTGCTTGCTACTACTTGACCCTAAAGGAAGTACATCGTTTTAAATTAACAAACTTTATTTTTTAGCGAAGCTTTAGGTTCGCAATAAAATTGAACAGAAAGCATAACGAATTCACTACTCCCCTTCCCCACACACACACCACCTGCCCCACTATTGACATCCCCCCCCCACCGCCAGAGTAATATGTTTGTTATGGTTGATGTTATGAGCCTACCCTGATATATCATTATCACCCAAAGTTCATAGTTTACATTAAGGTTCACTGTTAGTGTTATACACTCTACAGGTTTTAGCAAATGTGTAACTATATGTATCCACCATTATAAATACCATACCGAATAGTTTCACTGCCTTAAAAATCCTCTGTGATCTGCCTATTCATCTCTCACCCCAAACCCCAAACTTCCAATCACTGATCTTTTTACTGTCTCCATAGTTTTGTCTTTTCTGGAGTGTCAAATATTTGAAATCATATGATATGTAGCCTTTTCAGATTGGCTTCTTTCACTGGGCATATATCCAGTTAAGGTTCCTCCATGTCTTTACATAGCTTGATAGCTCCTTTCTTTTTATCACTGAATACTATTGTGTTGTTTTGGTTTATGGCAGTTTCTTTATCTGAAGGACATCTTGATTGCTTCCCAGTTTGGGCAATTATGAATAAATATGCTATATATACCATGTGAAGGTTTTTGTGTGGACGGACATAAGTTTTGAATTCATTTGAGTTAATATCCAGGAGCATGATTGGTAGACTGTATGTTAAGATTATGTTTAGTTTTTAAAATAAAAATAAAAATAAATTAAAAGGTATGTGTAGTTTGTAAGAAACTGCCAAACTGTCTTCCAAAGTAGTTGTACCATTTTGCATTTTCACCAGCAATGAATGAGAGTTCCTGCTGCTCCACACTGTTGCCAGCATTTGGTGTTGTCAGTGTTTTGGATTTTAGCCATTCTAATAGGTATGTAGTGCTATCTCATTTTAATTTGCCATTTTCTAATAAAATGTGATGTCAAAAGTATTTTCATATATTTATTAGCCATCTATATATCTTTTTTGGTTAGGTATCTTAAAATTTTTGGCCCATTTTTTAATCAGGCTGTTTGCTTTCTTTTTGTTGAATTTTATGTGTTCTCTGTGTACTTTGGAGAACAGTCCTTTACCAAATGTGTCTTTTGCAAACATTTTCTCCCAGTCTGTGACCTTATCTTTCCATTCCAATGACATTGTCTTTCACAGAGCAAAAGATTTTTTTAATTTTGATAAGTTGACCTTACCAATTATCTTATTCATGGATTGTGCCTTTAGTGTTGTATCTAAAAAGTTGCCGCATTCCCAAGGTCATATAGGTTTTCTTCTATATTACCCTCCAGGAGTTTTCTAGTTTTACATTTACATAGTCCGTGACCCATTTTTAGCTAATTTATGTGAAGAATGTAAGGCCTTTGTCTAAATTCCTTTTTTTTTTTTTGTATGTGGTTGTCCAGTTGTTCCAGTGCCACTTGTGGAAAGGAAAAATCTTTGCTCAATCGTACAGTATTTTGCTCCTTTGTCAATGATTAATTGACTATATTTATGTGAGTCTATTTCTGGGAACTTAATTCTGTTCCATTGATCTATTTGTCTATTCTTTTGCCAATACCACACTGTCTTGATTAGTGTAACTTTATAGTAAGTCTTAAAGTTGTCCAACTTTGTTCTCTTTCAATATTGTGTTGGTCATGCTGGGTCTTTTGCCTCTTTATGTAAACTTTAGAGTGACTTTGTTGATATCCATAATATAATTTGCTGATATTTTGATATTTTGATAAGGATTGCATTAAATCTATAGATTAAATTGGGAAGGACGGACTTTCTTTCTTTCTTTCTTTCTTTCTTTTCTTTCTTTTGAGAGCACATGTGATTATAGGAGGGGCAGAGGGAGAAAAAGAGAGAGAATCCTAAGCAGGTTCCTTGCCCAGTGCAGAACCCAATGTGGGGCTTAACATGGGGCTCGATCTCCCAACTGTGAGATCATGACTTGAGCTGAAATCAAGAGTTGGACATTTAACCAACTGAGCCACCCAGGCATTCCAAGGGAAGAACTGACATCTTGACAATAGTAAATCTTCCTATCCATGAACATGGGATCTCTCTCCATTTATTTAGTTCTTCTTTTATTTCATTCATCAAAGGTTATTGTTTTTCTCATCTATATCTTATACGTATTTTGTTAAACGTATGCCTAAGTATTTCATTTTGGGGGGTGCTAATATAAATGATGTTGAATTTTTAATTTCAAATTCCATTTGTTCATTGCTAGTATATAGGAAAGTGATTGACTTTTGTATATTAACCTTGTATATCTTGTAACCTTGCTAAAATTACTAGTTCCAGGAGCTTTTTTGGTCTGCCTTTCAGATTTTTTTTACATAGATGGTTATGACATCTGCAAAGGAAAACAATTTTATTTCTCCCTTCCAAATCTGTACATATTTTATTTTCTTTCCTTATTGCATTAGGTAGAATTTCCTGTGTGATGTTGCAAAAGAGTGGTGAAAAGGTGCATCCTTTCTTTGTACCTCATCTTAGTGGAAAAGGTTTAATTTTCTCACCATTAAGTATGATATGATATGATATGATATGATATGATATGATATGATATTATTATATTACGATATTATATTAGCTCTAGTTTTTTTCCTTTATCAAGTTAAGGAAATTCCTAGTTTACTGAGAGTTTTTATAATGAATGGGTGTTGGATTTTGTCAAAAGCTTTTTCAGTATCTATTGATATGATCATGTGATTTTTCTTTTTTAATCTGTTGATGTGACAGATTATATTAATCGATTTTTGAGTGTTAAACCAGTCTTGCATACTTGAGAGAGACCCCACTTGGTCATTGTATATAATTCTCTTTGTGCATTGCTGGATTCAATTTGCTAATATTTTATTGATAATTTTTGCATGAATTTTCATGAGAGATTTTGATCTGTAGTTTTCTTTTCTTATAATATTTTTACCTGGTTTTGATATAAGAGTAATGCTGGCCTCATATAATGAGTTAGGAAGTATTTCTTCTGCTTCTATCTTCTGAAACAGATTGTAGAGAATTGGTATAATTTCATCCTTAAATGTTTGGTAGAATTTACCAGTGAATCCATCTGCGTCTGGTGCTTTCTGTTTTGGAAGGTTATTAATTATTGATTCAATGTTTTTTAATGGATATAGGCCTATTCACTTTGCCTATTTGTTTTTGTGTCAGTTTTGGCAAATTGGGTCTTTCAAGGAATTGGTCCATTTCATCTAGGTTATCAAATGTGTGGGTATAGAGTTGTTCATAGTATTCTTTTATTAGCCTTTTAATGTCCATAGCATCTGTGCTGATGTACCCTCTTTCATTTCTTTTCTTTTCTTTTTTTTTTTTTTCTTGTTTTAAAACCTTTCTTTTTCAGTAGGCTTCATGCCCAGTGGAAAACCCAATGTGGAGCTTGAACTCACGATCCTGAGGTTAAGACCTGAGCTGAGATTAAGAGTTGGATGCTTAACCAGCTGACCCACCCAGCTGCCCCTCCCTTCGTTTGCTTCAGATATTAGTAATCTGTGTCTTCGGTATTCTTTTCATAGTTAACCTGGCTAGAGGCTTACTGACTTACTGATCTTTTCAAATAACCAGTTTTGGCTTAATTGACTTTGTGTATTGATTTCTTGTTTTCATTTTCATAGATTTCTGCTCTAATTTTTATTATTTATTTTCCTCTGCTTACTTTGTATTTAATTTACTCATCTTTTTCTAGTTTCATAAGGTGGATACTTAAATTACTATTTTTTAATTTTCTTCCTTCTAATATACACATTCAATAAATTTCCATTTATGCACTACATTCACTATACCTCATAAATTTCATGAGCTGGTTTTCATTTTTATTTAACCCAAAATAGTATCAAATTGTTCTTGAGATTTCTTCTTTGACCCGTGTCTTATTTAGAAGTGTATTATTTAATCTTCATGTATTTTGAAATTTTCCATTTATCCTTTTGTTATTGCTTTCTGGTTTAATTCTATTATGGTCTGAGAGCTGACATGGTATAATTTCTATTCTTTTTAACTTGTTAAGGTTTGTTTTATGGCTCTGAATATGGCCTATAGTGAAGAATGTTCTATGTGATCTTGAGGAAAATATGTTTTCTGTTATTGTTGTATCAACTAGTCTATAGATGTCAATTATATCCAGTTGATTGATGGTGTTGTTGAGTTCAACTATATCCTTACTGATTTTCTGCCTGTTGAATCTGTCCCTTTGTGATAGAGGGGTGTTAAAGACTCCAACTATAATAGTGGTTTCATCTATTTCTCTTTGCAATTCTATTAGTTTTTGCCTTACATAGTTTGATGCTCTGTTGTTAGGTACAGACATATTAAGGATTGTTATGTCTTCTTGAAATATTGACCCCTTTATCATTATGTAATGCCCTACTTTATCCCCAGTAACTTTCCTTGCTTTGATATCTGCTCTCTCTCTGAATTTAATATAGCTGCTCTTGCTTTCATTTGAACATTGTTAGCATGATATATTTTTCTTCATCCATTAACTTTTCATGTATAACTGCCTTTATATTTAAAGTGAGTTTCTTGTACACAACATGTAATTGGGTCTTTTTTTATCCGCCCTGACAATCTCTCTCTCTCTTTTTTTAATTGGTGCATTTAGACTATTGACATTCTACGTGATTATTGATATAGTTGGATAAATATCTATTATATTTGTTATTGTTTTCTACTTGTCCTTGTTTGTTCTTGTTTTTGTCTTCCACTCTTTTTCTGCCTTTTGTGGTTTTATTCGAACATCTTCTATGACTCCATTTTCTCTCTTAGCATATGGATTATACTTCCCTTTTTTAAACTTTTTAAAAAAGTTTGTAATATACCACAGCTAATCCAAGTCCACTTTCAAATAACACTATACCACTTCAAGGGTACTGTGAGTACCTTATAAGAACAAAATAATCTCAATTTCTCCCTCCTGTCCTTTGCATCATTGCTTTTATTCATGCTACTTATATATAAGCATGTGTATGCTAATGCCTTGTGATACTAATGCTGTTGATTGGAAAGCACATTTTCAGAACCACTGCTCTCAGATGCCATTAAAAGAAATTGCAATTATCCTTTTGCCTCATTTCCAAATCTTAGATAATTTTTCTCAACAGTTACCAACATTAAAAAAAAAAATCAGGGGGCGGCTGGGTGGCTCAGTTGTTTGAGCATCCCAGTCTTGGTCTTGGCTCAGGTCATGATCTCACGGTTTGTGGGTTCGAGCCCCACATTCGGCTCTGTGCTGACAGATTCTGTATCTGCTTTGGATTCTGTGTGTGTGTGTCTCTGTGTCCCTCCCCTGCTCATGCTTTCTCTCCCTCTCTCTCTCTCTCTCTCTCTCTCTCTCTCAAAAATAAACATTTAAGAAAAATCAGGAGGTTTTGTTTGTTTGTTTGTTTGGTTTGGTTTTTTGGTTTTTTATCCTGACCCTGGCTTCTTTTCAAACATTAAAAGATTGGACAGTAATAAGCCTAAATTCTCCCATGATGACAATTGGCAGACAATATTAGCTGCTCCTTTTAGGGAGAATATTTGTTCTCTCCATTTTGTCACAGTCACCACCACCCCCAGCCCACATCACTCATTTATTTTATTTGATTTTTCTATCCTTGCAAAAGACAGTGGACATATAATGCAGAATTTTGAGGAGGGGCGTCAGCATGGCTGGTTAATCCTATCTAATTAATTCCGGCATCCATGGCTGGCTTCACGGAAGTGCTAACCCAGGCAGTTGCACAGGATCCCACTCTCAGAAGGACCCCATACTTGGCTAAATGCTCTGCTGTTGCTATCTTGAAATTCTTGATACTTTTTGGAAAAGGGGGACCTACATTTTCGTTTTGTATGGGAATCCACAAATCATGTGGCTGATCCCGCAGCCACCTCACATTTAACGGTAACCTTCTCATCACCAGATTACAAAGGAGAGGCAGGGAAAGGTAATTCTGGGATCAGAGATCATCTTCAGAAATCATCTTATTCAGCGGACGAGGTAATTATTTCATTTTATAGCTAGAGCTACCAAGGTCCAGAAAGAGGGAATTGACTTCTTCAAGGTCATGGACAAACCCTGAAAAAGGAGCCAAATTGGAAATCTAAAGTGATGAGTCTGCAAGGCAGTGAATACTAAAGACTGCCAGTGAGTTTATGTATCTGATGTACCTCTGCATACCAATGAGAAAATCCCTATTTGTCACTTAGCTCAGTCAACTTTAGGCTGATCCAACTGAAACAGGTGAAGGAGGTGAATAAACCCTAAGGGTGGGGGTGTGAGATTTAAGCCGATCAAGAAAACCGTATAAACAGACTCAGTTTAGAATAAGGACTGGGAAGAAAGAAAATGTTATATACGAATTCTACCCCTATGTTTTGTTACAAAGGGCAGACCTCCACCTAAATCCCAAATAAATTGGAAAGGGAGAAGGCATTCAGGGAATGTCAATATACTGCCTAATTAAAAATGGCAATCAAAGTTCAAGGAAGCACTTAATTTTAGCTGGCCCCACTTAGCTGGAAAATAGCTCAATTACTTCTAGGTCTCAGCTGCCTGGTTTCAGTTAATGGCTGCATACACCCACTGAGAGAGCTGAGTCCCTGCAGCTAATCAAGTGGTAAGTTGGACTGGGAGTTAGGCAACTAAGTTAGCCCCCGGTGGTCTTACACCTCTCCACATCAGCGCTTGTGGTTTGGATGGGACAGAGACTCTGCTCCCACCCATCCAGCCCCTCAGAGACAGTCAAGGAACCAAGGCTTGGGTGTAGAACTCTGCCCCCATACCCACTGAGCTTGGCTCAGTGGTGGGTATGTGTCCCTGAGCTGGACAATCCTCCCCAAGACTCTTGACAGGCCTATCAGAAAGTTTCTTCCTTTTCTTCAGAGATGGTTAGCAATGTACGTTTGGGGCTGGTGAGGAGTTCTTCTGCTACTATGTAAGGAAACAACCTGGCCTAATAATATTATTTGAACCTGTGGATCCAGGCATGTCTGCAATTGTTTATTTATACCCCTTGAATTTCTCAATTACATGAACCAAAAAATTTTCTTCTTCTTCTTCTTCTTCTTCTTCTTCTTCTCCTTCTTCTTCTTTTTTGGTTAAGTCCATCTGAGTTAGGAGTTTGTCCCTTGTGGCCAAAAATGCCTAACATAAAGGCCTTCTCCATCCTAGGCACTATGCTAGGTAGGTGCTGGGGTTAAAATAGTGGACAAGACATACGTCATTCCTATCTTCGTGGTACTTAGAGTCCAGTGGGAGAATGGCAATAAGCAAGCAACTACACAAATAAATCAGATATAATAATTATGCATTGAGATTGGTAAACAAGAGGAGCTAAGACAGAATAAGAATGGAGGACTACTTTAGACAGCATGGCTAGGGAAGCCTCTTATTTGAGTGTCTTTTAAGCTGACAGTCAGCAGTATGACAAATAGGGAGAAGAGATTTCTGGGAAGAGCAAATAGGAACTGCTCTTAGTCTTGAAAAAGTCTGCTTCATTCAAGGAATTGAAAGAAGTCCGTCATTTATTCATTTGGTCACGTCAATTAGTCAGTGGCTTGGTGCTAGGCACAGGGAGACAAGATAAATAAAAGCAGTCCCTGACAAGTTGACAAGATGTATTGTAAGCTGTAAAAATGTTCATACCATTTCATTTAGCAATCCCACATCTAGGAATTCGGTCAAAAGAGAAAGAAACAGAGATATCTGCAAAAACATCACTACAAGGATGTTCACTGAAACATTTTTCAACTTTGGATTGATGTACAACATACATGCATGTATTGAATGCACAGATAATAAGGATACCACTCAACTATTTTCACAACCGAAACACAGATGACTGGTACCCAGATCAAGGAGGAAGATATGGTGCTTACTTGGGCAGCACATATACTAAAATTGGAACAACACAGAGGAGGTCAGCACAGCCCCTGTGCAAGGATGACACGCACATTCGTGAAGCTTCCGTATTTTTTATGGAAGCCAATTTGACAATAAATTATATTTATAAATAAATAAATAAATAAATAAAACAAGAAAGAAAGAAAGAAAGAAAGAAAGAAAGAAAGAAAGAAAAAGAAAGAAAAGACATGACCAGCACTCCAGAAGCCCTCTTTTGCCCCTTTCTGCTCTCAGATCCCCTTCCCACCAAGGGGAACTTTTAGTCTGACTTCTAACAGTATAGACTAATTTTACCTTTTTTGTATTTTATATAAATGGAATCACACAGTATATGGTTTACCTTGTGGGAGTAGGGAAAGGTGGGGGACAGTTGGAATGGCTTCTTTTGTGAGATTCCACATTATTTATGTAGTTATAAGTTGCTTATTCTATATAGTACTCCATTATGGGAAGGTACCACTAGTTATTTATCTATTCTGCTATTTATAGACATTTGGGTAGTTTCCAGTCTCAGACTATTATAAACAGTGCTGTTGTGAACATATTTTGGTTAATAAATATCTGCATTTCCTTGGGGTATATACCCAAGAATGATCCACCTTAGTAGATAGTGCTAAACAGTTTAACAATACGATTCTACCTGTTTACACCCCACCAGCTTTATAAGAGAGTTCTGGTTTGTTCACATCCTTGATAACACTTTTAAAAATTTTAGCCATCTGGTGGGTGTGTCAGTATCGAGCTGTGATTTCAATTTTCATTTCCCTGATGATTAATGAGGTTGAAAACTTCTTCATACGATTATTGGTCATTGGATATCCTCTTTCTGAAGAGTGTGTTCAAGTCTATTTCCTGTTTTTCTACTGAGTAGTCTTTTTTTTTTTTTTATTGGTTTGTAGGCATTCTTTAAACATCCTGGCTACAAGCTATTAGCCAGATAAATGTATACAGATACCTTATTCCACCTTATAAAGTGCCTTTTCACTCACTTGATGAAAAGAAATTCTTGTATTAGGGAGCCTGGGTGGCTCAGTTGGTTAAGTGTCTGACTTTGGCTCGGGTCATGGTCTCACAGTTTGTGGGTTTGAGCCCCTCGTTGGGCTCTGGGCTGACAGTTCAGAGCCTGGAGCCTGCTTCAGATTCTGTGTCTCCCTTTCTCTCTGCCCTTCCCTTGCTCATGCTCTATCTTTCAAACATAAGTAAACATTAAAAATATTTTTTAAAAAAGAGATTCATATATTAATATTGTTGAATTTGTCAATTTTTTATGTTTAGTACGTTTTAAATACTATTCAAGAAATTGTGCAGTACCCCAGGATCAGAAAAATGTTCTTCCCCTGAAAGCTTTACGTTTTCGTTTTACCTTTAGATCTGTAATCTATTAGAAATTGATTTTGTTTATGGTATAACGTAAAGGTCAAGGAAATTTTTCCATATGGCCATACCAAGTCATCTTTGGGAGCTATAGTGAATTCACAGGGGTGCCATGAGATATTTTGCATTTTTTGAGAGAAGCACAGTGACATCTGTTGGATACCAAACTATTAACTTGAAGTAGTTCGGTTTCAACATTAAATCATACTACATTCCCTTCCATGACATATTTTTGCAAAGCTGGGTTTTTTGAAGTTGCCGTGATAAAAGTAAATACCTCTTGAAATCAGGAGATGTGAATAATGGTGTTCAGTCTGATTCCAAGGCCCATTAAGACCTGTAGGGCCCACAGGAGCATAAATCCATTAGTAAATATTGTGGTTTCTTAAAAATAAAATAAAATATTATTTTTTCTTTCAAATTATATGTACTATCTTTCAAATGATTACTAAATTGTTAGGATATAAGTACTTACTAACTTGTTTGGATCTAACTACTTAACAAAAAAAATTGTTAGGTATTTCTTTTGGCCTAAAGGTGCCACGAAAAGAAAATTTCTGGGACATTAAAGATGCCATGTATCAAGAAAGTTTGGGAAACTCACTGAGGTTGAGTCTAGGGCAGTCCCCATGATTCCCATACTGGTGCTTATGTTCTTGCATAACCTCTTCCTCGTGAGTCTGGGTGAGACCTGTGAATTGCTTCTAACTGATAAAATATAGCAAAGGTGACAGGATATATGTGATTTTGTGTACATGATTATGTTACTTAAAATTGTAACACCCAACTACTCTCTGAGCTACTCCATGAAGAGAGGCATGCAGTAAGGAAGTGTGGGTGGCCTCAAGCTAACAGCAGAAAATTGAGGTCCTCAGTTTGGTAGCCTGGAAGGAATTGAATTCTGCCAATAACCACATGAATTTGATTTGCAGATCCTTCCCCAGTTGAACTTCTGATAATACTGCAGCCTTAGCCAACACCTTGATTGCAACTTTGTGAGACCCTTAAGCAGAGGGCCTGGTTAAGCCTTGTCTAAACTCTTGTCTACAGACACTTTGAGATAACATGTGTACATTGCATTAAAATGCAAGTTAGTGGTTAAACTGTTATTGCTGTTAAACAGCAATAGATACTAATACACCTGCTGTATGGTTATCTCATTGACCAGCAACATTTCTTGAAAAGACTGCTCTTTGCAGTGTCATCTTTGGCATAAAACAGACACTGCATTTTTTTTTATAATAGTGAGAAATAGAAAGCACCTAAGTTTTGATGAATAGGCCATGACACATTTTCCATCTGACTAGGAATAATAAATGGCCAAGAAAAATCACGAGGAAAAATAGCTAATTTACATGGAAAAGTTTTCACAATATATCACTTAGGTGAAAAAAATGAGTTATAAAGTCATATGTTCATTTATATTCTATTTGTGTAAAATGTGAGTTTTGTGTGTATCTGCGCTATAAAAATTGTTAAAATAGAAGAGGAAGGATTACAAGGGCTTAGCAACGTTTTTGTGTGTTTTTAAATTTTTCTACAGCAAATCACCCACCGATTTCCTACTTTTCCTACTTTTATGAACACACAAATTCATACACATACAAATTTTTTTAAGTCAAAGAACAGTCTTTGCCTTGAAGGAATTTATGGTATGGTAGAAGGAGATAGGCTTTAGACAAGTAAGGGTGCTATAAAGTTAGACGTTGTATATTCATGACTATTTAGAGACCCAACTTGAACTATCTCAACACAAAGGGCTCACAGACTGTAACTGGCCTTGCTTGGGTTATATACCATCCTTGAACCAATTGCAATATTCAGAATATGAGGTTCTAGGCCAGCGTCATGAGCCCATCCTATGAGTCCTGCCTGTCATCAACACCACATGGGGGAGGGGGGCTTCCCAAAGAAAAGGGGGTGCCATAATCAGAAGAAAAAGGGGAATAAGAAAGTGACAGTGAAAGACCAAACAAGAAGCTGTCAGTTTTGCCTGAAGGAACAGGGCAAAGGCACAGAGGAAGTTACACCTAACCTGAGTGTTCAAAGGTGAGGAGGTGTTTCCAGGTAGCTGGGTTAAGGAGGGCATTTGAAGAGGATGAAGGGAAGTGGTATGAGCAATGGAAAAGGGAGCCAGAGAGATAGAAACCGGATCATCCAGAAGTGGCTGCTGTATTAGGCTAAGGTGTTGAGCCTTCATCCTGTGGGTGATGGGGAGCCCCAAAAGGATTGAAAGCAAGGACAGAAGTGTTTGATAACTTTTGCTTCCCTTGCAAGGTATAATGCCTGATGAATATTATTACAAGCAAGAATAGTAATAATATTTTCTCTCTTCTGCATGAGACTCCATGAATTCTCCAGTGGCTGTGAGAAGGATAGTTAGAGGAATAACCTCCACTAAACCAATGTGTTTCCATGTTTTTGGCCATAATCCTCAGTAAGAAATACCTTTTACGTAACAATTCAATTGAATTTCACTGAATTGTGTTTAAACAAACAAAAAACACTGTCCTGGACTACCAACACCATGATGGCAGTGACCATGACCATATGATTCTCTTGATTATCACTATAATCTCTATGTCTGGCACAATGCGTGTTCCATGGTGGGCCTATAATATTATTATTATTGCCAAATACGTTTTTACTGAATGAATGAAAAGATGGGTGGATCGATACATGCTTCAAAATGACGTGCTAACTACAAAGAGTAATCCAGATGCAAACAGTTACTCTTAGCAACCAACTTGGAGCTATGTTTATGAGACTGTGTGTTAGACAAATCACCAGAGTAGGCAGTGGGAGGGGATGCCAAGGGCAGAGCAGAGTTGGGATTTGATGCCAACAGTGGGTGGTGAAAAGATGGGTGGATCGATACATGCTTCAAAATGACGTGCTAACTACAAAGAGTAATCCAGATGCAAACAGTTACTCTTAGCAACCAACTTGGAGCTATGTTTATGAGACTGTGTGTTAGACAAATCACCAGAGTAGGCAGTGGGAGGGGATGCCAAGGGCAGAGCAGAGTTGGGATTTGATGCCAACAGTGGGTGGTGCCTCGTATACCACATTGGAATGATTCATACTACTTCCTGGGCCAGGATCCTTCTCCACAGGCACACTTCCTCTTTTACAGACTGTGAGTAATTTCAATAGTATAAGGGGATCATGATTCACAGATTAGAGATGAGAGGGTTTCCCTTGCTGGTCCAAAGATTCCATCTCAAAGAGAGCATAACAAATGCACAAGGTAATCTTTTTCTCTGAAAAGGGACCTGGGATTGAAAAGCCACTGTTAAAGATATCTTGAAAGTGCAGTTGGGGCACCCGGGTGGCTTAGTTGGTTAAGCAGCCAACTTTGCCTCAGGTCATGATCTCACAGTTTGTGAGTTCGAGCCCCATGGTAGGCTCTGTGCTGACAGCTCAAGAGCCTGGAGCCTGCTTCGGATTCTGTGTCTCCCTCTCTCTCCCTACCTTGTGCTCTCTCTCTCTCTCTCTCAAAAATAAATAAATAAACATTAGGGAAAAAAAGAAAAAGAAAAGAAAGAAAGTGCATTTGGCTCAGGGAGGGTCGCCAGGAGCCACTTAAGCCCGTCATTTCCTCCTGGCCTCTTGAAGCTTCTGATCAGTATCAGTTAGAAAGCCCTTCCCATAAGTTCTCTGTAACCAAGTTCTCTATGGAGAAAGCTAACCAAGGAAACAAGTTTAAAGAAAGCAGTTTGCCCAAAGATTCACAGTGCTAACTGGGACTGAGCAATGACTTTGTTCCAGTGTCAATATTCCTACAAGGTTTGAGGATTAAGATCCCATCTGAAGAAGGACTTGTCAGAAGAAATAATGATTTTCCATCTTTTTCAAACAGCCATAAAACTTCATGATGGACAAAGTCATCACCAAAGATCTTTAGGTTAGGCCTGCACAAACAGTTTAATAGTTATAGATGATTTGGAAGGGGTGGGGGGTAAATTTCCAATATCAATCACATGGAGCCTTTTTCATTCAACAAACAAGTCAGGAGTTGAAACAATGTTCTTTTTTTTTTTTTTTTTAAGTTTAATTTTGAGAGAGAAGAGAGACAGAGACAGAGAGACAGAGCATGAATGGGGGAGGGGCAGAGAGAGAGGGAGACACAGAATCTGAAGAAGGCTCCAGGCTCTGAGCTGTGAGCACAGAGCCCGACACAGGGGCTCAAACTCACGAATCCTGAGATCATGACCTGAGCTGAAGCCAGATGCTTAACCGACTGAGTCACCCAGGCACCCCAAAACCGTGTTCTTAAGAGGCCTTCAGCTTTTGGGGTGCCTGGGTGGCTCAGTCGGTTGAGCATCCAACTTCGGCTCAGGTCATGATCTCGCGGTTCATGAGTTCAGGCCCCACGTCGGCCATCTCTGCTGACATCAGAGCCTAGAATCTGCTTCAGATTCTGTGTCTCCCTGTCTTTCTGCCCCTCCCCCACTCATGCTCTGTCTCTCAAAAAATAAAAAAACATTAAAAAACAATTAAAAAAAAAAAAGAAGCCTTCAGCTTCAAGAGTAAGGAACTTTGGGAACAGGCAGACCGGGATTGGATTCCAGTCTTTCCCCTGTGTCTTTTAAGTAATCACTTTGGTTAAGTTAAAGAACATACCTTCCCTGAGCCTCAAATTCCTCAGCTATATCATTTCAAAGACATTTTGAGGATTAGGAAAAAAAATATATGGAAAACCACTTAACACTGTACCTAGTACATAAATGTTAAATAAATAGTTCTCATGGTGGTGATGATGATGATGGTGGTGGTGATCTTTTTATTATTATTTTGTTCTGAAGAAATATAATATTACATTCATATTCAGAATGCAGTTTGGAAGAAGAGTTGGATTCACAAATAACCAAAATGCCAAGTAATATTTGAGAATAACTAGCACATTCCTAACTTCGTGCCTTTATATCTAAGGTGTTTCATCTACTGGAAAAGACCTCTCACACTATGTTCACCTTTCAAACACAGCCAGACCTCATTTCAAATGCTTTTATTCTATGGGGCTCTCCTTGGTCACACAAGTCAAGCAAGCTGTCCTTCAAGCCCTCCTGCTTCCCCCCACCCCTTCACTTGTATGGTTGTCCCCATGCAGCCTTTCAATAAATACTGCTTTCTACCTGAACTAACTTGAGTGAGTTTCTGCTTCTGTGACCAACAAAGTTTTGATTAGGATAGCACCGATGAATGTGGTTTTAAGCTTTTTGAGGGTGAGGTTGTTGGAAACAGACTTGAAGCAAGCCAGGCAAAAGGTGGGATGTGGGAGTCATGGGCTGATCACCAAAGCTTGTTCAGAACCCATGAGATCTCTGCAGAGGAAAAGAGATGAGAGAAAAGACTGGAAACATGACTGATTTCAAGAAGCACTTAGATAACTTCTTGTCCCACTAAATGAAATGACACTACCATCGAGCACTTAGTGTGCATAGCCAGCCCAATCTAGGTACTGGGAAAGAATGCAAAGTAGAGCAGACACAACACTCTGCCCTTCAGGAAATCACAGTTCCAACTTCTACTGAGCACAGATGTAAGGATTACCCTTTAGCAGTTCTTTCTCTAAGGGGTCTTAAAGCCTGACATGGAGGAATGGGATCAGATCATACCAAATATATGCAAAAGTGCTTTGTAAATGGGAAATAGCTTTGTACATATAATCGATGTTAGTATTCAGACCAGAAACATTAACAATTCACAGTTATGACCTACTGTGCCAAGAACAATGACAAATCTTGTGTACCTATTCTTTAAAGGAACATAAAGTGCCAGAGAAGAAAACACTATCATCCCGTTTTACAGATAAAGAAATGGAGCCTGAAATCTTTGTCCAAAGTCATGAAATTAGTAGCAGAACCAGAAGCAAACCCACATTTATGTAACAACTGGATATCTATATGGGAACAAAAAGCGGTGGTGGGGAGGAGGTCTTGGCCTCTACCTCACAGTATATACATAAATTACTTCAAAATAAATCATAGAGCTAAGAGCAAAACTAAAACTACAAACTTCTAGAAGAAATAATAGGAGGAAATACTCACAACCTTGAGGTAGGCAAAGATTTCATGGACAGGACAGAAAAGTTTAAACCATTAAAGGAAAAGCTGATAAACTGGACTTCACCAAACCAACCAAACCAAACTTTGCACTTTGAAACACCAGAACTTTGAAAGCCACTATTAAGAAACTCAAGTGGTGAGCCACAATATGGGAGAAAGTGTTTGCAAAGCAAA
Organism: Prionailurus viverrinus; assembly: GCF_022837055.1. NCBI lineage: Eukaryota > Metazoa > Chordata > Mammalia > Carnivora > Felidae > Prionailurus > Prionailurus viverrinus. The sequence goes on along the minus strand of NC_062561.1, from coordinate 191,325,759 downwards.
AGATAAAGGGCTTGTAAGCAGAATATGAAAAGAACCCTGAAAGGTCAATTAAGAGAAGGTAACTCAAAGACAAATGGGCAGAAGATTTGAACAGACCCTTCAGAAAGGGTGATATATGAATGGCCAGCAAGCACGTGAAAAGATATTCAACATGATCAGTTAGCAGGGAAATGCAAACTAAAAGCACTATGAGATACTGCTTGAGACCACATTAAGTTACTTATTCTGTGACCCAGCAATTGTACTCCTAGATATTCGCCCAAGACAAATGAATGCATATGCCCACAAAAATATTTTGATGTGAATGTGCACAGCAACTTCATTCATAATCAAAAGAAGCAAACTCAAATGGCTAGACAGATTGTGGTATATCCATGTATCCTGGTATATTACTCAGCAGTGAAAAAGAACTATTGATATATCCAACAACACTGATGCATCTCAAAAACTTTATGCCAAGGGAGGAAATCATGACCAAGATACTACACGCACTATGATTCAATCTATGTGAAATTCTGGAAGTGTCAAGTTTCAGTGATAGAAAGTAGATCAGTGGTGTTCTAGAGTGGGGGTTGGGGGAGGAGATTGGCTGGAAGGGGCAAGTAAGAATTTTTTGAGGTGATAGGGGTGTTCTACATCTTGACTGTCGTGGTCGTATGGGTGCACGCATTCATCAAAATTTATCGAGCTGTATGTGTACTTAAAATGGAGACATGTTATTATATGTAAATTACATCTCCAAGAATTATTTTTTCAAAATGAGAGAGCCTTGAAACATGCCTGTGAAGCAGGGAGAGAGCCTCCATGGGTAGACACGGTGTGGAAGACATTGAAGTAGACAAGGGCTGGAAACCTAAGGAGAACATTTTAGTTTATAAAATCACTCCCTGCTTTGACAAGACCTTTCATACTCTTAGAGGTCACAATCGCTCCTCAGGTCCTGTCAGACACCAAGTGCCGGTCTGACAGGAACAGAGCTGCCCAAAGGACAACAATATGGAGAAAGGGGCCTATTTTTCCTACTCAGCTCCCTGGAACTGAAGATAGATATTCTGACTTGTTCTGAGTTCTCCATAGAAACCCTCATGCCTCTCCCCTCCTCCTACCTCACATCCCCACCTTGCTTTCTTAGCAGCCTTTCTCTCTGGCTCTCGTTCTGTGGCCAGGGACCCCTCACCATGTCCCTGGGGCAGCACAGAAACTGTATGTAGCCACCAACTTCCAAGACCTTTGCTTTTTCCAGAGAAGCCACAGGAAATGCTGGATGGAATAAATCCCACCACTCACAAGTGTTCAGATATTCTCCTAAGTACTGTTCTTTTAAAAAGCTGGAAAGTTGGGTTGAGGAGTTTGGAGTTATTATTAGCACCAAACACTATAAAAAGGAAATGCCACTGATAATCTTGAGTGGCTATATTTTTATATGGGATAATTCAAGCTTCCTTCTTTGAGTTCCCAGTCATAAGAAATCCTTAATAAAAATATTACCTCAGGTCATACCCTCAAACCCAGCTTAAACATTGCTGAAATCCATTGGGGCTATTCCAGTCAGGACTGACTAGGAGAACTAATATTGTGTTTTTGGCCTATTTTTATGGCTACTCCTTTCTGAGTTGCTCAGGTCTGTCTTACCAGAGGAACATAATCAATCAACCCATGTAAATATTTATTTGTAGTGACTATGTGGAGGCAACATGGCAAAGGGGTTGGTATGCAGGCCAGACTTACCCAAGCTTGGTCCCAGGTAGCATCAGACATGTTGCTCAACCCTTATGAACTTCCCCTACAAGATAGGTTGTTGTGAACCTTATGATGCCCCTCACTTTTTTAATGTTCAGTAACTGTTAATTCATTTTTATGTGTTCAGTCATGCCTCTTACCCTGGGAACTGTAAAGTGTGGTTTTACCTTTGGAAATTCCACACTCAATCTTTTTACACAAAGCATACATACAGGAGAATAAAATAACAACAAAAATAATGAGATCTTGTGTTAGTGAAGTTGCTAAAAAAAATAAAACAAAAACCAAACAAACAAACAAAAAAAACATGTACTTTAGAGACACTGCTGGCCTCCTGCTTCCAGCTTTATTGGAGAGCAATTTGTCAATGTGTGTCAAATCCTTTAAAATGTGTTTGCCCTTAAGAAAACAATTTAGGGGACACACGGGTCGCTCAGTTGTTTAAGTGTCCGACTTCGGCTCAGGTCATGATCTCACAGTTCGTGTGTTTGAGCCCTGTGTCGGGCTCTGTACTGATAGCTCAGGGCCTGGAGCCTGCTTCGGATTCTGTGTCTCCCTCTCTCTCTGCCCCTTCCCTGCTCACACTCTGCCTCTGTGTGTGTGTGTGTGTCTCTCTCTCAAAAATAAATAAACATTAAAAAAAATTAAGGAAACAATTTAGTTTGTGAGCAAAGATTTAGAGTGGATATTTGACTCGCAAAAAAATTGGTAATAGTCTAAACATCTAACAACATGTGTATTTAGACATTATAATCGATGAACATTTGACAAAAAAAAAATTTAATGTTTATTTTTGAGCAGGGGTGCAGAAAGAAAGGGAGACACAGAATCTGAAGCAGGCTCCAAGCTCTGAGCTGTCAGCACAGAAACCAATGCAGAGCTTAAACCCAAGAACCACAAGATCATGACCTAAGCCAAAGTCAGATGCTTAACCAACTGAGCCATCCAGGCACCCCTATAACTGATGAACATTTACTCAAAGCAGGTCACAAAACAATATGTAAAATATGGACCCAATTGAAGGTATGACCTGAAGTAGTGCTTCTTGTGACCAGGAGCTCTACAAAGGAAACTTGATTTAAAACATAAAAATATAGATATATGGGGAAATGTGTAGATGCATGTAGAAAAGGTCTACAGACCTTGGCTTATAATAGTTTATGTGTGAGTGCTGCTTTTGAGTGGGTTTTTGTTTTATTTCTATTTCTGTGGAGATATATTGCTTTTATATTAGAAAAAAAGCCCTCAAAACTTAGAGAAACAGTTTGATGAATTTAGAAAACAGAAAGAGAGAACAAACACAGCACAATAGGTAAGTCAGCAGTGACCTATTTTTTATTTGACCCTTTTTTTTTAATTTTCAAAAATTTTTGTTTTAGAGACAGAGAGAGACCATGCGAGTGGGGGAGAGGGGCAGAGGGAGAGAGAGAGAGAGAGAGAGAGAGAGAAATCTTAAGCAGGCTCCACGCTCAGGGTGAAGTCTGATGTGGGGCTCATTCCCATGACCCTGGGATCATGACTCGAGCCGAAATCAAGAGTCAGGCACTCGACTGGGCCACGCAGGCCCCCCTTTATTAGACATTTCTAAGAATTCTAGGCCCTTTATTTAGCTTTCCACAAATAACACTGATTCACTGTGTGACTTAGGGCAGATTCTTCCCTTCTCTGGCCCTCAGTTTTCCATGTGTAAAATGCATAAGTTGGGCATAGATCAGGGATGGCAAATGACTTTTGTCTTGAGTGTCAGCTCCGTATCATTGCTAGAGACTGCCTGGACCACCTCTGTGATGAGAATGAATGTCTGAAAGCAGGCTAGAGCTCTGTGACTAACAATGTCTGTCATGGACCTAAGGATGAGGAATGACACAGGACAACCATGCAGCTCCTATATGTAGACTAGATAAATTTAAGGTTTCTTAGAACTCTGTGAGTCCAGAGCATCTTTAACCAAAAATATTAATCTGAATTTGGAAAGTCACAGGGGCTGGGGTTACCTAATTCCACTTATTCATTTTGGTTAGGTGTGCCAGATCATTCATTCCACATCTTATTTTACAGAACCCAAGACATAATTTGGGATTTATTAAAGAAGAAAATTGTAATGGCTATTGTGTCTCCATTGCATTTGCACCCATTACCTCCTATCCCAAGACCGCGGAATAAATCTGCAGCTGTTGTTTCAACTTATTTAGTCTCAAACAATTTGAAAAACACAGCTGTTAGAGGCATAAACCTGATTCTGTCTTTGTCCTTGGTCTATGTCTCATGTTTCATAGAATTCTCTCAAAGCCACACCTCTGGGAGTTGAGTCAGAGAAGGCCACTTCTCCCAATCATCACCCTCCCAGGATCAGAAGTGCTGAGTGCTCATTCCCAAGGGGACTTTCCAGTATGAAGTAGAGTCATTCCTGTTCTTTTTCAGTGGAACCAAGTTCCTGAGAGGGGTGCTGACATTCCTAAAGTCATACAAAGAATTCAACTACCACCCAGCTTTTCCCACTGGCAAGCAGACATGGATAATTTGGCTAACACCAGCATCTGGCTGCCAGCAGCTTGGCTATTTGGAGGAGGGGGCAGGCTGGAGGGCTTTACTGCATCTCAAGTTAACCACACTAATCTACCCTAGCTTTCACAGAGAACAGCAGGCTATATTCAGGGATCTCAGCAACAGCTGTGCTTTCCAAACCAAGATGCTGTTCAGAAAGATGATCCAAATGTGGGTTATGTGTTTCAGCAGGATTTGGAGGGACTTTCCTATTCAAATGGCCCTTTGTGTGCTTCTAAAAGATGGGGCATTAACCTCACACGTGGCTAACACATGATGGATGACTTGGTGTTCTCAATTTACATTTGGCTGATGGTCAGAACTGAACTGTCAAAATGCCTGGGTATCTGATGGACAGTGCCTGGCTTGTTCAGACTTGTTTCTGATGAAGTGGGTGGATCCTGGGGCTTTTGCTCCATCCAGATTTGATAAGCTAAACAAGGCTGGACTGTTAGAAAGACTGACTTCAGTGTCCTCTCAGGACAGCAGAATCCAGTGTCCTGACTCAGTGGCCTCTATTATCAATTTCATTTATGTTCAGCATCTTTACCTGCTTCTGGGTCTTCCCTGACATTTACCCATTTTTTGCCAAGTATGGTCCTGCCCAAGACTGGGGCATTAGGAATACAGGGCCCATGCTCAAGTCACTTCTCTCAGTTCAATAAAGTCACCTGCTTGGTCTTGTTGCCTTTGTAGTAAGACACTTTGCAAGTACAAAGTACTTCTGAATTCATCAGTGCTCTGGATTGTCTTCTCAGGGCAAGAAGAGTCAGAAATTGACCTGCTGTATCCCTACTTGTCATGGGCTTGTGCTATTATATGAGAGTTCAACGCTCCCAGGCTGGGGCTAGGAGGGGTTTCACACTCTCCCTTCTTCAGACTAGAGCGGAGAAGGAGCTACTAAAGATTTCAACATGATTCAAACGATTGGGAATGAAATGATTCCCAATGAAAGTTGTGGAGGATACTCAGGCCAGCCTGGTACACTGACTCCTTGGCTACAACAAACATGATATCACATGGAAGGAGCTAAGCTTAAGTACCTGTAGTCTCACAAGAAGTTATGAACCCAGAATCCAAGCATTATACACTTCACAAAAGATCCAGGGAAAGAATCTCAAACAGGCTAATCTGGTCTGGCAGCCCTTCACCCATGTGGATGCACATTGATGTGTGGGCAGCTGCCCCAAGAAGAAGGGATGCCTGGGGTGAGGGTGGAGGGTGGTTGCATCTGCCTTCCTGGACTCCTGATTCTATAGGAGGCATTTTCACTGGTCACTGTCTTAGGTCACAGTAAAGCAAAGTAAGAGCAACCTCACTAGAGTGAGATATATTTTCACTTACCCTTAAATCCAACCAGCTTTATGCTCTGGTCTAGCTCAGAGTTACCAAAAGAGTCTCTTAGAAAGTTTAACTCCTTGGAACCTTTTCAAAGGTTATATATTTTGAGCTCTGTCTCTGAATTTTTTATAGGAATCTATTCTAAAGGAAGGAATTTGTTTTGACTATAAGGCTGTTGTCCCAGGGCTGATAATCACAATACATGTAAGAAACCATTTAAATTCCAATAGTAAGTGATTGGTTAAAACAATTATAGTATATCTATACAAGTAAACTATTAAAAATTCTATTCTAGATTAATACCTCCTGAAGTAAATATTACCTACCACTTAGGAAATATTCTGATCAAATCTCTAGATCCAACTACTTATTTATAGAAAATTTAGGGGACAAAGGGACATGTTAAATGACGCGAAGGGGATGCAATCAGCAAAATTCAGAATGTAAGCACTGCACAAACCTAGTTTCTTCTTTAATAAAAAACAAAACAAAACAGACCATTAGGAATACATAAAGAAAAAGAGACTTAGAATATGTTTAAAACAAAGTCAGTAAGTAGACCTTGCTTAAATCCTGATAAAAATATGTAATTATATTTTTTAAAAAGTCATTTATGAGACAATTGGGAAAGTTGAACACTGGATATTAGATAATACTAATGAATGACTACAATTTGTTTAAAAATAGTCCTAATCCCTTAGAGATATATACTGAAATATTTATGGATAAAATAATATTTGCAATTTGCTTTTTAAAAATCCACTGAGTAAAGGGAGTAAGGAGTATACAATCGGTAATTGTCGAATGTGGATGGGAGGTACAGGAATTGTATTATAATGTTTATACTATTTTCATATAGTTTGAAATTATCATAATAACAAATTTTTTAAAAATCTAGTGTCGTAGAAAAGTGTTTATGACATATTACATAAAAATAAAGAGAGAGTGCATAAGGGGGTTGTATGTTGAGTTCCGTGATGATCTAATTTTTGTACCCATGTGGGTATATGTATGAAAAAGTCTGCAAAAATATATGAGCCAAAGTGATTAATGAATATGAATGACTGGGTTACATTTATACTCTTTTATGGTGTTTACTAATATGAATTTTTTCCAATATACATTGTTACTCTTATAAGCAGAAAATAACAAGTCTATCTATAATTAGAAAAAAATATATGTATAACTATATTTGCACAGGAAAGTTATGGAAGGATAGTGGTTCTGAAAGACAGAATTTGAGGCTTTTCTGTATTTTCCTAATTCACGCAGAGTAGTTTGTTATAAGAAGAAATTTAGAATGAAGAAACTTCAGCGCTATATGAAGACATTTTAAGAAAATGTGTGAATACTTATGTATTCTGTGTCTATACAAAGTTGAACTTCTCCCCAACACACCTGAGTTCTTCTCTTCCAACAATGAGCTGTTTGATGGGAGACAAGTCAATGGTTGTTTTGTGGGTCTCTGTTTCTTCACCTTGTGTTTTTCATGAAACTCAAAGGAGAAAGCAAAGTGTTCTGAAAGGCTTTATACAAATGTCAGGAGGTGATAGTGGCTAGTACCTTCTGGACAACTGTACCATTATATCTTAAGGAAAGAGAGAAGCCAAAATACTGGGGCAGGTGGACACCTGAGTAGGACAAATTTCTTTCCCTCCCAATCATTTTCTCAGGTTTGGCCTTGTCCTAGCAACTGAGAGGTGTCCCAAAGACATTATGAAAGAGTGGGGAGGAGATGCTGTGTGTTGCTTAAAACATAAGAGGGAAACACCAGGACACCACTACTGCTCCACATATGCCCCCAACATTGCGTATTATCATTAATCCTCCAAAACAATCCTATGAGGTATGTATTATTATTATTACTATTATTATTATTATTCAGAAAAGAAAACAGGTTCAGAGAGGTGAAGTTACTTGCCCAATGTCACATGGTTCCAGAGTGATGGAGCAGGCGTCTTTCCCAGTCATGTCTGATCCAAAACCTGATAGAGATCCTTAAACACTATTCTATACAGCATCACTAGATGTGAAAAATGTACATTGTGAAGAGTATTCACTGAATTTCAAGATGTTGACTGGCTCCTTGCACCACACTAAGGGGATTTTTATATGTTTCTGTGTTTGCCCAGATTAATATGCAAGAAATAAAAACCCACCACCACAGGGGGAAAGAATGCTTGAACAAGCTAACTGGCTCAAGGACCAGTGACAGTGTGAAGCTAAACTTTGTGGTGAATGGAAGCAAAGGCTCAATGTCTGGATTCTCTCTGTGTCTTCCTGCCTCTGTTTCTGTGTTGGTATCATCATTTGCTCCTACCAAAGGTAGACCTTACCTACACAGAGGAAACATGGCCATGGGAAGCTCCAAAGTCACTTCTTAGAGAATCATTTTCTATGATGGCAAAGTTGTCCCACCACGTCCACTTAGAAAACTCCTTGTGAAGGCTCTGACTGGCCTGCTGAATAGCTCAACCAACCCTGGACCCAACAGTGAATTCAATGCACTGTTGGGATTGTCTGTACTACAGCCACATGGCTGCAAATGATCCAGAAAAGAATATGTGAGGAGTGGTGGTCCCAAGAGGGAAAATGTAGGAGGCACCCAGGGCACTCTGGAAGGTAGTGACAAAATTAGGGATGAGTTGATGATCCCTTTAATCCTGCAGCTTCCTTTCATGTTTTCTTTCATCCTATGGTAGCTCAGACTTCCATATCTGGTGGAAGAAAAGTTCCACCGATCTGTGAGTTCCAGTTGAATTAGATTTTCTCCAGAATTGTTTGTCAGCAAGGGTAACATGGTGAAGCACAAAGAATGCTGAGTTTGGATGCAGAGACTCAAGTTCAACTGTCAACTCTTCTGTTCACTTGCTGGGTTCCCTTGGATAAGTCACTTCACTTTTTAAAATCTCCAGATTTTTCACTGGCTAAATAAAGATGATAACACCTATTTACAAGCTTGTCATGAGGATTAAGTGAGATAATCACACTTAAGTGTGATATTAGATACAGTGGCACATAGCAGGTGCTCAAAAAAGTATAGCTTATATCTCTATTAAATAATTCAACAAATACTTACTGAGCATGTACTACATTGCAAGGCAGAGGGCTGGGTATCTGGGATCGTTAATCAAGAACAAAAGACAATGTTTCTATTCTCTTGCAGCTTCTCACAGCTGGGGTTGGAGAATATAAACAAGGAAACAAGATAGTTACAGATGATGAAACGGCTTTGAAAAAAATGAAATTGTTTCCATGCTGATATTTATTATTGGTATAACAACCATCCTGTGCAGTCTCTCTCCACCGCTTTATGTGTTGAAAGGCATTCTCAAAGACATTTCAGCATTTACATTAAGCTGGAGCTTGGAAAGGCATTGCATGAAGAGGAAAGGAAAACAGAATGTTGATGGTAGGAAAATTCTGATACTATCCTCTAGTATATCCAAATGCCATTTCGTCAACCATTGCCCAGTGGGATTCAGAATCACCTGGTGGGGGGGGGGGATCCTTTAAAAGATATAGACTCCCAGTTCCCCTCCTCAAATATTCAAATTCTGGAGGTCTAGGGTATTTTTTTTAAGTTCCCTGGTAATTCTTATGGGCAATCAGACATGAGAAACACTGCTTCCCAGTCAGTCTATGAAATCCATTAGTCCCTGAGGTTGAGAATACAGAACTGTGTCTGTAATTCTGTGGCCTACCATGTGTTTATTTTTCTAGTTTCTAGGATATTTGCCCCCAGTGGCCCTCAAGGAAATTTAGAATTTAGCAGGATATATGAACAAAGATGCTGTGGAAATATAAAGCAGGAACAACTAACATGGTCTTTGAGGGTTAGATAAAACTTTGCAGAAAAGAAATTCTGGATAAGTTAAAATTTGGTTCAGTTGCATATGACAGAAAACACAAAATTATAGTGGATTAAACTAGAAAGAAATTATTTTTCTGTTACATAAAGGTCTTGAGGAAAGTAATCCTGTGCTGGCATGGTGCTTTAGACTCGTCTCTTGTTTTGCTGTCATCCTCAGCATAAGGCCTGTAGGTTCCAAGGTGATTGCTCAGATTCCAGCCCTCACTTCTGTATTCTAGCCAGCAAGAAGGACAACAGAGCAAAGAAGGGCATAACCTCTCCCTTTATGGGTACCTTCTGAAAGTTGCATATGAAACTTCCTTTGACATCTTATAGTCCAGAACTTAAGTACTTGACCATGCCTGGCTTCAAGAAACGAAATATAGTTAAATATATAGAGTTCTACTACCAAAAAAGAAAAGCATTGAGAGGCAATGGGCAGATCTCTAAGCTGAGCTATGAAGAACAAGTAGGCCATTAGGCCAGGTAAGTCATGAAGTAGACTCAAGAAACAGGGACTAGTGTGTCCTCTTCAACATAATGGGACACTAGGCCACATTTTTCTTTCCAAGTGCTCTGCTCATCATCCTTCATATTGTGACCCAAAATCGGACTAGAATGAGCCTGCCTACCTCAACCATTCAGTGCTCTGTTTTAAAATGACCTCTAAAATGATATCAAAATCCCTCATGTCACTGAAATAATGGCTACTCGGAGGGACCCCCACTCCTTCTGGTCTATAAGAGAACTCACTTTGAAATCACATCATTGAAACTGCTAGGACAAATTACTGAAACCAACTTGGAAAAAACTACAATCCTAACTCTTTCATGTGGTTAATTGTGGCACATCAGCCTGAAGCAATATTGTGCAAACATGAAAGGTAATCAATTATAAAACCATAGAGCATGAAAAACAGCTCACAATAAAACATTGAGGAAGTACACAATAGTGTATATGCAAAAGTGCACTTGTGTTGTAAATATAATTATGTGGAAAATGTGTATATGGACAAATATTAGAAAGAACATCATAAAATAAAAACAATTATTGGGTAGATGTAAGTTTTGTTTTGTTTCTTCTGAAAACCATTGTGGTTGTATTGTTTTCATAACAGATATAATTTGAAATAAGCCTCACAAAACTACTTGCTGTTAAAGGTAGGTGTGCTTAAAGATTACCTGAGGAACTTAGTAAAAGTGCAGACTTCTGGATTCTAGCCAGAGAGACTGTGATTCCATAGGTCTGGGAAATGACTACATTTTTAACAAGCATCCCATATCACTCTGTGGGAAGTGGTACACTGACCACATTTGAAAACCACTATCATGGCTAGTGTTTCAAAGATACCTAAATAAGTATAGAATTGGCACATTATCTGTGCCAAAGTAGCCCTGGCTTACATCGGGCTAAAGACTATGACCAATATTCCTCTACCTTTGCTGGGGAAAACAGCAAGAAAGTTTAAAACAAAGATTCCATATTAACAAAGATTATTACCCACCCTGGATTATAAAATGAGATATCACTGGGGCCCCTGGGTGGCTCAGTTGGTTAAGTGCCTGACTCTTGATTTCGGCTCAGATCATGATCTCACGGTGGGTTCGAGCCCCACATCGGGCCCCATGCTGACAGTGTGGAGCCTGCTTGGAATTCTGTCTCTCTCTCTCTCTCTCTGTCCCTCCCCTGCTCACTCTCTATCTCTCTCTCAAAATAAATACATAAAAACATTAAATAAATAAATAAAAATAAATATCACTAAAAAGTACGGTTTTATTTTTCTTTTAGTCTTCCAAGTAAAGGTGAACTGTCTGATTAAATCACCACAGGTATTAATAATTAGCTATCCTCAGTTCTCTTATAGTTCCTACATGTCCTGTAACTTATCCCCACCCCCGCCCACACACACACACCTTTCTATTAAACCTGCACAAGTTCAGCTATACTCTGCTTTTGTGAGAGAAGCATCATGATTTCAAACTCTAAATTTGGATAGTACAGTCTTCATAAGCCAACCCTCTAGATGATTCTATATTCATTTTATTTATTAGGATAGCCAGCTTGTCTTGTTTGCCCAGGACTTTTCTGGTTTTAGCACTGAAAGTCCCTTGTTCTGGGACTCTTACCACACAGTACTGGGAAAATGTTGGTCACCCTACACCTTTCCATTGTCTATGACCTATGTAATTAGATATAGCTTAAAAGAAAAGACATTCTCCAGGATGGGTTTGTTAGCTTGCACAGTGTCTCAGGGAACACAGGCAAATCTTAGCTCTTTGAAGATATTCCTTTGAAAAAGAATACATGTAAGATGCTGTTCATTATTTTTAGAAATAAAACATTTCTCAGGGTGTTTGATTCAGTCAGTTAAGTGTCAGATTCTTGATTTCAGCTCAGACATGATCTCACGGTTTGTAGGATCAAGCCCAGGGTCTGGCTCTGCACTGACAGCGTGGAGCCTGCATGGGATCCTCTCTCCCCCTCTCTCTGCCCCTCCTCCACTTTTGCTCTCAAAATTAACATTAAAACAAAACAAAACAACATTTTCCTAAAATAATTTCAGAGAAGGAGCCAGAGACTAAAGGGTTTAGCAAACAGAAACTAACCCCCCCCCCACACACACAATTTTCCCCTTTTCCTACAAGCATTCATCACTGAGTGAAAAGTTTACTGAATTTGTGTATATTACACTCATCAGAAAGGAGACAGGTAGGTTGGGTCAAGTAGTTAGAACGCAGAATGTAGAGATAAAGAGTACATCTGTCTAGAGGATGTGAACGTTTTCATCAAGTAGAGTTAGATAGAATGTAACTACTTATATGTTTGTTTTTAAGAAAACTGATTTTATTATGAAGCCTTTGGAATTTCTCTAAAATCGAATAAGTTTAAATGAGTCAGAAAGCTAAAAAAATGATGTGCCTCAGCAGTCTGTCCCAAAATATAGGCCAGAGATTTTTCAGAATTACCCTGCCCACATCAAAATTATACTACTTTAAAATATTGCAAGTAATTCATAGAATCCCCAGAATTTCATTTCAACATCAGTTCCAAACTACAACTTTCAAAAGTAGCTTATACTTTTGGCTCAGGAATAATCCTACTGACAGCTGGTTTACACTGTGGAAAATATACTTGCATGGGAATTTAGCACATTTGCCCACTTGAATTCCTGGATGTAATATCTATCAACTTTCATTAAAAAACCAGTTTAGTAGAGAAAGGCAACTTACAACTATAAGTTTCAGTTCTTGACTCTTTTAAGACCATCAGATACTTAGTACAAAAAACAGTTTATTTAGCCACTGCCTTCTTTCAATAAAGGATTTAAGGTGATCAATGCAGGAAACCACATGTGAAGTCAGCAGTTGAAAACCAAAGCCACCGGCTGTAATTGTATTAGCATTTTCCAAAGTGGATTCTGTGAGATGTTAGCAGACATGTTAAAACAAAAAAAGGGGGTCTCAAGCCAGATAAGTTTGGGGAGCCCTGAAATAAACTGTTAAACATGATTTTTCACTGCGAGACTTTTAACAACCGTCCCCAAGGCAGAGGAGTAGGATGTGTTTCCTAAACTTAAATATTGTCAGAATATCTAAATGGCTTGGGTTCCAACTAACACATTTGGAAAAGCACTGCTCCTGCCCTTCTAAATTTGATAATTAGGCTACTTGAAAATTGGGATTAAATTTATTTTCATTTTATTTTCAGTGAAAACAGTTTCCTTAATTTGCAATTAGCCAGAGCAGCTTTGTCAAAAGCACAGAAAAGTTTGATGCTTTGAACATGCTGATATTTCAGCACACTTTTAAAGAAGGCTATTCTTATTACAAGTATTACCTCTAATTCATAAGAACAAACAAGGCAATGAGACCTATTAGAAAGTGCTTGTGGCTCCAAGCTTAGAAAATTTCACTCTGATGACTTGAAGAGGCAGATGAATTAGTGCCAACGGGGCAGGGCTTTGTTTAGTCTGTAGATCTCTAGTCAGAGCCAACAGTGATTTAAAGAGCTATAAATGAGCAGATATGGGCATTTGTAGCGAGGCATGCTTATCTGCAGTTGGGTTACTTTTCTCCATAAGAGCTACCCATATTTTCCAGCCCAAATTATCTTGTGGATCTGTATATAATCTAAACTCTTGACATGTGATCCCAGCACTGTTGCCCATCCTCAACAGCCATTAAGTACAAGAAGGAAGGAATTGGTGGTACAGGGCTAGCCTGAAGGTAGACAGGGAAAACACTAAACTATGCTCTGTAACATTCAGCTGCCTTACAAAGGGATTTACCCCAACCAATTTGTCTATAAGAATAAGATCTGTAATCAAAACCCCATTTCATCAATAAGGTATTATTAAAATGAGATGGGATAGGGGCACCTGGGTGGCTCAGTCAGTTTAGTGACTTCAGCTCAGGTCATGATCTCATGGTTCATGAGTTCGAGCCCCACTTTGGGCTCTGTGCTGACAGCTCAGAGACTGGAGCCTGCTTCACATTCTGTGTCTCCCCCACCCCCTCCCCCGCCCCGACTCTTGCTGCCCCTCCCCCACTCGGTCTCTCTTTCTCTTTCTCTCTCTCTCTCTCTCTCTCTCTCAAAAATAAATAAACTGGGGCACCTGGGTGGCTCAGTCAGTTAAGCGTCCAACTTCGGCTCAGGTCATGATCTCGCAGTCCGTGAGTTTGAGCCCCGCGTCGGGCTCTGTGCTGACTGCTCAGAGCCTGAAGCCTGTTTCAGATTCTGTGTCTCCCTCTCTCTCTGACCCTCCCCCATTCATGCTCTGTCTCTCTCTGTCTCAAAAATAAATAAATGTTAAAATAAATAAATAAATAAATAAACAGTAAAAAAATTAGATGGGATAAAATGGGTCAAGCTGACACACACATTTTCCCTTAGTTATAAACATCAATTGTGAAGACAACCAAATGTCACTTTAGTTCCAATGTGGGGTTACATGTTTGCCCTATCAATAAATTCAAATTTCGCTCTTTAACCACATTGAAATGACATTGCACAGAGTAATAAAAAATATAAAATATGAAAATAAAATTTTATTGGGAAGAGGAAATATTACATACAATTAAGTATAGGGTTGATGAAATATATTACATTAACAACCTTTCCTTAAGGAACAAATACAGACTTAGTAAAGGAAGATGTTGGAAGTTTAGAACAGGTTTCCATATATAATTTCCAAGCAGTTTTAAGTAACAAGATCTCAATTTGCATAAATTATACAGATCACTGAGGGAAAAGTGTATTGGTTTGTGGATATTTCTGATCCTTGGTTCAGGTGCCTTGTAGATCTCTTCTACCATGATCCCAACTCTGGTGGTCCTGATCCTGTTCTAAATAGGTTCTCTTGATCCACAGTGGCCACTTACCATGAGGACACATCACAAGAAGGATTTTTATTGCTCACTGTGAATTAAAAAAATTCCATGTGCTCTTCCATGAACTCCATGGTTTTAGAGACAGCTGTTTGAACCAAACCTGGAAGAGTTTTTCCATTTGGGGTAGTGCTTAAGTCACATGTACACACGTGAAAAGAGTTTGAAAACGGCATCAGAATATGTGCACAACATCTTTATTGATACAGTTTTAAGTCTCGTGTAAGCTAATAGAATCTGTGCAATTCTGGAGACTATTAAATAAAAATAAATATCTAATAAGAATCTGCACGTGGTATGGAAACCATCCGCACCTGAACAGCATTCATTTTGCTTATTTCTATCCCCCAAACAGAAAACATCCAACAAGAACAATTTTATCTATGTTTATTTAATTATAACAAAAGTAGAACAATGCATACCAAATGGAAAAATAAATCCAAAAAAGATGATGAAAATGTTTAGGAACAGAAATGACTAATTTAGCTGAAGGACTTAACCCAGTGCCATGAAAACATATTTGCAACTTATACTTGGTTATTCACATAAATTAAATTTAGCAATTGAGTCCAAATTCACTACTAAAAGTTATCAAAATACTTTCAAAATGTTACATAAAAACTGACAATATCCATAAATGTTACATAAACACTAAACAAAAAATCATATAAGAAAAATAAATAAATGTATGTTGAGATAAAATACAAATCACACTTATCATGCCAGCTATACACTCCCTATCCCTTCAAATATAATTGTGAGGATTCAGTATTTTTCACATTCCAAGATAAAGTAATGATAATATATATTGATGCAAATTTCAGCCACAAAAATAAACTACTTTATATCTTAAATATTCCTATGATGAAACATCAGGACTCCAGTTTCACTAATCAAATCTTTATGAAGGCATATATCACGTTTGATTTTGACCCCTCATATCATGGCTGAAAACCCTCAGCAAAGCTTTCTAGGCTTTTTTTCTCACACCAACTGACCCAGAGTATATTTTAAGAAATGTTTATTTTCTGTGCATATTTGTTTTAAAATTATAAATTCCTGAGCACTTTTTCTTCATCCTCCTCATCACTGTCAGTGACATTGACTTGCTGGATGCTAGAGGGAGTTGACGTTGGGGCTGTGAAGACGTTCTCCAAGGCTCCAATGTCCAGCTGAGGCATAGGATTTAAGTATTCTTCCCCACTGTGGCTATGACTGTTATAGTAAGAGGTCCCATCCACGCTCTCACAACTCCGAGAATCTTCGCTGTGTGTACGTTCATCTGGGTAGTCTCTAAAAGGATAGTCTCTATTTAAAGCTGAAAACATAGCCTCGTGTTTTTGGTACCTGTCTTCATAATAACCAAGGCATTCTGGCATTGAACTTGGAAAATTTCCATAGCCAAAGGGAGGCCGACTATAAGGGCACGTGCTGCAGCAGAAAGACAAAAAAGGAATTAGATCATACCTTGCCCACGTGTTTCCTTGCACACAGACTAATTGAGCACACTTAACTGCTCCTCTTTGGGGCCTGGAAAGTTCCCAAGATAACTCCTCAACCACTTCATGTATCCATCTATTCTTTTACTACTACCAAGTCCCAACAGAAACTAAATGGCAAAATAAGTTTGTGACTCACTAGAACTATTATCTATTATCAGCCTCAGGCTTCTTACCTCTGACAGCCTTGATAAAGAAAAATTGCTTATCTGGGCTTTTCTCTCATGATGCCTACTACCATGTAAGGTTTTGGAAATGCAAACATGTGTTATACTGTGCTAAAAATTGATACTTGGTAAGCAGTGCAACAATTGTTCTTATTAGTATTTGAAACAAATCTTATGGGGGGGGTGATGTATAATTGTGTTGCAATCAAGAACTACTCATCAACTACATTTTTCACAAAACTAGAACAAGTAATCCTAAAATTTGTATGGAACCATGAAAGACCCCAAATAGCTAAAGCAATCTTGGGCAGGGTGGTGGGGGGAAGCTGGAGATAGCACCATTCCATATTTCAAGATATTCAAAGCTATAGCAATCAAAACATATGGCACTGGCACAAAAATAGACACATAGATCAACAGAACTGAACAGAACTCAAAAATAGAACTCAAAAATAAATCTATGATTACATGATCAATTAATTTATGACAAAAGAGGCAAGAATATACAATGGGGAAAATCCTGTCTTCAATATGGTGCTGGGAAAACTGAATAGCTACATGTATAAAGAATGAAACTGGGCCACCTTTGAATACGATACACAAAAATGAACCCAAAATGGATTAAAGACCTTACAGGGGCGCCTGGGTGGCGCAGTCGGTTAAGCGTCCGACTTCAACCAGGTCACGATCTCGCGGTCCATGAGTTCGAGCCCCACGTCAGGCTCTGGGCCGGTGGCTCAGAGCCTGGAGCCTGTTTCCGATTCTGGGTCTCCCTCTCTCTCTGCCCCTCCCCCATTCATGCTCTGTCTCTCTCTGTCCCAAAAATAAACGTTGAAAAAAAAATTAAAAAAAAAAAAAAAAAAAAAAAAAAAAAGACCTTACTGTGAGACCATAAAAATCCTAGAAAAGAGCACAGGCAGTAATTTCACTGACATTGCTCATAACAGCTTTCTAGATATGTCTCCTAAGGCAAGGGAAACAAAAGCAGAAATAAACTACTGGGACTACCTCAGAGCGTTTACATAGCAAAGGAAACTATCAACAAAACAAAAAGGTAACCTTACTGAATGGGAGAAGATATTTACAAACAGTATACCTGATAAGGGGTTAATATCCAAAACATATAAAGAATTTATATAACTTGACATCAAAAAACAATCTGATTAAAAAATGGGCAGAGGACCTGAATAGACATCTTTCTAATTTTTTTTTAATGTTTTTATTTATTTTTGAAGGAGAGAGAGACACAGCATGAGCGGGGGAGGAGCAGAGAGAGAGGGAAACACAGAATCAGAAGCAGGCTCCAGGCTCTAAGCTGTCAGCACAGAGCCCGATGTGGGGTTCAAACCCACAAACTGTGAGATCACGATCTGAGCCAAAGCCCTACGCTCAACCGACTGAGCCACCTAGGCGCCCCTGAATAGACATCTTTCTAAAGAAGATATACAGATGGTCAACAGACATATGAAACGATGCTCAACATCACTCGTCATCAAGCAAATACAAATCAAAACCATGATGGAATATCATCTTACACCTGATAGAAGGGCTAAAGTCAAAAAGACAAAAAATAACAAGTGTTGGTGAGGATTTGGAGAAAAAGGGACCTCAATGCTGTTGGTAAATTGGTACCAGTCACTATGGAAAACAATATGGAGGTTCCTCAAAAAGTTAAAAATAGAATTACCATATGATCCAATAATTCCACTATGGGGTATTTACCCAAAGAAAATGAAGACATCAATTCAAAAAGATATATACACCCCTATGTTTATTGCAGTTTTATTTACAATAGCTAAGAAATGGAAGCAACCTAAGTGTCCATTAGTAGATGAATGGATAAAACAGATGTGTTATATATACACACAATGGAGTATTATACAGCCATAAAAAAGTGTGGGATACTGGGACATTTGGGTGGCTCAGTCAATTAAACATCCAACACTTGATTTTGGCTCAGGTCATGATCTCATGGTTCGTGGGATTGAGCCCCACATCCAGCTCTGTGCTTGGGATTCTCTCTCTCTCTCTCTCTCTCTCTCTGCCCCTTCCCCCTTCTTTCTCTCAAAATAAATAAACTTAAAAAAAAAAGTGAGATCTTGTCATTTGCAACAACATAAATGGACCTAGAGGGTATCATGCTAAGTGAAGTAAGTCAGATTGAGAAGGACAAATACCATATGATTTCACTTATAAGTGGAATAAAAAAAAACAAACAATGAACAAAAAGCAGAATCAGACCATAAGCATAATAAGCAGAATACAACAGTATTACAGTATTAGAGCAGTAAGCAGAATACAGAGAACAAACTGATGGTTGCCAGAGGAGAGAGGGGTGGGATGTTGGGCAAAATGAGTGAAGGGGAGTGGGAGATACAGGCTTCCAGTTAACAAGTGAATAAGTCACAGGAACAAAAGGCACAGTATAAGGAATACAGTTAATAATATTGTAAGAGCAATGTACAGGGGACAGATGATAGCTACACTTGTGATGAACATAGCACAATGTATACACTTATCAAATCACTATGCTGTACATCTGAAATGAATATAACATTGTGTGTCAACTATACAAAAAAAAACCTCCTGGGCAGGGTGGGGAGGGGTGGGGCTGCACCACTGAAACAGAGGATGACAACTTAACTTTAATTGACAATAATTAAATTGAAAACACTCACTATCAGATTTAGAATGGATATTAAACTGTGGTTTTAAAGATCATTTCCAAATAAAATTTTTGCAACATGAACAATTGAAAAGATTATTTTTACTGTTTTACAAACTGCCTTTTTAAGGCAAATCTAAAAATTCTGCCATTCAAACCCAATTTTTTTAGGTATTGTAAAGGCATAGAACAGGAATCATAGGAAGGGATATACAAAAGTCCAAGCAAGAATTCCCTGGGCTCATGGACTCCATCTAGTGACAGATAACATAAACATAAAAACCATACTCATGAGCAAAACCCATGACAAGTTGGGGGTTTCATTTTATGCTCCCACTTTTTTTTTAAAAAAAAGGTCAACTTTGTTTCCTTCTATTAAAAAATAGAAGTATAATCAACATACTAGACATCATCTCAAACTCTGAAAATATGGGGTATCTTCAGCGGATTGGTATCTCACCCCCAAATCTCCAAGTGCTAGAAACCTTGTCCATGTTAACTATCATAAGTATGAGGCTAAGTTTCCAAAATGTTTCAGATTTCCTTTCCTATTGCCACATCTTCATTCAAGCATTTTTAATATAATACATACATCCTGAACGTGTTATACTTCTAGCTAGTATGATTTTGCTCCTGTAGCTCTTTCACCTGAGCGTCTCCCCATTCACTGAATTACACAGACACTTCCTCTTTCACAAAACCTTCACATCAGGTGGAAACAATCACCCACTATTTTTTTTCAGGACTCAACGTAGGCAAGATATTATGCAAGGCTTGGTGGATAATTTAATTTAAGAATGATCTAGGGGCACCTGGGTAGCTCAGTTAAGCATCTGACCCTTGATTTTGGCTCAAGTCATGAACTCACGGTTCATCTCTCTCCCTCTCACTCTGCCCCTCCCCTGCTCACATGCATGTGCTCACTCTTTCTCTTGCTCTCTCTCTTTCTCTCAAATAAATAAACATTTAAAATAAATACAAAATAAAAATGATCTAGAATCTAGGTATATAGTAGACATGTGCTCAAGTCTGTAAGGCAAACTGCAAACACCAGATGGCTATACCAGTGTGGTAAAAACACATTAGACCCACAAAATAGATCAGTTAAGACAGGAGTAATCCTAGAAGTTTGCATGGATGAAAATGAATAACTTTGGAAGCACTGAGGTATAGTGGGAAAACCATCAATTAGAATTTTCAGAATGATAATATTAGTCAACATTTAATAAGCAATAACTACGTTTTCTAGGCATCTGCTAAGGTTTATGTGTTATCTCAATTACTCATTAGAATAACTATATGAGACAGATACTCTATCTCCACTTAACAGATGAGGAAAAAGATAACCTGGAAGAGACTGAGTAAAGTGCTCAAAGTCAGTAATTAGTAAGTAGTGAAACAGAACCAGGCAAGCTAACTCTAGAACTTGTTCTCCTAACTACCATGCCACAGTACATGGGTACTAGTTCTAGCTGTGCCACTTATAAACCTGGTAACCTTAAAGAAACCTACATTTTTCTGAGCATTGGGTTCCTTATATAAAAGAGATAATATTACCTGTTCTGCCAACTTAAAAGGTCTGTCATGAGGAACTTGCCAGAGGATGTCTATATGAGCACTTTAGAAACTAGAAACACTTATAATGTGTTACTACTTAGCCTTAAAAAAAAGTTATTTGTAGCAATGTATTCATAAATATACACACATATGTTTTGCTTTTATTTTCAAAAAGAAAGAATGCAAAGGTAGAGCAAAACCTAATTGAAGTAGTGGTATGTAGGGGCGTCTGGGTGCCTCAGTCGGTTAAGCACCTGACTTCGGCTCTGGTCATGATCTCACTGTTCATGGGTTCGAGCCCCATCAGGCTCTGTGCTGACAGCTTGGAGCCTGGAGCCTGCTTCAGATTCTGTCTCCCTGTCTCTATGCCCCCCCCCCACTTGCGCGCTCTCTCTCTCTCTCTCTCTCTCTCTCTTTCTCAAAAATAAACAAACATTAAAAAATAAAAGAAATGGTGGCATGTAGGAGGCAAGATGGAAGGGGGGAAGAGACAGGCAGAGAAGCCAGGCTTCTCAGAATGTACTTTGTATTATGATTTTGGCTTTGAAACCATGTAACAACTTTGCATAATTTTAAAACAATTTACTATTTTAAAAAGTAATGCCCTAAAAATTAAAAGCAAACGAAAACAAATGAACCCAAGTTCATATCAAGTTGCAGTTTCCTTGACTACACAGAGAAAAATTATTTCAAGATAATTTAAATCTGATGTCTTTATTGTGTCTTCCTGGTAAGATACACCCTAAAGAGAAAAGAATGACAAATACTAAACTACATTTGGTAATTTTATTGTTTGTGATACTGCTGCTTTGAAACTCTTGCTATAATTGTTTTGAAGCTATTCTCTCTCTCTCCCCCCACCCCCCACAAACATATTAGGAAAAAAAAACATATTTCGTAAGACAAAGCAAATATATTATTATCACTAGAAAACAAGATTTCTCCTAGGGAGAAAAGATGTTAGCACATAAAATCAAAGAACTTCATTTGAAACTACAATATTTAATTTATTTTATAAATACCAGTATATACTCATGAATTACTTCTCATACAAAAAATACATATTATTCTCATACGTATTCTCATATTTTACACTGAAAAGCCCTAGACACTTTGTTAATTCAGAAGTGATAAGCATCCTTATTGCCCAAATTGTGATTTCAGTAAAAGAAACTTGGATTTCTGGATAAAATGGCTGATTCCAGGTCTGGGAAGTACAAAATGTACAAGAAAAACCTAGGGCATACTTTGCCATAGAACAAAAAAGCTATCAAAGATTAAGGACACAGAACCCAACTTATAGCCAACTGGACAAATAAAAGAATAATTTGAGCATCAGAAGATATAATAATGATTGCAATGTATCAAAAAATACCAAATATATAAAAATATACTTGTTCATGACGGTATTCCTAAAACAAAACAAGACTCAGTAATATCAGGCGAGGGTGTGGGGAGTGGGGGGGAGGGGGAATCAAGAATTTATCCTGCTCTTCCTGTATTTCAGAGTAACCAAGTAGTTGATGGCAAGTTTTTCTTCAAAAAAGCATTCTAGTTAATGAAGAAATGCCGATGGAGAAAATCACCATTTTACAATCCCATTGGTCTAGGCAACAATCACCATAGCTACTAAAATCATTACAATGGTAATTCTCAACCTTAGCTGACCGTTACAATCACCTGGAAAAACTTTTTTATTTAATGTTTAATATTTATGAGAGAGAGAGATGGGGTGGGGGGGGGTGGAGGGAGGGGCAGAGAGAGGGGAGGACAGAGGATTCGAAGCAGTGACAGCAGAGAGCCCGATGTGGGGCTCTCTGAACCCTGTGAGATCATGACTTGAACTGAAGTCAGATACTTAACCAACTGAGCCATCCAGGCACCCCAACCTAGAGAAACTTTTAAAGAATACTGCTGCTCAGGTCCTACCCTGACAAAGATTCTAATTTGTTTGGTCTAAACTCTTCAAGTGATCCTACTGTACAGCCAAGAATTGAGAAGTACTATTAAAGTGATAATACCTGAACCCACAGATCATTCTTAACATCACTATTAGAGAAAAACAGATGTGATACAATACAAAGTACACAGCACCCAGGAGGTATCATTGTCAAAGAGAGAGAGAGAGAGAGAGAGAGAGAGATAGGGAAAAGAAAAATAAAG
Organism: Prionailurus viverrinus; assembly: GCF_022837055.1. Classification (NCBI taxonomy): domain Eukaryota; kingdom Metazoa; phylum Chordata; class Mammalia; order Carnivora; family Felidae; genus Prionailurus; species Prionailurus viverrinus. Next base: position 191,302,843 of record NC_062561.1, on the reverse strand, counting down.
GGGGAAAAAAGTAAAAGAAAAAAATTTGAACCTGAATTTAATCAAGTTGCAAGATCTATCATTTTACAGAAAAAAAATAGGTGAAAGGGAAACATATAAACAATATCCAAGGATGTAATAAGCAAAATGTAAGATGAGTATAATTTCTTGTTTCTTCAATAAATACATGGAATTAAAAAAATAAAAGAGGTTAGAGCACGATTTTAGCAAAGAAGAGGCTTAAGAAACATAATCACATCCAATGTGTACATCTTGCTTGGATCCTGTTTTATGCAAACTAATTGTGAATGGAGGAAAATTCAACAGGTCAGTTGTTGGATGATAATAAGGAAATATTAATGCTTCAGGTATAAAAATGGTTCAACATTTTTTTCAAGTCCTTAGCTAATAAATATACATACTGATGTATATGCAGATGAAATTACATGACATCTGTGATTTACTTTAACATACTTAAAGCACTTCCCACTAAGAAGTAGAAGAAATAAATAAACTAACAAGAGCTAAATTGTTGATAATTGTTGAGTGATGGGTACATGGAGATTCATTATGCTATTGTGCTTTACATATAAAAATTTCTGTAACTAGATGGTAACTAAGACAAAAATATAATGCTATTCATTGCTTCTTTCACTCATTCATATGCATGTAAGTTTCCCCCATGTGTTTTCAGGGCTTCATTTCTTTTTAACACTGAATAATATTCCACTGTTTATGTATATCACAGTTTATCTAGTCACCTACTGAAGGACATCTTGATTGTTTCTGTTTTGGCAATTATGAATAAAATGGCTATAAACATCTGTGTGCAGGTTTTTGTGTGAACACAAGTTTTCAGTATTTTTGGTAAATACCAAGGAGTATGATTGCTGGATCATATGGTAAGAGTTTTTGTAGTTTTATAAGGAATTGCCAAACTGTCTTCCAAAATAATTATACCATTATGCATTCCCACTAGCAATGAATTAAAATGTCCTTTGCTCTACATCCTCCGCAGTATTTGGTGTTGTCTGTATTTTGGATTTGGTAAGTTCAGATAGGTTTATAGTGGTTTCTCATTTAAATTTGTAAGTCCCTATTATTCAGTAATCAAAAAGAATGAAATCTTGCCATTTGCAACAACATGGATGGAACTAGAGTGTATTATGCTAAGTGAGATAAGCCAATCAGAGAAAGACAAATATCATATGATTTCACTCATATGTGAAATTTAAGAAACAAATCAGATGAACATAGGGGAAGGGAAGGAAAAATAAGAAAAACAGAGAGGGAAACAAACCATAAGAGACTCTTAAATACAGAGAATAAACTGAGGGTTGCTGGTGGGGTGCTGGGTGGGAGATGGGCTAAATGGGCAAGAGTCATTAAGGAGAAGACTTGTTGGGACTAGCACTGGGTGTTATATGTAAGTGATGAACCACTAAATTCTATTCCTGAAATCAATTTTACAATATATGTTGACTAATTTGGATTTAAATAAAAATTTAAAAAGAAAGAAAAAAGGAGGAAGAACCAAAACTTTCAAATAAAACATAATGGAGCTGGGAAGAGCCAAGATGGCAGAACAGCATGGAAGTTTTTTTTTCTTGCACCTCACATCCATGAAATACAGCCAGATCAACACTGAACCATCCTGCACACCTAGAAAATTGATTTGAGGATTAACACAATAATCTTCACAACCTGAACCACAGAACTCATCAGAAAGAGAAAAAAAAATATTTTTATTTTCAATTTTTATTAAAAATATTTTTCTTTCTCTGTCCCTCCCCCGTTCATGCTCTGTCTCTCTCTGTCCCAAAAATAAATAAAACATTGAAAAAAAAAATTTAAAAAAAAAATTAAAAAAAAAGGGGCACCTGGGTGGCGCAGTCGGTTAAGCGTCCGACTTCAGCCAGGTCACGATCTCGCGGTCCGTGAGTTCAAGCCCTGCATCAGGCTCTGGGCTGATGGCTCAGAGCCTGGAGCCTGTTTCCAATTCTGTGTCTCCCTCTCTCTCTGCCCCTCCCCCGTTCATGCTCTGTCTCTCTCTGTCCCAAAAATAAATAAAACGTTGAAAAAAAAATTTTTTTTAATATATACTTCTTTAATTTTTTCCTACTATATTTTTTACTATTTTGTAAATTTTTCAAATTCTATTTTACTTCCATCATTTCATTTTATTATTTTCCATTGTATTCACTTTTTCAAATTTTCAAATTTTACTTTTTTTTTCTTCTTTTTTCCCCCCTTTTTCTCTTTTTTCTCTAATCTATGAAGCTCCTTTCAACAACCAGAACAAAATATACCTAGGATCTAGCATAATTTCTTTGATTTTGTGTGTGTGTGTGTTGTTTTTAATTTTTTAATTTTAATTTTTTTTACCTTATTAATTCCTTTTCTTCCTTCAAAATGATGAAATGAAGGAATTCACCCCAAAAGAAAAAAGACATGACAGCCAGGGACCTAATCAACACAGATACGAGCAAGATGTCTGAACCAGAATTTAGAATCACGATAATAAAAATACTAGTTGGGGGGGGCGCCTGGGTGGCTCAGTCGGTTAAGTGTCCGACTTCGGCTCAGGTCACGATCTCGCGGTCCGTGAGTTCGAGCCCCATGTCGGGCTCTGTGCTGACCGCTCAGAGCCTGGAGCCTGTTTCAGATTCTGCGTCTCCCTCTCTCTCTGACCCTCCCCCATTCATGCTCTGTCTCTCTCTGTCTCAAAAATAAATAAACGTTAAAAAAAAAATTTTTTTTTAAATACTAGCTGGGGTTAGAAAATAGATTAGAATCCCTTCCTGCAGTGATAAAAGAAGTAAAAGCCAGTCAGGATGAAATAAAAAATGCTATAACTGAGCTGCAATCTCGAATGGCGGCCATGGCAGCAAGGATGGATGAGGCAGAGCAGTGAATCAGTGATATAGAGGACAAACTTATGGAGAATAATGAAGCGGACAAAAAGAGGAAGACTAAGGCAAAAGAGAATGATTTAAGAATTAGAGAAATCAGTGCCTTATTAAAAAGGAACAACATGAGAATCATAGGGGTCCCAGAAGATGAAGACAGAGAAAAAGAGGTAGAAGGGTTATGTGACCAAATCATACTGGAAAACTTTCCTAACCTGGGGAAAGACACAGACATTGAAATCCAGGAAGCACAGAGGACTCCCATTAGATTCAACAAAAACTGACCATCAGCAAGGCATACCATAGTCAAATTCACAAAATACTCAGCCAAAGAAAGAATCATGAAACCAGTGAGGGAAAAACAGCCCTTAACTTACAAGAGAAGACAGATCAGGCTTGCAACAGACCTATCCACAGAAACTTGGCAGGTCAGAAGGGAGTGGCAGGATACATTCAATGTGCTGAATTGGCAAAATATGTAGCCAGTAATTCTTTATCCAGCAAGGCTGTCATTCAAAATAGAAAAAGAGATTACAAGTTTCCCAGACAAAATGAAAATTAAAGGAGTTGGTGACCACTAAACCAGACCTGCAAGAAACTTCAAGGGGGATTCTCTGGGGAGAGAAAAGACGGAGGAAAAAAAAAAGACTAAAAGCAACAAAGACTAGAAAGGGCCAGAGAACACCACCAGAAACTCCAACTCTACAAGCAACACAATGGCAATAAATTCATATCTTTCAGGGGCGCCTGGGTGGCTCAGTCGGTTGAGCATCCGACTTTGGCTCAGGTCATGATCTTGTGGTCTGTGAGTTCGAGCCCAGTGTCAGGCTCTGTGCTGACAGCTCAGAGCCTGGAGCCTGCTTCGGATTATATGCCTCCCTCTCTCTCTGCCCCTCCCTCACTCATGCTCTGTCTCTCTGTCTGTCAAAAATAAATAATTAAAAAAAAGTTAAACAAAAAATTCATATCTTTCAGTACTCACTCTAAACATCAATGAACTAAATGCTCCAATCAAAAGACATAGGGTAACAGAATAGATAAGAAAACAAAATCCATCTATATGCTGTTTACAAGAGGCCCACTTTAGACCTAAAGACACCTTCAGACTGAAAGTAAGGGGATGGAGAACCATCTATCATGCTAATGGTCAACAAAAGAAAGCTGGAGTAGCCATACTTAATCAGACAATCTAGACTTCAAAATAAAGACTGTAATAAGAGATGAAGAAGGGCATTATATCATAATTAAGGGGTATATCTACCAAGAAGACCTAACAATTGTAAACATTTATGCTCCAAATGTGAAAGCACCCAAATATATAAATCAATTAACCACAAACATAAAGAAACTCATTGATATTAATAATACCATAATAGTAGGGGACTTCAACACCCCACTTACAACAATGGACAGATCATCTAAACAGAAAATCAAGAAGGAAACAATGGCTTTGAATGAGACACTGGACCAGATGGATTTAACAGATATATTCAAACATTTCACCCTAAAGCAGCAGAATATACATTCTTCTCCAGTGCACATGGAACGTTCTCCAGAATAGATCACATACTGGGACACAAATCAGCCCTCAACAAGTACAAAAAGATCGAGATCATACCGTGCATATTTTCAGACCACAACGCTGTGAAACTCGAAATCAACCACAAGAAAAAATTTGGAAAGATAACAAATACTTGCAGACTAAAGAACATCCTACTTAAGAATGAATGGGTTAACCAAGCAGTTAAAGAGGAAATTAAAAAGTATATGGAAGCCAATGAAAATGATAACACCACAGCCCAAAACCTCTGGGACACAGCCAAGGCAGTCATAAGAGGGAAGTATATAGCAAACCAATCTTTTCCATAGGAGGAAGAAAGGTCTCAGATACACAACCTAACCTTACACCTTAAACAGTTGGAAAAAGAACAGCAAATAAAACCAAAACCAGCAGAAGACAGGAAATAACAAAGATGAGAGCAGAAATCAATGCTATCATAAACAAAACAGAACAAAACAAAACAAAACAAACAAACAAACAAACAAAAAAACAGTAGAACAGATCAACGAAACCAGAAGCTGGTTCTTTGAAAGAATTAACAAAATTGATAAACCACTAACCAGTTGGATCAAAAAGAAAAAGGAAAGGACCCAAATAAATAAAATAAGAATGAAAGAGGAGAGATCACAACCAATACAGGAGAAACAAGAACAATATTAAGAGAATATTATGAGCAATTATATGCCAATAAAATAGGCAATCTGGAAGAAATGAACAAATTCCTACAAACATATAAACTACCAAAACTGAACATGAAGAAATAGAAAATTTGAACAGACTTGTAACCAGCAAAGAAGTCGAATTAGTAATCAATAATCTCCCAAAAAACAAGAGTGCAGAGCTAGATGGCTTTCCAGGGGAATTCTACCAAACATTTAAGGAAGAGTTAACACCTATTCTCGTGAAGCTGTTCCAAAAAATAGAAATGGAAGGAAAACTTCCAAACTCCTTCTATGAAGCCAGCATAGAAGACCAAAACCAAAGACCCCACTAAAAAGGAGAACTATAGACCAATTTCCCTGATGAATATGGATGCAAAAATCCTCAAGTTATTAGCCAACTGGATCCAACAATACATTAAAAAAATTATTCACCACGACCAAGTGGGATTTATACCTGGGATGCAGGGCTGGTTAAATATCCGCAAAATAATCAATGTGATTTGTCACATCATAAGAGAAAGGACAAGAACCATATGATCCTCTCAATAGATGCAGAGAAAGCATTTGACAAAATACAGCATCCTTTCTTGATAAAAACCCTCCAGAAAATAGGGACAGAGGACCATACCTTGAGATCATAAAAGCCATGTACGAAAGACCCAACGCTAATACCATCCGCAATGGGGAAAAATTGAGAGCTTTCCCCCTAAGGTCAGGAACAAGACAGGGATGTACACTCTCGCCACTGTTGTTCAACATAGTATTGGAAGTCTTAGCCTCCACAATCAGACAACACAAAGAAATAAAAGGAATCCAAACTGGCCAGGAGGAGGTCAAACTTTCACTCTTCACAGATAACATGATACTATAGATGGAAAACCCAAAAGATTCCACCAAAAAACTGCTAGAACTGATCCATGAATTCAGCAAAGTTGCAGATTATAAAATCAATGCACAGAAATTGGTTGCATTCCTATACACCAATAATGAAGCAACAGAAAGAGAAATCAAGGAATAGATCCCATTTACAATTGTAACAAAAACCATAAAATACCTAGGAATAAATTTAACCAAAGAGGTGAAAAATCTATACACTGGACACTATAGAAAGCTTATGAAAGAAATTGAAGAAGACACAAAGAAATGAAAAAATATTCCATGCTTCTGGATAGGAAGAACAAATATTGTTAAAATGTCAATACTACCCAAAGCAATATACATATTCAATGCAATCCCTAACAAAATAACACTAGCATTCTTCACAGAGCTAGAACAAACAATCCTAAAATTTGTATGGAACCAGAAAAACCCCGAATAGCCAAAGCAATCTTGAAAAAGAAAACCAAAGCAGGAGGCATCACAATACCGGACTTCAAGCTGTACTACAAAGCTGTAATCATCAAGACACCATGGTACTGGCACAGAAACAGACACTCAGATCAATGGAACAGAATAGAGAACCCAGAAATGTTCCCACAAATGTATGGCCAACTAATCTTTGACAAAGCAGGAAAGAATATCCAATGGAATAAAGACAGTCTCTCCAGCAAGTGGTGCTGGGAAAACTGGACAGCAACATGCAGAAAAATGAACCTGGACCACTTTCTTACACCATACATAAAAATAAACCCAAAATGGATGAAAGACCTAAATATAAGAAAGGAAGGATCAAAAGCCTTGAGGAGAAAGCAGGCAAAAACAACTTATTACTCAACACATCTCTAGAGGCAAGGGAAACAAAAGCAAAAATGAACTATTAGGACCTCATCAAAATAAAAAGCTTCTGCACAGTGAAGGAAACAATCAGCAAAACTAAAAGGCAACTGACAGAATGGGAGAAGATATTTCCAAATAACATATCAGATAAAGGGTTAGTATCCAAAATCTATAAAGAATTTATCAAACTCAACACCCAAAACACAAATAATCCAGTGAAGAAACGGGCAAAAAACATGAATAGACACTTCTCCAAAGAAGACATCCAGATGGCCAACCGACACATGAAAAAAATGCTCAACATCATTCATTATCAGGGAAATACAAATCAGAACCACAATGAGATACCACCCCATACCTATCATAACGGCTAACATTAACAACTCAGGCAACAACAGATGTTGGCAAGGATGCGGAGAAAGAGGATCTCTTTTGCACTGCTGGTGGGAATGCAAACTGGTACAGCCACTCTGGAAAACAGTATGGAGGTTCCTCAGAAAATTAAAAATAGAACTACCCTATGACCCAGCAATTGCACTACTAGGTATTTATCCAAGGGATACAGGTATGCTGTTTCAAAGGGACACAGTGTTTATAGCAGCACTATCAATAATAGCCAAAGTATGGAAAGAGCCCAAATGTCCATCGATGGATGAATGGATAAGGAAGATGTAGTATATATACATATATACATATACATGTATACATATACATGTATATGTGTGTGTATATATGTATATATATGTATATATATGTACATATATATGTATATATATGTACATATATATATATGTATATACAATGGAGTATTACTCAGCAATCTAGAAGAATGAAATCTTGCCATTTGCAACTATGTGGATGGAACTAGAGGGTATCATGCTAAGCGAAATTAGTGAATCGGAGAAAGACAAATATCATATGACCACACTCATATGAGGTCTTTAAGATACAAAATAGATGAACATAAGGGAAGGGAAGCAAAAATAATATAAAAACAGGGAGGGAGACAAAACATAAGAGACTCTTAAATATGGAAAACAAACAGAGGGTTACTGGAGGGGTTGTGGGGGGGGGATGGGCTAAAGGGGTAAGGGGCATTAAGGAATCTACTCCTGAAATCATTGTTGCACTGTATGCTAACTTGGATATAAATTTTTTAAAAATTAATTAAATAAAAAAATCATAATGGGGCTGATCTTAAAAAATGAATAAATAGATAAAAATAAATTTCTAATTCCCTAAAGATACATAATGTGAAGCATCTTTTCATGTGCTTAACTGCCATCTGTATATGTTCTTTGGTGAGGCGTCTGTTCACAGGTCTTTTGTCCATTTTTAATCAGGTTATTTACTTATTGTTGAGTTTTAAGAATTCAATATTTTGTATATTTTGTACACCAGTCCCGTATCAGATACATCATTCGCAAATATTTTCTCCCAAACAGTGGCATGTCTTTTCATTTTCTTGATACCACACTGTTTGATACAGTAGCTTTGTAGTAAGTTTGAAGTCACTCCTCTAACTTTGTTCTCCTTTCTCAAGATTGTTTTAAAACTATTCTGGGTCACTTACAATTCCATATAAATTTTAGGATCAGCTTTTCCATTTCTTCAAAAAAAGGCCATTGGGATTTTGACAGGGATTGTATTGATTCTATAAATCACTTTGGGAAGTGCTGTCATCTTAACAATATTAAGTCTTCCAATGCATGTACATAAATACCTTTGCATTTATTTAGATATTTAATTTCATTCAATAATGATTTGTAGTTTTCAGTTGATAGTCTTGCACATCCATGGTTAGATTTATTCCTAGGTATTTCACTTTTTGATGCTATTGTAAGTGGAACTGTTTTCTTAATTTGCTTTTTGGATTGCTCATTAGTGTACAGAAAATTCAGGTGATTTTTGTATATTGATATTCTATCCTGCAACTTTGCTGAATTATTCACTGGCTCCAACAAATTTTTGTGGATTCTTTGGGATATTCTAAATACAGGATTTTCCATTTATAGGATGATGTGTAAAAAGAAGTAATTTTATTTCTTTTATTTTGGATGTCTCCCCCCCCCCCCCCCCCCCACACACACACACTTAATTTCTCTGGCTAGAACTTCTAGTACAATGTTGAACAGTAATTGTGAAAGCAGATATCCCTTTCTGGTTCCAAATCTTAGGAGGAAAGCTGTTGGTCCTTCATCAGTGATGATAATATTAACTGTAGGTTTTGAACAAAAATGCCCTTTATCACACTGAGGAAGTTCTATTCCTAGTTTTCCCATTAAGTTTTGAAATCAGGAATTGTTGGATTTTATCAAATGCTTTTTCTACATTATTTGAGATGATAGGGTGATTTTGTTCCTTTATTGTATTTGTGAGGTGTATTACACTGATTGATTTTCAGATGTTGAACCATACTTACATTCCTGGGGTAAATCCCACTTGGTCTTGATATGTAATCCTTTTCATATGCTGCTGGATTCTGTTTGCTAGTATTTTACTGAACATATTTTACATCTATATGCTTAAGATATATTGGTCTGTAATTTTCCTTCTCATGACATCTTTGTCTGGCTTTGGTAGCAGAGTGATACTGGCCCTAGAAGTGTTCCCTCATATTTTTTTAGAAGAGTTTGAGGATTGGTGTTAATTCCTCTTTAAACATTTGGTAGAATTCACCAATGAAATTATCTCGCCTAGGGCTTTTCTTTGCTGGGAAGTTTTTGATTACTGATTCAATCTCTTAATATAGGTCTGTTCAGATTTGCTATTTCTTCTTGAGTCAGTTTTGATAATTCATGTATTTGTCAATTTTATCTAGGTTATCTGACAGGTAGAAATACAATTATTCAGTGTATTCTCGTATAGTCATTTTTATTTCTGCAAAGTTGGTAGCAATGTACTGAATTTCACATCTGATTTTAGTAATTTATGTCTTATCTCTTTTTTTCTTAGTCAGTCTAGCTAAAGTTTCAGCAATTTTATTGATCTTTTCAAAAAGCTAACTTTTATTGATTTTGCTTTTCTCTACTTCATTAAGGTCTCTTTTGTTTTTCTATTCTTTATTTACCTCTAATCTTTATTATTTATTTCCTTTTGTGAGCTTAGGTTTTGTTTGCTCTTCTTTTTCTGGATCCTTAAGGTTTAAAGTTATGCTGTTTGCTTGAAAGCTTACTTTTTAAATGTAGGTCATTGAAGCTATAATTTCCGTCAGTACTGCTTTCACGAAGTTTTGAGATGCTGTGTTTTCATTTTCACTCATCTCAAATATTTTATAATTTCCCTTGTGATGTCTTATTTGACCCATTGGTTGTTTAAGAGTTAAATTTCCATATATTTTTAAATTTTCTGGTTTTCTTTCTGTTATTACCAGTTTCATTTTATCATGGTTGGAGAAGAAACTTTGTAAAATTTTAAAACTTTAAAAAAATTTTGAGACTTGTTTTGTGACCCAACATATGATTTATCCTACATAACATACCATGTGCAATTGTGAAGCATCTATATTCTGTTGTTGGGTGAAGCATTATATATGCATATTATGTCTAGTTGGTTTACAGTATTATACAGTCTTCTATCTCCTTGTAATCTTCATTCATTTTGGAGGAATTGCCTTTTTTAAAGTTTATATTTATTTATTTATTTATTTTTTGAGAGAGAGAGAGAGAGCGAGCGCGCTAGTTGGGGAGGGGCAGAGAGAGGGAGACAGAGAATCTGCAGCAGGCTCTGTGCTGACAGACAGGCTGATGCAGGGCTTGAATTCACGAACCATGAGATCATGACTTGAGCTAATGGCAGATGCTTAACTGACTGAGCCACCAAGGTGCCCCAGAGAATGCTCTTCTATTCATTATTTCAAGTATACACAGCTAACATCATACTCAATGCTGAAAAGCTGAAAGGTTTTCTCTAAGATCAAGAATAAGACAAAGATGCTAATACTTGCCTTTTTTATTCAACATAGTATTGGAAGTCCAAGTCAAAAAAAGACATCCAGGCAAGAAAAAGAAATAAAAGGCATCCAAACCGGAAAGGAAGAAGTAAAACTGTCTCTGTTTGCAGTTACATGATACTATACATGGAAAACCCTAATGATTCCAACAAAAAAATGTTAGAACTAATTGACAAATTAGGTAAAGTGCCACGATACAAAATCTATACACAAAAATCATTTGCATTTCTATATTTTAGCAATAAACTATTATAAAAAGGAATTAAGAAAACAATCCCTTTTACAACTGCTTCAAAAAGAATAAAATGCCTAAAGATAAAGTTAACCAAAAAGATAGTAGCTTGTACACTGAAAAATATAAGACATTGATGAAAGAAATTGAAGAAAACACAAATAAATGGAAAGATATGCTGTGCTCATGGATCAAAAGAAATAATATTGTTAAAATGTCTATACTACCCAAAGCAATCTACAGATTCAATGCAATCCCTATCAAAATTCCAATGGCATTTTTTATAGAACAATCCTAAAATTTGATGGACCCACAAAAGACCCCAAATAGTCAAAGCAATCTTGAGAAAGAACAAAATTAGGGGCATTACACTCCCTGATTTCAAACTATATTACAAAACTATAATAATCAAAACAATATGGCATTACACAAAAGCAGACACATAGATCAATGGAAAACTATACAGAGACCAGAAATAAACCCACACATATATGGCCAATTAATTTACAAAAGAGTCAAGAATATACAATGGAGAAAGAAAAGAATTTCTTCAACAACTGGTGTTAAGAAAACTGAACAGCTACATGGAAAGAATGAAACCCCTATCTTAAACCACACATAAAAATCAACCCAAAATAAATTAAAGACTTGAACATAAGACCCCAAATCATAAAATTCCTAGAAGAACACATAGACAGTAAGCTCCTTGACATCAGTATTACTGATGATTTTTTGGGCCTGACACCAAAAGCAAAGCAATAAAAGCAAAAATAAACAAGTGGGACCACATCAAAATAAAAAGCTTCTGCACAAGAAAGGAAACCATCAACGAAATGTAACAGTTATCTACCAAATGGGAGAAAATATTTGCAACTCATACATCTGATAAGGAATTAATATGCAAAATATATAAAGAACTCATGCAACTCAACAGCAACAACAACAATTCAATTAAAAATGGGCACAAGGGGTGCCTGGGTGGCTTAGTTGATTATGCATCCAATTCTTGGTTTTGGCTCAGGTCATGATTGCATGGTTCATGAGATCAAGCCCCCACTGTCAGTGTGGAGCATGCTTAGGATTCTCTCTCTCCTCTTTCTCTACCCCTCCTCCTACTCTCTCTCTTTCAATAAGTAAATAAACCTAAAAAAAAGGAAAAAAAATGGGCATAAGATCTGAATAGACATTTTTCCCAAGAAGACGTACAGATGGCCAAGAGGTACATGATAAGGTGCTAACATCACTAATTATCAGGGAAATGCACATAAAAATCACAATGAGACCCCACCTCACACATGTTAAAATGGTTCTATCAAAAAGACAAAAAATAACAAATGTTGGTGTGGATGTAGGGAAAAGGGAGCTCTTGTGTACTGTTGGTGGGAAAGCAAACTGATGTAGCCACTATGAGAAATAGTATGAACATTCCTCAAAAAATTAAAAATACAACTACCATGTGTTTCAGCAATTCCGCTTCTGGGTATTTATTTTAAATAAATGAAAATACTAACTTGAAAAAATAACTGCACCCCCATGTTCATTGCAGCAGAAGTTCCATACACACAATGGAATATTATTCAGCTTCAAAAAAGGAAGAAATCCTGTGACAATATGAATGGAGCTTGAGAACTTTATTCAAAGTGAAATAAGTCAGAGAAAGACAAACATGGTATGATCTCACTTATATGTAGAATCAGAGAACAGATTGGCAGCTGCCAGAGATGGCAGGACAGGAGGTTAGAAATGAGCAAAAATAGGTGAAGGTGGTCAAAAGTTACAAACTTCCAGTTATAAGTCAGTCCTGAAGACATAATGTATAGCATAGTGACAGTAGTTAATAATACTGTCAAGTTGTATATTTGAAAGTTGCTGAGAGAATAAATCTCTTTAAAAAAAATTTTTTTTAATGTTTATTTATTTTTGAGAGAGAGAGAGGCAGACTGAAAGCAGGGGGAGGGGCAGAGAGAAAGGAAGACACAGAATCAGAAGCAGGCTCCAGGCTCTGAGCTGTCAGCACAGAGCCCGACGCAGGGCTCGAATCCACAAACCGTGAGATTGTGACCTGAGCCGTAATTGGTCACTTAACCGACTGAGCCATCCAGGTGCCCCATAAATCTTAAAACTTCTTATCACAAGCAAAAAAAAAAAAAAAAAAAAAAAGCCTATTGTATACATGAAAATAATATAATGTTATCAACTATATCTCAAAAATAAAGTATTTAAGTCTTCAACTATTGTAAATTTATCTATTTCTCCCTTTAATTCTGCCAGTTTTGGCTTTATGTATTTTGGAGTCATGTTTTTATATATGTATATGATTATAATCACTGTATCTTCTTAAAGTATTGATTCTTTTATCAATGTCTACTTAACAATTTTTGACAGAAAATCTATTTTGTCTGATATTATTACAGCCACCCCAGCTCTCTTTGGTTACTATTAGTATGGAATATCTTCTTTTATTTTTTCATTTTCAACCTATTTGTGTCTTTGGATCTAAAGTGAGTCTTTTGCAAAGAGGATATATTTTGATCCTATTTTTAATCCATTCTGCAAATTTCCGCCTTTTAGTTAGAGAGTTTAATCTACTTACATTTAAAGTGATTACTGATCAGGAAGGACTTACTGTAACATTTTGCCATTTGCTTTCTATATGTCATTCTTTTGTTATTGTTTCTCAATTTATCCATTAAGGTCTTCTTTTGTATTTAATAGGTTTTTTCTAGTGTACTATTTTATTTCACTCATTTCCTTTGTGTATATTTTTACTTTATTTTATTTTTAAAATTTATTTATTGGGGCACCTGGGTGGCTCAGTCAGTTAAGTGTCCGACTTTGGCTCATGTCATGATCTCACGGTTTGTGAGTTCAAGCTCCATGTCAGTCTCTGTGCTGACAGCTCAGAGCCTGGAGCCTGCTTCAAATTCTGTGTCTCCTTCTCTCTCTGCCTCTCCCCCACTTGTGCTCTGTCTCTGTCTCTCTCAAAAATAAATAAAATTTAAAAGAAATATTTAAAAAAAAGTATTTATTTTGAGAGAGACAGAAACAGTGTGAGTAGGGGATGGGCAAAAAGAGAAGAAGAGAGAGAATCGCAAGTAGGCTCCATGCTGCTAACACAGAGCCTGACTCGGGGCTCAAACTCATGAAGCCACAACATATGACCTGAGCCCAAACCAAGAGTTGGACCTAAGCAGACTGAGCTACCTAGGTGCCCCTCCTTTTTGTGTATTTTTAAAGTTATTTCCTTAAATTATTACCTTGTAGATTACAATTAAAATCCTAAATGGATAACAATCTCTTTAAATTGATATTTGCCTTCATTGGCATATGAAAACTCTATATAAAACATCACTCCCACTTTATATTGTTGTCATAAATTATATATTTATACATTTTGTATCCATTAACATAGATTTATAATAGTTTTATGCATTTGCCTTTTAAATAATATATAAAACAAAGAGAAGTTACTAACCAAAAATATAATAATACTGGCTTTTGTACCTACTTATGTGGTAACCTTTACCAGGGTTCTTTATTTCTTTGTTTGGCTTTAAGTAACTGTCTAGTGTCTTTTCATTTCAGTCTGAAGTTCTCCCTTTAGCATTTCTTGTAGGACATGTCGACTAGTTATGAACTTCCTCAACTTTTATCTATGAAAGTTTTTATTTCTCCTTTATTTTTTAAGGATATTTTGTCAATTATAGAATTCTTAATTGATGTTTTTTTTTTCTTTCAGCACTATGCATCTGGCCTTCTGGCCTCCATGGTTTCTGGTGAGAAATTGGCTGTTAGCCTTATTGAGAATCTCCTATATGAGATAAGTCACTTTCCTCTTGTTGCTCTCAAGATTATCTCTTTATTTTTTGGCATTTAATGGTTTGATCATAATGTATTTCAGTGTGGATCTCTTTGAATTTATCCTATTTAGTATTCATTCAACTTCTTGGATTCACATCTTCCTTCAAATTTGGATAATTTTTGGCCATTATTTCTTTAAATATTCTTTCTGCCCTTTCTTTTCTCACCCCTTCTCCTGGAACTCCCCTGATGATTATGTTAGTACACCTAATGGTATCTCCCAGGTCTTTTAGGTTCTTCACTATTTTTTCTTTCTGCTTCTCAGACTGGATGATTCCACTGACCTAGCTTCAGATTCACTAATTCTTCTGCCTGCTCAAATCTGCTGTTGAATCTCCATAATGAATTTTTCATTCATTTACTGTAATTTTCAGTTCCAGGATTTCCATTTGGTCCTTTTTTTTAATTTCTGTATCTTTACTGATGTTCTCTATTTGGTGATACTCCGTTCTCCTGGTTTCATTTAGATTTCTGCCCACAGTTTCCTTTACCTCCTTTAGCTCAAGAAAGTTGATTTAAAGTCTTTGTCTAAAGCATAAGAGACTGTTAAAAACTGAGAACAAACTGAGGGTTGATGGGGGGTGGGAGGGAGGGGAGGGTGGGTTATGGGTATTGAGGAGGGCAGCTTTTGGGATGAGCACTGGGTGTTGTATGGAAACCAATTTGTCAATAAATTTCATATATTAAAAAAAAATAAATAAATAAAGTCTTTGTCTAATAAATCCAATGTCAAGGCTTCCTTAGGAATAGTTTCTGTTCATTTTTCTTGTAAATACCATACCATCTTGTTTCTTGGCATGCTTTTAATACTTTTTTGGTGAAAACTGGACCTTTTGAGTATTATCATGTAGTATTTCCAAAAATCAGATTTCTCCCCCCCCCCCAGGGTATGATATTGTTGCTTCTTTGGGGTTGTACTTGTGTGCTTCATTGGTGACCTTTCTAAACTTTTTTGTTTAGATTTCATTCTTTGCCATGTGTGATTATTGAGTCTGTTCCACTAGCTTAGTGATCACCTAGTGATTTGGCAGAGATTTCTTTAAACATGTAGAGCCAAAATAAAGCAAAGCAAAACAAAGCAATAAATAGCCTCCCAATCTTTGCAGACTCGTTCTAAGTTGGGGCACTCCCTCAGTGCTTAACCAGGCTGTTCACAATTTTTTCTTAGACTTGATTTCCCACTTATACAGAGTCTAAAGATCAGTCATGGGTAAAAGCTTACCATCTTCTCAGGTGTTTGCTGAATATGTGGCTAGCCCAGGACATGTGTGTGCCATTCTGGGTTCCCCAATATACGTGGGAGCTTCTCAAAGCTCTTATTCCTCCGTGTATCTCCCTTCCCAGTCTATTCTAGGCTTTTCAGTCTGTATGCTGCTTGCGTCATCTGTTGTCCCTTCCTCCAGGAAGTTGTGGATAGTATATGCTTTTAAATATTTTCCACAACACCACTTGAAAGACCATTCAAACCCTGAAAGTGTTATGAGGTTAGTAAAACAAAAGTAAGCCCTTAAACCAATTCTTCAGGAAACACCAAACAGGTCAAAATGCACAATCATAATGCTTTGAGAAAAAAGGACCATATTGCCTCTTCTAATATCAGAAAGTCACATGGGCCACCATCCCCTTGACCATCAGTAAACTACAAAATAGGGGACGATTGTGGCAAACTGGGCTAAGGACTTAAAGCAAGCAATCCCATTAAGAATTGAAGCAACATAATATACACCTGAAAAGTTCTTTGAGCTATTGGTATACCTAAATGGGAAGTAATTTTACCTTCCTAAATAAGTAACAATAAAAGACTGGTGTTAAATATGTAACACTCCAATTTCAATAGAAATTATCTCTGTTTATACACTTAACAGCAATTGAAAAGTAGAAGTTACACTCTATTATAATGTTTGCAAAGGAGCTAAATTCCATGGCTCCAAAATGAAAAGTTACAAATTTGTTTTCCCTAGATACTTCCCTATGAAAATCACTTCCTAGGGGAGCCTGGGTGGCTCAGTCAGTTGTGTCTGATTTGGGCTCAGGTGACGATCTTGTGGTTCATGGGTTCAATCCCTGTGTTGGGCTCTGTGATGACAGCTCAGAGCCTGGATCCTGCTTTGAATTCTGTGTCTCCCTCTCTCTCTGTCCCTCCCCTACTTGCTCTCTCTCTTTCTCAAAAATAAATAAGCATTTAAAATTTTTTTAAATAATAAATAAAATAAAATCACTTCTTTTACTGATAATTTATATGGGAAATTTTTTGGTTAAAAAAACCACAGTGTAACTTTAGACCAGTCATTTAACCTCACAAACCAAGCACTCTCCTCTATATCATTGCTACTCAAAATGTAGTCTACAAACTAACAGAACTCACATCACTTAGGAGCTTGTAAGAAATGCAGAATATCAGGTCTACTATATCCTTAGACTGCTCTATCCTAGACCTACTGACTCAGAATCTGCATTTTAGCAAGATCACATGTGACTGATATACATATAAAAGTTTGAGAAGCACAGCTCTATACAATAAGGTGTGCTTTGGGAGTGGAAGGGTAACTAAATGATCTTTTTTTTTTTCAATATATGAAATTTATTGTCAAAATGGTTTCCATACAACACCCAGTGCTCATCCCAAAAGGTGCCCTCCCCAATATCCATCACCCACCCTCCCCAACCTCCCACCCCCCATCAACCCTCAGTTTGTTCTCAGTTTTTAAGAGTCTCTTATGCCTTGGATCTCTCCCACTCTAACCTCTTTTTTTTTCCTTCCCCTCCCCCATGGGTTTCTGTCAAGTTTCTCAGGATCCACATAAGAGTGAAAACATATGGTATCTGTCTTTCTCTGTATGGCTTATTTTACTTGGCATCACACTCTCCAGTTCCATCCACGTTGCTACAAAAGGCCATATTTCGTTCTTTCTCATTGCCCTGTAGTACTCCATTGTGTATATAAACCACAATTTCTTTATCTATTCATCAGTTGATGGACATTTAGGCTCTTTCTATAATTTTGCTATTGTTGAGAGTGCTGCTATAAACATTGGGGTACAAGTGCCCCTATGCATCAGTACTCCTAAATGATCTTAAAAACCCTTATCACTGATTTTTTCTGAAAAATCATATCTGATAGAATTGGAGCCCATATTATCTTGTGGCAACAGTCAGCTAAAGCTGAGTAACAGCTATCTTATTCGATGGGGCATGAACTCTCTTTTGTTCCCTTAGTCCTCATCTATCCTCCTTCATATATTTATGTTGACTGCTTGGCCCCTACTCAGCCTCTAATCTAAATCAGATTCCAACCAGAATTGAGGAAGTCCCTTTTTTTTACTAAAAATTTGTTAGCTATATGTATCTTTAGGTGAAAGAAAAAAAAATGTTCATTTACCTTGATGGGAAGTAGTGAGGTCCAGGTAGGAAGTAAGGGTGATGAAAAGAGAATCGCGGTGGTGTCCCAAACAATGTGGCTGGATGGCCAAGGGGAGAAGCCTGGTAAACATGTGAGTGTGGAATAGGAGGAGCCTGGGGGATTGGAGCACTTCTGGGACAAGTGGAAACGCTGGGATACTCCTTGGGAGGCTGGATGGTTGAGGTTGCAAATCTGGCATGGGCAGTACTTGCACTTGTTGGAATCCTGTTGGTGTTCTCCAGAGAGACAGGAGTGGGTCTCTTCACAGAGCGATTGGCTCCAGAATGTAGCCGATGAGTGTCTGTCTGGGAGGGCCCGGCGAAGCACTGGGGTGGGAGTGCCGGTCGGAGGGGCAGACTTGGAGCCTGGGCAGCCACCTGAGCAGTACTGGAGACAGTGGGCTGGAAAAGTGAGATGGGGCTTGGGTGCTGGACTGCAGGTGTGGGCAGCTGGATGGCAGGTGTGGCATCACCTTTAGAAATAAAAACAGCATAGGTCTAGCATTAACTGAATTGCTCCATGTCTTTCTTTTTTCAGAATTTAATAAACTGTACAACCAGAAGCCTTCACTAACCAGCTTACCTAACAACATCACCACATCAAACCACTCTATTTCCTGTATAGTATTTTAAACAAATCAAAGTCATTTTGTTTACCTATTTTACATTTTTTGTCTCTCTTTCCCACCTAGATTCTACGTGCCATGAGAAGACAAACCTTTTGTTTTGCTCACTGCTGTATCCCCAGGGCTCAAAATTCTAGCTGGCACAGAATAGGCCCTCCACAAATACTTTTGAATGAATAAATAAATGAACAAAATTATTGAGTGTTTGAGTGAAAGACAAATACACACAAATGCTAATATGTATATATAAATCTTTCGTTAAAAAATAATATGAAACTACTGAAACTAATAATACGGTTACTTGTAAGGAACAATCATCTGGGGAAAGGGACAGGGCAGTGGTGCAGAAAAAAAAGCTAGACTTTCATTTTATATCTATCAATACCATTTGAATTTTCTATTGTCTAAATATGTTAACTTTATTTTAAATATTATTTGAGGTTTCAGGGCAGCGGTATGCATTTCTCTCCTATGTCATATACTTCTCTATATTAAACTAAATTATGAATAACATTTAATGTTTTAATTGAAAAAATAAGCAATCAGTAAAATTATTTTGCTTTATTGCATTCAATGTGGATACAGAAGGAAATGCCCAGGTGAGAAGAAGACTCGCCACAGATCAACAATTTGTGGCAGATAGGAAAGGAATATTATTGCAGCAAAGCATGACGGATATGGCAGGATTTTTAAAGGTAGATAAAACAATCATGTTCTTGAACAGGAGAGGACTAATTAAGTTTCTGAGTTATTTAAATGACACATTTAGCTGAAATAAACTAAACTTTTCCAAAGAAAGACATAGAGAAGCCATAGCAATAGACCCATGATCTGGTTTATTCCAATGCAGTTAGATCTCTGTTCATATATAAGATGCAGTCCAAGAGCAAACTCTATGATTAGAACTGTCTTGTGCGAGGCTGAAAGGAATGCAGATCTTCTCTTAGTCTTGCCCAGGTAAGGCCTTTCCTTTCTTCTTTCTCTCCAGATAAGGCATATAATACTCCTCTTAAACTTGCAGGCAAGAAATTAAGGGATATATTGCAGGCAAGAAATTGGGATATATCTGTACTTAAGTTAAGTTACAGATAATATAGGAGTTAAGTACAGATAATATAGGAGAAGGGTGTAAATGAAGCTGTCCTGATTCTTAGTTGATAGAGTTATGTACCCTCCCATCTGTGAGGCACAGGCCTTAGGCCTTTCCTGATTGATCAAACATAAAGTAATTTCCCTCTTCCATGTTCCCTCAGAACATGTAAATCTATAACTTATCACAAAATAGTATAAATCTTTGTTATTTGCTTGCCTGTCACCTTTACCACAATCACAAAACTGGAAGCTTGAGAGAAGGAACAGTTTCATTCATGTTTGCATCCCAGTATTTGGCAAAGAACTTGGTTAATAATAGTTAAGAAAGGTATGACTAGATGAAAACAACAACAACTAACAAATAAGTCTATAACTGACAGCACTTCTACCACTGATCTAGTATAAAGAGAACTCCCTTCTCTAAACAACTATGAAGCTGGGCTGATGCGTAAAATCTTTCAAAAGTTTTATTAATTATCACTGCACTCAAGACATCTGCTCCTAAAATCTACCTCTGACACAGGTTTCTTTCCCCCATAGCTAGTATAAGAAGCTCTCAGTCTTCATTAAAGAAGTAGGATCTTCCTAAAGAAAGGAAAGGAACTACACAGACCAACTAATATTACTTCAGCTACTGAAGAAGGAAGGGACTCATCTTTTAGCTGATATGAAATGTTCTTTTTTACCAAAGATATTTCTATAAAAAAAAGAGGTATGAGGCATGAGATGATAAGTCATGCATTCCTTTAATTCAATATTCACTAAGCAACGAACATATGCCAGGCACTGTTTTGGTCTGAGGTTAAAAAAAAAAAAGATGCATAATTACACTGTACTATAATGAAGATGTCTTAAATGTCAAAATTCCAGTGGTTAAGCAGGAAGTTAAAGTCTGCATCATGCAGTCATCTCTATAAACTGTCAGTGAATAGGGAAGACTTGTGGGAAGGGCAGAGCTCTAATGTTTCAAGCTGTAGATAAAGTATGTAAAAGACTAGCCAGTCTCTTGTTTTCTTCTCTAGCATATAGCTAGATTATCTTTCCCAGCCTCCTTTGCAGTTAGGAACTGCCATTTGGCTAAGGGCTACCCAGTGGAAGGTAGAAGAAATTTGCACCAGTTCTAAGACTGGTCCATGAAAAACTTTCATGCATTATCTTCCATGCTCTTTCCCTTTCTGCAGGTTCATGCACACGAGGTCTGGTGGCCTTGGATGCCACATATTAAAGATGGCAGTGCCACAGGGTAGAAGTCTGTGTCTATGAGGCACTCTTTCAAAGACGGCTATACACTGATTAGAAATACCTATTTTAAACTTGAAATGTATAAAAATAAACCATAATCCTGTTTAAACCATTATGTTTAGGTGCTTGTTAAAGCAGCTTGCATTATCTAATCATTACATGAGATAAAGAGCAGAATTCTAGTCCTATAGTATAGTATGACAGGAACAAAAAAAAAGTTATCTTTCTCACGATCTCTACAAATAATCTCTCACCATCTCTACAAAAAAGGAAGAATCCACTGCCTGTGCTGACTGGACAAAGAGTGCAACTAGGATTTTGTTGTGTGACTGGGATAAACAGTGAAGGGGTAAGGAATGGCAGAAAATGAGGACAGCCCATATTTCTCTACAAGAAAAAGCTATATGGAGATAGTAAGGAGAGAAGAACCAGCATATGGCTGAGTAAAGAGAAAAAGAGGCAGAGAAAGAAAGAGAGGAGAGAGAAGTAAAGTAATAGGCAGAGATGCAGAGACAGAGTTGGGGAATAAAGAATTGGGACAGTTAGGCAACTGATTAAAAAAAAAAGTGGGACTTTGGAGAGAGACAATGGTAATGAGGAGTCCCAAGACTTACTATATGTTGAACCATGTGATTCCTCCTTCCCTACCCTCTCAAGAAAACCTACAATATAGAGCTATATCTCTTTTCAAGTAATTTCTGAGCCAGAGTTGTGTCTTTCATGGACATAATACTTTGCTGGAATGGACCTTAAGGTAGAGAGACAACTAGCTTTTTGGGGATTATAATAGGATCGGAACAGTGGAGGGTTTTTTTGGCTTGTTTCAGTCAAACAAGAAGAGGTGGGTAAACCAAAAAGGCATCAAACAACTGAAATAGTAGTAAACTTTTTTAACTAAAAATTTAGAGAAAGGTATGAATTCAGAAGAGTGAAAGATGTCAAATGAGTGAAGATAAAATAAGGCAAACCAATTTCAGTCCTGAGAAATAAAATGTAGAGAACAAAATAATTAACCAGAAAATTCATATATGTATAAAGTGACATTCAAAACCCAGGCCAAAATAATTTCTAGGGTGGCTAAGTTGGTTAAGTATCCAACTCTTAATTTCAGCTTAGGTAACGATTTCATGGTTTATGGAATTGAGCCCCGTGTCAGGCTCCGTGCTAACAGCTCAGAGCCTGCTTGGAATTCTCTCTCTCTCACTCTCTCTGCCCTTCCCCTGCTCACACTCTCTCAAAAATAAACACTAAAAAAAATATATATATATAATTTTCACTAGAATTCTGTAAGACATTAAAGTAAACAAACTTGAAAATATAAAATAATAGTACTGGCATAACTGGCATCAAAGGTATTTGATAAAAGATGTTTAAAAAGAATTCTGGACTATCATGCTGTAATCATTTTTGGAAATGAGAAATAGGAGAAGAGCTCGGGACGTGGCATTAAATGTTAAAGGTGGAGTGAATATAATGCACTGGTCACAGAAATGATATCAGACAAGGTACTACAGATTCCATCAAAGAAGTAGTAAAATTGGTTGTATTTTTATCTATCCTTTCTAGAAGTACCTTATAAGCTCTTATATAAGAGACTGTAAAGATACTTTTATATTCTGCCTCAAGCACAGAGTTTTATCTATAACTGGTGCTTAATAAACATTAGGCAGTGGGGGACAGGTAGGCAGGCATGCAAATATGGCAGTGGAATACACTATAGATTGAGATGGAAAAGTTCGTCAAAACAAGGTAGGATACCAAATTACATTGCTAGATTTCAAATAGATTGACATAATGAGATAAAAATGTGCTAGGATGATCCAGTACATACAACAAATAATTGCTTCTACACAGTAAAATGAAATAAGCTTGACTGAGAACCAAATAATGGATAAAGACTACTAGGAGGTGCATGAATTCTGTATATGAAATATTGCCTAGTGATCACAACATACTTAAATTTAAGATCCTAACAACAAAAAAAGACCAAAAAAAGTCCATTCTTGGGTTGATTTTTGGAAATACAGATGTTGCCTAGGGGAAAAAAAAAAGCTAATAGGGGTAACTAAAATGAAGAGTTCATTTAAAAATGAAGGTTATTTTATATGATAATGCTAAAAACCTAGAAGTAAAAAATGTGCCTCAAAAATCAGAGTTATTGGTTAACTGACCAAATTAAAGAGAACAGAGAACCCATCAAAAAGGAAAGAAATCTTTTAAAAATGTAAAGTTTGTCCAAATGTATTAAACAGGGCTGCCCAAGTATGTAAGTATAAATAAAAATTAGGCAATCCAAAGGAAAATTGAAGGAGTCACATCTGAGGGACCTCAAAGTCAATACTAAGTGACTTCACTTTTATAGAAGGAACGCAGTGGAATCAGTGGAATAGTCATTATAGTATAAAAGGCAACTGAAAGAAGACCAGAGAGACTCAATAAACCCCTTCACCTACAGAAGAAGACTGTAAGATTTCTGAACCCTAATTCATTTTCATAGCAGATAGGTTAAGATTATATAGATTACAGTAGTCAAGTTCACAGAATGTTCTAATCCAAGTTGATAAAATTAATATAACTAGATCTTAGGCAGCATTCACCTAATAATTATATAGAAGCTCAAAGTCATAACTGAGAAAATATTAGATGAAGCAGATACAAATGGTCTCATGCAGTATTTAACTGTGGATAGAGGCAGATGGAAGAGAGGTCTTGAAAGGAAGAATAAAGAGAAGAAATATGGATTGTGAAAGCATAAATCATAAATAACATAGCAGACAAAACAAAATAAATCAACAAAGGCTTAATTAAGCCTAGGTTGAAATACAGGATTAAAGGAGATACTACCAAATAATGACGTGTGAAAGTGCCTGACTCTGCTGGAAGAGAATAAGGCAACATAATCAGCTTTCTGCATCTTTCTCTTGAGCCTAGACATCTTAAATGTGGCTTTGTTGCTATCAATTGCTATAATGATACATAGGGAAAAAAAAAAAAAAAACATTGCAAATGTGTAAGATTCTAAAAGTCAATTTTTAAACATATCTAAACCCCTTAGTGCTAAGGGGTGGCTGTATTACCAGAAGGAGCTGAACAGGTGGCAACTAGAAAAAGCAGTGGTTTTAGGACAAGTAACAGTAAGTAGTGAATGTATAAAGCTCTGCCTAAGAGATTGTAAAATAGGTGCTGGAAGAACAAACCCATGATGGACAGCCCAATAACAAGTTATCAAGATAATAGATTCTCAACTTTGGGTTCTTAAAAGCAACAGACAAATGTTATAAAGAATTGATAATAGAGGAGAAATTTAGGAAAAGACAATATAAAGAACCAGATATTTGGTAGAAAATAGATTACTTTCACTACTTTTCTAGAGCAGCAAGAGAACAGTCTTAACAGATCAGTCATCATTGCTAAATTCCAAAACAGGATGCTCTATATCCAATTAGCAAGGCATTCTTTTTTGGTGATAGTACAAAGACACTCCTATTTCCTATTGAATTACGTCAGTCATTTCCTGCATTATCTGCCTAGTCTATGTGCTAATGCTGATTTGGTTAAAAGGTCTGAAGTTTTACACATGGAACATTTGCTACACTGGCAAACCAAGCGCTTTGAGGTCTACTGAAATTTTTCCTTCTCCAATTTAATGCTTTTAAACATTAAACATTTCTTCTTGATTTTTTCCCTTAATATTGTTGTGCTAAAAATTCTTAAGCTAACAGAAACAAAATTTCACCTTAAGGTAAAATTTTCACAGTTATTAAAAAAATTCATAATCTACAATAAAGCCAACTCACCAACTGGTTGAGTGATGGTATTCTGTAGGCTGGGAATTACCACAGAGTAGGTAGGTGAGCGATAGGGATATATTGTTGTAGGATTTGTAGACACGATATTCTGTGTGGTACCAGAAAATACATTGGAAACACTTAAAGGGAAGCGTTTTCGCTTCCCTGGACGAGGTTGATAAACCCAACCTATAGAAGAAGATAAGCAATTTTTAATTTCAACATATAGGCCCTATTTAGCCTTTAGATAGTTTTTTTCACAATAAAATATCCAAAATACTTCTAAATTAAAAAAAAAAATAAGTTATTGTCTAAAGTGTCTTTTCCAGCTTTATTAGGCTATTTCTGTGCATTTTAATATCCAGATAGCTCTTAACTAGTGGTCGGTGTTATAACCCACAATTCAGAGTGAGGTCAAATGTCTTATATCCAAAGACACATATTGATTCCATAGTAAAATCAACATTAAAGACATTGGGTTTGAATCTCAAGGCTTTTCCTTTACCTGTAAGGTAAGATATTATTCATCTCCTGTTTCCTTTCTGTGAGATCTAATTGTCTATATCTTACAATGAAACGGTCACTAACGACCAGTCATTTTTATGCCTAGTTGGAAGAGTCACTCTCCTAAACTTGGCAGTCTTAAGTCCACAGACAACCCAATTTCCTTCCAAAGTCAGAAAAGTGGAGTTATAACAGTTTGCAGCCACTGAATAACCAGGGGTATCACTCCGACCACCTACCCCCACATCCAGAACCTTTCTGCTAATATTTTAGAAAAAAATAACTCCTCTCCCATCATGCATGATCATGTTGGCCATACACTTTGCCTTTACCCAAGCTTAATCTAAATGTCCTACAGCTGGAGGATAAATCAGAATTCCTTTAAAACTACATCATGATGAGGATAAATTTATCAGTCAGAAGGCACAACTATGTTCTGATAACTATGTAACATTAAAATGGAGCATGGTGTCAATTCCTGCATTCTCATTAAGTGTATGATGCATATTTGTTTCTGTTGCTGTGATTTTAACTCTTCATTTTCTATTTGCAAAGTTATAGTCTAGAACTCTGGAGTTTTACCTTCATTAAGTTCATTTCTATATATTTAATCAAAACCACACTAAAATTGTTACATCGCCAGGTTTGTTATTAGTTGGCAAGTATGAGACCAGACGCTGTATTTGGTTCTATTTAAGAAAACTTATGCTCAGTATCGATTCAATCATTACTACAGTATTAGCCATTATTCTCTTAATTGTACATATTGGATTAGAAAAATATGCATTTTTGTCTTTTCATCTCAACCTAACCTAATCTTTACCTAAATAAATTTAAAAGAAACTAAAAAGAGGTTTTGTTCATTTCATTGGATTACCAGGAAATTCCTCTCTGTGTTTTTCTTTAATCTTTTGTGCTTCATCATAATAGGGTTTCTTTTGTTCTTCGCTAAGTTTGTTCCATTCTAACCCAAGCTGGACACTGATTTCTGCGTTGTTGGCTGCTGGGTTAGCTTTGGCTAGTGCTGGCCGGTGAATCCTTGCCCAAACCATAAATGCATTCATGGGTCGCTTCACATGACCATTTCTGTCCTTACTGAAGGGAGTATCTGGTATTCCTACATGACAAAAATTAAAAACTAAATTAATGTGCTACATACTCACATACATACACACAATGTTAAAGTGAAGTGCACATTCATCTATATTTATTTTTAAATATCTGGAGAAAATATACACTTCAATATAGTCAAAGAACTGCCAGTATTCCAGAATGCCTCATAACGCCTGAACTCAGCATTCTAAACTATAGCTTAGAATGACTCTTCTTTTCTTCAAAAAGGATAATATTGTTGAAGTTATTGTAAGAGTAATAATGTTGAAAATATAGTAAACTCCTGGCTCATTACCTCTTTGAGCTTTAGTAATACCTCTACCAATAATTATCATATAGTTTCTTTCCCATTAAAAATATTCTATTACTGGGGGATGAGAACCATGACTTATTCATGACTATAATCCTAGCATTAGCTAAGTGTTCCCTAAATGTTTAAAGGAATTCCTTTACATGGCCCTGTAGTGTCCATTCAAGCAAAAATATAATATAATACTATATTTCATTATGAAGGAGAAGCTCTTGCCATGGCGGGTAATCGACACTGATCCTATGTCCTGGGAGAAAAATGAAAGAAAAATAACAAAAGTGACCAGATGAAATTACAATAAAAGAAGGTGGCTAAATTCACATCTCTTACCTAAGTCATCAAAAACAGCTTTCTACAAACTTCCTATATTGTTTCTCTTTAGTTACTTGATACATAAAATGGTTTAAAACACACAAATAAGTATTATAAAGAAAGGTCTCCCTTTCTCTCCTTTAGAAAATGAAGTTTATAAAAGCAAGAGGGTGAGATAGAGAAAGGATCATTAAGAAAAATAAGAAAACAATAAATATGAAAGTTAATGAAAATATGAACTGATGATTGATATGATTTCCCATGATACTGATTGGCATAATACTGTCTGAATTAAATTTTAAAATAAGAATTTTCTAACTATATGTTTGTAAGTAATGGATAGAAATATGTTCGTAGTTATTACTGCTGTTAACTACAGTCATTTCTTTGAAAACAATTTCTAGCTTATTCTACTGTGTTTTCATTTTCTATGTCTATAAATCCTTAGCATTTAGAATACTAAACTGTTACATTTAATCATATACTACTTTTCTCTTAGAAAAATGTTTACTATTCATTTTTAAAGAAGACAAATCACCCCCAAATCCAGAATAAATTTTCCTGCTGGATTATAACCATTTTTTCATTAGACACCATTTAAAATTTTCTTCTTGATACACGTAAAAATATTAAGCTACTAAATACGGTAGTTTAAGTGCAGCATAACTGAGGGCTGAGGTAACTGTGATATCTAGTGAGAATATTTCTATTTTGTGTATAAACACTAGTCACTTCTAAATCTCATCATTCACTGGGTCTTAAAATAGATTAAAAAAAATGTTTGGGAATCTTGGAACGTTAGTGTATTTTACTGGTATATGTACAAGTCAATCGGAAGTGATACCTGTGCAGACT
This sequence comes from Prionailurus viverrinus, assembly GCF_022837055.1. Taxonomy (NCBI): domain Eukaryota; kingdom Metazoa; phylum Chordata; class Mammalia; order Carnivora; family Felidae; genus Prionailurus; species Prionailurus viverrinus. Next base: position 191,274,730 of record NC_062561.1, on the reverse strand, counting down.
TTGCCCTGTAATGAATCAGTTCCATGATTTTATTTTTCTAGTTTAGGCTTCTGAAAGCTGACATGTCAGCTATGGGGCAACACAGACGAAGTTTGAAAAACAGATTCCCCTGTCGTCTAATACCTGCATCTGAGGGAAGCACGGTGAGCGGGACATCTTTAGTTTCAATTTTTACAGAAGGCTCCAGTAAAGATTGCATTTTAATAGGCACTGGTGTCAAGGGGACCTTGGTCAACCGTATCAACTCTGAAGGTGGAGGTCCCTGAAACTGGATCCGGGCCCCAGGGGGGACTGTGTGTAGAGTCAAAGGGATCCTGAGGTCTTGCTGGTGTGGCCCAAAGGCACTGGATGGCTGGCCCAGGATGACCTCCTTGCTGCCATGGATCAGGCCATTGGATGCGGGCTCAGTGCCCAGCCTGCAGTCCTCGCGGAGTCTCTCGGGTTCCTCCGTTTTGATGATGCCTTCTCTGATGGCCACCAGGTTTTTACCTTCCCCGCCTTTCGCTGCATCCCTCATGACCTCCTCCGCTTCCAATCTGCCCTTCTTCTCGCCCCCGCGGCGGCAGTCGAGGGTTGGCCCGGCGCCTTCCACCTTGGCCTCCCTGGAGGCCCTATGGCCGGCCTCCACAGGCCTTCGAGTCCCCGCCGACGGATCCAAGCCCGGCCCTGGCTCCTGCTTCTCGGCCTTGACGTGCAGCGCCCGGGGCTGCACCGGGTGCAGCTCGGGTCTGCAGGGGGCGCCGTCCGACGCGGGCGGCGGCGGTGGCAGCAGCAGCAGCTCGGGCCTCAGCTGCAGCAGCCTCGCTGGCGAGGGTGAAGCAACGACGCCTTCTTCCAGGGCCTGAGGCAGTGGTGGCCCTGGTGGCAGCAGCAACACCTGTTCCGACTTGACCTGCAGCAGTCGCCGTGCCGCGGGCTGTACACTCGACGCCTGGGCTTCCCCACACGACGAGGCCACGGTCGTAATGGCGGCCGCGCACGGGGTGGGCGGCGACGCAGGGAGATCCGCGCCTGCAGCCCTAAAAGAGGTGCCCTCCACCGGCAGCTGAGGCGGAGCAGGACGGAGCGGGCGCGGCGGGGTCGCCCGCGGCAGTTGGCGCAACTGAAGCGGCGGCTCTGGCCTGGCTCTCTCCATGGGGGGAGGGGGGGAACGACGCCCCGGCCTGGTCTCAACCCGGATTGTGAGCTCAGCCGTTTGTTGGCGACCTTCCCCTTTCCCCTTTCGGTTAAGACCCTTCCAAGGCACTTACTACCCAGAACCCTACGCGGTTCAAAACGCGGCCCTCCGTCTTGGCCTCGCCCAACCACAAGCGTCCCGGTACCCCCGGCCCTCCAATCACAGGCGCATTCTCCGGCCCCTCCCGTCCACCGCTCTCTCCTCGTGCTGAGCCCTCGAATCACCCGCGATGGCAGGGGCTGTGGCACGTGCTGCCCATTTTCCCCCTCTGACTTTGCCTCTCTTCCGGAATTCTCTCCTGGCCGTTGTCCTTAGTTACCCCTCCCCCGCCTGGAGAGCCCGACAATGGTGTTGCCCAGGGAACGGTGCGGTTCTACGCCACTGACCTCCAGGGGATAAAGTCGAGTGAGTCTCTTACACGGGATGGGGAGCTGGGCCTTGTACTTGCCGGCTGACGTGCCAGAATACATGTAAGTCCCGTGCATCACGGCGGGCCCTTCCGATCTCTGCCAAGGGGAAAGGGGGGGGGGGATTTTGCAACCCTCCTTTTTGTACAATAACTTTCAGTTGATCGCCAGGTTCTTTGGGCCCTACTAGCAAAATACATCCCAAATTTACCCACTTTTTTGGGTTTCCACCGCCATTACTCTATTCCAAGCTTCCATAATCTTCCACCTGGATACTGCTGTGTAGTCTCCATTTTGCATCCTTGTTACACTATATTACAGATGCCAGAGATCTTTTTAAAAGTGCAAATCTAGTCCTGTCACACCCTACGCTCCTAAATCTTCCCATGGCTCTCCATTGATCTCATGATCAAAGGCCTAATGTACTTGCAAAGCATGTAAAGCTCCAAATACCTTGGGCTCTGTGGGTTCCAGCTACACTGTCCTCTCATCATTTTATCTTAAGGGACTTTGAAAATGCCCCAAAGCTGTTTCTCTCTTATGTCTCCTTACCTCCTCCCTGCTCATTTTTCAAATTGTAGCTCAACTGTCACTTGCTCAGAGAAGTCTTACCAGATTCTGAAAATCAGGGCAAATTTCCTTTATGTACTCATGTCTATCACTTAAAACTCTTACCACAATTTGTAATTATGTATTTCTTTATATTATTTACTGACTCTACTCCTTGACTGCAACCTCCTTGAGGACAGTGTTTTGCTCATCATTGAATCCTCGATGCTGTTCATAGAGCCTGGCTTATAGTAGGCATTCAAGAAATTCTTGTTAGATAAATAAAGACTGCCTATCCTCTAATAATAACAGTAATTACTATCTATATTTAGGGTTTACTCTTGTGCCAGGCAATCTCCAAGTCCTTTCTATGACTATGCCTCTCCTTTTATTAGGACTGTGTTTATTTTCATCATGGAGGAAAAAGGAAATTGCTACATTTCTAAATGATGTCCTAAGATCTATAGATTTATCTTGAAGCAGATGATTTTTGTAACCAAAACAAGTTATCTCTACAAGAAGACCTGCCCCAATTCTCTAATCCCCTATTGTCAAATGTGGCAAAGAGGAGTTCTTATCTGGAAGGTAGACAAGGGCAGTGGTTCTCAAACTTTATTATCTTGGAACACTTTACACCCACAAAAATGATTGAAGATTCCAAAGTGTTTTTATTTATCAATATTTGTGGTTTTATCTATCAATATTTGCCATATTATAAATAAAAACTAAGGACATTTAAAAAAATTAGTTCTCAGGGCACCTGGGTGGCTCAGTCGGTTAAGTGTCCAACTTTGGCTAGGGTCATGATCTCACGGTTTGTGAGTTCAAGCCCTGCATCAGGCTCTGTGCTGATAGTGCACACAATTTTCTGATTCTCTGTGTCTCTCTCTCTGCTCTCCCTCCCTTGCTCGTGCTCTGTCTCTCTTGCTCTCAAAATAAACATTAAAAAAATAAATAAAAAATAAAAATATTCTCAATTCATTCAAAATATCAATAATAAACTGATTACATGTTAACACATCACATTTTTATGCTAAAACCCTGTTTTCCCAAAAATTAAAAGAGTGGCACTGTAAATCTAATGTCTGGCTTAATTAAAAAAAAAAAAAGGTTGGATTCTCATGTGTTTCAGGCAATGTGTTATGATCCACATGTCATATAGAATGCTTCATTCTGCATTCATGAGAGAATGAAGTGAAAAAGGCAAATATTGTCTTAGAATAATTATGATTGGATGCCTGGGTGGCTCAGTCAGTTAAGCGTCCAACTTCAGCTCAGGTCACGATCTCACAGTTCATGAGTTTGAGCCCCGCAGCGGACTCTGCTGTCAGCACAGAGCCTGCTTTGGATCCTCTGTCTCCCTCTCTCTATGCCACTCTCTCCAAAATAAACATTAAAAATTTTTTTAAAGAATTATGGAAGTAGTATTAACCTAGCAGACTTTCAGAAAGAGTTGGTTCCTGAACTGCATTTTGAGAACCGCTGAACTGGGGTTTAAATATAAGAGCCAAACATGTGTACAAAGAATGTTGAAAGAGGCATAGAAATAAATCAAGTTAATTGATTTTGTTCAGGATTAGTTCATTTTCCAATCTGAATTAGAAATTTAAAAAGTGATATGACAATCTTCTGTAACAGCAATGCAAATCGTATATGGGGAGTATATTTTAATCAGAAAGCAATATTTTTTTAAACAAAAAATATCTTCATTAAGGTTTGATTTCTGTATCATAAGCTTACAATTAAGTGTACAATTTGATCAGTTTCAATGAATTGATAAAGTTGTGTAAGCATAAATACAATCTAGTTTGAGAACACTTCTATCAACTCAAGAAAGTTCTGAAATGAAACCCAAAAAACTCTTCTTGTTGCCAGTTGTAGTAAAAACTCTGCCCCACCTCCAACCCCAGGTGCTTTCTGTCTCTGTAATTTTCCCTTTCCTAGAAATTTCATATAAATAGAATCATATCATATGTAAGCTTATCTGTTTGTCTTCTTTAACATAGCATAATGTTTTTGAAGTTCATCCAAGCTGAGTGTATTAGTGGTTCATTTTTTTTTGTTTGTTTTTGCAGAGTAGTATTCTATTATACGGAAATACCAAATTGTCTTTAGATATTTTGTTGTAAGATGTCTGTCACTCATCTTGCTTATCCATTCAATAGCTGATTGGTATTTGATTATGTCTAGGTTTTTGATGCTGTGAATATTATGTCCATTCATATACAAATATTTGTGGCATCTAGGAACAGACTTGCTAGGTTATGCGGTAAGTATAAACTTTTACAAAACTGCCAAACTGCTTTGCAAAATGAATGTACCACTTTAAATTTGCACTCACAACATAAGGGTCTCACTTTCTCTGCCTCTTCTCCAACATGTGGTATCATGAGTCATTTAAATTTTAGCCACTCTAGTGGGTATGTTATAGTAAATAACTGTGATTTAAAATTACATTTTCACAATAAATAATGACACTGAACATCTTTTCATGTGTTTAGTTGCTATTCTATACATCTTCATTGCCTAGTGTCTATTAAAGTGGTTTTGTCCATTTTTTTATATTCGGCTGTTTTCTTAATGTTTAGGGATTAAAAAAATTTTTTTTAATGTTTATTTATTTTTGAGAAAGAGGGAGAGAGAGTGTGGCAGGGGGAGAGGCAGAGAGAGAGGGAGACACAAAATCTGAAGCAGGCTCCAGGCTCTGAGCTGTCGGCACAGGGCCCACTGTGGGGCTTAAACTCACAAACTGCAAGATCATGACCTAAGCCAATGTCCGACACTGACTGAGTCACCCAGGAGCCCCTAGGGATTTTTTTTTTTTTTTTTTTTTAGGGATTCTTAATATATTCTGGATACAGAGTCTTTATTAGATATATGTTTGTAAATATTTTCTTCCACTCTGTGGCTTCTTTTCATTCTTCTTATTTTTCATTCTTTTTTTTAAATGTTTATTTACTTTTGAGAAAGAGAGAGAGAGCACAAGCGGCGGGGGGGGCAGAGGGAGAGGGAGAGAGAGAATCCTAACCAGGCTCTGCACTGTCAGTGCAGAGCCTGATGCAGGGCTTTAACTACAAACCGTGAGATCATGACCTGAGCTGAAATCAAGAGTCAGATGCTTAACCAACTGAGCCACCCAGGCACCCCATTTTTTCATTCTTAATGATGTCTTTTGAATAGTAAAAGTTTTTTAACTTTGATGGAGTCTAACTATCAATATGCCTTTAATCATATCTAAGAAATCTTTGCCTAAACCAAAGTTAAAAAGGTTTTTCTGTCATGTTTTTCTCTAGAAGTATTATGCCACACTGTCTTAATCATTACAGTTTTATGGTAAATCTTGAAATTAAGTCAAATAAGTCCTCAAACTTAGTTCTTTTCAAAAACCATATTAACTATTTTTGGTCTTTTGGATTTCCATATGGATTTTAACATTAGCTTATCAATTTTCACCACACACACACACACACACAGCCTGTTGCATTGAATCTCTGTAATTCACTTGCAGAGAAAAATAGATATCTTAACAATATTGAGTTTTCCAATTTGCAGACTTGGGACATATCTCCATTTATTTTGGTCTTAAATTTTTCTTTTTTTTTTTTCTTTTTTTTTTTAATTTTTCTTTACAATGTCTTGTAACTTTCAGTCTACAGTTCTGCACTTCTTTTGTTAAAATCCCTGAGTACTTTTTAAACTGTTGTTAATATAATTATTTTCTTAATTTCATTTCTAGTTGGTTGTATATTGATATTATATTCATATTTTCTTGCCTGTTGCACAGGCTAGAAGCTACAGTCCAGTGTTAAATAGAAGTGGCAAGAGTGGACATCCTTGCTTTGTACCCAATATTGGGGGGAAGCATTGTCTTTCATCTTTTTTTTTTTTTTTTAATTTTTTTTTTCAATGTTTATTTATTTTTGGGACAGAGAGAGACAGAGCATGAACGGGGGAGGGGCAGAGAGAGAGGGAGACACAGAATCGGAAACAGGCTCCAGGCTCTGAGCCATCAGCCCAGAGCCTGACGCGGGGCTCGAACTCACGGACCGCGAGATCGTGGCCTGGCTGAAGTCGGACGCTTAACCGACTGCGCCACCCAGGCGCCCCAACATTGTCTTTCATCTTGAAGCATGATGTTAGTTGTAGGTTTTATGTAGCTGCTTTTTATCAAATTAAAGAAGTTATGTTTTATTCCTAGTTTGTTGAGAGCTTTATCATGAATGTTTGTTGGATTTTATCAAATGCATTTTCTATATCTATTGAGATGATCATATTGTTTACTCCTTTATTCCAGAGTCAGCAACATTTTCCAGAAAGGACCATAAAGTAAGTATTTTTGGTGTTGTGAGCTGTATGATCTCGGTGGCAATCAATCAACTCTGCTCTTGTAGCATGAAAGCAATTATAGGCAACATGTAAATGAATGGGAATAATTATGTTTCAACAAAACTTTATTTACAGAAAAAAAGACACCAGATTTGGTCTGCAGGCTGTAGTTTGCTGGCTCCTGCTTTATTCTGCAAACATATGCATTACATTAAGTGCTATTCAAATGTTAAGCTAATCTGGGTAAACCTTACTTGGTCATAATGTATAATACTTTTTATACCTTACTGGATCTTTTAAGAGTTTTAACATTTATATTCATGAAGGGTATTGGTCTGTAGTTTAGTAACTCAATTAAGTAATGTAATGTCTTTGCTTGATATTGGTCCATTCAGATTCTATATTTCATCTTGAGTCAATTTGTCATTTCTGTCTGCAAATTTGCTCATTTCAACTAAGGTGTCAAATTATTGAAATAAAGTTGTTTATAATTTATAATATTATGTTGTAATATTTTTATTTCTATAGGGTTCAGAATGTTTCTCTTTCATTCCTAATTTTGGTAATTTGTATCTCTTCTCTTTTTTTGTAGTCATTTTACTAAAATTTTATCAATTCCATAGATCTTTTCAAAAAACTGTCAGTTTCATTGATTTTGTCTATTGTTTTGCTGGTTTTTGAAAAATTGATTTCTGCTATTGTCTTTATTATTTCCTTCATTCTACTTACATTGGGTTTGATTTGCTCTTCCTTTATAATTTCTTAAGTTGAAAGCTTAGTTAATTTTTTTAGGTTATTTTAAAGCTCATTTCCTTCCTAATATAAGCATTTAAGGCTATAAATTTCCCTCTGTGTACTGCTTTACCTGTGTTCCATTAGTTTTGCTATGTCCCGATTTTTTGTTCATGCAGTAGAGATATTTTCCAATTTCTCTTGTGATTTCTTCTTTGATCCATGAGTTATTTAGAAGCATATTGTTTAATTTCAAACTATATAAAGATCTCCCAGATTTCCTTCTGTTATTGGCTTCTAATTTAATTCCATTATGGCCAAAGAACATATTTTGTATGATTTCAGTCCTTATAAATGTATTGTGATTTGTTCCTTCACCTAGCGTGTGATATATTCTAGAGAATCTTTCATGTGTACTTGAAAAGAATGTATATTCTACTGTTGCTGGGTGGAGTGTTCTAGTTGTTTAATAGTATTGCTCAAGTATTCTATATCCTTTCTTATTTACTGTCTAGTTGTATTATGAATTAGTATTGTCAGTGAGAGAGAAATATTGAAATATCCAACTATAATTCCTGAATAGCCTGCTTCTCCTTTCAAAGTTATCAATTTTTGCTTTACATATTTCAGGGTTCTCTTGCTAGGTGCTATTTGGAATTGCTGTATCTTTTTGATTAATTGACCCTGTTATCATTATGAAATATTCTTCTCTGTCTCTAGTGATTTTCTTATTTTTTAAAAATTCTTTACATTTATTTATTTTGAGAGAGAAAGAGAATGTGAGTGGGGGAGGGGCAGAGAGAGAATCCTTAAGCAGGCTTTTCACTGACAGTGTGGAGCCGACATGGGGCTCAGACCCACAAACCATGAAATCATGACATGAGCTGAAACCAAAAGTCAGATGCTTAACTGACTGAGCCACCCAGATGCCCCTCTAGTGATTTTCTTAAAGTCTATTTTAATATAGCCTCTCCAGCTTTCTTATGGTTAGTGTTTGTTTCATATACCTTTTCCCATACTATTGCTTTCAATCTGTTTTATTTTTTTATGGTCTCATCCTTTAGTTAAATAACTTTTTCTTTACCTTAAAGGAATATATTATGGAATGCTACATCTTGGGACAAGGAAACATGTATTTGAAATTCAGTAGTTGAGTTAGTTTGTCCTCCTTATAGTTTCAATGAACTTACATTTAATGAATTGTATTACATTTCATAAAATGTAATCTCACATATTTTTGAATATGTATTTATCTGAGCACTTAAACACTTATAGAAATTTATATGAAATCATACTTTTTATTTAAATTTTTAAATTTAATTGTCTTTATTTTACAGAGAGAGAAAGAGTGCATGTGTGATCTGGGGAGGGACAGGGAGAGACAGAAAGAGAGAGAGAGAGAGAGAGAGAGAGAGAGAGAAAATCCCAAGCAGGCTCCATGTTCAGCAGGGAGCCTGAGGCAGGGCTTGATGCCATGACTCTGAGATCATGACCTGAGCTGAAATCAAGAGTCACACACTCAACTGACTGAGCCACCAAGGTTCCCCTGAAATCATGCTTACTTAAAATAGAGATTATTTGATTTTATTATTTTATTTTTTATGTATTATTTTAAAATTACTGTTATTTTTAAATTCCAGTGTAGTTAATATACAGTGCTATATTACTTTCAGGTGTACAATGTAGTGACTCAATAATTCCATACATCACACAGTGCTCATCACGAGAAGTGTACTCTTTAATCCCCACCATCTGTTTAACCCATCCCCTCACCCACCTCCCCTCTGGTAACCACCAGTTTGTTCTCTATAATTAAGAGTCTGTTTCTTGTTTTGTCTCTATTTCTTTCTTTTTTTTCTCTTTGCTCATTTGTTTTGTTTCTTAAACTCCACATATGAGTGAAATCATAGGGTATTTATCTTTTTTACCTAGCATTATGCTCTGTAGCTCCATTCATGTCATTAAAAATGGCAAGATTTCATTCTTTTCTGTGGAAGAATAATATTCCATTATGTGTGTGTACACACACACACACACACACACACACACACACACACACACACCACCTTTTTGTTTCATCTGTTGATGGTTAAGGGCTGCTTCCATAATATGGCTATTGTAAATAAATCTGTAGGAAACATAAGGGTGGATATATCCCTTTGAATTCATGTTTGTTGTTGTTGTTGTTGTTTTGTTGTTGTTGTTGTTGTTGTTAGGTAAATACCCAGTAGTGCAATTACTGGATGGTAGGGTAGTTCTGTTTTTAACTTGTTGAGGAACCTCCATACTGTTTTCCACAGTGTTTGCACCAGTTTGCATTCCCACCAGTAATGTAAAAGACTTCCTTTTTCTCACATCCTTGCCAACACTTGTTTCTTGTGTTTTTTTATTTTAGTCATTCTGACAGGTGTGAGATGATATTCCATTGTAATTTTGAATTGTATTCACCTGATGAGGAGTGATGTTGAACATCTTTTCATGTGTCTGTTGACCTTCTCTATGTCTTCTTTTTAAAAAAATTTTTTAATGTTTTTTATGTCTATTTATTTTTGAAAGAGAGGACAGAGACAGAGTGTGAGTGGGCCAGGGGCAGAGAGAGAGGGAGACACAGAATCCAAAGCAGGCTCCAGGCTCCAAGCTGTCAGCACAGAGCCCAGTGCAGGGCTCAAACTCACAAAGTACGAGATCATGACCTGAGCCAAAATTAGAGGCTCAACCAACTGAGCCATCCAGGTGCCCCTGTTGGCCTTCTCTATGCCTACGTTGGAGAAATGTCCTGTATTGAACTGATTTTCCCACAGAGCCTCCAGAAAGAATCAATCTGCCTCCATCTTGATTTCAAAGTGCTAGTCTCCAGAACCATGAGAGAAAAAATTTCCACTGTTTTAAGCCACCCAGTTTGCAGTACTTTGTTAAAACAGCCTTGGAAACTAATACATTTCCATTTCTTTTCTCTTTTCATAAGAGAGAATATGCAGCAGAACGTTTTGAGCTCTGTTCTTTTCTGTGGTTGCTACCAGTCACTGACTAAAAGCCTAAAGGAGAGTTTCCATTCACTGATTGATTAACTTGTTCATTCAGCAAATATTTAATGAACCCCTAAAATGTGCTAAGCTCTGTACTAGGTACTGGGAACATAACAGAAGATAAAACAAATGATTTCTCTTCTCTTATACAGCTTATCTTTTTTTTTTTAATTTAAAAAAAAATTTTAAATTATTTATTATTAAGAGACAGAGAGAGACAGAGAATGAACATGGGGGGGGGGTGGGCAGAGAGAGGAGAAGACACAGAATCCAAAGCAGGCTCCAGGCTCTGAGCTCTCAGCACAGAGCCCGACATGGGGCTCGAACTCACAGACCACGAGATCATGACCTGAGCCGAAGTCAGACGCTTAACCGACTGAGCCACCCAGGCGCCCCTATACAGCTTATCTTTTTAACAGAAAATTTAAATTAATAACAACACTGTCTAAGGTCACAAAAATGTCCTAAGAAGATTACTTAAAATGGATCCACTAAACCGGTATTATAGACTGAATGTTTGTGACTCCCAAAATTCAAATGCTGAAGCCCTAACTCCTAGTGTGGCTGTATTGGAGATAGGGTCTCTACAGAACTAAATAAATTTAAATGAGGTCATAAGGTTGGGACTATGATCCAATAGGATTAGTGTCTTTATGAGAAGAGAAGCCAGAGAGCTCTCTTCTCTTGCCCACCCTCTTTGAGAACACACCTAGGAAAGGCCATATGAGAACATAGCAAGAAGGTAGTTACCTATAAGCCAGAAAGAGAGCTCTCACCAAGAATGAACCCTGCCAGAACTTGATCTAGGACTTCTAACCTCCAGAACTGTGAGAAAATAAATGTCTGTTTTTTAAGCTACCCAGCCTGTGTTTTTTGTTATGGCAGCCCAAGCAGTTAATACAAACAGGAACCAAATATCCATAGTAACTGGTGAGAAAGGGGTACCTTTTTATCCTTACAAAATTGTGAAATGAATTTGATTAAACTTACATTTAAAAAATTTTAGAATTTTTTAAGGTTTAGAATTGCCACCACATGCTAATTCTTAGAACAAATACAGAATGAACCAAGTACTAATTGTTTATGGGGGGAGACGGACATTTTTTTTTCTTTTTGGACTTTAGTACAGATAGTTGAGTTCATTATTCTCTGTAGTTCCAGCAGAGTATTAACTTTGCTATGGGCAAGTCCCTGTGTAAATTTCCTATTGCTGTTGGAGCCATAAATTTAATGACTTAAAGCAACACAAATTTATTACTTTATAGTTCTGGAGGTCAGAAATTTGAAGTAGGTCACATGGGACAAAAACTAAGTCAGTAAGGCTGCTTTCCTTCTGGAGGCTCTAGGGAAGAATCTGTTTCTTGATTTTCCCACTGTTGAGAGGCTGCCCACATTTCTTGGCTCATGGACCTCTTCCGTCTTCAAAGCCAGCAAATGCATCACTCTGACCTTCCATGCCCCCTGCCTTCCATCATTACATCATCTTCTCTGGCTCATTTATCTTCCTTTGCCATCTTTTAAGTATCCTTATGATTACATTGGGCTCACCCAGATAATCTACGATAATATCCCTGTTTTTAAATCGTTAACTTAGTCATATCTGCAAAGTTCCTTTTGCCATATAAGGTAATGTAATTATATGTTCCTAGGATGATAGTACATGGATGTCTTTAGAGGGGCATTAGTCTGTCTACTGAAGTCCCTATTCCTGTTTTATTTTATTATTTTATGACACTTCTTTATTCACCATTTTCTATTCCCATTTCAATTCTGTTTTCCCTCACCCCCATCCCCCAGGCACCCACTTTAATGTAGTTAGTGTATCTTTGGTTACATATGTATCATTGAGTGATATACAGTGTTTGGTGGATACATGTGTTTGTTTTTTAATTTACACATATCATCTTAGATACAGACTCAATTTGTTTCTTTTTTTCATTTAGCATAATTTTTAAAATTTCTTCTGGGTTATCTGTATTTTTTCCAGTGGATGTGTTTACTGATTTTTTAGCTTATTTTTTAAGTGTACAATTTAGTAGTTTTTAGTACGTTTTTAATATGTTTAGTACATGTTTTTTAGTATGCAGCAATCACCACTATTTGATTCTGGCATATTTTCATTATCCCAAAAGGAAACCTCAAACCCATTAGTAGTTACTCCCCATTTTTCCTTTCCCCAGTTCCTGGAAACTACTGATCTACTTTCTACCCTTGGGAAGCAGAAAAATCTGTAGAAATATCTGTCCATACCATATAGGTACATCTGGTTCTGAGCTCCTGAATTCTGGATTCTGTCAAGCACTTGTTACCTCTGCATTGCTCTACTGATGGACTCCTAGGGTGCCTCCGGCAAGTTCCCACCACAAACAGTGTTGTCATGGACATGCCCCCATAAACCTGTACAACATCTTCTGTGCAGACACATCCAAGAGTGGGATTTCTGGGTTCTAGGAATGCACACACACCACTTCACTAATGAACAGATTGCTCTCTCAGGTGTCTGTTTGACTTCAAACTCATAACAGTGGCACACACGAGGATTTCCTGTTTTCTACTTTTTTACCAGTTTTATTCAACAAATTTTGCCAATCTTATTGGAGTATAGAAGTATCTTATTGTTTCGATTTGCACTTCTCTGATCATTAGAAAGGCTGAGCATCTCATCATAAGCTTACTAGTCTTTTGGCCTTCTCAATTAATAACTATGCATATTCAAATCATTTATCATTTTATTGTTGTTCCCTGCTTTTTCCATGTTGATCTACAGGAGTCCCTTATTTATTATTGATCTTCAGACATTGCAAATATCTTCTTGTGTGTGACCCATCTGTTCATTTATCTCTGATATCCTCTGTTGAACAGGAATCCTTAATTTAATGCAGTTGCATCCATCATTTTTTTACCCTATAATTTGTGCTTTTAGGGTCTTGTTTAAGAAATATTTTCTTGGGGAAACTGGGTTGCTCATTTGTTTGAGTGTCTGACTCTTGATTTTGGCCCAGGTCATGTTCCCAGGGTCGTGGGATTGAGCCCTGCTTTGGATTCCATGCTGAGTGTGGAGTCTGCTTGGGATTCTCTCCCTCCCTTCGCCCCTCTGCCCCACTCACACACTATCTCCCTTTCTCTAGAAATAAAGGAAAGGAAAGGGAAGGGAAAGGGGAAGAGGAAAGGAAAAGGAAAAGGAAAAGGAAAAAGAAAAGGGAAAGGAAATGAAAATATTTTCCCACCTCAAGTTTCTCCAAAGAATTCTTTTATATTTTCTTCCATTAAGTCCTATAGTCTTACCTTTCATATTTAGGTCTTTATTGTGTGTGATTTTCCTTTGTATGTGATGTGAAATAAGGACTGGAGTTCACTTCATATTTAGTTATCCTAACTCCATCTAACAATCTATGTTTTGTCTGCTACTGAAGCCCGCCTCCATGTACCAAGTAGCCCTATGAAGAGGCCACGTGGGGAGGACTGCCACTTCCCACCAACAGCCACATAAGTAAATTATGTTGGAAGCGGATAATTTGGTCCCATTCAAGCCTCCAGATGACTACACACCCAGCTGGCATGTTAATTGCAACCTTGTGAAAGACCCTGAGCCAAAACCACCCAGCTAGGCTACTCCTGAATTCCAGACTTACAGAAACCATGTGAGACAATACATACTTATGATTGTTTTAAGCCACTAAGTTTTAGGATAATTTGTTACATAAGAAAGGATTAGTAACATAATTTTTGTCCTGAATAAAGAGCGAAAAGCGAGGCTCCTTGGTCTCTATCACATGGTATCCTATAGTTTCTATTTTATTACTATCAGAAGAATCAAAATTCTAGCTTTTCAATTTTTTCATTCTCTGAAATAAGAATGGAAGATAATTAATAAGAGAGAAAGATGGAAAGAGAAATAAAGGTAGCTGGGAAAGGAACAAATATTTGAGGTCCCTCACAGTGTACATACTGTGTCCTTTATTATCTTATTTGGTCAAAAGAGCATTTGGTCAGCTGGCAAAAATGTGGTTCTTGCATTTTTATTATCTTGGACCTCCTACCACATAAAATCACTATTGGCCAAAGCAAAGAGACCCAAGCACTGTTGGTTTTGACTTGACTAGAGGCAGAGGTCATAGAAAGAAATGAGGCAGAATTGGAAAATACTGTGAAGGAGATGTACATGTTCAGTGTAATTTTTTCTAATATTCTTTAAGGTCTGTTATCTCTGATATTCTGAGATCCTGGTTCTTTGTCTGGTACACTTCCATCTACCCTTCAAGACTCAGCTGAAATGTACAATTCCTTTAAAAAGCTATCTCTAGATCTCATAGGCAGAATAAAATATTTTTTAATCTATTCTTTCACAGCACTTTCTATATACCTCTGTTTTGACATTCATATTAGAAAAAGGATATGGTAAACACTATCGATTGCCTACTTTTCCACCATTCTCCCTTTTTCCTTACTAACAAAACCCTGCTTTTATTTAGAAGACACTGTCCCAAATACTGTTCCCTTACTTGAGCTTGGTATAGAGGTGAGCATGTGACCCAGGTTCTCCACTGAGACATAAGGAGCAGTCTATTGGATGCTTCTGAGGAAAACCATTTTCCCTAGTAGAAAAGAGAGCAGATGTACAAAGAAAGTTTTTTTGTGTTCATCACTTCCTTTCCACTTTAGATGTTATAGTGTGAGAACGTGGTGTCTGGTACTATGGCAGCCATTTTGTGAACATGAGGAGAGATCTCTCTGATATGGTGTGGACAGTAAAGCAGAAGTATTAAAAGTGTTCCAATCCCGATGGCATCATTGAGCCACTGCATGGGCCCTGGAACTGCCAAACTCAATTTCCCTATAGGATATAAGTAAATTTTTGTATTGTTTAAGCTTCTATTATTCAGGCTCCTAGTTATTTGCAACAAGAAGCATCCAAATTGATAGAAGGAATGAAAATAGCATTTGTTAAACATTTGTAATATACTTTAATTTTTTGTTAACATGTTTTTCTCCTGAAATTGTTAGTGTAGGGACCTTTTCTTAATTTCTAGCAACTTCTACAGTGTCTGTAGAATGACTGTTTAAGAAGTATTGTGCAATGAATAAATAAATTAATAAGTAATTGAATGGATAAATCTATAAACCAATGTTATGATGTTATTAGGAGGCATTGTAGAAAAATTGGTTAAGAACATAAACTCTGGCATTACATTTCTGGCTTTCTATCCTGGCTATGCCAATTTACTAGCTATGTGATTTGGGCAAATAATTTAATCTCTATAAGGCTATAAAATGGGGGATAAACAACAATATATACCTAAGAGAACTGTTTGGAGTATATTATTAAATGCTCTATGTAAAGGGTTCAATAAATAATCTGGCATCTAGTAAACATTTTAACCATTATTATTAGAGGAAAACAGAGAAGAGCCAACGATGATTCCAAATTTTGGATTCTAAGCTTGTTGACTGGGAAAATGAAGATAAATCTGGCCCAAATTCAGTGTGGAAATGGAAAAGATGATGTTCATCTTCAAACATGTATAAAACAAAGCCTAAATATAGTTCAGGAGTGAAGATACTTTGGTTATATTTATATAGAGAGTTACTCTGATCCTAATTTATATTGCAGTTACTCATCCTAAAAATCTATAATTACAGAATTGTACTTTTAAATGTAGGAATTTAAAGAGGAAGGTAACTTCCAGACTGCATCTAAGATGAGTCAAAGGGGGAAATAATTTGTGAGATTTTGCCTAAAAACATGTTCTTAAGTAGTGATCTTCATAAACAAAATATCACAGAGAGAAAAGATGTCCTTAAATGGTATAAATGCATGCAGTGTCAGTGATGCAGTGTGGTTCAGTCTCTGAAATCCTTTGAATTCTCTTCCCAATGTTATGTTTCTCCACAGAAACAGAGGCAAGCTATGTCAGAAATATTTAGAGGTGAAATTCTGTGTATGAGTGTTCTAGGAACCACTTTTGATCCCCAAATAGCCAGAACCAGTAATAAAAATTAAGCATGGGTAGTAGTATTTTTTATGCAGTTTTTGTTTTCCTTTGTTAAAATGAAAAAGAAGATCTCATTGAACTCAGATTAGGAAATAATCCTTCCTAAGCAAATTACTTACTGGATTTTCTTTTACCTTTCATTTCCATCACTTAAGAATGAGTAACAGTGTAAGCTATATAGAAAGTCAGTTCACATTCCAGATTCCACTTTTAGATAGGCATGAAGATTTCAAATTCTTTTCTTCAGTAGAGCAGCCCAGTCACTGGAAAAAAATAAATTGAAATATATCTGCCTGTATCAACTCACTACCAACTTATGGCCCATTCAGGGCCAAATCATTATGGAACATTCAAGATGCAGCCCTATAAATAACTCCTAGTTATATGGTGGAATTTATACTTCATTGAACATGATTCTGTCTCTGTATCAATAATAATATCTGTAATTATTTCAAGATATCTTAATGCCTTGGCTTTTCTAAAAAGGATTAAAGATCTTTGTGATTTAGGACCTCAGAACATTTTATGGATGCCAAATTCTTTTCTGTTTCTTCATCCCTGTCTTCCTTTTAGTCAGCACTGCATATCTGAAGTGTTAAAATAGATTCTCTGTTGGCCTAGCTTCCCCTGGGTTTTTTTTTTTTTTCCTTTCATGTACCCTTCATGCCATAGCCAGATTAATTTTCCTAAAACACTGTTAGATAGAGCAAGGCTAAAGTCCTTACCTCGTGCCTGATATCCTCAAGTCTGATGTTGTCTCTTATAGTTTGTTTTCCACTCCGTACGTTCCATCTCTTTGTCAGTCTCCTCACGTACCTCAGTCTACCTTGCATGTATTACTCATACTCCTGAATTTATCCAAAGGTCATCCTGTTCTCTTTCAAGTTCATCTCACCTATGTGAATTGCTTTTGATCCAACTCAAACTGCTAAATAAGATGTTGGGTGTGATTTTTCCTGTTGTTCTTAAATT
The DNA here is from genome assembly GCF_022837055.1 of Prionailurus viverrinus. Classification (NCBI taxonomy): domain Eukaryota; kingdom Metazoa; phylum Chordata; class Mammalia; order Carnivora; family Felidae; genus Prionailurus; species Prionailurus viverrinus. Next base: position 191,257,548 of record NC_062561.1, on the reverse strand, counting down.
ATACCAAAGGCCCAAAGCTGAGAACATTAAGTGTGAAGTAGCCCACCTCTAAGTTTCATAAGCCCCTATTAAGCTAGCTACCTCCCTGAAGGGCTTGCTAAAGAAGCCAGAACCAGGCCTGCTATAATCACCTCTTCGCACTGAGTTGATAGAAGAATAGGACTGAGAGGGAGAGAGTTGGCCTGCATTTGGAGGAGCACAGTGCTCTTGACCAATGTTTTAATACCAACATTAATACATTTCACCTACTGGGAAGTATGGGATCTGGCCAAGATTCTTTAAGGGAATTGCTAACCATGAATAAAGGAGAAGGTGAGAGAGCGGTTATTGGGAAAAAAGAAGTTACTTATTTATACCCCCCAATGAATTGAGGCTTCTAAAAACCCAAGTTCATATACAAAAAAGGAACTTACTGGCTTAATCTTTCAGCAGTTATTTATTGATTGCTTCTTATGTGCCAGGCACTATTGCAGGCCCAGAGGATACAGCTTTGAAAAGTATTAAGCAAGGTCCCTGCTCTCCAGGAACTTGTAAGGGTCTAGGAGCAGCACTCTGTGCACTGGCTCTAAGCGCAATGCTCAACTCAATGTCATCAGAAGTTGTTTTCTGTATTTTTCAGATTTTTTCCTTTTGTATAGGCCTAATCAATGGGCAGCCTCTTTTGTCTTGAAGGCAATGTGATCACCAGTATAGCATTTCTAATAGGAAGAGAACCTGATTTTCGTAGTCATTCTAGCAGAATGTCAGACTGTCTCAATGACCTGGCTTAGGTTAGGTGCACATCTTTGAACCTTACTGGTAAGGTCTCAGTTATTGATGAGGTCATCATATTTGTGCAGGTTGGTCACTACAGAGAGGACAAGCAGAGGTTTAAATCCAGTGTGGAAAACACTTACCAAACCTCTTCCCGGTGCACAACTATGTCTGCAGGAGAGGGGGCCTTTTTCTAACTCACACTGAGACACTAGCATGGTCTTGACCATGTGCTTACCCTGGAACAAATGTCAGATAGGGTATTCTCCACATAAACCAAATGGTCTGGTGGGGGAAAGACAGTTGGGATGCCATTGCCATAAGACAGAAAGAGGGATGCTGGGCAGGCAAAAACAACAGCTATCTAGTTTGTTCCTTTAAAACATAGCAAAGCAAGGTGGTAGAGTGGAAAATACTTAGACTTGGCATTGGAAGGACTGAGTTCTAGGGGGCGCCTGGGTGGCTCAGTCAGTTAAGGGGGCACCTGGGTGGCTCAGTCAGTTAAGTGTCTGACTTCAGCTCAGGTCATGATCTCACAGTTTGTGGGTTCGAGCCCCACATCAGGCTCTGTGCTGACAGCTCAGAGCCTGGAGCCTGCTTCAGATCTGTGTCTCCCTCTTTCTCTGCCCCTCCCCTGCTTGTATTCTCTCTCTCTCAAAAATAAGTAAACATTAAAATTTTTTTTTTAAAAAGAAGGACTGGGTTCTAATCCTGGTTCTGGAAGCCACGAGACATTGGGCAAATCATTTAAACAGTTCCCACAAAGTTGGTTTCCTTTCTTATGGAGAGAATTATTGTTCTGCCTTCCACAGACTCATTGAAAGGGAAAAAATAGGATAATGTATGAGACTATGGTTTGGAGACTCTTAAGTTTCTTACACTTAGAAAGCATTTTTTTAAATTACTATTGTTGTTGTTATTTATTATATCCTCCCAGTCAGTACCTTGCCCAGTGCCCTTACACATTTTAGGTGCCCAATATGTGTTTTTTAAATGGCTGATCCATGGTATGGAAACTCATATTACTCTGGATTCTTTTCCAAAATGTTATACAAGCAAAATCTTTTGGCAAAATGTTTATTCAACATTAAATTCAACAATTCCACAATTCCAGGAACATATGAAGCAAGCTGTCTTTTTATCTCATTATTCAGGTCATAATTTAAATACTGCTTCCTCAGATAAAACTTCATGGACCATGCTCAGCTGCCCAGTCAGGGCAGGGCCTGCAACGTGTTTCACAACACTGAACACAATGTAGTCCAACAGTTACTTGTGAAACTCTTTGTTTAAGGTCTGTCTTCCTCAACTTGCCGTGAACTCCATTGTGTAGGCACCATAGCTGTATTGTTTGCTGTTGCATCCCAGTGAACATGGTACATGGTAGGAAATTAAGAAATACTAGTTTAATGAATGAGTAAGTTTGTGGGATTAAGTGGTAACAAGGTCAAGTGGACTAGGAAACATACATCTAATTCCCCCTTTCTGTTTTCCTAATGTCTTTTTCTAAGCCCTCCAGTGACCAGATCCTCATGACTTCCGGAACTTCTACTAAGTAGAGAAAGACGAGGTAGTTGACAAAACATGTCCATTTAAAGACATAATTAATGACTATTTAAAATAAAATCCATTCACTCTGACCTATGTAAGCTACATATCAAAATACAGAGCAAATATATTATAGCAATTTCAAGGCCCTGGTAATCATGAATTTATTCTAGAATAATAGTTCTAAACTTTACACCCATGTAAATCCTGGTATGTAGTGATATTTTTATCTGCCTCAAAACCATGATAGAGCTAGGCAGTCTATTCCTGGAAGTGTATACATTACTCCCAGCCAGAAATTTGATTAGAGTGGTTTAGAACAGAAAAGGAGACTTTAGAGACAAATTATTCCTTCTTCTTACCCCCTTCCACCCTGAATTTCATTTACATAATGTAGCTCTTGGTACAAATGAAATGAGTCAGCATTAGGGAAGAAAAATTGGAATATGACTTCCACACCAAAGGCAATTATTTTTATTTCGTCAGCTTCAGTGATAACTGATCTTCTAAGTAATAGAAATTTTTAAAAATAGAAATCATTGTCCAGTTAGGTTACAAATATCTGTTGTGTGCAGGATTTTAGGTTTTTTTAATTGTGGCAAAATATGCATAACATAAAATTTACCACCTTAACATTTTAAGTGTACATCTCAGTAGTGTTAAATACACTCACACTGTTGTGCAACCAATCTCCAAACTCTTTTCATCTTACAAAATGAAGTCCTTTATCCATTAAACAATAACTCCCTTTACCCCACTCACTTTATTCCCTAGCAACAATCATTCTATTTTCTGTATGAATTTGACTACATACCTCACCGAGTTTCCAGAATCATACAGTATTTGTCTTTTTGTGACAAGTGCCCCCACCACCCCACCCCCAGCACAGGCCATGCTTATTACTCAAGGGGCTTAGAGTGGAAGACCCTGCTCTTTCATTCTGGTCCCACTCCAACAACCTGGAATGGAGGTGGGAGCCACAATCTTGTTCTGAGATCCTCTGCATCACCCTCCTCTTTTCAAAATTTAATTCCCTTTGAGGGCTGGGTTGGGGTGTAGGCAAAGCAGAGGCCTTTTTACATAGTTGACCTTCCACCTTGTGGTGGGAAGTCTTCTCTCTTCCTACATTGGCATGGTGCATGGTTATCCTGGGGCCATTTTTAGCACCAGGATGATCTTCCAAGGATCCTTAGAGAGGAACATATAGCTCCTCTTGGCCCTTCCAGCTCTCTCTCTATTCAGACCCTCTATAGGAGGGATGACTTTTACCTGCCCATTGGGCTCAAGGCAATTCCCAGTTCCTATCCCCCCCTTACCCCAACCTCTGAGCTGCTTCTTATGGAACCAGTGATGATGATGACCCCCCACACACACGCACAAAGGCTGAGGGGGACTGCAGTGAGGTATCTCTGTCATTTTTTCAGGCATACCTCATTGCTGATCCTTCTCATACACTGGCCTAGTCTGCTCCAGAAACCTCCAAATATGGTGTAGTCACTGGTCTCTACATTCACATATACCCAAAACTCAAGGGGAGCAAGAGAGGGATACTTATCAGGACCTCCAAGTAACTCTCCTGATATCCTGCTACAGTGATAGCACCAGGAAAATTCTTCAGGTCCCCAGCTAGTAAGTAAGGAACTAGTACTCCTTTCTTGTCTGCCTTTGAAGCTTCCCCCAACTTCCCTCCCCATACTTCCCTCCACCACCTGCTTCGAGTTCCCCCACCTATTCTGGGGATGGGAAGTGGGGGAACTCAAGGCAGGTGGTGGAGGGAAGTATGGGGAGGGAAGAATGTAACATCTCCCCTGGAATTTCCAACCAATCATCTGTTTCTTTTTTTCTTTCTCTGCCTTCTTCTCCTTTTTTCTCTTCTCCACCTCCTTCTTCCTCTTCCTCTTCCTCTCCTTCTCCCCTCCTCACCCATCTCTTCCTCCTCCCACTTGCCCCCTCCCCCTTGCCCTCTCTTTCCTCTCCTCCTCTTCCTCTTTCTCTTCTTCTTCTCATCCTCCTCCTCCTTCTTTTTTTCCTCCTCCTCCTCCTTCATTTTCCTTTTCCTCTTCTTCCTCCTTCCCCTCCTCCCCCTCCTCCCTCTTCCCCCCACTACCCCCCCCCACCCGCTCCTCTCCCAGACCTGAGACTCCAGATGTGAGGCTGGATCCCACAACTCTGAGATCATGACCTGAGCCAAAATCAAGATTCAGACACTGAACCGAGTCACTGAGGTGCCCTGATTTTTTTTTTTTTTTTTTTTATAAAGTGGCTGAGGGAGGTAGGGGGAGCAGGCTGGGAGTTAGAGTTCAGGGTGCAGGGCCTGTTAGGCTACCCCTTTATAACCCCTAGTGGCTTTTGTGGCAGAAACTTCCAGTTGTCCGTGCAATACCATTCTCCCTTCTTTTTTGAAAAGAAAGAAAGATCCTATATTATTGGAGATGGCCAAGTGCCCAGCTAAAAGAACTACATTTCCCAGGCTCCACTGTAGATGAGGAAGGCTCAAAATATATACACAGAAGTTGTGCAGCTTTAGTAAAAACCTGATAAAGAGACGTGATTTGGTTTGGAGGTGTGAGCTTTGCTATCTTCCCGTTTGTCCTTCTTCCTTCCTGGAACATAGATATAATGGCGGAGCTCCAGCTATCAAGGGTAGAAGCCACACACCAACACTGGAAAACCCACCCTCAATGAACAACTGTGCAGAATAAATCAGATAGCCAAAGCAATGTGGCTAATATATGACCATAGGACCTGGCATAGAGTAGATATTTAATGAATGGTCCCTGGTGTTAACTGATAAACCTGGGGGAGACCTCAGGAGAGTTGTTATGGCTTTTGACCTGTCCCTTCTTCTCCAGGTTTTTATCAGTCATTGGAAGGGAAAGGGAACTCTGAATCAAATCAAGTTTTGCAACTAGCTTCGTGAATGACTTTGAGAATGTCTGGTAATGTTCAGCGCTTCCTTTTCGTTGTTGGCAAAATGAAAAAGAAAACAAAAAATCCTACCACAAAGCATGAGCATTATCCTGGAATTGCATTTATCTTAATATATTGTCACCCTCTATTGTTGACATGTGATGCTAATTTTCCATTTATGGTAATGACAGAATTTCTCTTTCAGATAATTTCTCTTTCAAATAATTTCTCTTTCAAATACTTAATTGAAGTATTAAATAGTGAGTGAAAAACTGTGCAAAAGACTTGAACACATACTTCACAACAAAGGATATCCAGGTGGCCAATAAGTGTAAGAAAAAATGTTAAACATTGTTAATCATCATGGAAATATACTCCTTGAAAGATCTACTACATATAAGTTAGAATGATGCAGCATAATCTTTTTGAAAACTAACAATATCAAGTGTTGGTGAGGATATGGAGCAAGTCACATACTATTTGGAGAAATGGAAATTGGTAAAAACACTTTGGAAAAAGTATGACATTATCTACCAAAAGTGAACAGGTGCATTCTCCATGACACAGAAATTCTAGTCTTAGGTATATACCCAATTCAGGCATGTGTACACAAAAAGACATGTACAAGAATGTTCAGAGTAGTGTTTTTCATAATCACTCCCAAAATGGAAGCAATCTAAATATCTATTCAATAATACCGTGGATAAACTGGTATAGTTATACAATCGGATACTATGGAAGAATGAAGATAAATGAACTACAGTTACACTCTGCAACTTGGTTGAATCTTCCAAACATAATGTTGATCCAAAGAGACCAGATGCCAAAGAATATGTACTGCAAGATTTCATTTATGTAATGTCCAAAAACAAACATAACTGTGGTGCCTGGCTTCCTGTCAGTAGAGCATGCAACTCTTCATCTTGGGATTGTGAATTTGAGCCTCGTGTTGGGCAGAGAGATAACTTTAAAAAATGAACATAAAAAAGTTATAGATGTTAAGAAGGCCATTAGCTCTGGAAAGGAGAGGTAATAATAATTGATATGGATTCCTGGAAACTGACAATGTTCTCTTTCTTGACTGAGTACTGATTACATCATGTTTTGTGTACTTTTGCACGTGTATGTTCATTTCCAATAAAAAGATTTAAAATGAAGAGAATTGGCATAAAGAAAAATATTTCTAATTAAGGTAATATATGGAAATGACAACATTCACAAAGGCTGTATATGAATAAATTATGTTTGAGAATTAAGGGATTGGATGATTCATGTACCTTTTGATTTAAAGACTCAGTGAAGTACTGAATTGGTTGATTTCTGCCGGGTTGACACAGGCAGTAACTATTGTAAAGCTGGTGAATGAAGATAGAGAGAGAGAGAAGGGGAGATAATACTGAGGAGTAGCTAAGAGCATGGGCTTTGTATTTAAAATGCTTGGTTTGAATTCTTTGTGTGTGTGTGTGTGTGTGTGTGTGTGTGTGCACTTTTTGCCCAATGTGGGATTTGAACTCATAACCTCATGATCAAGAGTTGCATGCCCTCCAACTGAGCCAGTCAGGCACCCCTGGTTTGGAATTCTTGCATCACCACCTGTTGGATCTGTGACCTTAGGCAAATTACTGGACCTCTCTCTACTCAATTTCCACATCTTTAAAATGGGAATAATGATGGCACCCATTTCCACGCCTCTCTTCTAGCTTCTGATGATGGCTGGCAATCCTTTGCCTTCCTTGGCTTATAGATGCATCACTCAAATCTCTGGCTTCTTCTCTACTTGGTGGTCTTCCTCTGTGTGCCTCTGTTTTCTCTTTTCATATGGGCACTGGTCATATTGGATTAAGGCCCCACCCTAGTGACCTCATCCTAATTGATTATATCTGCAAAGACCCTATTTCCAAATAAAGTTACATCACTGTATCTTGGGTTAGTACTTCAACATATCTTTTTGGGTGACACAACGCATAATATGTAGAAAAATAGAAAAAATAATATAATAAATACCCATATGACTACACCTAGATTCAGTAAATGTTAATATTTTGCCACTTTTTCTTCAGGTATCCTCTAAGATTAAAGTTATTCTCCTGCTGGTTCCTCAAAAAATTAAAAATAGAACTACCCTACGACCCAGCAACTGCACTACTAGGTATTTATCCAAGGGATACAGGTATGCTGTTTCAAAGGGACACATGCACCCCAATGTTTATAACAGTGCTATCAACAATAGTCAACGTATGGAAAGAGCCCAAATGTCCATCGATGGATGAATGGATAAAGAAGATGTGGTATATATATATATATATATATATATATATATATATACACACACACACACACACACACACACACACACACACACACATATACCGGCGCACACACACATGTATATATATACCTACATATACAATGTATATATATGTATACCTATATATACAATGTATATGTAGGTATATATATATATATACATATACAATGGAGTATTACTCAGCCATCAAAAAGAATGAAATCTTGCCATTTGCAACTATGTGGATAGAACTAGAGGGTATTATGCTAAGTGAAATTAGTCTGTCAGAGAAAGACAAATACCATATGAGTTCACTCATATGAGGACTTTAAGATACAAAACAGATGAACATAAGGGAAAGGAAGCATAAATAATATAAAAACAGGGAGAGGGACAAAACAGAAGAGACTCATAAATATGGAGAACAAACTGAGGGTTGCTGGAGGGGTTTGGGGAGAGGGATGGACTAAATGGGTAAGGGGCATTAAGGAATCTACTCCTGAAATCATTGTTGCACTATATGCTAATTAACTTGGATGTAAATTTTAAAAATAAATTTAAAAACGAAAAATAAAGTTATTCTCCTGCCTAAGCACACTACCATTATTGTGCCACTAAAATTAACAATAATTCCCTAATATCAACTAATGAACAGTTGCAGTAGATTGCATTATTGTTCAGAATTATTCACTTTTCCATTCCCTGTGGGAAGATAATACATCCCTGTCCTGCAATCTTTGCATTTGACTCTGTTGTTATGCTGCTTTAGCAAACATAATGTGAACAGCAAGATGTTCCCCTATGGTGCAAAAGCCTTTTGAATCATTGACTGAGTTTTGTAATAAGAAGACACATAAATCAGAACATCTGCCTGGAGCATAGCAGTAGCCAAGCCAGAAACCTGAGTGACTTGAGCAAGAAATAAATGTTTGTTTGTAAACCACTGAAATCTAGAGCTGTTTTTAACTGCATGTTTTCCCAGTGGATTTAGAACTACCTTTAATATTTTTCAGGCCAGTATACATTCCAGATTTTCACATTGTGTTTTGTTTTTATGTTTCTTAAATCCGTTTCATTCTGAAACAGTGTCCTACCTTTTCCCATCCTTCCTTCCTTTCATTTTTTCTTTTTTTTATTCTTCATGAAATTTATATTTTTAAGAAGTCAGGTCAGTAATCATATATAAGATTCTACATTGTGAATTTGTCTATTTCCTACTGGTGTGTTTTAACCTGTTCCTCTAAGTGCTTCCTGATCTTGGTTGCAAATTAACATCACCTTGGAATATTATTATACCAGTGTGTCTGTACATCCATACCACAAATGCTACCCATCATGTTCTCTAATGCTCACACAGTAACTTTAGAGGGTAGCAAGGGAAGAATTGGCGTCTTCACTTAACGAAGGGGAAATCTGAGAAAAAAAGTAACTTATGTTAGGTCACATAGTCAATATGTGGCAGAGCCAGGGCATAAATTCATGACATTCACATCCTTCCTTTCTTCATGTTGCCTTCAAACAGTTTGAGAGATTTAGATACAGATGTAGATATATGTTTCTATCTACTCCTGGATGGATATACAAGTAACTAGCAACAGCCATTGTCTGAAGTATAGAGTTAGGAGTCAGTGAGAGACTTCATCATATATTCTTTTATATTATTTGAAAATTTTTCTTGAGGATAAAAAAATAAGTACTGAATTCAAAAGAGCTTTATAAATCATAAAGCATCATAAAAAATATTAGGGTTTAATGTTACTATTATCTACCAGCAAAAAGAAATTAAAGGTTGGGTCTTCGTGCAAAAGTTGAGTAAATTAATTTAGTAGGCCCGTGTGTCAGAAAATCCTATTTTTCTTTTTAAAATCACCCTTTGGAATATTTGATGACATTGGAAAATGCTCAAGGTTTAAGTGGAAAATACAAAAATCGCATAGGTGTATGATTACAATTTTGTGTGTTCCCTGTGTACAAATACAAATACAAAGAGAAAAGTGACTGGAAGAAACCATTCACAATGCTTTGAAGGGAGAGGGGAAATAGGAAGTATTTTCTTATATTTTCCGGTATATCCCACATTTTCTGCAAGTTAATAAATGCTATTTAGAAAGAAAAAAAATCACAACTAAACCTTCAAACTTGGTCAGAAAGAAAATTTTTATAAAATCTCACTTCGTGAAAGTGACTTGCTGCACGACGGAGGAGAAAATCTGACAACCGTGTGCAATACAAAAGGTGCAATGGAACGCTTCTTACACGCCCGGAAGTGGATTAAGAACTACAAGGAGAGGCGAGAGAGATGAGGACCTCCACTACAGCTAGAGTGGCCACTAAGAGACACAGGAACTTCCGGGGCGAGGCTTTCTTGGTCCTTCCTTCCGCGGGGCGAATGTGGTCCGCATGCAATGTGAAAGTTCGCGACTGCTGGGCCGTCACTTCCGTTACTCTGAGACGGTGCTTGAAATTGGGGGCGGCCATGGCAAAGAGCAAGTTCGAGTACGTGCGGAACTTCGAGGCTGACGACACCTGCCTGGCCCACTGTTGGGTGGTGGTGCGGCTGGACGGCAGGAATTTCCATCGGTGAGCGAGTTTGGTTTGAGGCAGCAAGGTGCCCCAGGGCTTCCGGGGAATGGAACGCCAATTGTGGCGGCAGCTCTTGGTTACCGGGTAACGCGACAGCCAATGAGCGCGTGGCATTGAGCCTCACCCTACGCGCTAGCTACCAGGTGCTTGAAGGCGCGGTCTGAGTAGTTAAACTGAGGTCGAGTGCTCTTGTGATGAGCAGCTGGCCTGCGGCGCCCTTGAGCTAAGACCTGTTAGCAAGGCCCTGGTGGAAAAAGTCAGTCCCCATTGCAGCATTTCAGCTCTTCAGCCAGTTGCCCGGCTATTTAGTTAGTTATATTTGAAGGCAGACTGCTTAGAGACCTTTTTAGGTCTTGCTGTGGGCAATACTTTATAGTATGTTCTTTGATTATCAGTAACTAGCCATACGCGGGAGGAAAAATAAAAAAGAAATGTAACAGAAAGATGGGAATTTAATTCTTAAAAGTATTATTTTAATAATGGTTCTTATCACTTGTTGAGCATTTCCAAGGAGCCAGGCATAGTTATATTTGTTACCTCCCTCTAATCTTCACAACAGTCCTGTGAAGTAAGTATACTTTATCTCCGTTTCGCAGAACAGGGAATGGAGACTTAGCAATTATGCCCCTTTTTCTCAGTTGGTCAGGGCGAGAATAAAGTAGACTTCTTAAATAAGTCAGGTTGTAAGCTCTCTTCCATTCATGCCCTTTTCCCTCTATAAAGGTTTGCTGAGAAACACAACTTTGCAAAACCTAATGACAGCCGTGCTCTCCACCTGATGACCAAATGTGCCCAGACTGTAATGACAGAACTGGAGGATATTGTGATTGCGTATGGACAGAGTGATGAGTACAGCTTTGTGTTCAAGCGGAAAAGCAATTGGTTTAAAAGAAGAGCCAGGTAATTCCATGTCCTAGCTCTTGAGAATATTTCCTGTCAGCATTTGGTTTTTGCCTTTTTTAATTGGTGCCTTACAGACTGCAGATGGAATATTCCAACTGCAGAATGTATATTTCCTGTTTAGACTGTTGTACTTTTATCTTTTTTTTTTTAAATTTTTTTTTAACGTTTATTTATTTTTGAGACAGAGAGAGACAGAGCATGAACGGGGGAGGGTCAGAGAGAGAGGGAGACACAGAATCGGAAGCAGGCTCCAGGCTCTGAGCCATCAGCCCAGAGCCTGACGCGGGGCTCGAACTCACGGACCGCGAGATCGTGACCGGAGCTGAGGTCAGACGCTTAACCGACTGAGCCACCCAGGCGCCCCTGTACTTTTATCTTTTATGTGAGCATTACATAAGCCTCTTTATCTGATTCTTTCTGCTTCATTCCTCATCACCTTAGCTTCTACATAGATCTGGCACTGAACATTAAGACTAGAAACAGACACCGTTAGAATATAATAATATTAATAATTCCTAGGTTGGCTTTAGCCAAGAACAGCCTATATGTGCTTTACAATATTGCTTAAATTTTTAATTAAGAAGGATCTCAAAATAGACAAATTTGATATTTCATTTGGCAATATATCGAAACTGTCACAGAAAACAAAGCATATAATGAATTGCCTTTTTTAAAACAATGGTTCTCTTCCTTCCAAGGCTAAAACACACACACACACACACAAACCCTCTTTAACCATAAATTCACATAACATCCTACATACAAAAAATCAATATTAGTAAGTTACTTATTGGACTGGAAAGAGAGGCGGGCTGCTTAGTTTTTCTTGGCCCAGCACATTTTATCTCTTGGCTTGCTGGACACTTTGTATAATCACTCTGTTGCACACACAGGCTCTATCATGGTTTTGAATTAATATCATGTATTTTCTTTTTTCTTGCTCCACCCAATGTGCCTTACTTCTGCAAGTAAGTTCATGACCCATGTGGCTTCCCAGTTTGCCTCCAGCTATGTGTTTTATTGGCGAGATTACTTTGAGGACCAGCCCCTTCTGTATCCCCCAGGCTTTGATGGAAGAGTCATAGTGTATCCTAACAACCAGACCTTAAAGGACTACCTCAGTTGGCGGCAAGCAGATTGTAAGTGAAATCAAATAAACAGATGTAGTTAAACCACCAGTTCCATATATTAGAGGTGGTGATTTGATATAGGTTTGGCACATGTGTATTTTGTTTAAATGCAGTATTTTGTATTTTTTTAATTAGTTGAAAACAATTGAAAAATTGGGAGATTCATGTAAATGTTCCCGATTTCCAGTTTTTTTGGGAAAAATCAGGAGACCTGGTAATACTAGGTCTACATTCCCACTTAGTATTAGATATTACCTATGTAGTGACTGCTGCCTTTATATATATGTATACACACACACACAGAAGCCAATGTGCCATAAACTGTACCATTCTCTCTTGTTCCCCATGGGTCACCTACTCTGCTTTATGCATTTATGTTCATGGTGGCCTCAGTGGGTGTTTGAATTGTGACTCCTGCCTTACACAACTATGATGACATGTTTGTGAGACTTACTTATTTGGTGTATCTTGATTTTCCCAGAAAAACTGGAAAAGAGCTAGGATTAATCTAAAATAACTTTGAAAGTATTCCTAAGTTTAATGTGTAAGTTAACCAGTTTATACACAGCATAAGTGAAATGAGAGAATAAAACTTCTAGGTAATAAGTTTGTTTATACTTGACCACTTCCCCCCCATCTTCCCAGTGTATGGTTCTGGGTAAATCACTTAATGTCTCCGAGATCTCTCTCCTTTTCGAGGAGAGAGGTGGAGTTCTTTTTTTTTTTTTTTTTTTAATTTTTTTTTTTAATGTTTATTTTTTGAGACAGAGAGAGAGAGAGAGTTGGGGAGGGGCAGAGAGAGAAAGGGAGACACAGAATCTGAAGCAGGCTCTAGTCTCCGAGCTGTCAACACAGAGCCCAATGTGGGGCTCGAATTCACAAGCTGTGAGATCATGACCTGAGCCGAAGTCAGACGCTTAACTGACTGAATCACGCAGGTGCCCCAGAGAGGTGGAGTTCTAATGTTCTTCGAAACATGAGTATTGCATAAAGATAATATCTGTATAAACAGTGCTACTCTTTTTCTCCTCACAGGTCACGTCAATAATCTTTATAATACAGTTTTCTGGGCACTTGTACAACAGTCTGGACTAACACCAGTACAAGCCCAAGAGAGATTACAGGTATAAGGTCTTAACTGCATTAATACTCACCTGGGGTTGGTTTTCTGTACACTCTCCCATGCCATTTTGTATTCTTTTAAAGCTCTCTACTGCTTTGGTTTGAAAGGATATAAAGATCTTACTAGTAGCAGCTCTGCTACCTGCTTATTCTGTGACCCCAGATGAGTTACTGCTTCTCCCTGAGTCTTAGTGTCCTCAGCTAGAAAATGGAATTGGTGACACTGGCTCTACATTCCCACGTGGTAGTGCGTGGCTGGGGCTGCATATTGGTTGCCTTCTTTAGACAGGGCACATGCTCTTTTTCATCAGTCCCACTTGGCATCTTTATCATTGTCATTCCCTGCTGGGTGCGTGTATTGTTAAGAGCATAGGCTTTGGAAGTCAAATAATTGTACTCGGGGACTTCTATTTAATTTTATCCTCTCTGCCTTAGTTCTTTATAGGTAAGATGTAAGAAGTAACAGTTCCCACTGCATAGGTTTATTGTGAGAATTAAATGGCATGAAGCACATAAACCATAATAAACACTGGCGTTCATCATTAGATGACCAGTGCTACTTATGGGATGACTAACTGAAATGAGGTGATGTGTTGTTATGGCTCTTAATATAATGCCTGGCACATTATAATTACACAATACATGTTTGTCATTAACAGTAATGGTGAAGATTTAGAGATAGCAATAATAATTGGCATATTGGTAGATCTATCCCGAGTTTGGAAGAGCTGAGTTTAGATTTTGATTCTTATAAGAATAAAAGCAGCTTTTGGCCTTAGGCAATTTATATAATCTTTCTAAGCTTCAGAGTCCTCTCTAAAATGGAGATGGTAATGAGGGTCAAATAAGATAACATACATTACGTAGTACAGAATAGTACTCTTTCCTGTCACCCCATCCCAGTTGTGACTTTTGTAGCCAATTGTTTGCTACAGAAGACAGTTTTATGAATTTAGACATCTAAATAAGATTTAAAATGCTCTTACAATTGAAATTCATTAGTATCTATAAGATATTTGGTAAAACCCTTCCACTTTTTTGTTTGTGGAAATTTAGATAGAGGGTGGAATGGATAGGTAGGGTGAGGGCAGAGAGCAGACATAAAAATCTTTTTATATCTTTTTTTTATTTTCTCAGGGAACTCTTGCAGCAGACAAGAATGAGATTTTGTTTTCTGAATTCAACATCAACTACAATAATGAGCCACTGATGTATAGGAAAGGGACTGTGTTGATATGGCAGAAGGTAATGCTGTTGTGTCCAAATTAAAATGGAGGTCAGAAAGAAGAGAGCCTGTGCCCATCCCAAACTTTGTGTCCCTTACCACATGTATAAAGATGTGACTCCATTGATTAACATGAATTAGATCTTTTTTAAATGAGATACTATATATTATTTTGGATGCTTTTTTTGTCAGTCAGTGCTACTAATTTTGTCAGTTTGTTAGTGGTCTTTGTTGTCTGGAATTTCTCTTTATAAGCAGAATCACAGATTTTAGAATTAGTTCATTTATTTTCCTGTGTCATAAGCTCTCCAAATCAAATAAAACCCCATAACAGAGTACACTGCAGACAGAAGGATTTTTGCATTCATATAACATTTAAAAAATACTTTCTTCCACACTGGATAATATCATTAAGTGGTCCACCCGTCCCATGACAACTATAATATGAGGCATAGGGAAACATTGTATATGAGCGTTCTACCACTTGGAGAATGTTCTTGAGATTCCCTAGATATTCATACTTTAATATTCTGTACCTTTACCTAAATTCTTAATTTTACCAATATTTTCTCTCTGTGCCAGCTTCTGAGCATAATGATTTCTCTAAATTTATTTCCTTCATTTAGTTGTTTTTTTTTTAATGAATGTTTTCGGGTGTTAAGGGGTACCTTAAGAATTAGTCCTCCCCACTGGCAGCTTCAGCTTATTAGTATTTTAAAACCACATTTGCTCTTTAGCACAGACTTGGATACTTCTTCATGCAGATGAGAGAAGCAAAAAAACAAACAAACAAAAAAAAACCTTTAATTCTATATTTATTGTTAATAAGGAACATGGAATTACTCCTTTGTTCCTAAGACCTTCTTTCAGAATATAGCAACTTTTTAAAAGTTTTTAAACAAATTCATGTATGTTGAGATATGTATTTGTATATCTACCTGAAAAATGTTTGTCGGAAGTATATAAAATAAGTCAACTTCCTGCATATCCCCCTCTACTCTCCCAAACCCAATTAACAGTGTTAATATGTTAACTTTTATCTGTAGGTGGGTGAAGTCACAACAAAAGAAGTCAAGCTGCCAGCAGAAATAGAAGGAAAAAAGATGGCGGTGACTCGGACCAGGATTAAGCCAGTGCCTTTATATTGCGATATTATTGGGGATGCTTTCTGGAAGGAACATCCAGAGATCCTAGATGAAGACAGCTGATCCTTTGCTTTTCAGTCCTGGCATGCTTAACCATGCAAGACCCCTAAGTTTCCTGGCAGCAGGTGGCCCTAGGATCCTTACTACCAAGAACAGTGTGCCAGGAATAACATGACTGACTGGAAAGGGACCAGGAAAAGAAGGGATGTATGGGGGTGGTTATCTTGTTCTGCTTTAAGTAGAACATTTTTTTTGCAGTATTGGAACATGGTTCCTTCTGTAGAAGTGCATTTAAAAAAAAAAATTGTGGTCCTATTTTTATAAAGCAAGAACTACTTTATGCTTTGCAGAATGAATCATTTTTACATTGTGGCATAAATCTTATAAAAACGTGTCCAGCTCTTTCCACCTATGGTAGATGATGAACCCAAACTTTACTCTTCAGCCACCTGTTCTTAACTACAGAATCCACTGACCTTTAAAGCCACCTTTCTTACCCGTGTACTTTGACCTGGAGATAAGTAATGGGTTGATGACTGCAGATGCCTCTGAATTCAGGAATTCCAGGGAGAATGAGCGCTTTGTGCCAGTTACCAAGTTGGCACCTTTGGCTGAACAAATGAGTAGTAGTTTGGATGTCTTTATATGAATATTCCATAGATTGATTTTGTGGAGTTGTCAGCATGATCGTCGTCTTGCCAGGGGTATTTCCAAGGCCACTTAATCTCTTTCTAAAAAGAAAAGGAATTATGTGTATATATGAAAGAAAGAAAATGTGTGAGAATGAATGAATAAGAAGGGAGAAGCATTTAGTCCATTTTCTCTAGATACTTCAGTTTTAAAAGTCCCCTTCCTATTGGATTCCTGAAAAGGATTCTCAGGTAGCCTCTATGTAATCAGAACACTGGCATTTGAATTAGCACTTCCCTTGGGGTCACAAGTGGCAGGTGTCAGAGGACACCTAATAGTTCCAGCTGCAGATGGGTCAGTTCCAGCTGCAGACGGGGGAGGAAGAGCGGAGGACAGCAGCAGTAATTTCGAGAACCACCACTAGCGAGGGGTCCCCCTCAAGTGGGGGTAGGTGGTGAGAGAACTCCCATTGCCTGCTGTCCTGGTTTCATATTTCAGAGGAAAATTATTTGGCTCTAGTAGGAATTAAGAGGCAGTCTACATTTTAGTGCCTGGTCTTGCATCGCAGACTTCACAGCCACGAAGAAAATGTATTTTTGAAGGCAACGGCTGGTCTCATCCTCCGCTAATTGATACTCCATCTGTTGGAATCATTTTTTTCCCTTCATGTACTCACTGCACAGGAAGAAATATGGTGCATGTTTGGTAATTGATAAAAATCTCTGAGAAAATAAAGGTTTCAACTCCCTTGGCCTACGTTTCCACTTATTTTTCTCATACAAATACAGTGTATGAATCCAACTTTTGTATATATGTCTTTACGTAAGCCAGGATAAACATACCTTCATCACCGCGGTGGTTCACAGAGTTCTACATACAAAAATTTACTTGGAATGCTTGTTTTACATTCCTTTTCCAGCACGCCCCGATGAAGATTTGAGGTTTGCTCATTTATTTTTAACCCCAAAGGCCTCTGATGCCTATGGTGGGTGATCTGTGGCACTTTGGGCTGTAAGGCCCTCGGTATCCTGTGATAGGTCAAGTCAGGCAATAAGGTAATGTAGCTCTGGACTGGCGAATGTAACAATGGTACGTGATAAGTGGACATTAAAGTACAAACTTTCAGGACAAAACCACCCAAAGAAATGTGCTTTCTGTGGGTGCTATGTGATACAAAGGCTCAATTTTGTCATACGATAGAGGGACAAGCATTTGTTGAAT
Source organism: Prionailurus viverrinus (assembly GCF_022837055.1). Classification (NCBI taxonomy): domain Eukaryota; kingdom Metazoa; phylum Chordata; class Mammalia; order Carnivora; family Felidae; genus Prionailurus; species Prionailurus viverrinus. The sequence continues at coordinate 191,240,091 of NC_062561.1, read as the reverse complement.
TAGCAGTTTACAGCTTTGTTTTTTGTTCTCAAGTTTTGAGCAAAGGTATGTATGTTTCATACTCTTGCCATAACTTAACCTGTAGCGATGGTGTTTCTTTGTTGCCACACGTATTTGTTCCAGCATATATTTCACAGTTGTATGTTAATTTTCATTGTGTTCTCTAAGGTAAAGAATGCATTCTCTTGGGCTTCGCATAGCTTAAAGAAACGTTAAGACATACACAAAAAGAACTAGTATAGAATTAACACTAGTTGATAGTTTGGTAGGGAAGTGGCAATTAGGAAAGTGATTTGCATGGCTTGTAGGTAACTGGAAACACCTTGGCTGTGCTGGATGAGAGGGTAATACCTGGCCTTCTGTGTAGACTATCACCTTATTTTATTTTTTAAATATTTTGAAAGAGCAAGCATGAGTGGGGGAGGTGTAGAGAGAAAATCCCAAGCAGGCTCTGTGCTAACAGCAGGACTTGGTCTCACTGTGAGATCATGACCTGAGTGGAAATCAAGATTTGACACTTAACCCACTGAGCCACCCAGGCGCCCCTAGACTATCATTTAATAGCAAAAAGCAAAAATGTTTTTGCTGAACAGAAGCTATAAAAACTGAAGGTTGCTGGAGGGGTTTTGGGTGGGGATGGGCTAAATGGCCAAGGGGCATGAAGGAGGACACTTGTTGGGATGAGCACTGGGTGTTATACTTAAGTCATGACTCACTAAATTCTATTCCTGAAATCATTATTACACTATATGTTAACCAACTTGGATGTAAATTAAAAGTAATAAAATAAGTACAACTGGGTCTTGGAAATCTTCCATCTTCCTTTCCTCCAAGAGCTGGATCCTGGTTTCCTCCACTTGCCTAAGGGATGCTTAGAAAATCTATGATGTAATGAATTTTCTTTAATACTAAGGTCTCTCAGGTGTTAATGTAAATTACTTTTTGCATAGGGTTTAGGAAATGGAGGACCGGGATCCATCCATCCTTCACAGCTTCGTTGTCCACTTAACCAGTACCAGTTAGGAGAAAGCATTTATATGCTCTCTATGCAGTATCTCTTCATTCTTAGGACAATTCTGTGGGTTAGGTACTATTTCTATTACATTTCAGGTGAGAATGTAAAGACCCAAAGAAGCTAAATAATTTGAGTCCGGGTAGGCTAGCCCCCAGTAAAATTTAGCATGCAAAACGGGACTCTGATTGCCCTCTTCCAGCCTCTTCCCACCAGCGCAAGCTACGAGTATACTACAGTTCCAGAGAGCAGACAAACGCCTAGCGAAGCTTGTTAGAATGCTGGTTCCAGGATCCACCCCCGGGGAATCTGGAGTATTGACAAACATCCTAAGTGATAATGATATAAATGGGGAAACACTGCATTCAAGCAGATGAACCTGTTACCCGAGCGCCCAGGCGGAGGCCGGCTGCTCGGCGCCGAGAGCGGACAGATGCTGCCTCCCGGTGGCCGCGCCGGCGCAGTGCAACCCCAAGCCGCGGCTGCGCAGTGCCGCCCTCTGGCGGCCCCGCTCCTTCTTCCCATCGGCCTCGGCTTGCGGGCCTTTCAAACATGGAGGAGCGGGAGCGGGGGGCGAGGTCGGCTCGCGCCGGGAGCCCCGCGCGCCCGCCCAGCCCGCGGCTGGATGTCAGCTCTGACAGCTTCGACCCGCTGCTGGCCCTGTACGCGCCCCGCCTGCCGCCCATACCCTACCCAAACGCGCCCTGCTTCAACAACCTGGCCGAGTACGAGAGCTTCCTCAGGACCGGGGTCCGGGGCGGCGGGCGCGGGCGGGCGCGGGGCGCGGCCGCGGGCTCAGGGGTGCCCGCCGCCTCTGCCGGGCCCTCGGCTAGAACCCGTCGCCGCCTGGACGCCCCGGCCCCAGACCCCGAGCGCATCCAGCGCCTCCGTCGCCTCATGGTGGCCAAGGAGGAAGGGGACGGGGCCGCCGGGGCACGCCGGCGGGGTCCGGGTCGGAGCAGGAAGGCGCCGCGCAACGTGCTCACGCGAATGCCCTGTGAGTCCGGCGGGCGCGGGCGGAGCGGGGCGGGGCGGGGGCCGAGGGCCAGGCCCGCTGCCCGGAAGGTGGCGGCCGAGGGGGCGTTTGCAGGGTGCTAGGGGCTTGGGGCGGGTCTGCGCGCCTGAGGGAGAGGGTCTTGATGAAGGTTGCAGAGATCATCCGCGGCCGTGAGGAGGTTCTCCTTGAATAATGTGGGGAAGGGGGGGCGTGGGGAAGGAAGGTCTTCTGGAGTACCGACGGGTGAGGGAGAGCGGTGGGGGCAGAGTGGGAAGGCTGTAGAGGTAACAAGGAGGGGCTCTAACGGGGTCCATGCAAGTGGCTGCAGAGGTGATGCGGAGCCCGCAACGAGGGGCTACGACCACGAGGGTGATGGGCGTCTGGAAAGGTGGTGGGGCCTGGAAAGCGGACATCACCGGGAGGAGCTGCACGCCACAGCCAGAGGGGAGGGGCGCAGCCAATTTTAAGGAAAGGAGAGTGGTTAGCGGGACTGGCGATGACGGGATGGAGTGTGAGGAGATCTGTCCCTGCAGTTAGAACAGGGGACATAATTTCATAACCCCCGCACACTAAGTGACACTCCTCCTGGGGTCGTAGGAGAAGGGCTGTGCGGTCTTGAAACACGTATGTTCGCGTTCCCAAGTCACAAGTGCTGGAATGCAGCAGGCACCAGTGCCACTAAAATACAGACACTGTTTCACCGCCACCCTGCCAGGATGGGTGCAGGACTGGGTCTGTCAGGCTCCTGTTACCATATGCGCAAGTTATTTTAAGTTCTGAAGGTGTGAATGGCACAAGGGAATCTCTTGGAGCCTAATAGATCCTTGGAGATCTGTAAACAGCAAGGCTGCTAATGTGTGAATTAGGTCTTCCACCAGTGGAATGAAAACAAGCCAGGGTTATGTCTTCTGTCATCTGGCAAGCAGTTCTCACATCTGCCAGGGAAGACAATGACCTAGTTAGCCGTTCAAAGCATCTGTATCCTGATAGCTAAATTGTAACATTTTTAAATCACTGGCTTTGGAGTGGAAGGTTGTGTTAAGCGAGTTGTTTCATTCCTAGAAATGTGTTTGTAAAGAGAAAAACATCCTGAAAAGCTGTGTGCTGTTAGCTGGGTCTTGGTCAGATCATTTACTGTGACAGTGCTAGAGCATTCTTGGCCAAGCCAGGGTGCACCCCAGCCTGCTTCCCGGAGGATAACACAAAGACAGAGTGTGCATGTAGCTAAAATAAGAGTAGCTGGGGACCTTGTTTTGCCACTATCAGATCTTTGAAATGCTCTCCAACTCTCAGATTGTAACATTTATTTCCGTTTTGCCAGTTGTGGCTTTGCTACTGATATTGTCAAAGAAAAGACATACTTCTGTATGGCGACTGGTTTTGGCTTTACCTACAGAGTACTCTGTTATATTAGTATGACAGAGCATGAAAACCAGCTTTGTTGGCTTTCCACAATTAAATATGTGCCTGCAATCAAGATCTCAGAGTGTGCCGTAGGCACTGAAAATTTTTATCACTCCACTGGAAACGGTTGGGTGTACATGATAGAGATGGGTAGACGTGACAAAGAACTGATGAGCTTCAGAAAGCAAGAAAAGTACAGAAGCGTGGGTAAGATTAAGTTTATTCAGACAGAGTTCCTATAAAAGGTTGTCTTCAGGTCTTGAAGTGAATTTAAAGAAGGGCATGGTTAGGGATGACAGTAATTATTTAAAAGTTCGGCTATTGAAGTATAATTTGTATGTGGCAAAATTCACCATTTTAAAGTGAGTTTTGACAAATGTGTAGTCATGAAATCACCATCACAATAAGGATACAGAACAAATCCATCATCCCAAACAGTCCCTTTTTAAGTCAGGAGATAATTTTATTGTTGCTAATTATGGCTGCAGTTATTTAGTGGGCGAGTGCTGTGCAGTTTGCGAAGCCCTGTAGATGCTTCGTATCTTACTTTACCCTTAGATACTACTTTTTAAATGAGGCTTGTTGAGCATCACTGCTTGCCCAAGATTACATAGCTAGTTAGCTTGCAACTCGGTTTGTCCAACTCCAGGGACTATGTGCCAGGGCCATCATGCTAATCTCAAGTGAGGGAACAGGGGAGTACATTCTCATGTTTCTCTGCTTACTTCTTTTGGTGAGTGGAGAGTACCACATAAGTGAGGCAGACGGTGTGTGTCTAGAACAATGAGAACAGAATCTGGGTCCAGAGAAGGATGTATTAAAACATTTTGAAGACCAAAGGGTTTCTCTCTAACTTTGTTATGATAGATAGTGGGGACCATGGTGTATATTCTTAAGTAAACACTTTTAAGGCAATGTTTCTCATAGTTTAATTTCTAGTAGTAAAATGTATTTGGTGGGGGACGGTGTATAGACCACAGATGCAGGGGTTCGACTGCTGGCTTTTTTAGTTTTAAACATGAACACTAGCTCCTCCACTTTCTAGCTGTTTTACGGAGGCAAGTCACTTAAACTCTTTGGGGCCTCAGTTAGCTAATCTATTCAAAGCGTTTACCACAGTAGTACATGGGGAAATGCTCAGTGATTGTTAAATGTCCCTGTGATTGTTGTAGGTTGTTGTGGTGGTTATTATTGTTTTAGGCTGTCATAATTAAAAGCTCCAGGGCAGGATGTATGTATAACGTACCCGAATTGGGTGTTGACTCAGCTGTTTACTGCGTAAGTAACCTTGAAAAACTAATTCAAATGAACATTTCTGAGCCTCGTTTTTCTCATCTAGAAAGTAGGGCAAAATAATAGTGCCTGTGTGTTAAAGTTGTGAGGATTAAATAACATACATAAAGTTAACCTTACCCCAGGGCCTGGCTCATAGGGAGTGCTCAGTAATTGGTGATGATGATGGCTAGGGAGGATGGGAGTGAGGGGACCTCAGAGGCTGTTGTAGTGAACCAACCATCCCATAAGACTCTGGGCTGTATTGGTTGTGGGAAAAGAAAGGAAAAGACAGGTCATACTTATTGAGAATCCATTGTCTGAGCCTAGTGTGGCCACAAGTAGGGAGAAGAATAGAATTTAAAATGACTGGGATTTAGGGGCGCCTGGGTGGCTCATTCGGTTAAGCGTCCGACTTCGCCTCAAGTCATGATCTCACAGCTTGTGGGTTCGAGCCCCTTGTCGGGCTCTGGGCTGACAGCTCAGAGCCTGGAGCCTGCTTCGGATTTTATGTCTCCCTCTCTCTCTCTCTCTGCCTCTCCCTAGCTCTCACTGTCTCTCTCTCAAAAATAAGTAAACATTAAAAAAAAAAAAAAAACTCAAAAAAAATGACTGGGACTTAGAAGGTTGAGGCCTAAGAATAGTAGCAGTGGAGAAGGAGATCTGGAAGAATAACTTCAAAGATAAGGCATATATATCTTTTTGTTGTTGTATTAAATTTTAGAAGCTTGGTTCATATTTGGAGTTTGTTAGACTGCTGGAAAGAGATTCAGAGTGTGCGTTCCGATTCAGAATTTTTGCCTTGGTAGTTTGCTCTGATAGGTGGTGCTAGTAATGTATTTTTGATCACACAGGAATGAAGTGCTCCCTGGAATTACACCTTATTAATAAATCTTTGGAAGAAAAAAAATCAAGGGAAGAGTACAGATATGAGAGTTGAAAGACCTGAGTTTGTCATTTGTTTAGCTAGAATAAGAAACTGTTGTTAAGATATGTGCTTGTCTCTTTTCTCTTATGTGGGGGTTCAGGGGTAAAAGTCATACCTCTCTATTTTTTTACAAGTCAGGAAAAGAGTGGTCTTTCCACTGTTTGTGGAAACACATATGGGGACGGGGGAAGCAGTGAATGTGTATAGGCAAAGAAACTAATCCAGGTTTCTAAAATACTGAATTATAGAGACTTATTCTCAAATGAATCTAGAAGTTAACTAGTCTAACCTCATTTTACAAATGAGGAAAGTCAGACTTGTAGAGAAAAAGTTACTCAAACATTCAAGGAATTTTAAAATATTGCTACAGGTAAGGTAGATGATGAGGCCAGACCAAAACTCTCACATTCCTTTCCAGAGCCTCTGTCTCTGCCACATTGCCTTCAACTGTGCCTTCTTGCTGAATCTTCAATCTGACATAAGCTCCTACTTCTCATTGGCTAGGTCACTTTCTTCAGAGTATTTTCTTTTATTAATTTATCACTGCCATGATGTATAAGCTGATCCATGAGTGAGGGATAAAGAGGTCAGGAGTAACCAGCTTAGTTTTCCAAACTGAAGGGCAGGACTCTTGTTCTCTTTCATACTACTAGAAACAAAACAGAGATTTTGTGTTTACTATTGATGGCAAGAATCAATCTCCAAAGAATTATGCCTTGCAAACTTGGGAGGGAAAGACAAAGACTATGTGTGAGTGTGAGTGTAAGTGTGTGATTGGACATGTGGTTTTCTTTTGGGAGGTTTTATATATATCGTATAGCCATCATATTGTGAAGGCTAAGTTAACATGAAGTAATAAAAATAAAATTCATCCCTCTTCACAAGCCCTGAGAAAGAGAATCCATCATCATAAAGGCTGCAATTTATAGTCCCAGCATTCTTCCCATGAATCGTCATTCTCTTTTTACGTGATGCTTATCTGCAATGTCCTACGAGCCTAATGCCCAGCAGGTGCCTTTCTGTCAACAGGCTTGGACTGAAACCAGGTCTCTTCCGTCTAGTGTAAATATGGTGTCCATTGGAACACTAGTGGCTCCAGAGAGCTTGTCCATGGAGTATCTCAGATGGGGGCCAAAAGTCCATTCTCTCGTTAGAGGACTGCACGTGTTTAAGGGCAGATGTGTTACATGGTTTGTTTCCTTTAAACATATGAACAAGATTTTTGGTTTTTTGAAGAGTCAAGCTGGATATGTGGTTCATGAGAATTATCTTTTAAAAAGTTGTCTTAACCAGGCACAGAACTGAGAAGAATTTTGCTGCTGATGTGTACATTTAATGTGGGTCCCCCCCCCCCAAATGTTTTTAAATAATGGTGCATCTTAGAATCAATGACATCATAGAGCATGGGATATACACTTAGTGAAACATTCGGGTGACAGCCATATGTATGTTTTATCCTCATCCTGGTGGAATCTTGTCTTACTTCAGTGTGTTGCCCATACTAACCATGCTGCCCATTGGGCCTTCTCATTTCCATAGTGAGGTTGCCACTGCACCATGTTGCCTGGTGTTGCTGGAGATGGTTGGCTGGTCTTGGTTGCTAATTCTGAGAATGAAGGCAGATGTTTACATTATGCTGTCTGCTCTTGTCTTGTTTCAGTGCACGAAGGCAGCCCTCTGGGTGAGCTCCATCGTTGTATCCGGGAGGGGGTGAAGGTGAACGTTCACATTCGCACTTTCAAGGGTCTTCGTGGCGTCTGTACAGGCTTCCTCGTCGCATTTGACAAGTTCTGGAATATGGTAATTAAGCCTTTCTCAAAGGGCTGGAGAGCTCCTAAGGATTAAATCTTTTATATGTCTAAATGACCTGAGTAATTTTATTTAGGAAAACCTATAAAATGACTTCCTAGAAAAACTAGAATTTTTGCATTCTCTTGATCAACAATAAAAAAAGTTCTTTTTACTGCTTCCTTTTCTTTAAGGCATTGGCTTTCATCCAAGGCAATTAAAAAAAAAATTTTTTTAATGCTTATTTATTTTTGAGAGAGAGATAGTGTGAGTGGGGGAGGGGCAGAGAGAGGGGTACAGAGACCTGAAGTGGGCTCTGTGCTGACAGCAGAGAGCCCGACACAGGGCTCAAACCCACAAACCATGAAATCATGACCTGAGCCGAAGTCAGATGCTTAACCGACTGAGCCACCGAGGCGCCCCTCAAGCAGGGCAGTTTTGCCCTTCTTTCCCTCCTAGGGACATTTGGCACTGTCTGGGTACGTTTTTTTAATTGTCACAACCATGGCATGGAGTATTACTGGTATCTAATGGGTAGCAGCCAGAGGTGCTGCAGCACATCCTACAATACAAAAAATAGCCCCCCAGCAGCAAACCATTCTCTGGTCCCAAATGTCATTTGTGCTTAAGGAATAAGGATTTATTTTATCTGTTTAGTAATTCTATGTCAATTTCCTACTAACCATTCTTTCATTCATTTCAAAATATTTATTGATTTTCCACTTTGGCTGGTACTTTACCACAGTGCTAGGTACAGAAATTTCAGAAAGGAACTTTCACTTTATAGCATTTGGGAAGATAGATAAAGATAGAGGGGAAGCAGACATACTAACAAGCAAGGCACTTTGCATGGTGTTTCCTTATGGAGTACATGCGCCCCCACACTCCTAGAGGCTTACTGTCTGTTTACCAGACATTCGTAGGAGGGAAGAGATAGATTATGGCACAATTATGCTATGAGACAAGCAATTAAAATAGGAACCACCAGGCTTTTCATATGGTCTTCCATCTCTAACTTTTCTTTTTCCTGTGTTTTATCTTCCTCCATGCATTCTCCTGGATAAGTATAATAGTTGCTGACTATTTATTAAGTACTTCCTATTTGCTGTACAGTATACTAAGGATTTATAATATAGTATCTCAGTGAACAAGGTCTGTTACTGTTCCATTTTACAAATGAAGAAATTGAGGCTAGAGATATTGAATGATTGGCCCAGATCACACTGTTAGTAAGTGGAAGTACTAGAACGTTGTCCCAGGTCTTTCTGACTCCTAACACCATCTTTTCAACCACTGTGGAATCAGAAGACCTGGATTTGAATCCTAGCTTTACCACTTGGTAGCTCTGTGATTCTGAGCAAGATGGTTTCTCTGAGGCCACTTTTCTTATCTCTAAAATGTAGGAAAAACTACTTTACTATTATAATTTCACCTTTGAAGGAAAAGTTTTTAAGAGAACATCTTTGATGACAGGCATGATAATAATACCGTCAGCTTATATTAGTAGGGTGAGTCACACTTTTCAAACTGAATTCTCCTACCTGAGCTCATTTGGCCCTACATAGCTGTCCTCTGAGGTCCATCTCTCAAAGACAGGAATTCCCCAACAGTTCTGTATGGAACCCTGGTTAATACCTGTTCATTGCTGTCGTAAGACCTAAATCTGATGAGGGAAAAGAAGCAGCAGAATAGTGTTTCTCAAAGTATGATCTAAGGGCATCCTACATCAGAATCATGGAATTTCTGGTTAAAACAGAAAATTCCTTGGCTTCATCCCAGACCTACTAAATCAGAATATCTAGGAAGTGGCCTTGGATTTATATTTTAATAAGCCTCTTAGATACATATGCACACTGAAATTTAAAAACCTCTACCATGCATTTGTAAAGGCCCCTTACCATAGAAGAAACCTATCTTATATGGTGGTAGCAGCTTGGAAATCTTACTCGGAGGGCTCCAGGTATTACCGTTTTCTCCTGCCCAAGAGCTCAGTCACTTGTTAAGTTTAGTTCTGCTAAGTTAGATGTTTATTCTCCTTTTTATTTATTTTTTTAAAACTTATGTTCCACCCATAGGAGGATTTTTTTTTAATTTTTTCTTCTTAACGTTTATTTATTATTGAGAGACAAAGAGAGACAGAGCATGAGCATGGGAGGGGCCACAGAATCTGAAGCAGGCCCCAGGCTCTGAGCTGTCAGCACAGAGCCCAATGCGGGCTTCAAACTCACAAACGGCGAGATCATGACCTGAGCCAAAGTTGGACGCTCAACCTACTGAGCCACCCAGGCACCCCAATGTTTATTCTCCTTTTTAAAATGTTTTTTCTAGAAGCTGTAAAAATAATATTTTTAATTCTGCCTTATCTTTTTTTCCCTTTGGGCTGTTTCTCTAGGCACTTACCGATGTGGATGAGACCTACCGAAAACCTGTTCTAGGCAAAGCATATGAACGGGATTCTTCATTGACTCTTACTAGGGTAGGCAGTTTACCCTGGCTTCCTGAGTACCCAGCATGCTTTCAATCTTAGACATTGAGATCACTGAGCCCGGTGACCAGGTTTTCTTGGGGAGAGAGCTCAGTTGCTGTCCACTCTGTATGCCCGGACCAGGGTCTTCATTAGTCTCTTCTCACGCGTTCAGCTAATCACAAATGAGTCTGTGCTTCTGGCCTGCACGTTATTTGAGCAGCAAGTTACCTCTTATAAGCCTTAAAAGTCTTTCCATTTTATACCACAGAAAAAAGCAGGTGCCTTTTCTCTTGACGTATTTATTGATTTACCCGAATTATGGCTAAACACAGAAAAACTCATTGCTTTTTAAAAATTACAAAGTGAGAAGTCCATAAAACCTAATTCATGAATATGGTGTTTTTTCTGTATATTCAAAGAAGGATGTTGACGGCTAAAGAGAAGGCTGATATTTATCATTACTTTCCTTCTAGCTATTTGATCGCCTAAAACTTCAAGATTCCTCCAAAAAGGACGCAGATTCCAAGTCTGCAGTTGAAGATTCCACTCTGTCCAGATACTCCCAGACATCCACTTGGAAGGTAGCTTCGGTGTGGGGAAGAGGAGACACTGACCGGGGCTCACGCAGGCGTTCCCGCTCCGTCCCTTCTTCCCTGCAGGCGTCTGCAAGGGAGGAGTCCAGGTCAGAGATGTCAGGGAGGACTACACGGACAGAAGGGTCAAGTGCAGGAGGTACCTTTTCCAGGGCTACCACCCTTTCCAGGGGTCAGCCCCGTAAGAAAAAGCGAAAGCCCAAAGTGGATTACCAGCAGGTATTCACTCGACACATAAATCAGATTTTCATTCGAGGCGAGAATGTCCTGCTGGTTCATCTTGCACAGTGACCAGCTTGGCATCTCTTGAGCTTTGGTTCTTAGAAATAAAATGCATGAACCGCTGCTATGCTGTATCCTAGTATCCCAGTGAAACTCTGAGTTGGAATGATTCCCTCTGGTCCTGCATGTGCAGAGCATAGAGCCAGGCTTGGGCCCTCTGGAAGATGAGCTCCCTCAAGCGGACACAGGCCTTAGGAAGGTGGGGGTTTGCGTTAATATCAAGGCAAAAGCTGTACAGAGGAAATATGCATCCAGTTTGGTGTCATGGTTGACTTTAGACACTCAAACGAAATACCAGATCTTCCATTTGAATTAGGAGTCATGGTATGAATTAAATTCATCCCACAGACACTATAAGGATGGGAATAAAAAAACACCTCAAAAAATGCTCTCATTTCTAAAAGCTAGTGCCCTGAGTACTCATGAATTTGATTCTAAGAGTAGTAACATAAATTGCCCTGTAGCCCTGCACCCACAACTTGTAACTGACCTTTGAATTTTGCTCTACACCATTCTCTCTCTTTATCAAGAAATGTAATTTATTACCTTTGAATATCTGCAAAACTAAGAAAGAAAGCCACTAACTTATGTAAACTTTGGATAGTTGGTATGCTTAGAGCAGCCAACAATGAATACTCTGTTGTTATCCCTCTCCTTAGTATGTAAAGGGATATGGGAATTCATCAGTCTTCCCCACTTACCAGAGGTAGCTTCTGAGAATGGCATGCCACATGGGACTATAAGATGCTCATGAGGTGGCTTCTTGGCCTTTTCTCTCACTTGTGTGGCATGGTGTAGTGCATGTACCCACTGTATTGCCCTTCTGTATGTAGTGTGAACTGTCCTGTGAGCTTTATGGCAGGAGATTGTGACCTACATATCTGGCTTCAAAGAGTTCTGCATGGACTCAGTAATATATATGCATCACATGGTTGGGAGCTTCCTTTCTGGGGAGGGCTGGCCCGTGTAGACTAACTTTCAGAATGGTTTTTCCACAAAGTAGGAGTGATAGTTTTATTTCCTCAAGTCACGCCAACGAGGTTCTCACAAAGTACAGTGGGTGGCATCTATAAGGAACACTTTACTTACTGCCTGGCTTGAGTAATGGGAACACTGTAGTACTCTCTAATACTTCTACTTGAATCATATTATATGCTTTTTCAATCACCAGTACAGAATAGGCTACATCTTGACGCAGACTGTTAGGCAATATTGATTTTTTGTTTTGTTAGTTTATATTTGGTTTTATTTTATATAACTTACATTCAAAGTGAGAATAAGAAGTAGCTAACTAGTTAAAATGCTTGAAAAAAAATTCCCTGCTGCATTTTTTGTGTAACTTAGATAAGCCTTCTGAGAAGCAGGTGAATAATGTTTAGGGAGTTAGGGCACCTGGTCCTTCTGCTAGCTGGGCCACTGGGCCAATGAAAGGAGAGCAGACTTAACCCCTCTGTGCCTCAGTTTTTCCCATCAGACACCTACCTCACCGGGGCACTGAGACAGAGAATTTTAGGAAGGCATTTTAAAGTCTCTAAACATGTTTAAGTGCCATGAGTAATTTTTACTAACTATATTTCATAGCTCGATAAGAGTTCTATGTCTTATGAGCAAGGTAGGTGCTACATAAGAAAGTCATCTCTGTGGCTGTTGTAATTTTGAACTTGTCATCAGAAGGCAGTGATATCTTCAGGAACTATTTTCCATATTCCATTCCTTTCTCCTAAAGGACAATGGAAGTTCTCAGAAGAATATCCTCAGTAAAAGAAGAGTAACGTTTCTTTGCTGCTTCCCCCACAAATGCCAGCCCCAATCCTTTTCTGATCATCAGAAAAAATTCCCCTGAACTTTTCAAGAGGTTTGTTTATGTGATAGTACTAAAGGGAGATGCACATCTAAAAATGACACATCCCCAAAGGGGAATCTGTGGAAGATGCTTCGTTTCGTTTACTTGTTTTTATTTTAAGATGCATTTTAAATATACTCTTTAGAGCCAGATCAGATGCAATAAGCATTTAGAGAGGTTCCATGTTACAAAGTCAAGCAATTGTCTTTGGAATCTGCTAATCTAAATTATCTTCTAAATAGTATGTCTAATAAAATCTCACTTCCCCAATTAATAGTTATCTTGTTTAATCATCAGGCACCCCTGCCTCTGCATCTTTACCAGTCTCTCCTGTTAGATGTCCTCATCTGTCTACCCTTCTGTCCTCAGCTAGAAGCTGCAATAGATACCAGGTTTTCCCAGTAAAGTAAAAGTTTGGTATCAAAAGGAATATATCACTTTGCATTCATTCTAGTGCCTGACTAAATCTAACGTGATTTGTTTTAAACACATGCTGAGTTTTCATGTTTGTATATAATTTTCATATATCCAGATAAGGATTGGTTTACTGCTTTTCTGTCCAATATAATAATTCTGGCTCTGAAAATAATTTTAAATCCATGTGATCAGTCTAATGTGCCCATTGGCCCCCATTTATCGGTTCAGTTTTGGACAGTGATTCACATTTAGTAAATGTGCTGTATTGTATAAAGCATGCCAGTGTTTTATAGGGAAGTCATTTTTTTTTTTAATTACTGCCTTTTCTTTATTATTGTAGAAATATTTCAAAAGGAAAAAAAAAATTGGTCCTAAGAATGTATGTGCTGCTCAAAATATGTCATCATCTAGGACATTATAATAAGTTGCTATGAAAATAACTGAAGTCTTCCTCAGGAGAAAGAAAGAAAAAGAGAAAGTAACAGCCAGAATGGTAGAGTTCTGGAGGCCCCCACGAGCTTACCTGAGGGGTCCCTATGTTGCAGAAATGCAGCAAAATCTGGTTTCTAGTATTCTCCAGGGATTTGGGCTTAGGACAGTTGGTAGGAATAGTACTTATTTTTGAACATCCAATTTAGGTTCTTCAAAGTAATCTCTAGACATGGGAATCCGTTCCGAAGATAGTTCATGGGACACACCTCTTCTCCAGAGCACCAGATTTGTTAGATAACAAGGCATCAAGCAATGGAACATGGGTTTCACACCCAGAACGATTTCATGTGCTGTTCTTCATACATAGAGGTGATTCTGTGGTTCTGCAACCAGGAGAACGTGCGTTTTAGGTTGTTGGTGCTAGTACTTGGGAAGCGTTTATGCTTCATTTCAGAGACTATCTTATGATGGTGGGTCATTTGTGTGATGGTTAGCCAGTGTTAGCAGTGTCTAAGACAGATGGCTTTAGACCATTTGGTACCTTGCTGTCTGTGCATGGTGCATATCAAGTTAGAAAGCCTAGAAACCATTAGCATTAAAGTCTAGGTGCATCAGAATCCTTGGTTTGAGCTGTTACTGGATCAGAAGGGACTTGATTTATCCTTGTGGTAAAAAGTCCAGGAGTACCTTAAGAGGTTGTGAATACATGAACTATGGGCTCTCTTTACTCCTCAGAAGCCTCACAGAAATCTAGTTATACCACTTTACCCCTTGAGAGAAAAACAGAAACCTAACTTGATGCAGAGGAGTTTTTTGGATTTCTTTTTGCACTATCCTCATAGCTGCTGACATGGGCAAAATCATGAAATAGAATTGATTCTGTAAATTTTCTCTAATTTTTGCCTTTAGGAATAATTAAAATTATTCAAAGACAGCTGTCTGTCACTGGTGCTGCCCCAAAACTTTCCCATCTTTTATGTATTTTTTATGAATGAAATAGTCGCTGTGGGAAGTCCAAGGTTCACGTAAGAGTATCATGGCATAAATATAATGTTTCAGCAACTGTTTTAATTTTTCTTTTCCTGTGCCAGATATAGAATACAGTCAATCCCTTTCCAGTAGCTTCTGTTCATCAACCTATGTTTTCCTGGGCAGTAACTCCCAGAAGGCTTTTCTTAGTGATTATAAAGGAAGAAAATCTTATCTGGGCTTATGTTGCAAAGGTGGGTGGTCTGTCACTACTTTCTGGCAAATTGAGTTGATGGATTTTATATAAGCCTTTGGGATGCCTGTCACAGTTTCCTGGGCTCTGAGGAAGGGTTGCGCCTTTTTTACTTTCAGTGTTTTGAGTATTTTTCAAATGTTTGTAAGTTCTCTTGTGCCCCTCTAATAAAAATGAAAGCTATCTGTCAAGGAATGGCTTTGCATGGTTCAGAGATCTAGGGGAAAAGAAATAAGTACACCTGAGACCTTCAGTTGGTCTTTTATTTATTTAGAATAAAAAGTAGTTTGATAAGCTACCAGAGTTAGTGTTGCTTTAAAAACACTCTCTGAAAAGATGGCAACTGTCCCTCAGGAAAGCTATAAAAGCTATTCCCAATACATTGCAATTGCTTTTGATTTTTACTCCTTTGGAGCAAATGTCTGATGTTATGTCTGATGTTATGTTTTTAGAGCTGTGGGGGAAAAATGTCTAAACAATTTTAGGGGGTATTATTTAAATGATTATCTGGCTGAATTATGTGTGAGCTAGGTTCTAGGGCAGCTGTCCAGTTCTTTTTCTGTTGTCCTGACACTAACACAGATAGCAAGCGATGTCTTGAAAAGTGATCTGCTTATTTCATACTGACATCTAAAGACATTAGCCTTCTGTTTGGCAACCCTGGGGATACCCCTCTGCACCGTGACTTATTAATGTGTTTTTTAGGCAAGGCTAAACATGGTGACCCTCTGTATTTATAGTTTCACTATTCATATATAAGCTGCTAAAAGAAAAACCATAACTTCTCATCTTGTCTTGAAATTACTCTTAATTGTGAAGTTCACCTAAATTCTTCATGTTTATGGAGGATTGCTGCTAGTAACGTCAGTTTGCAGTGTTCTGCTGTAGGTATGTGTCACATGGGAGTCTGGAAACTGTAATAAATATGATTGTGTTAATGTACTGACTGCTTTGTCTCTGCTGATTTTGAGGGGCGGTGGAGGGGAGGAGGCAGGGGAGTCTATTACCAGGTGACGATACTGACCTAGAAAGTGAAAGCATCCCAAGCCATCTCATTGTTGTAACCTTGTGCCTTTTCTTCACCAAAGCACACATATCTACATCAACTATCCTTGAGGTGGCTTTGGTCTTCCATGTTTATTAGAAGTTTATGCTTAGAAAAGGAACTTGGCCCACATTGTGAATTGTCTCTTCTAAGCCCCAAGCACTGGTAATTTCCCTGTAAATTTATTCTACCTAATAGCTCACTGGCATTACCCCCTCTCTTCATGATCTGCTGAGATCACCCCTCACTCTGCTCCCTTGGGTTTTACCACATTTGATTAATTGATCCTTACATGGTTCCAGAAATATTTGAATTTGCCACCAGCTTCCCTCTGTGCATGTACAGGAAGTTGAACTGCCCAAAGATTTGTGACATTGATTACTTGAGCTCTGTTTGCTTCATAACTGAGTCACCTGTAAGAGAGACAGACAAAAAATCACACGGATGCTTACAGAGGGAAACCTCAAGTTAACTGTTAAGACCCGATTCCCCATTTTCAAAGAATATATTGAGCTGGGTTTAGCCAACATGCAAGAAATTTCTAACCACTTCAGTGGTGGAAAAGGTGAACTATGCTCCAGTTCAACCCCTTGCTTATTTGTTTTGTATCTCAGAGACTTCTGATTAAGCAATAATATCATCATTAATCAAAATAAAGGCAGAGGAGTCAGCTGGTCTGTACATTTAAAATGTACAGTGACTGTTGCATATTAGCAGGGGGATGGAGGCCAGTGGAATGAGATATATCTATTATCTTTCCCTAAGCTTCCCGGATTCTAGTGGCAAGGACAAAAAAGTTTATTGCCCAACCACATTCTTCTCTGAGCAGAAGTGAAGCACTTTTCAGTCTGTTCAGTTGCCACTAGGTGGCAGTGAGTTAAAGAGAACTGCTTAACCAGAGGCCCTAGAAGGACTTGAGTCTCCGGATCTCCAGTCACTGCTACAATTCATTGTTAAATGCTCCAGTCTGAACAGAGATAATCAAGGAGAAACAAGCTATGATCAACCCAAGTGGCAATATAAACGTTTCTTCCCAATATCGAATGTGCCTAATTTGAAGCCTAGACAACCTGACTGATGGCAACCAGCCAGTGAATGTGCTTGGAGAGAAGTAGCAAACGGAGACATTGCCCAGCGTCCACTGTTTCAGGGACTCTATCACTGTTCTCATGTCATGGGTTTCCTTGTTTCTTCTCAGAGTGTGGTCAACCCCACCCAGACTCTTCCCAGCTGCTGGCTAAGGATTACCCCAGGGAAACTGTCTTGAGGCCCCTATTTCTCAGCACTTGTCTCACTTTTGGAAACAATTCTGTTCTACCCAGTGTTGATGCCTGAGAGCCCGCTTGTAAGAAAGGTTGCAGCTGTCTCGTGATTCCATGACCAGAATTGAGTCTCCATCCCAAGACCAAGCAAATTTGCTCCTGAGTCAAAGGAAAATTTATAATAAACACAGAAAAGTCTGTTGTTATAGGCTGGACTCTGGGGGCAGATGGGGTGGGTGGGCAGTGGTAGTCAGTCAAGGCCTTCCAAAGACCTTCTCCCCTCTACCTCAAGAAATAGTTTCTCAGCAGCCTATAGTGAAGAGGAATACAGAATGTGAAATAATAAATAGATAAGTCCTCCAAATGAATAACTACAGATAAGATTATAATAAAAAGCTTTATCTCATGCCTTTTTGCACTATGGCAACTTGCACCACATTTCACTCAGTCATGCTATGTGAAGGGGCAGAGGACAGGTCAGGCAATAAAGAAATACTGTCATTTTTTAAGCATTTCAGCCCTGTACTAAACATACATGCAATACTTTATTTGAATACAACCACCATGAGCGAAAGATTTTATCCCTCTTCCGTATGTGAGGGAACTAAAAATAACTTGCCAATATCTCTCTGCTAATCAATGGCAAATTTGGGAAATTATCTAGATCTGACTGACTCTCAAGTTTATTATTAGCCAGTTATACCTCAAAAATACTAAATTTCTCAGGCATTGACCAGGAAACTGACCAGAAACCAGAATGCTGAGTTAAAATGTGGTTTGGTTATCTGCTTCAGGCATCTCTAGTGCCTTCTGATTCATACAGTTCTTTAGCTGGAAGTGGACGTGCGCACAGGGTTTCATGGCTTCCAAAGAAAATAAAGGTGGTGAGCCCCCCAGGGCAGTAGGTCTACTGTGGCTCTGGAAATAGTGGCTGTCAAGTGAGCCCCAGGAAGTATTTCATCGACCAGTACGTTTGGCCCTGGAAGGGTTATTGATCCAATAGTCTTGTTAAAAAACAGATGGAGTGACTTAGTGGTCTTTCCCAGCTCTTCAGTATGCATTAGAACATCTGCTGTCCCTATCCTTCCAGTTGTCTCCAACACTTGGGAAGAATGCTTTCTCTGGTCTTGACCGTAAATTCATCTTATTAAAGAAACTCTTGTCAAGGCTAAACTATGGATGTGCTAAAGCTACAGAAAAATAAAGATTACTTGAAGGCTTATAGTCTTTCTCCAGAGACCTGAAAAGGAGCACAAGCAGAAAGGTTTGGCAGGCTGTCTGTCCATCTTTTAGAATTTCCTTTCAACTTGATAATGTGTTAATTTCCAGAATATAGCCAATCCTCGGAGGAGCTTGCTGTCCTAGGCTCTTATACTAGTTACTTCTGAGCCTCAATTTCCTGATCTCTAAATAGGAATGATACCACCCACCTCATAGCATTGGTGACAGAAAATGCTTGGCCTGGACAGTAAGCACTTAATGTCATTTACACTGTGATGAGCTTGCTATGTGATGCCCAGCAGCATTCTTCATTTCCCTGTGCTTGCTTTCTATGTCCTGAGACCAGGCCTAGAAAACAAATGCGCAGAGCAGAATGGTGTTGTCATTCTTTTTTCTAGCATACAGGTGTGTGAAATATTATTCTCCCTGAGTTCTCTGTGCTCTCTTATTTGGCTTTCCCTGGGTTAAAACTTCAGAATATCATCAACTTCTCCACTGCTGGGAGAGTTGTGTGCTCCCCCAGGAATGACATTAGGCTCCACGGGACATTCATTAGTTGGGGTTACGAGAGGACCACAGGGCACTGGAATGGTAATTTCCTACATGGGACCCCAGTGACCCAGAGCGAGCTAGCTCAGCTGGTCTGAGCATGTGGCTAATGAGGGAAGGGTCATGGTTTCACTCCTGTGTGGGCCAATTAGTGTCACGTGGAAAAGCACGCTCCTGGGGCATCAGGCAGCAGCCTTACCTGTGTGTGTGGCACTGGTCACCAGGATGGCTCAGTGTGGCCATCATCACTATCAGAAAGTCAACCCAAAGCTTACATCCTCTTTCTTTTTATTAGATAGCCCATTGTTTCCAAAATGTGAGTCATTTGGAGAGCACTTTCATGATTTTTGCCTTATCCTAGGCAGACTACTGCTTATTGATTCAATATTTTTCTATAAATTGACTCACTTTTTAGCTTACACTTATCACTACCATCAATGGCAAGTTGGAATATTTGCCCTAAATTGAAAGTACACATTGAAAGAAATATACAACTATGGAAATTAAAATGTTTGTCTTCAGGGGCGCCTGGGTGGCTCAGTCAGTGTCCAACTTAGACTCAGGTCATGATCTCGTGGTTCGTGATTTCGAGCCCCACCTTGGGCTTTATGCTGACAGCTCGGAGCTTGGAGCCTACTTAGGATTCTGTGTCTCTCTCTCTCTCTCTCTCTCTCTCTCTCTCTCTCTCTGCTCCTCCCTGCTCACACACTCTCTCTCTCAAAAATAAACATTAAAAAAAATTTTTTTAAATGTTAGTCTTCATACTATCTGCAAACACCTCCTGAGCCACAAGTGATCAAGTGTGTTAGTAAATGTTGCACTCTATAAGCTTTGTGTGTTTTATAATATACCCACTGTTCTGTAATAAAATGGTCACATCAGCAAAAACAATATTATATAAAGCAATTGCTTCAGTGGAAAGAGTTGGAATCAGTGACTGGAGAGTTTCACACTTGAAGTGATGAAATTATTCTTGCAGGAATTTCAACACCAAGGGTCTTTCTAAATGCCATAAATATATAGCTATAAAACCTCAACTCTGAACAAATCCAGGGTTTAATTTACATCTAGCTTTTGCTCAAAGTCATGGCTTTTGTTCGCACTCTCTACTGGCACTATCATTAACACTGTGCTTCTTACACATCCTTATCATTATCTCATGTTTTATGATAAACAAAGCCCAAACATGCAAATCAGATGTGTTGACTGCACAACATCTTTGTTCCCCTCCAGTCATAAGCCAGTTCACACTAATCTGCCTGGTTGGCCAGTCCCTTACAGAGATCAAATTATAACCAATAGTGGTGTTGGTAATAAAAATGTATTCCCTAATTAATTGAGCATGTTACGTCTAATCCAGTTATGAAAATGTGCACTGGAGGACAAATACACATAAAAAGATACACACACACACACACACACACACACACACACACAGGGCTCTTCAAGTTTGAGAGCGGGCCTGGCCACTTCCATTATTTGAGGCTCCCAATACATTTAAAAAAATGAAGAAATGTCAAAGCAAAGTTGTAAATTTTGTGATATATTTTTAAAGTCCTAGTTGAATGATACACAACTTGATCAATCCTCTTTGCATATCTGTGAGTGGCTGTGAAGCCTCATTTGGAAATGGAGCCACAAGTGTGTATGTGAGGTCTTGTGAATGTGAAGTCCAGAAGGTCTTCCCTCTCTGCCCCCAATGTCCAGAGATGGGCTCTGACAGAAAAATGGACTTATAAAGGGATATGGATTCAAATATACCATGAGGCAGAGTGTAACATTTTAGCAGTGTGGAAACACCAAGTCGCTCAGGGTATATTTTTGCTCCTGTCTCCCTTACCTTGTGGTCTCTTGCTAAAGCCACTCCTGTTATTCGGTGCTGCTTGGGTTTCACACTTTTATAGCTTCCTCAGAATCCTTGGAAAGCCATTGATTGATAGCAAGAGGGCCAGGCCATCTTATAAGTGCCACAAGACTTACTTAAATCAGAAAATCAAAATATTAAGAAGCAGGAATGCAGTTATAGTTTTCTTCCGTTGCACATAGAACAGATGAGTACTCTAACTGCAAGAACTACTTAATGACTGCACACACATGTACATGTACACATACCCACACACGGTACAGGGCAAGGAAATGGCTCCATGTCGTTAGCATTTACAGAGTTCTCATCGCATGATTCTTGCTGTAATAGTTAAGACTGTGTAATGGGGAATGTTGTGTGTGTATTTATGGAAAACAGTGCAAAAATAGTATTTACTTAAGAGTATCTGTTAGAATTCTGTTTGTATGACCTTGTTCTAAGATTGATGCATACTTGTGATCTTTGCCCGAAAGCAATTAGTTCATTTGGTATTCTGTGTGAGAAATCTTAGGCCTGTGTACAGACTCCTCCCTGCCCTTGCCAGGTCCAGTTATTCCTCAGCGAGTCCTCTTGCCCCTCCTTCTCCCCGGTCCCCAGAGTTCATCTGAGCACATCTGTTGCTCCATGAAAAGTGTTTTGGCAGAAACTCCCCTCTCCTGTGCTGGGAGTCATCTGTCCTCACTGGCTTGGAATTGTTTTTGCTTACTTTGTTTAAAAATATATCTGTACACACACATTTATATACCCTTATGTATAAATATATGTCATTTCATTTATTTATTTACTTATTTTTTTTAACATTTATTTATCCTTGACAGACAGAAAGAGGCAGAGCACGAGCAGGGGAAGGAGACACACACACACACACACACACACACACACACACACACACAATCTGAAGCAGACCCCAGTCTCTGAGCTGTTTGTTAGCACAGAGCCTGACGCGGGGCCTGAACCCAAGAACTGCAAGACCATGACCCGAGCCAAAGTCGGACGGTCTACTGACTGAGCCACCCTGGTGCCCCTATATGTGTCATTTTAATAGAGAGACCAACATTATGACATCAAACCAAAAGTAATTTAGATTCCAATTCCAAAATGGTTGGGAGAAACTGCTTTAATTAAAACCCTCACATGACAGAGGAAGAGCCTGGAAGGATTCAGCACGTTCCCTTCCAGCTCTCACTTCTACTTCAGTCCTTCCCAAATGTATCCCTCAGTGATCATACCTCAATCATACCAAATCTAGGTTCTTTTGCACTGAATGGGTATTCAAAATTTAATACTAACTCTTCAGTTAACTGACTGGGTGGCTCAGTCAGTTAAGCGTCTGACTTCAGCTCAGGTCATGATCTCACAGTTAGTGAGTTCGAGCTCCGCATTGGGCTCTCTGCTGTCAGCACAGAGCCCACTTCAGGTCCTCTGTCTCCCTCTCTCTCTGCCCCTCTTCTGCTTGTTCTCTCTCTCTCAAAAATAAATAAAAATAAATTTAAAAATCCTAACCATTCATATTGAAAAGTATTGGCAAGGACCTAGTAGATCTATTTTAGGTCACAGAGATCTTCTTACCAGAAAGTAACGTACCCAGGAACACATCCTGCACAGGACTGCCCCAATGGTAAGCCATGACATCTTGAGTAATATAACTGATGCCTCAATTCTTGGGGCAGCTGCAACCTCTGGGCCAGTCGCCTCCAACCAGAAGCATCAACAGCTTCATCAGGGACCCTCGAGGGTGGCTGAATGGAACAAAGTATAAAGGTATGACCCATTGTCACGTGAACTTTGAACCCCATGAGCCTGAGGATATCCAGATTGTTATGCTCTGTGTTAAGAAGCTGAATACAGAAGCTAAAAAGTTGCTTCATAACTCAAAAGCCAGTGGTGACAAATGCCATTGCCACAAGGTAGCTACTATTGGAGGAGTTTGTGTTCCCGGTACCCCAGATACCAACACCAGCTACGTAATTTGCAGGGCCTAGTGCAAAATGAAAATGCAGGGCTACTTGCTCAAAACTCATTTCAAGATGCCAACAACAGAGCATTAAACCAAGAAAAGGCTCCTTCTAAGTGTGGGGTCCTGTATGACAGCACAGGTTGCACACCCATGAAGCTAGCCCTGCAGGAAGCACAGCACCAGGCCAAACTGGAGCCAGTCACAAGTTCAACAGGGGTGGGGAGAGGGGCAAGGAGGTTCTTGGCAGGCACAGCGCTGAATCTGTCTTCACAGATATTGGATTCTTCCCTCTGTGACTGACATGCCCTTTCAGAGGTCTCCAAGCTGGCTGTGCTTAGTAACTACTATAACTATGCATGAGTGGCCTATGAATTAAAGCATTTTTATTACTTTGAAATAATTTTGTTTGAGAAAGCTCCCAAAGACTTGAAATCCAGTCACACAATCTCAAGGAATTTCAGTAGTGCAATTGTCAATGAAAGAAAAAAGAACTGTTAGATCCGTTAAATAAGGCCCAAATATTATAAAATTTGAAATGGCTTCAAAAAATGTTTTACTTTCTTGGTATTACTAATTTGTGTGAACAAAGTTTATCGTTAGTGATGACTATCAAGAATTTGAAGAGACCATGATTAAAGTCTTGACTGTATTAAAAGTCTTCATCAGGAGTTGCTATTTGAAGCATAAAATCTGATATTAAAAAAGCTATATTTATAAAAAGCAAATGCTAATTTCTCATTAAAAATTAAAGAAATTATTTTTTGGAAATTTTACACAAATTCAGTATGTAACATCTTTCCTAAATTTTGAATTTTATTTTCTTATAATTATATAATATTAAAGAAAGACTAATGGAGGTTTTTGCCAAGACCCATATATAGATGCCCCAAGTCCCTTCCAGTTTACTCCAGTGTGTATCTTAAAATATCATCATTTTCTATGTGTATTACAAAGGAAAAATGTTGAAAGCACCAATATAGCCAGCAGCTCTCTCAAGGAGTCAGAAGCAACTCATCTGTTTTCACCTACTAATGGTGGCAGAGGCTATCGGGCTTTGACTTGGGAAGTCAAGGCACAACTGAAAGAATTCGACCATGATGACAATTAGTAGTATTTTACAGAGCTGTTAAAATTATTACATGAGATACTGCATGCAAAGTGCTTAGAGAAATGTCCAGAACATGGGAAATACTCAATGGATGGCAATTCCTATCACCTGGCAACTTGGATAACTAATAAGGTGACACATTCTTCTGAATCTTGTCCACAATGCTTCAGCTCTGTTCTTTACTTTCCATTCCTCCCGTTCCATCCCATTATAACTTAGTGTTTTTCACTGCTCGTCTGGACAATTACACTAGCATTTTAATTTACCTTTCAGTTTCCAGTGTCTTCATTTTTGACCTATCTGGTTCGATTAAGATGCTTTAGGTGGCAAGTAACAGAATATCCAACTGAAACTTATTCTTTCATATAGTAAGACATCCAAAATTTCCAGAGTTGGTTCAGAAACTCAACAATATCAGATCTTTCAGGTTTAGGGAGTGTGTGTGTGTGTGTGTGTGTGTGTATAGTGTTTTCTTGGTTTGGCCTTCCCCCTCATGGTCTCAATATGGCTACCATAGTGCTAAGAATTATCTTCACTAATGATGATATACAAAAGAATGGAAGGAAAGAGTTCTTGTGTGTCTCTTTTTATCAGAGAGGAAGATTCTTCCAGAAATCCTCTTAGAGTTCCTCAGGACACATCCACCATAAACCAATACACAGGCAAAGGGCAATGGAATTACAATAATTGGTTTAGACTTTTCATCACTTATCCCTGGACCTGGGCCTACATTCCCTAAGCATAGTACTAGTTCTATAGCCAAAGAGAACTGGGATTCTGATAGCCAGGAAAGAACAAAGGCTCTTGGGTAAACAACCAACAATGTCAGTCAGTCCTACCTACACACTACTGGTGATTCATCAGGCATTTCCTGCTTGGACAAGAGTTCTCAGCCTGCTGGGTGAAGTCCCTGTCTCTTCACGTGGAAATAAATGCTTGGTCCCTAATCTAGTAGAGGAGTTCGGATTTCATGAGCAAAATCCTCTTGGAGCATCATACTTTTCCTTCATAGCCCGTTATCACCTTTTGTAATTATATATGAATTTAGGGAAGTGCATGACTAGTGTCTCTAGTCCCTAAATTCCATTAGGACCGTGTCTGTTTTGCTCACCATTATACTCAATACTTAACACAGTTCTTGGACACAGTGGGTATTCATAAATATTTGTTGAGTGAATGTCTATACTTGTCAAAGCGAGCAAGCAGAAATTTCAATAGTTAGATATTTAATCTGGCAAAAGCAGGTTTCTATGTAGCTATCAAAAGAGGTTGAAAGAATTTGGTACCTTAACATCACCAACATTTTGTTAAAGGACTAATTGCCAGCCCCGTATGCACGTGGGACCATTAGTAATTCTGTAGCTATGCAAATTAAAACAGTGATGTATGATTTATAGCTTTAATAACATTCTGAAGGCTCTTAAATTTTAATCACTTGCAACATCCTTTTTAATATTCAATTACTTTATTAACTAATTAGGTCACTTGCTGAAAAAGCACATAAGGCTGGTGCTATTTTAATATCAGCTGAGCCTCACAAAATACCTTTGAAATGGTGCAAATGGTTTATTTATTTTAAACAGATCATTAAGATGCTATAATTAATAAACCAATTACCAAAAAAGGCCTGATAGTGATAGATGCACAAGTACAATAGCAGTGTCCGATGGATTAGTCATTTTTATACACATATATCAAGGGGAAAAACTTAAATGAAACCCCATTGTAAAAAGTGCTTTCCTAAATAATTAATTTGTGCAATGACTGATAACCCTATCACGGCAAACCTAACTTGAGGCTTGTTCATTACACAAACCTGTAATGTGTACTTTCATTTCATCTAATGACACTCCGGATGGAAAATCCACAGCATGCTAAACTTGGTGTTCCTTATTTAGTTACAAGGGCCTTAATTCACAGATGAAGCTGGACACTTCATGACTTATCAGTGCATTGGTGTGAGCCAAGCTTCCCAGAGGAGAATCAGAAGGAGACACAGGATCGGCAGCATCCCTGCTTATTGATTTCTCAGCACCGTGTTAAGGTCTATAAAGCAAACAATGTGAACAAAGAAAGCTGGGGCCAAACCCGTGGGGATTTTTCACCCGATATTCTCAAAGGAGATCGCATCATAGCACTAAGCCTGCATGGCTAATACACAGATATGTTGGGACTGTGGCTGGGGGTGCAGCTCTCAGGCTCAGAATAGAATTTTATTTCTGGGATCAGGGTGAAGCAAGAGGAACCAAATCATTTTGCTGGGCTGGGAAAGAACACTGTCAGATCCTAGAGGCCTGGTAATTTTTTTTTTTTTTTTTTTGGCTACCAACCAACAATTTAATAATAAACATAATAACCACCATTTACTAAGTGCTTACTATCTAGTGAGTAGACATGTATTGAATGCCTGTATCATCCTCCCGGATATTTCAGGGTATCTGTTTCATCAATACTTATTTACTGAGCACCTTCTAGAAGCAGGCACTGTTCTAGGCACCAGAGATACTGGGACGAACAAGGACAGACAAGTTTCCTGCTCTCATGGTGTTTACATTCTACTGGGGAAGCGAGACAAGACCCATGATTCCCAAGGAAACAAAATAGTAACAACTTCAGACAACGTAGAGTGCCATGAGAAAACTTAAACGGGAGACTGGGAGGGTGACAGCAAGGCGTTTCAGAGGAAAGCAGCATTTGCCAATGGACAGGAGGGTCTTGAACAACCTAAGAGTTTGTTCTTCCTCCAGCGTCACCAGTTGTTTTCTGTTTAGTGTCCTTTCTAAGGTAATGGGGGTGAGTGGGGAAGGCAATAAGGGAGGGGGGCGGCGGGGTAGGGGTGAGAGTGGCAGGTAGGAGAGATGGAAGAAAAACACAAGATGGCATTACTATGTTGCCAGCATTATCATTATCATTCTTTGCAAAGGCAGGCACTTTTCTGTAGTCTGCCTCCAATATGAACTTGTGTGGATCCTGCCGTTGGTTACGTGTGCTGGTAGGTGGTGAAAAACTGCAGAGAGAGCTGTTTCTCGTCCCTGTCTTCTTCCTGCCACTGTCATGCTCTGCAAGTGATTACGGCTCTAGTTTATGTACTACCACTCTGTTTTAGCACCTTCATGATGTGTTGATGGAACTTTAAAATATTCATACATTTCCACATTGTCCCAGGGATGTTAGGTTCTTTGGGAAGAGCAACCTAGCCCAAACAACAAATCTGATGTAGACTACTGCTCAAAACTGTGAGAAAAAATATCATTCTGCCTGGGTCGCTAAGGAAAAACATCAGAAAAGTTCCCCACAATCTCTGTCAATTGTGAACTAAATAGTATTCCATCAAAGTGTGCCCCTCTCCCTTCCAGGGCCCTTGGGACTTTTTATCACACCCATGGGGACCAATGTATATCCAATTCCCAACACTAACTGAATGATCTCTGAGAGGTATGTTAAAAACATCCTTTTAGAATGAGATAAGAAAAGGTTAGTTATAAGCAGACCCCTATATAATGAATAACTACTTTGGTGGATGAAGCTCTTCCCCCCTTCACTGGCCCAAAATAGACCCTACTCCTGAGTGTATGCGAAAAGAGCATGCTAGTGATACTTTAGTATTGAAGAGGAGAAGAGCTGTGAGCTTCGCAGTGAACCTCTACAAGAAAAAGCTAGTTCTGTGCATCTTTCATGTCCTGGAAGCAGACTAGACTAGAGGACCTTTTCAAAGTGTTCACAAAAGTCTCCATTTCTCACTCTTGTGGCTTTCCCAACAGTTCAACATAAACTATTCTTACCCAAATTTTGTTCTATTTATTCACTAGCATTGTAACAGCATTGTAATCTGTACATTGTCTTTGCAACTGTCTGTTTCTGACACACTGAGTATTAAATAAAACTTTGCTAAGAAAATGAATTACTGTAAACTGTTTTTACAGAAAAATAAATTCTGAGTTATAAATGAAGAGTAAGAAAATCTGGGAACATAGTCCATTTGTGGCCTGGGTCTTCTTTCCTTTTTTTAAATTTGAACTGGAAGAAGATGGTTGGGTTTTGAGATTTCCAAAGGGCTGTAAAAATGATCCTTCACATGTGAGGGTGACCTCTTGGACACACTTCTTTTCCTCCAGAGTGGGTTCTTCAGAGTCTCCTGTCTTCCTCAGGGATAGAATAAGAGAGAGCAAATGTGCCTAGCACAACAGACTGTAACTGAACTAATAGTGCCTGGCCTGGGGCTCTCAATTCTCTCCTCATATATGGTAGTGATCGAATTTTTCTGACTAAACATCCAATTTATAAAACAGTGTTTAGTGTCCAATCCCTTAAAGTATATACTTATAAAATAGATATCTGTTCTGTCAGTGTGCATTGATCATTAGTAAAATTTATTTTCCTATATTTTAGATAAAATCAATACAAATAGATAGAAAATAGATATCTTATCCTTGTCATGCCGTGGCAAATTCTCTGGCGTTCTCCCAGGGCCTGTGTAAACCTTCTCTTCATGACCACCACGCTGAGCAATTGAGGTAACTTAAGATAGCCGTGGTTTCTTGCAGAAACATGTCCCAGTTGATGGGGAACAGACCTACTACTAGGAGCATCTTAAGAGCATATTAAGAGTTAGAGTCTTACATATGAATATAAATGGAAAATGCATTAAACAGGGGCACCTGAGTGGCTCGGTTAAGTGACTGACGTCGGCTCAGGTCATGATCTCGCAGTCCGTGAGATCAAGCCCCACACTGGGCTCTGTGCTGACAGGGAGGAGCCCGCTTGGGATTATCTCTCTCCCTTTCTGTCCCCATCCTCACCCCCCTGTTCATGCTCTATGTCTCTCTCTCAAAATAAATAAATAAACAAAAAAAGGAAAAAAAAAGAAAGTGCATTAAACAAAACATTCTGGCCTTTGACCTTCTGTGGATCTTCTCTGGAGATCACGGGTCAAAGCATTCAAAGAGAGGTTCAATCATGTCATATACAAGTTTTTCCCCAAGTTCTGCCCTTCCCATATTACTCTTTGCCTCATCATAGTACTGTAGTATTGTTACTTTAGAAATATTTTCTTTAAATATTCTCATTTTCACTTAAATTATTATATTCAAAAGATTGTTTATAGCACTACCATAAATGGAATGTCAACTTCACTTGCCATAAATTGAAAGAAATAAAAAATTTATCTGTGTAATTATTTAAAAACCACAATGACATATCACCTCACACCTCTTAGAATGGCTGTCATCAAACAGACAAGAGATGAGCCTGAGCCTGAGCCTCAAGACCTTGAGGTGACAGTGACTGCACCAGCAACTCCAAGCAGGAGGAGGAAATGGGCAAGGGGAAGTCCAAGTGACGTCAATTTTCCTCTGAAATTGTCGCAGAAGGGAAAAGGAAAAAACCTTCATCTTCTGAGTTCCATTAGATAACCAAGATGTTAAATGGAAAACCAGAGGTTGATCATGTTCAGTCACCACTGTCCAAACTCAGAAGGGACTTCCCTTTGCAAGGGGAAAATAAAAACTAATTTATTTTAATTAAAAAAAAAAAAACAAAAACAAAAAAGACAAGAGGTAAATGTTGGTGGGAATATAAATTGGTACGGTCACTATGGAAAACAGTATGGAGATCCCTCAACAAATTAAAAATAGAATTATCATATGATCCAGCAATTCCACTTCTGGGTATGCATCCATAAGAAATGAAGACAAGATATTGAAAAGATATCTTCACTCCCAGGTTCATTGCACCATTCTTCACAATAGCCAAGATTGGGAAACAACTTATGTGTCTGTCAATGGATGAATGGATAAAGAATATGGGGTGTATGTATATCCTATGGAATATTATTCAACCACGACAGTGAAGGAAATATTTCTACTTGTGACAAAAGATGTACCTTGAGAACATCTAGTGAAATAAGCTAGACAGTGGAAGACAAATGCAGCATGTTATCACCTATATGTGGAATTTTTTAAAAAGTTAAACTGAGAAACAACGAGGAGAAAAGTGGTTGTCAGGAGGTGGGGGTGAGGGAAATAGGGAGAGATTGGTAAAAGAATACAAACTTTCAGTTATAAGATGAATAAGGTCTGAGGATCTCATGTAAAACATGGTGACTGTAGTTGATGGATAACACTTGTATAATTGAAAGTTGCTAAGAGAGAACATAAATGGTCTCACAAAAAAAAAAAAGAAAGAAAGAAAAGAAAAGAAGAAAAAGAAAAAAAAAAGAGAAGATAAGTATGTGTGGGGATGGATGTGTTAATGAGCTAGATGGTGGGGAGAGGAATCTTTCACAATATATATGAATATATCAAATGACCACAATGTACACTTTAAATATCTTACAATTTTATTTGTCAAATATACTTCAATAAAACTGAAAAATAGCCTTTAAAAATGTCCCCCCAAATTCTTCCATATGCTCCCCCAAATCACCAAATCAACCCAAACAAGCAAAAAACCCAAAGCACCACACATTGGGAACTATTGCCTTAAGTTATTTAAAAATTAATACAATACTTGCTGGATCTTCCTTTCATGGTTTTCTCTGGCTGTCTTGACACCTGTAATCAAGCAACAGATTATATCATCAGCTCCATCACATACTTTCCTTTTCCATTGAGAGGCCATAAAATTTACGAAGTGCAGCCCTCTCTGCCAGGGCTCCTGGGCTTGGAGTCTAGCTCTCCCATTGATGGACCTGCTGAGTGAAGCAGGGCCTCTGTTTCCCCACCCCACCCCCCATCCATGGATCAGAATCACTGAGAAGTCAATATTATTCTTAGTTTTGTCAAATACCCATGGTTCTTTTCCCATGTCACAGATTTGTTTTGTGTTAAGAAAAATGACCTAATTTGGTGTTGGTGGCAGTAAATATTTGAGAAATTACTTTTATATTTTCTGGAAATATTTAGTTTCAGTTTTTCTCCTGATTCTCTCAACAAAGTTATGGGACTGCCATTTCTCGTTCTGGAAAAGGAAGCTAACACACTGGCCTAGTGTAACTGAAGCATGGTGGACAGAAAAAGTCCTGAGTCCTGTACTTTTCTCTTCCTTCCTTCCTTGGAAAAAGTGTGCTGCATGATGAAAGACTAACCAATCTGTGTAACACCCAGACAGGCATGACTTCTGATAGCCAGTCCTAGTTCACCAGATGTGTCCCATGCACTGTGATGGGTCATGTCAGCAGGGCCTGTAGCTCCACAAGCTTTCTGTCAAGATTCGAGCACAATTCAAGGCAGCGTGTGGTAAGCGCGCCCTTGGAGCACAGATGGAAGGGACCACACTCCATGCCTTCAGCAGGTTGGTTAACAGCATGGAGTTAGAGGGACTGGATGCCTGTTCCTTCCACCCTGCAGAGCCCCAGTTTGCTCCTAATCTGTAAAATGGGGCCTACACTGTGGCTTATTATGCCATTTCAGTAACAGTCGAGATAATGTAGGCTCCTCTGTGGCCCCTTCTTCATTTTCATTTGTCCCAGAGGTGATGCTGGGGGACCTGAGTCTGCGGTTTCCTTGAGTGGGTTCAGTTTCCACCTGCCTCTCAAAATGTGGACTTCAAGTGCATCCTGGTGTTTTCATATCCAGCGCCATGCAATTATACTCCAATTAGGTATATTTTATGTTGTACACAACTCTGTATGTATACATCTATGTTGTGTATGATTCTGTACATAACACCATATGCAATTTAAAAGATTTTCAAGAGCAATTCTGACCTTACCCCATATCTGCTATATTCCTGCTTCTACAATCAAACCCCAAGGGAAGCTGTAACTTCACTGGAATACCAGCTCACAGATCATCATGAGACTTCGATGGGAGAATGTACATAAACTTCTTTAGCATAGTGCCTGGCACAGTGCTGATAATGAAAGTTAATATAACCATGATAATTAGGGTACTATTATTGTTTTCTATCTAGGGTGGCAACTATCAGCTGTAAGAGCCTACTCTATGGTTATTATGAATATAATTATCCTAGGAAAGAGAGACAGAGAGAGATCACTTCTCCTGGGGTTACTCTTCACAGAGAAGAATGGGCATTTCAGATAACAGCCCTGGGTCCAGGTGAAGGCCTCCAGGGTCCTGGTGCCAGGACTGGCCTGGCACAGTGTTAGGGGGAAAGAAACAGGAGCCGAGTATGCCAGCACTGGGAAGTGGTTTCCTTTTGTCGCCACATGAGAGAGGACCAAGCATAAAAGTCTGAAAGGGTAGCCCGTGGTTAGATGGCACTGAATACCTGGACTTGATTCAACCAGGAATGGGGAGCTATCGGTGGTATATGAACCAAGGAGAGATGAACAAGACATTTGAAGTGAAGAAGAGGCAAGGAACATGGAAACCAATTAGGAGGCTGTTACAAGACATTTGTGAGAAGTCGTTCTGAGCTCAAACAAAAGTGGTGGCCAAGGAATGGAAAAGACACTAGCTGATTTAGAGCAATGATAATCCTGTATGGTCTCAGAGCAGATCTCGGATATTTTATTGTTCTTTTTTGCTACAGTTATTTATTCCATCTTTTTGAAAGTTTTTACCATTCAACAACAAATTTAAAAAATCCCTTTCAAGTATAAAACATGGAATTCTGAAGCTATAACTAATGGGAATTTCAATAATGACTTACCATTACTGAAGGATTTTATGAACCACAGAATTGATGGCTGAATCCTAAGAAAGCAACTGTTATGGGAAGCCCATGGAAAAATCCTCAATGTGGGGTCTGGGACCCACCCACACTTGTTTTAGAACAATCAAAATCTACACCCTTGACAGAGAAAAACACCATCACCTAAGACTGCACTCCCGAATGAAATGAACTGAAACTATCATCTGCCCCAAATAGCTTTGAACTGTGGTGAGGTGAAGGAAAAAAAGAAGAATTGAATAATAAAAGGAGACTGTCTTACAAATACGTTATGAGAGATGAATAAATACTACTATTTACATCACTTGAGTTTAAGCCATTTATTGGCTGGTAACTAAAATATGTATATCTATGTATATACAGGATGCATCATAAGTTTTTAAAGGAATTTTTTTCTTAAGAAAAGTTTGTTTTGTTATTGTACTTGGACTGAAAATGTTACAGTATTGTATCTGCCTGATAGTATCTGCCTGAGTATTGCACTGGGATTCTTTCAAATATCTCCCCACCTGCTCAGAGTTAGAGAATAATCACTGCATATCCAAATATGACTTCCTACTAGATATACTGTGGTATAGGATATTGTCATATTTACATGACCAATACAACCTGTCCTTCTCTACCAAACCACTTTCCTCTGTCACTGACCAAACCCATCGTTTGAAGCTTATGGTGTTTACTTGGCTTTCTACTTGTTATATGAACATATTAGATGGGTTGGTAGTTGTGGTGGTAATTTTTATATAGATTTGGGGGGAACTGGATCTTACATTCCCATGAATAAGGTGATAGTCTCTGTGTAGGAATTCAGGGTGACATTTTATTTAATAAAGGAGTCACTCCCACAACTGGGAGATAATAGGGTTTTACATATGTTTTTGATGCTATGGGATTAAAAAAAAACACTGTAATTTGGGGCGCCTGGGTGGCTCGTTAGGTTGAGTGTTCAACTGTTGATCTTGGCTCAGGTCATGATCTCACAGTTCGTGGGATCAAGCCCCGTGTTGGACTCTGTGCTGACAGCCCAGAGCCTGCTTGGGATTCTCTCTCTCCCTCTCTCTCTCTGCCTCTCTCAAGATAAATAAATAAGTAAACCTAAAAAAAAAAAAAAACAACGAACCATAATTCTCAGCTTTTGATAGAAAATCACATTTGTGATGTTATAGGGAATGGGTAGGGCTTAATTCACCCCCTCACCTTTTTTAAAAAACTTATTCCCATGGTGTGCATTTTCGTATATTTTCCAGGCTTGAAATTAGAAAACAAAATAATAAAAAAGAATAAACTTCAAGGTCGTATTGGGTTTTTTTCTTCAAAAGGGCCAAGGGGGAGAAAATGGAATCTGATCAAAGGCCTTGTGTCAAGGAAAAAAGCAGAAATCCAAAATGAGCCAAATGGCACTTCCTCAAAAATTAAACATAGAATCACCACATGATCCAGCTATTCCACTTTCAGATATATGCCCCAAAGACTTGAAAGCAGGGATTTGAATAGATATTTGTGCACTCATGTTTATAGCAGCATTATTTATAATGACCAAAAGGTGGAAACAGTGTAAGTGTCCAACAGATGGACGGATAAACCAAACGTGGTGTTGTATATACAAGGGAATATTTTTCAGCCTTAAAAGGAATGAAATTCTGACATATTCTATGACATAGACGAACCATGAGACGTACTAACTGGAATAAGCCAGACACAAAGGAAAAATACTGTATCATGGCACTTTGTGAAGTATCTAGAGTAATCAAACTCATAGTAAAATGGTTGCTGCCAGGGGCTGAGGGGAGTGGGGAATGGGGGGGCGGTTAGTGTTTCATGGGTACAGAGTTTCAGGTAGGGAAGATGGAAAGTTCTAGAGATGGATAGTGATAATGGCTGCACAAAAATGTGATTTACATTATACCACTGAAAAATACACTTAAAATGTTTAAAATGGTAAATTTTTTATTCTACCACACTTACACACATAAATTTATATTATACACATAAAATAAAATCTGTATATTTTACCACAATTTAAAGAGATGATACAAAATAGAAAAGATAGTTGAATTTATAAGAATTAAGCTTCCAGGGGTGCCTGGGTGGCTCAGTCAGTTGAGAGTCTGACTTCAGTTTAGGTCATGATCCACGGTTTATGAGCTCGAGCTCTGTGTCGGGCTCCTGCTATTAGTACAGAGCCTGCTTCGGATCTGCTGTCCCCCTCTCTCTCGGCCTTTCCATCTGGTTTTCTTTCTCTCTCTCTCTTCAAAAGAAATAAATAAAGTTAAAAAAAATAAAAATTTTGGGGCACCTGGGTGGCTTAGTCGGTTAGGTGTCTGACTTCAGCTCAGGGCACGATCTCGTGGTTTGTGAGTTTGAGCTCTGTGGCAGGCTCTGTGCTGACAGCTCAGGGCCGGGAACCTGCTTCGGATTCTGTGTCTCCCTCTCTCTCTCTCTCTGCGCCTCCCCCACTTGAACTCTGTCTCTCAAAAATAAACATTAAAGCAATTTAAAAAAAGAATTAAACTGCCAGCCTTTCTCCTTGCCCATTATTAATATTACCCCAAAACATATACGTGAGCACTTTGATGAGAATAGAGTGATGAGTATGTTTGGCTGTGAAAATGCTCTTCTAGGTATAATCTCTCCTTCACCTGGATAATAACTTCAATCAAGACTTCTATGAATATGTCCCTCAAGAAATCTCAGCCACTAAACTGGGCAAGTGTGGTCCTAATCACACAACTGTTAGGTTGGTGTACCACTTACTTTAGGGTCTCATTGAGACCAGTTATCAAGGCCTGAACTGTCGCCTGCACTGGGGTGAGGGGTTCCCTCAGGAGGACCCAACAACTCCCAATTTACCTACAGATACATAGAAGTTTTGTTGTAAACATTTTCCAATTCACTGGAAGCCCATCTTGCACCACTTTGATCCTGATATTAACTGCCTTTCTTACCTGGAGGTGACGCCTTTGTTTTAAAGTGTCTTGGCAAATGTGTGGTTTAGTTGAACAAAACGGAAGGGATTTTTGAAACACAGACGTTGTCAGCCTCAAACCAGGCAATCAGGAGCAAAAAGTTGTACATCAGAAACGTGGCCACCAGTTTGGGAAGAGTGTTAGCCCAAGTGTAGAGCTACAAAGACACAAGCAGCTAACAGTTGATTGTTAACCTCCCAAACTCGATTCAATGTGACAGTGACAGTTCACAGCACATTGCATCCAATCTCATTTGAAGCTGACAAAGATTGTTTCTGCTTTACATCTATTGGTTTATTAATGGTCTACAGCCTCTTAAGCAGATGCATATTCATTAGGTAGCCAGCTGTTAGGAGGTTCCCAGATGTCGAATGTAACTCTGTCTTGGAACGTTTTTTTTTCCTTATCATGAAACAAAGTAATTGAGGCCTTATTAAAGAACCAGTTAATTACTAAAGCGGTACCTTATGGCACCCCTTTTATCATTCAAATCTGAGAACTCTTGGGACATCTAAAGAATTTGGTGAAGAGAGTATTTAAGAGCCAACCTTTATTATATATTTATATAGAGAGATTGTGTGTGGAGACATACATACACACGCTTCTCTGTTGGAGGAATTAAAAGTATGTGAAGAGTTCTTAAAAACTGAAAAATTTTCAGCTACAGTATTCTTTCTTTGGTTCATCACGGGAATTAGGTCCAAAAGACAGCACTGATAAAGCCAGTATGTTCATTGAAATTCAGGGCACTTTGATTTTCTTTTATTTAATTTTATCACTTTCCTATGAAAGACAACTTGAAAAATGTTTTTTCAACCACTCAACCATCTCAGCTTAGTGTAACTTATGTCTCAAACTTCATTTGATACTTTTCATTAAAGTTAGTATTTTGGGGGTAGCATCGGTGTTGGCTCAGTCGGTTAAGCGTCTGGCTTCAGCTCAGGTCATGATCTCCCGGTTCATGAGTTTGAGGCCTGCATTGGGCTCTATGCTGACAGCTCGGAGCCTGGAGCCTGCTTCAGATTCTGCGTCTCCCTCTCTCTCTGTCCCTCTCCCACTCATGCTATCTCTCTCTCAAAAACAAATAAACACTGAAAAAAAAAAGTATTTTTTCCATATCAAAAATAATTCAACTATTGGCAAACTAGTTTTCAAGTTGCCACATATTTCTAACTGCCCTTTAAAAAATGAAACCTAAAAAAAATAAACTTGAGAAATATAAAAAAGTAAATAAAAACCTTATTCTAAAGATGTCAATTCAAATATTCCCTTAAGAACACCTTAAATCTAGAAATTCCATTTGTACTTTCATTTGATAGCTGGGCATCTCAATTCTATTTCTCAAACGCAAGAATCACAGGAGCAAATAAAAAATTGCAAAGAGCACACAATCTTTAAAAGGCATTGCTGTGCACTTTTTGAAATGGATTCCTTAAACAAGCAATCCAAGGCCATCCACCTTTCCGGCAGCTTGCTCTTAACATATCTTCTGAGCCCTTGAGGAGCCTTCGCATTATACTCCAAACCTGCTGGAATTTTCTGCTTCTGATGTGGCTAATGTCTTAGGCTAAGTTACATCACCATTTCTACAAAACAAACAAAAGGTTCACTCTTCAGAAGAGATCAGTTTTTATTTGCTCTGTGGCTCATCTCCTGCTGGCGACCTTTAGAAAATGCAACAAGATTTCATAAACATTCAGTGCTTACTTAAAAAAAAGTATCATTTAACAAGTATCTACTGGCTACTCTGTGTAGAGCGTGACAAGACACCTAAGACAACATGGTCAGAGATCAGGGATATGCAAGAAAAACCTGATAATTTATCTGAATGGCATGTACAATCTTTAAGAGGTCTGAAATATTCTAGAGGAGAAATGAGGGATAGTGGAATAAAACTGGATTTGGATTCTGAGGATCTGTGCTAGGAGACATGGTTTCACTAACTATACTTGGCCTTCTGGGAGCTGGTTTCCTCATCTACAACAAGGGGTTAATAACGGTCTTACCTTCTCAGCTTAGGGTAATTGTGAACATCAGGGAGGAAATGAGTGTGAATCCACTCTGTAAACTATAATAGGCAAATGCGTGTTGTTACTTCTTTTTTTTTTTTTTAATTTTTTTTTTCAACGTTTATTTATTTTTGGGACAGAGAGAGAGCATGAACGGGGGAGGGGCAGAGAGAGAGGGAGACACAGAATCGGAAACAGGCTCCAGGCTCTGAGCCATCAGCCCAGAGCCCGACGCGGGGCTCGAACTCACGGACCGTGAGATCGTGACCTGGCTGAAGTCTGACGCTCAACCGACTGCGCCACCCAGGCGCCCTTGTGTTGTTACTTCTTGAAGTATTCGGTTTGTATTTATAAATGGCCCCTTTGTATCTTTCACATATGTGTCAACAATTGATATATTTCAAGTTCGACAGTAAACATTGCCACACAATTTTCCACTCAAGTGTTTTACAGCCCACGGCAAATTTTTCCAAGTGAGCTCTGTGAAAACAATGGCAGTGAAAGCACATGGGACCTTCAGAATACACCATCCTTGGTGGTCATAATCCCCTGAGGAACTTTCGAGGAGAGTAATTACGTACCTCAGCCTTCTAAACCTCAACGATTACCATGTCCTTGCCGATCTCCTCAGCTTTCCTGTTTCATTGAGCTCCAGCCACACCCACTAAGCTACTGATGGTTCTTTTTCCACTTGGAGGTTTTCCATGTGGGCTTCATCGTTCTTCTGATCTCTATATAAAAGCTCCCTTCTCAGAGAGGCCTTCCTGAGTTACCCTACCTAAATTAGGCCTCCCGTATTTTTTTTTAAAGTTTATTTATTTACTTTGAAAGTGAGAGAGAGGTCGCTGGGGAGGGACAGAGAGAGGGTGAGAGAAAGAGAATCCAAGCAAGCTCCACACTGCCAGCCTGGAGCCTGATGTGGGGCTCGATCATGAACGGTGAGATCATGACCTGAGCTGAAATCCAGAGTTGGACACTTAACTGACTGAGCCACCCAGGCTCTTCTCTCCTTCTATTTTTGGCATAACAGCCACTTAACTATCTCTTTCAGAACACTTAAACATGCACACACTTCCATAGATTCTTAGCTACGAGGGTTTGGACTTTCTGCATTTTTATGATGACTGTTTTGGTATTGTTCCTCTTGATTTAATTGTTGATAATCGAGAAGTGAAAATATCATGAAAAATAGGAATGCTGGGGCCCAGTTTACTACCTAATGTTTGGGCTGCCTTTTAGAAAATAGGGTTTAATAAAAGGGGTATAAGTCACCAGACACAAAACATCACCTCTTCAACACTTCACTAACAGAAGCTGATTCTGTGCCCATTACACACCAATTTCCAAAATGAAGCTCTTCTGGGGTGAGAGGGAGTCCTGCTTAGGATTTCCTTCCTCTTTCCATGGCAAAAACTCTGACAGACTTACTAACTGAAGTCTGACCTTGCTGATCAGTTACTGAAAATTGACAGTCTCCATTTTGGGGACCCTGCATAACAATCTTTTTAAAGCTACTTTTGACCAGTTTTGGATGAACCTGTTCCATATCTACCAGAGGGAGGTCATTGTTCCATAGGTTGTGAGAATGAGGAGAGTTGATGTACATCGGGTGAAGGTGCCCAGCCCAGAACTTGCTCCTGCCATTCCGTGAATGGATGGAAACCTTGCCAGATTCCTCCAATTTCAGGGATCAAAATTCATCTAGGTTCATAAGGAATACCGTGAATGTGCATGCACTACCTCTATAGCCACATGCTTCCTTGAGATATTTGGTAGAGAACACAGTATACGAAGCTGCCAGGCTGCCTTGCAAACAAGTCATAGGTCTTCAGGTTTGAGCCATTTTGCTCTCTCTTCTCAAGGGACAGAAAGAGACGTTTGAAAGGTTCACAACTCATCACTCAGCACCCAGTCGCTCAGTGTAAGTTCTTTTAAAAAATCAAAATGGATAAGAAACTTACTTCTTCATATTATAGAAGCTAGGAAATATGCACTAGGTATCAGAAAATAATCTCGAAAACTGAGCAAACATGATGCCACAAACTTCTAGTATTGGGTATCCAGAGAGTAATTTCATGTGGCAGTCATTTTGCTGGTGACTGAAAGGCAAAACTAAATGCTTTGTACCTCAAGCAGATCACCTTATAAACAGAATAAATCAAACAGAGTTACCATGAAGTAATCTTATTTGTTCTCAATACTATAGTGGGGAGGGGCTCTTGGGTGGCTCAGTCAGTCTGACTTCAGCTCAGGTCATGATCTCACAGCTCGTGTGTGCATTGGACCCTGCGTTGAGCTCTGGGCTGGCAGCTCACAGCCTGGAAACCTGTTTTGGATTCTGTCTCCATCTCTCTCTGCCCCTCCTCCGCTTGCACTCTCACTCTCAAAAATAAACATTAAAAACATTTTTTTAATAAGTAAAAAAATAAAATAAAATATTATAGCCACGTGGCCTGTGGACCACTGGGGAGCCCTGAGACCTGTCCGGAGCATCTGCGGGTTCCCACCCTTTCCAACCTGGTATCCCTGAGGCCAGACCTTTTTCATGTACTTCCACCAAAACAACACTGCACAGTGGACTGAATGCAGAAGCGCATAAGAGAATCCAGCAATAAGCTAGGTAATAAAGAGATTTTCAAAAATGTAAAAACACTGCCACTCTTCTCAAATTTTGATTTTGAATTTTTTTTATACAATTATATTTTGACAGGTAATGGGGTTTACTATAAAATCTATTAATATTTTTTAAGTTGCTCAGTTTTTATTTCAAGTACAGCATATATCAACAGATATGACCCACATAAACACAAGCTCTTTGGGGTTCTCAATCATCTTTAGGGTGTAAAGGGGGTGCTGAGACCAAACTGTTCCATACACAACTCTAAGCACTCTTTTCTCACCATGAAATGGCAGAGTGTGCCTGGGGCACTTACTTAAAGAACACAGCTGCAAGATGTATAGTTAACTTAAATGGAAAAGAAATGCAGGGCTTGACAGCCCAGGAAGCAGTTATTTAAAGTAATGACATTTACTTTAAAGAATAACAAACAAAACCCATGTTTGCCCATCAGGACTTTCAAATCCCTCCCAAATCCCTGGGAAGCTAACCATCTGAATTGGCTGCACGCTGATTCCCTTACCCATTGGGGTGAGCAAGGGCAGTGTGAAGGGGCGCCAGGAGATACTCATGACGTCTGCAAGGAACAACGCATTATTAGCAAGGCTGCCGTTATTAAGAAGGCACGCAAGAATTAAGGGCATAATGAGTAAGAGTTAAAAAAAAACCTTCATGGATAGATTTTTTTTTTTTTTTTTTTTAGTCTCTATATCTGATTGTTTCTCTGGATATAAGAATAGCAAGATCTTAGTCAACAAAACTGCAAGAAGTCAATAGAAAAATTGAGATCTTCTACTGCTTCTAAAAGCTGAGAACATTCTAATGAGGGTTATTTGTGCGGCAAATCCGATACCAAGCGCTCACTTTCACAGTTCTCTCCCTCCCATCTGCACTAATGTGGTAAGGAGTCAGTCAATACATTCACAAAATAGCTCACTTACAATCTCCTTGTCTAAGAACAAAGTGGAACTAAACTCAGGCAGAAAAATCCTCAGAAAACAACTTAGCAGAAGTCTCCAAGGCTTTCTTAACTACACACTGCTTTTAGGAATACACCAGAAGATGAACTTTTGGGTTTGTTGTGTAAATGGCATGCATGCCAAGCGTCTAGCAGTGACTGGCACATAGAAGGTCTTGTCATGTAGGCACATTTACATGAAATAAAAATGGGTGGCAGAGAAATATTTAGTGTACTTGTGTCAGTGCCGGTAGATCTCACTCGTTATTTATCTAATGCTTCCAGATTTAAGTTCATTTCAAAAAAAATGTATCAGGGCCCAGAGAAGTCAGGCAGGTTGATCAAGGTGTCACACAGGTAGTGCATGGTTGAAATGGGATTAGATCTGCTTCCAAGTCCGTGCTTTCCACAACGCTATGCTGGCTCCCGGGAGAGTTCAAACAACAAAACCAGTTCATTTCAGAAATCTATTTACCGTAAGGTGTGCTCTGTGCTTAGGACAGTTAGCTTCATTTTACTAACGTGCTTCAAAAATATTTGAGAGAAAAAGCATTACCCCTTCCCTCCAAATAGAACTCTAGACCCCAACTTATTGACGACCCCACAACCAGCAGCATTATGGTTATCATTCAGGCAATTTGTTATAGACACCAGAGGAAACATCCCAAGTACCATACAAGTACGCTGTGTCCATGTGTGGTTCCTGAAGACTGTATTAGAGGTAGAAAAAAATTTTCAAACGGGACAAAGATGAAATCCGGGTTGGCGGTGGAGATTCACTTGTAAATTTTGTGAACAGTTCCTACCTCCTCCTCTCCAGCAAAAAAAATACATTAAGCGGAAGCTCAAAAAGGTAAAGGGGTATAGGACAGGCAGAGGGAGTCCAACAGACTAAAGAAGAGTAGTTTCTTGTCAAGTCCAAATTACTTGGGGGTATTCAGACTTTTCTTTGAAGTATCATTTAGTGACCCCTTCAGTAACAAATTGTTAAACTGGATGGACCCCTAGCAAGGCAATTCTTTCATGGGCTCTGAAACAAAACACACTGGTAAGACAGCAAACTGTACGTTGAGGTGCAGTAATACGTGTGACAGGCTCCCTTTGGTCTTCGGAGATATAGGAAGGAGGCATAGTACAGGAAATGCTTTAGAGAGAAATCTTATTTTATTAGAAAAGCATCTTTAAACACAAAAGTTTGGAAACAGTATTTATTTGCTCCAAGAATCGTATGTATCTGAAAAGGCGATGCTACACCTCTCTGTTTAATGAGAACATTCATTGAAGATTACGGGTTTTAAGTATGAGTGAAGATCTCCTCCGTGCTGCCACCAGAGCCTGGCTTGACTGCTCTGAACTAACTACACTTGAAAGCTCCTATTCTTTGAAACCAATTTAAACACATTGAATTGTTGAAAGATTAAAAACCACAGTCAGCTAATTACACTCTCTCTCATCTCTTATTCAGCAAATGAATCACTTTTCATTACCACTTAGCTGAAGTACATGAATTTCTGCCTAATTAGAAATGTTGTAGATGGAACATTAGCAAGAATGGAGCGGGTCAGGATATCTTTGCTGCTTCATTTTTAATTCCTAACAGTAGAGTCTGAGAGGAAAGAAGAGAGAAGCCATTAAATAATTTTAAATTATTTATAAAAATTACTTTGCCCAAATTATAATTATTTTTTCCCCAAACGGTCTCAAATGTCTAACAGAATGAAAGAAAAAGCAGTTCAACATTGATTTTAATGAACATTTTAATGTTATGTAGAACAGAACATTATGAATACAATGGAAACAAAGTTTTATCAATAAAAAAAATTTCAACACAAAGTGGGGAGGTAATAATTTGATACCTATATTATAGTATTTATTTTTAAAAATATTCCCAGCTTGAGGGTGAAAACAATTAATTTTGCATTCCAAACTCTAGAATCATGATTTTCATGTGAGCTTAACGCAGAATTACAGCAGGAAAACAAAAACACTTTAATTAATTTCCTTTATTTGCCATTAAATCAATAAAATCTTTGACTGCTACAGGTCTCCTTTAATAATATATATTTAACTCCTCTCTATTGGAACCATATTGCTAATGCCATATTATATACACTCAAATCCAAAACAAAACAAATATTGTATAAAATCTAAAAGCCAACATCGTTGAATTCTAACATTTATATTTAACTTAAGGTTTTAAGAATTTTTACCTTTTCAATTTTTTGAAAAGACACCAAAAAAAATAAAAATAAATATTTTTCTCTTTTGACTGTTCCTGACTGATAAATGGTGGCTACAGGGATAAACACGGAAGGAAGCCTCACCAAGTTAACCACTGCAAATTGTAAATAATGACTGCTAAAAACAAACAAAAACTCTGGAGGGTTTTTTTTTTTTTTCTCTTTTAAAGGAAACCATAGAGCAGTCCTGAAAAAAATATTTTTCCTAGTTCTGCAAAGGATAATTATAGCAGAAGACATGGGAAAAGTCCCACAGCTATCACCAATCGCTTAAAGAGGTTTCGTTACAATAAAAATTTGGATAGTATAACAGTAATAGCAGTGTTGCTGGAACATTAGCAAAAGTATATACATTCCAGTTACCTTTGATTTAGCCATAATCACATATGTATGCCTTTTTTGGACAAAAATATATATTTTTATAAAAAACTGATCATCCAACTTTAATGATTTCATTTATGGACTCAAGAGTGGTAGTAAAAGGAACAGACCCAATTATGACAAGGCGATTCAGGGACAGAAAAATCAAGTTCCTCAGGAAAAGAAAGGTATAAAATTAGAGATTCAAACACATTTATTCAGCCCTATTCCAGACTTCCCACAAATCATGATGTTAAAATGGGCTCTTCGATTTATAAAGGCTTTCCAGGTCTCACTACCCCATGTGTGGTCTATTCTTACTGGGAAAAATGATTTTGACTGCCTCATCTGAAGTGCCCTTGCCTGTCCATCTGAAATACTAGATACTTCACTTTTATAAAACAGCCTTTTTTTGGTTCTTTATGTAGGTTTAAATCTTAATCAATTGATAAAAGAAAGGGGAGTTGATTAGCATTTTCCATCCCAACATCACCTATCTTCACCACTAAAAATCCTTCATTCAATCTGCTCCTTTACAATCTCTCATTTGCTAAAGTTGGCGAAATTTGCAAAGGCATCTTGCTTGGGTTGCACAGTTCCAGAAGTCATGGCTAAGTTGGGCATGCCCATTCCCATTGTGCCTGTCAGGCCCATCCCAGCAGTTGACATCCCTATGTTCATGTTCATGCCCATCATACTCTGGTTCATCATTGGAGTATTTCCAAGAGGGGCCATTCCCATTGTGCCAGTCATCACACCGGGCATGCTCATAGGCATGGGTCCCCCCATCAAAGGGTTAGTTTGGGGCCGGACAGGAAGTATGTTTG
The DNA here is from genome assembly GCF_022837055.1 of Prionailurus viverrinus. Taxonomy (NCBI): domain Eukaryota; kingdom Metazoa; phylum Chordata; class Mammalia; order Carnivora; family Felidae; genus Prionailurus; species Prionailurus viverrinus. The sequence continues at coordinate 191,195,817 of NC_062561.1, read as the reverse complement.
ATGGAGAACTGAGGTTCACAGCTCCAAAACTTTGAGTCATCACATTCATAGGTTGTTGCATATCTACCAGAAAAAAAGAGACAAAAGAACTTCACATTAGATTCATCAAGCAGAAGAATAAAACAATCTTCTTGACCATCAACACTTGTAACTCCTAAAATTCTTTTATGGTGATTTTACAAGGTAAGTCAATTAACTTGCACTATTTGCTCTAGAAACATACTCTGTGGCTGTTAACTCTGGTTTCCCAAAGATGCAGAAACAGTTAAGAGTGGGGTGGGGGAAAACACGAGGCACTTTGATATCATTCTGACAGAATTTAGTGTTGAATCCAACCTGACCTAACAAGTTGTCAGGAGCTGTTGTGTATCAAAAGCCTTAAAAAAGTTTATACCCTTTGACTCACTCTATTTTTAGAACATTACACTAAGGAAGAAAAACACAAGTACAAAGATTTATATAAAATCATGGAGTTATTTACAATAGCAAAAAGCCGGGAACAACAGAAATAACCAACAATAAAGAAATTCAACACTGGTATGACACATAACTATAAATATCTAAAAATCATTTTTTCTTAAAAATATTAAATACAGGAAAATGATAATTTAATGCTGAATGACAGCTGCAAGAAACAAAACAATATACACAGAGTGATTTCGAGTATTAAAAATATGGAATATGGTTAGAAAAGATAGAAAATACGAATTAATAGCGATTATCCCTGGATTACGGAGGGGAGATGATTTTTGTTTCTGGTCATATTTAGTTATATTTAAAACATTTTCTACAACAAATATTTTTATTTTAGTGATCAGACTCCCAAAACTCACCAAAATACATACACAATCATGTTATCATGCCAAGAGCAGGATACAAAGTAATCTGAATATGCCAGGGTGTACAGGGTGTACATCAATTAAGTATCACGGGGGGGGGGGGGGGGGGGGTGTCCTAAGCGATACACAGTTGCCTTTAGTACAATCAATGCCATGTATTTTTATTTCATGGCTTACACTAGTCTTGGCACAAGGGTAAAGATTACAAGTGCACAAAGAAGCAAGGTGTCTCATGGTAACTTACTCTGCTGTTGAATCATTGTATTGAGCGATGGCTGCTGGGGTTTGGAAGGCTGCATACCGGGTAGTAAGTTGTCTAGGCTGATGTTCACACTGGGGTCAGACCAAGTAGAGGGCAGGGTTTTGCTGACTGACTTCTGGACCATATCTGTATTCTGATTATAGAGAGGATTAGGCTTCTGCAGCACTGTGCTAACATTTTGCAAAGGCTGGAAAATAAAAAAATGCTCTAAAAATTAAACATTTGCTCAATAAAAGTTATCAAATGGCAATTTAATTAACACAGTAACTCCAGATATACATGAGACTTAGTAATAAACTCTTGAAACCAAAAGAACCACAAATGTTCTAGGCTAAATTCTTCAAGCTGAATCACTACCTTCCCCAGAATGTTCCTCTGAATCCCCAATCATGTTTGGGGTGAAAAAAAAACCCAACATATTTACACGAACAATTACCCTCCCATCACCCAAAGTCTAGAAGCCACCATCCCAGGGCCATTGCCAACTTCAGGTTAGTACAGCTTTAAGGAAATATACAAGTGGAAATTTATTCTTACAAGATAGAATTTAGGACATGATTTCTCATGTTATAAAAAGCAAAACCATCAAAGCGGCGAATTATATTGCACAAATCTTGACTGACATGTTCCTGCTCCATGTACACTTCTATCGGCTAAAGTGAGCAACACTAGCGGAACTTGATATATGTGGACCAGTTCAGAAGAAAGGAGAAATTCAGGAGAAAGAAGCAGGGATGCCTGGTAGTTACTAAGGATAACTATGAAAAGGGCAGACGAAGGGAAATGAAAAGGAATAGGAAAAATAATTTAAAATGTACCAATGCAAAGAATTACAACACAGTTGCAATTAAGACTGCAAGTAAGTAGACTGGCTTTACACTTAGACCACATGAAAGACTCTCAAAGAATCAACTGGCTTGGGCTTATTTAGTGGTGCACCGTTCAATTTAATGGTACTGGTGTGCCCTTCATGTCCTTTTCTTAATATTAGGTCCAACTTGTTATGCACAACAGTCACCTTTCTGCTTCTTTCTTCTCTTCCTCCATCCCAACACCCAAAGAGGAGAATCTACGTATTAAAATGAGTAATTAGTATCATAAAAAATATTCAGAATTGCTCGAATCAAAAACAGCAAGCTCCTGGTATAACTCAGGGACATATATTCTAACCCTGTGTTTGTCTGAATTCCAAATTAATACTAGGTAATTTAGATTTAACTGTAAAAAAGTGAATTAAAAAATTCCCACTTAGTGGTTTTCCTGTATGAAAATGAGAGTTGAAAGAAGAGCCTATATAAAGATTACATAATGTAGAACAGGCACAAAATAGGGAAGAGTATTCGTCATTTTAGAGACTGATTTTCTATATTAGAAACGATTGCCTATAACCATTGAGTGACACCTCTTTAAGGATCAGAGATTTTACTGAGTGAATATAGGCCACGGGTGAAGCAATAGCTCTATTCCTTCTTAAAAATAGTTTTTATTAAACTATTAAATACAAAATTATTTATTAATTCAATAAATTTTTATGAAGTGACTCCTCTGTGTAAGGCATCACGCTTCGCTTTGCATGGCCTACAAGATGGGTGAGAGGCCTTGCCCTCTAGAACCTGAATGACTATAGTAGGGGAAAAAAATGTAAGGTAAATGCAATGTGCCAAAACAACCTATGTATGGCTTATTTTTCTATTTCATGTTAGTTTATCATTACATCAGTTACGGAATCTCAAAGATGAGGAATCTGCAAGGGACACAGACAACTTACCTGTGATCTTGACATGGGCAACCCCAGGCCTACAGTATTAGTGCTCATCATGGAGAAATTCATACTCTGGGAAGATGTCATGGTTGCCTGGGACGAGCCCATAAGATCAAATAGGTCTGAAGAATTTGAGGCAGCTGGAGGCGGGCCTAAAGCTGATTGTGAGCCACTGACAAGTTCCACAGCTGGCTGTGAGGCATTGCCAAAGAGCTCACCGCTGGAGGCAACAGGACCTGATGGGGCTTGATTGAAGGCACTCCAGTCACCAAAGTCTCCATTCCCACTTGTTGCTGTAACTGAGAAAGAAAGGACAACAGGGGTAAGAAACTTTCTGAAATGCACAGAACAAATAGAACAGTCTATGAACTGAAACAAATTAGAGCCGATCTGTGTCCACCCAGATTAACATCTGCATATACCATCTCCATCTGGACATTATTTTTTCTCACGAATATTCCATAAATGTTAACAAGGTGGGAAAGGAAAAAAAATCCACATATAAAGTAAAATTCACCTCATAGCAGGTCTGGGGTGATACGTAGAAATTACAATCAAAAGTTTCTTCAACCTGAGTTTGCATATTAAATATGCTGCCAGCTCAACAAATACGAAAAGGAAAAAGAAAACTTAACTGGTAAAAGTTTTTTTGGGGAGATCGAGAATCCTCATGTGAAGAGACACTCAACAAAATTAGAGAATTCAACTCATTTCACCCATTCATTACTTGGAAAGGTTCAAAGAGAAATCAAACTATGACTTACATGGTCTCAAGTAAATAAAAACCCAAATTCATGACATTAAATTTATAAAAAAATGAAAAAAAAAAAAGCACAGAGAAAAGGACTCAGTAAAATTAAGAGTAGGGTTAGTAAATTTCTGCAAGAAGTTCTCACTCTTTTGGCCATGCTTCCATTGACAACACAAGGGCTATAGATAGCCACGGTATAACCCTAGCACAGTGCTTGCTTCCAGTGGGACCGTTCTCTCTCTCTCTCTCTCTTTCATCTACCTACCTATCTAATCTAGTCTATCCATTTATTTAAACATTTTTTAAGTTTATTTATTTTGAGATAGAGCAAGCAGGGGAGGGGCAGAGAGAGAGGGAGAGAAAGAATCCCAAGCAGGTTCCATGCTATCAGAGTGGAGCCTGATGCGGGGCTCAAACTCACCAACTGTGAGATCATGACCTGAGCTGAAACCAAAAGTCAGACGCTTAACCAGCTAAGCCATCCAGGCGCCCCTCAATTTATTTATTTAAATAAAAAACAGGGTATAGTCTTAAGAGGGGAACTCAATGCTAATATTTAAAACAAAGGGAAGGGGCATCTGGGTGGCTTAGTCGGTTGGGAGTCTGACTTCGGCTCAGGTCATGATCTCATGATTCCTAAGTTCAAGCCCTGTGCTGACACCTTGGAGCCTGGAGCCCTGTTTCGGATTCTGTGTCTCCCCCTCTCTCCCCTGCTCATGTTCTGTCTCTGTCTCCCAAAAATAAATAAACATTAAAAAAATTAAAAAAAAAAAGGGAAAACCCCTCAATACTACAAAGATAATTACAACAAGTTTAAGATTTAATGCATTCAATAATGTAAAAGTTGTTAAGAGGTTAATTGACGGATGGACTACAATGCTTAACAGCATGGATTTTGTACCTTACTAGCTAAGTGACCATGGGCAAGTTACATAACCCTCTCTGTGTCTCACTTTGTAAAAAAATCTAAGTTGTAAAGATTAAATAATATACAGTAAGTGCCATTTATAGTTTGTTATTGTTACTATGGATTAATTGTGAAAACACAGGGGAGGACCAAAGGTACCGCAATCTCTTTCGTTTAGGTATGCCAGAAAAAAGTGTAAGTCACGCTTCTATAAATTCTGCAATACATCTACTATTTGGAACACAATAAATATAAAGGCAATTGATACTTAAAAATGTTCTTTTTTAAGTAGACTATGCATGATTCTAAGTAAATAAACCTTTCCTTAAGAAAGGGACAAGTAAATAAGAATTAATGGAAGTTGAAAAAGGTGAAGACAGAGCTACACATAAACTGTCATCTGAAAGAGAACAGTATATACTACCAAGTGAAAAACACCGTCACTCTGTACTCCATGTTCACTTACAACTTGGAAATACATTTTGTCTAGCCTAAAGGTAACCAGCCATTGCAATACTGTCTCTCACTATGCTAAATATCTAAAGAGAACAATAACATTAAGTCTTTAAAATTATTTTCTTCTATTACCATATTAAAATGTAAGCCCCTTCAAAAGAAAATAAGTCACTTAGAAAATCCACACTCTGCCAACAATTTAATACAAGAACTGGGCTAATCTTCATTACCTCAGGGTTTTACTATAAAACATGTCTTTGATCTTCCTTACAAAAAAGAGACTGAATTAAGAGTTTTACAATTAGTTCTATATATTAAACAATTTAAACTAATTTAAGAAAGACTGCTGGATAAAGGTACTTTATGATGATTTTCTATTTGCTTGATCTATAAAACAGAGTAAGAATGGAAACTGGGGCAAAATGTGTTGCCCCATCCGAAAACTTTATCTGAGATGATTAATCATAGGAAGAAGAGATTTCTAGTAGGGCATATATTGTTCAGAAATGATTAATCATTGTTGCAACAGTTTCAGCCCCTTGCGTAATGGTGATCAGGTTATATTAATCACATGCATACAGATGAAGAGATGTATCACTTAGCAACATTAACATATTCGAATTATTTGCATAGTAGGCAAGTTTATATACATAAAAACTTTTGAGAATTACACAGACAGTCTGTAAAATTAGGGCAATGTTTATCTTCCACTTGACTTGCCTAAAGTAAGTTATTAACCCTTAGAGGGCATAACCACGCTTTTGAAATGAAGTTAATTACTCCACAATTCTGGTTTCTGGGAAATACTCAGAATTTACACAAGTAGGCTATCAAAACCCCAGATGATTAAAACCTATGCATCTTTCTTCCTAAATCCTCACAAACCTCAATCAGGCATTAGTAAATATAAATTTTAATTCCATTAATCGAATGGTTACTGTACCTGAAATGAGTAAGGCTCATTCAGCTAAATTACACATTTTTCTCCCTGCCTCACTTCATGTTTAAAAGTTATAACTAAATGTTCATACTCTCTCTCAAACTTCAGACTGATAAGATTTTATACAAAAAACCTTACAGCCAACTCCTTTATAACTTAAAGAAGAAAGGACACTTAATGAACTTAGTCCCTTTCTATACACTTTTATAGACATTACTCTGTCCTTATAAAGAACCATGTCAAGTGATGTTCCTGATTCTAAAGTTGGGAGGCTCAGAAGCTTTTCCAAAGTTAAACAGCTACCATAGTATATGGCAGGGACAGTAAGGTAAAAAAATAGTAACGAAGAAAGGGAAAAAAAAGACAAGCGCTTCATTTCAATCCCTGATGTTTAAACCTACGTTGTTAGTTACAGGTATACAACATAAAGATTTGATATCTGAATATACTGCAAAATGACCACTACGATAAGTCTAGGGCATTTTTAAAATTTCTAATCTGACATGAAGAGAAGTTTTGCCTGAGGTCCAATTGCTCACTATTTAAGGATGTGTCAAAATGAAGTTTATTTTTTTACAGAAATCCTCTTAATATATTTAAATCACAAAGACATAAATTTTACTAAGATAGTCTGCCTAATCCCATCCTTGGGATCATAACATATAAGCTAAACATAAACCATAATATTCATCCCACTAAACTGAGATTATTTACACTTATTCACACTCCCCACCCAAACTGCCCCGCCCCCCAAAACTAAACAAGAGTCACTTATGAATAAGGGCAATTTTATTTAGGTGTGCCTGCCTGAGTTGTTTACAACCACATTAATCCATTTAGCACATTAAGACATTGACCCAGTAAAATACTTTTGTGAATGATAAATACTACAAGGAGTAAAATACCAAAATGAAGCTGATCTGGTGGGGAAGGGAGTTATTTGGTTTTGATAACCTCTAGATTTCTGACCAAATTGTATCATACCTTGGGAGGGGAAACTGCCTGATGCAGCAGCTGAGCCAAAATCAGCAAATCCTCCAAATAAATCAGCTGATCCTCCTAGAAATTAAGCATGAAGAAAAGTTAAACTGATAAAACCACAGAACCACTGACAGCAATTTCAGGAAGCCATTTTAGCACCACACGTACAAACTACCCAATATTAGAGGCTCCAGAGCCATTAGAAAAGCTAGTTTGTAGATCTAGGTTTTCATATCACCATGTTCCTTTTAAACTACCACAAACTCTTACATTCCTCAGTTCTTTATCTTGTAAGTAATTGACACCACATTTGTGATTAAAGTTATCCCTCACTTACATTGCCTGAACATAGTGTGGACCTGTGGTTTATCCAGTCAATTATGCTCTTTGTAAGAATCTTCAGTGGATGCTAAAACCTGGGTAAAATGTTGCTAGGGAGTAAGATACATAATCGCTAAACATCATCCCACAGACTACTCGGTAAATACAAAGGAATGAAACTACTTTTACACTGGACAAACTGAATGGATATCATCCTAAACAACTGATTAAATTTAATGTCACTAGTAATCAGATAAAATAGTATTCATGGGCTCTCTAATGCAAGGAACTCAAAAGGAGATCATCACCTGTGTTAAGAATTCCCACCAAAAATATTTAACCTGAATCTAATCATAAGGAATGAATCACACAAATTACAAAGTGAGTGACATTTTGCAAAACAACTCTCCAGATTCTTCAGAAAATGTCAACATCATAAAAGACAAAAAAGGCTGGGACTACTAGAGATTAAAGGAGTCTAAGGAAACATGACAAGTACATGAAATGCATGATCCCTGATTGGAGTATGGATTTTTAAAAAAGTGCTATCCTGAAGTGACATAATTGAGACATCAGGAAAATTTGAATATGGTCTGTATACTAGATAATACTGTTTAAATGTTAAACTTCCCAAGTATGATAACTGTACTGCAATTATTGTAAAGAAGAATGCCCTTGTTGTAAGAAGTTATATGCTGAAGTATCCTGGGGGCAGAATGTCCTGGTATTTCCAATTTTCTCTCAAATGGTACACAATAAACAAATGGTATACAGCAAATTAAAAACAAAAGATCTAGAGAGAGATAAAGAAAATGTGGCAAATTTTCTGTAGGTTTGAAATGAGATCCAAAGGCTGCAAATCAATCTCTGTGTGCATAACATCACATTCTGATAAAAATTTTTATTTGTGGGGTGCTTGGGTGGCTCAAGTCAGTTGAGCGTCTGACTTCGGCTCAGGTCATGATCTCGCAGTCCCTGAGTTCAAGCCCCGCATCTGGCTCTGTGCTGACTGCTCAGAGCCCGGAGCATGCTTTGGATTCTGTGTCTCCCTCTCTCTCTCTGCCCCTCCCCAACTCACACTCTGTCTCTCAAAAATGAATAAATGTTAAAAAAATTAAAAAAAAAATTTTTTAATTTGTAAACACTATGTGGTTACAAATATTTACTTTCACCTACAAATTGAACAGTAATATTAAACTCAATTTTAATATTCCATTTCTGTCAATTCAGTTATCAATGGAATAGCAATAGCCAAAGGATCTAAAACCTGAAATACCTGTCCTTATTTTTCTTTGTCCTTAAAGATTTCACCTCTTAAGAGTCACAACCTTAGAAGTTTAGAGCGGCAGTTCAATTATGGTGCTTTTAGTGTTATGCGAACATTATATAGGTTACATCACAGCTGCTTAGCCTGCAGTGCTTAGAAACTAGCCAGGTGGGACTGGAACATCTGGGCTGCACTCAAATACCACCGGGGACAGCTTCCAACATCTGGTGCCATTTCTGAATTGTCTTATCGCTGCAAGACATTCTGCCCCATCTGCTACACTCAACTGGGTTAATTAAACTAGAACCATCTCCCCTTCTTAATAAATGGCCAGCAGTAATACAAGGAACAAATCAGTTTCTTATACATGTGTACCTGGTATTTCTTTTTAATGCACATTTACTGTAGGCAACTATCAGCAGGCATAAACATTTCTCATTTTTTTACCTCATTACAGATGCACATATTCACATATATCCTTACTCACCATGAACTAACTCCTACCAAGGCCAAGTTTCTCTGCTCTTACCAACACTACAGCTCATCTAGCTACTTTTGCTTTATCCAAAGGATAATAATACAGTGATTTGTTTTTCTCTTCTTTGAAGATACATACATCATGATAAAATGAGGGGAGGGGCATAAAAAATCCATGAGCTATATTTTTAAACTATATAAACAAGGACATATATTAATAAAAGCTAGCAGGGAAATGAATGTTGCAAACGGCTGCTGCTTTATATTCATAAATTTGTCTTCTGTATTGTTCCTTCATGTTAAAAATATTGATCAAAGTATACTGTTAGGTAACAGAATGACAGTTAATCATTTATGGTAACATTAAGGGATTTGAAAATTGGAGATTATTTTAATTTGCTTCATCTGACAGTGAATAAACATCAATATGTAATTTATTATGGTAAAACAGCTAGGGATTTTCAAATCTTTTCCAGTCTGGGCTACAAAGAAAATGCATGATGCAGAAAAAGGCATCTGAATACTACAGGATCCTAACTTCAGACTGGGTAAGATGTTTTATTTTTGTCATATCCTAATTTGATATTTCAGATAATTACCTACTTTGGTTATTCCACTGTCCTACATTCTAACATCTAAACTGAAATTATACTGTACTTATAACTTATCTATAGCAAATATTCTACCTCTTCATACTATAGGGAGTCTGATTTTAACATAACCAATTTACAAACACTGCAAGTAAAGAATGGAAACACACATAAATATTTTACAAAAGGAAGTCACCTTTTCTTGAAAAGGGCTTAAAATTTTCTCTAATCTTTTGAAGTGCCACAAATTATGGTTCTACATAGGTTTTACACAATGTGACCTTCAACTCTGAAAACTATCTCAACAATTCAAAATCTCTTTATTTCTTTTAGGAAAAGTTTCTCTCTCTAGGGAGGACTGTCCCTACCTAGATGTATGATGTTATTCATATCAATATCTTAAATTCAACACAAATTTTCTATACTGAACCATTTTCCCAGATAATTTCTATCTAAGGGAATTTAAATAAAAGAGTGCACCAAAAACTGCTGCATGTGGAAGACTGCTAAATTTCACAACAAGAGCTATTCTTCAAGATTCCCACATGAGAGCTGTCATTATAAATGAACCATTTCCATCTGCCTTTTCAGGACAGCAAGGAGGTTATTTACAATCACCAGCTGGGAACATGTATTTTCCAAAGCAATACTGTGAACAGGAAAAATATAGCTGAACTAGACAGTGCTTAAGCTACAAATGGAAATTTTCTTCAACAAAGAACTTAATCCAGATTACAATATAAAAAGCAAACTTCTGCAAGAAGAATTCTAGTTAAGTACAAAATTAAAATGACAAAATGCAAAAAATTATAAATCTATGACAAAGATTAATACATATACGTAAGAAGTTTAAATATAAAACAATAAGGATAAATACTCCCACTCAAAGACATGGACAAAGGAATATGAATACACAGGTTACAACTGGTCTATAAAAACATGGGAAGTTTTCAAACTCACCAAACAAATGCAAAATTAAATGAAATGTTATTTTCTCCTTACCAAACTGGATGGTTCTGAAAGATATGATTCCACTACTATAATAGAGAAAAATTTGGACAAAAACCACCCAAAACCTAACACTCCCCAAATAAGAAACTGATTGGTTAAATAAATTACAGTATATCCATACAGGATTAAGATATAAGGCAGTTAAAAATCTGTAAAGGAATACCAACAATCATAGGGAAACAGTCATGAGATTTCAGGTGAAAAGCAGTTCACAGGGGAAAAAGAAAAACAACAACAAAAAAAACCCTTATCCAAAAGCCTGAAAACATTTTGCCACATAATAAATGTTTAAACAAATATATTGACTGAATACATAGAAAGTATATTTAAAAAAAGAGTATTCACCCAAATTATTAACAGTTTATGTATCCAAGTCATGGCGAATCACTTGTTTTCTATCAAATTTCTAAAATGAGCATGCATTACTTTCAATTAGTGAAGAGAATGTTAAACCTTTTTATTTTTAGTAAGCTTGGCTTAAACTACAGATAACTCCCATGGAAATTCTAATACATAAATTGGTGTACTGAATATATAACAACATGGTTCATATTCAAGTGAATATCCTCAACTAATTTTTGTGATTACTAGGTACAAGGCAACAGGTTCAAATACAAATGTAATAAAAATTTTAAATTTGACGTACTTCAATCTTTAAAAAAACTTTAAAACTAAAAAAAAAAAGAATTCAAAACATACTGCAAGTCAGGTAATGTCTTTCTATTTGCACTGAGTATGGCGTATTTCCTCTTCAACCTTATTTATTAACTTACAGAATAGTACGTTAATCAAGACTTAAATTCCTTAATTAGAAAGGAACAAAGGAGACGATGCAGACTTTTAAAGAGATGAGATATACTAAAAAATGAAATGGGATGTTTTTGGCATTCTAGTTGGTTTATTTTCTAAATACTTTGAATTATTCATTTTTAAAAATGTTTACTTAGAAATGTACTATATGTAAAAGTCACCAAAATATCCTTTCAGTGCAGATTTTATAAGAACATCACCATAGTGGGATATGTATCAAGACAGTCTCAAATAAATCTTGGCGAATGGGTTTCACATGTGTATTTTAAAACTTGGTAGATATTCTACAATCATTTTACCACACATGCTTTTGAAGATGTTAACAAAAAGGATGTAGTAACACATAAAAAAAAGAAAACCTGAGCATATTCTCAAAGGAGGTATTTATCTGGTGAGAGGTACAGATGCCGCCATATCTACTTAGGTTTACAGTTCATGCCCATATTACTTGCATGATAGTAATATCGTAAGTATAGGCACATCTGGTAAACGACACCCAAATGGCATGCCAAATAGCAATGCTAATATGGTTGATTCTTAGACTTTTTCATGTGTAGGTACTAAAGATTTAATATCCAATATTTTTTCCACTGCTGAATTCAATTTAAAATATATTACTAAAGGGGCACTTGGGTGGCTCAGTGTCCAATTTTTGATATAGGGCTCAGGTCATGATCTCATGGTTCATGAGATTGAGCCCTGCATCAGGCCCTGTGCTGATGGTGCAGAGACTACTTGGGATTCTCTTTCTCCCTCTCTCCCTGCCCCTCCCCCACCTGCACACGCGCATATGCAAGCTCTCTCTCTCAAAATAAATAAACTTAAAAACAAAACAAAAATAAAATATATTACTAAAGTATTTAAATAGAGATTTGGAGTAACAAAATTTATGTGCTGACTTGGGGGGGGGGTCTACACAAACTGGTTAAACATACTATTTCAAATAACTTTAAAAAAATAATTCTGACGTCAACCCACATTCAGCTTGTTTTTAGAGAATGCTATGATAAAACAAACATTTAAGGCAAGAAGCCTTCCAGATTTCATTCAAGTTTTGTCTTAATTATTGTATTAATATTAATCACTACTTCTATTTAATTAGTCAACCTACTGTTTGCACTGGAGAAGAAAAACCACTCAACAGTTTCTTGCCAAGCAAAGGAAGCATGTTGGTATTTAATAATTCTCTCTGTTCAAAGCAATCTTGGTATCACGGAGGAAAAAAGTTACATCACTTATCTGCCCTTCCTAGTTAATTTTTCTCTGATTGCTCCATTAAAACTTTCCACAAATGCATGAAAAGGGGTCCTTAATATTTCATGCCAGGGAGTCCAAAATAGTTGATATTCTGTGACACTATGTCTGAATTATATGACCACATGCTAACTAACAGTTAATACTACAGTTAAAATTTTAAACATACAGAAAGATAGCACATAAATTGTTAAACCACTGATGTAGTTGTTTGTAACCTTTGGCATGACAGTTCAATAGAGTTTACAGTATAATTTTAGAAAGAGTTAGAGTTATAGAAAAAAGGGAATAGGAACTGAAGCTCAGAAACTTGGTTGAACCAGATGCCCCATTAAGTTCACTCTGAGTCCAAGAATTTTACAATAATGAACAAGGAGAAGATAATAACAGAAGATTTTCTATTAATTACATGTCTTTGTCAATGAAAAGTAATTTCCATCACAGACCTCCACTCAAACACTAATGTAAATTTCAAAACAATTCATTTTTGAAAAATCACTACACATATCAAGGAACAATAGATTTACTTTGCTTATACACCAATCTTGCCATTTACGTTTTAATGTGAAATAAACTTTAAACAGATTGGGAAAGATGGTCTTTGAACAAAAGTTGTATTTCTCAAGCTGTTTTGACTTGCAGCGTAGGACTTTGTTAGAACTACATAATCATTAAATGCAACCTAAAATATCAACTTTCTTGAAAACAATATGTAGGTAATAACTCAAAATCTGGCATTTACTGAAAATCTAATTGAAGAAATCACTAATCCCAACTATAAGAAAATCTTGGTAAAGAAAGTATTCTTTTGCTACCGCCCCCTTAAAATATGTCAGGTAGGTAGTTACCTACTTTCATAGAATGCCCCTTTCCTCCAAAGCTCTCAGCATGTTTATCACTAGATAACTATGTGTGACTCTTTGATTAATGATTACTTCCTCCACCTGACCTTCCCACGAGGGCAAGAAGTTTGTTTCACTAAACATTATACCTCAAGCGCTGAGACCAGTGTCTGGTTCAATAAATACTTATTGCATAACTGAACGAAAGTTGAAGTGAACTACCATAGCTGATGTTGAGAGCCAGAATTAAGATTTAAGGAAAGAGTAAAATGGGCAGAGCACAGTACATTTTGCTTATAGAGAAAGCAAAGGACCCCAAATACTCAGCACTAAGAAATTAAGGAGACAGATATTACTGAATTATTGGTCAAATATTTAAGCACACTTCTCTATTGTAGGCAATAAACAATTTTCCCCAAACAATGCTCAAAGCTCACTAATCTCACATTAAAAATAAATCCAATGCAAAGAATTTTATTTTTCATTTTATCATTTATATGGCATTTTGAAAAATTATTCTGAAATCGAGACTACTAAGAAGAAAGAAGCCAATGTGGAAGCTTACCTGTTGACTGGCTGGTGCCATCAAACAGATCAACAAGGTCACCAGATGACTTACTGCTAGGCACTGAAGTCTGAAAACACACACAGAACTTAATAAGTTCAGAAAATAATTAATACTACTTATCCTAAATCTGCTCTATTCATCTCTAATTCTGTAATACCTGTAATATCTTAATAAAGGTACATTTAGATTTCTGAAGAAAGAGATGTGACCTTGAATCCTTATGGAGAGATAGTTATTTTTAAGTAATTCTATCCACAGCAACGTAAAATCCCTAACCTCTACACTGTTTTCCCAAACTCACTTCTTTTCTTAACTGCATTTCACTATGGAAAATATACCTTCCAGATCCCACTGAAATCTTAATGCTATATATCAGAATCATTTAAGAAGCATTAGAAAATACTTATGCCCCAGCCCATCAGAACATATTGAGTCATAACTGCCCAGGGTGGGATCTTGGCCTATACAAGTCTGACAAAGCTCACTTGAGAATTCTAAGGCATAAGAAGGTCTGAGATCCACTAGATTAGAGACCAAGATCCTATCCAGCTTTAAAATTCTATGATTTTAGATTCGATGATTCTTTGATTACTGTTTGTATACCACACAAGTCATTCTATGTTGTTTAATATACCTTCACATCTAATTGCTTCACATTTAGTTCCCAAACTAAAATGTGGGGCTGGAGTTTATAATACTATTTTTCCTCTTCCCTATAGTCCTAAGCACCTTGATGTGTATGTCCTGTGTGTTCAATACGTATATGACAAATTAGAACAGAAACGCCAGGCAATAGGGAAACACTGTAAGTTTCTAGGTATGTTAATTTGAGCCCTGAAGTACTATATGCTGGTTCAAAAAGGTTTTGAGATTAAAAGAGATCCAAGCAATTGAATAACTTTCCAAAAACTCTGGCCTCCTTGATGTTTTTTTTGTATTAAAAAAAATCATAAAGCTTACACTATAAATATAAAATATTTATGGCAGAGTGACATGTATTTAGTCTATACTACAAACTGATATTTAAAATCCTTTAAGATACAAGTCTTAATTTATCATTAAAAAAGTTATACAGTTTGGATGATTTTCCCCATGTAGGCTTACATGAATTTTCCTTATAACAGCCATTATGTATCAGGTTTTAATTATAACGATCTACCACATCCTGAATATGGCCATGAGTAAGCGAACTGTCTCCACAGCAGGGGAAAGGACCACAAAACACTAAAAGAGCCATTTCCTCTTTTTAACTACAACTAAAGTTGAGTTCTAATTCTGAGATTTTCATCAAAACTAAAAAGATGGGTGAAATTATACAAAGAAGATATTTGGCAAAAGTTAACTACAATTTGCAGGATACATTAGAAAAATGTCTTCCCTAGTTTTTAGCTGCTTCTGATGCAAAGCCAGGTAAACACTAGTGGGGGGGAGACAGACAAAACACTAGCTTGTGGCCAGGTATCTACTAAGTAGATTTCATTTTCTGTGGGTGAATAAAAAATAAATGAAGAAGGTAGAAGAAGGCAGTGCTGCCACTGATCAGTAGTGACCACCAGGCAAATAAGCCTCTCTTTATAGGCAATGACTCTGTATTAAATGGGACTGTCTCCTCTGTATATCTACTTGGTCCTCTTTTGTCATTTCTTACATCTTCTATAATACTCCCATTTTCGTTAGTGAATCTTACTGTGTTTGGCAACCAGTGATGTTCTTAGAAAGGAACAAATGCGCTACATTCTGATTCACCACCCTTCCCAAATGAACCAAAAGTGTCATTTCTACTTTCAC
Source organism: Prionailurus viverrinus (assembly GCF_022837055.1). Taxonomy (NCBI): domain Eukaryota; kingdom Metazoa; phylum Chordata; class Mammalia; order Carnivora; family Felidae; genus Prionailurus; species Prionailurus viverrinus. Next base: position 191,179,991 of record NC_062561.1, on the reverse strand, counting down.
AGAAAGTGCACAATCATTCAGCAATTGGACAGGTTTTTTTCCCCAAAGAGGTTTCTTTTTATTAATGACTCTGAGTAATACAGGCCAAATGATCTATAATTAATATGACTGCCTACAAACGCCCAACCCTACTAACTCAGTAATTCTAAAAGTAATTCATAAGAATAAAACTGTGTTCAATGTGTAAGCTCATGCCATTCCCACCTTCAGTGAAGACTGAGGTGTATGAGTTGAAGTATTCTGATCTGGACTTGCTTTGTCCCCTGTGTAATGTGCTGCTGCTCCAAGATCAATGGTTTTAGAAGGATTTGCTGTGCGCTTGTGTCTGGTTGTGGTGGTCTCTGTGGCCTGTGTGATATGGATATGCTTTGTCGTCACAGTCTCCTCTTCATCTTTGAATTCACCTTTGGGAGATCTGCCTCTTCTTGCTTTCTTTTCCTCATCACTGTCGCTAAAAGATATTAAAAATGAAGCAAAATAATAAGATGAGGGATTATTTTAAAATGGAGCCCTCAGTGATTTGAGCTAAAGAATTTCAAATGCAGTAACTCCAAAATTCCATACTTTGACTATTTGACAGAGATCAATAGAATATTATCTAAGCTATCTGAATAATGTTACATATGTGTTGGGGAGGGGAAATGGGAACCCACTCAATTCCCTAGGTAAGTCTAAAACACTGCTAAAAAAACATATTTACATAAACGTGTACAAATAAAAAAAGCCTGAAATTATTCAAATGTTTATGCATTATAGATTTAAAGCTTAATTAAAAAATAAAATGGCAGGATTATTACCATATCAGAATCAACTGATGAGACTGCGAGCTTAAACATCTGCATTTGACAACCACTTTCTTGAAATGGATTGTGTGCAAACTACAGTCCCACTTAAATAACAATTCTGTCACTGACTCTTATATACTAATACAAATACATAATAAATTATTACAATTCCAATGGATACCTTTTCAACCACTATCCTAACTATATTCAAATGATTAAATTCTCATCTGTAAATGTAAAAAACAAAAGGAGGTATTGCACAGTACAACAGTGCTCTATTTTACTATAGCATGAGGAAACAAACTTTTACATAACTATGAAAACTGCTTTAGAGGAAAAAAGTATATTTAAAATGCTTTGAAATAATTCCTTTTTAGGCATATTCAAAATGATTTTTTTTATCTTAATAGGGCAAAAGAAAAACATACACAATAAGAAAAAAAACTGGGTATTTTCATATGCCATGAATTACAAACATCAGCATTAATCTGTTCTTCAGTAATAAAGCAATTGGGTTTTTTTTTCCTAGTGTAAGCAGGACAGAGGAATTACCTAAAATACGTTCCATTATCTACATTACTTAATTTTGGAGTAGATGGTTTAATTTATGAATATTCTGAAATGAAACACTTAAAATTCTTCTTAAAACTATACTAATTTAACCCACACAAATCTAAAGCAATTACTACTTAAATATAAACCAATTTGGAACCTGTATAAATCAAGGATCAAGAACAGCTTCCCACAGAGTACAAACGTTAACTGTATTTTTATCTATAAGCATTTTCAGGAATCTACAAGTTCTGATTAAGTGTTCAAAAGCCCCTGTCCCTTACCAATTTCTCGCAGCAACAAATGACCTACAGATTGCCACTAAAATTTCTTACCTTTTTGATGTCCAATTTGATTTCAGTGGAAGGTATATGTTAAAAATATAAAACTGACTAGTACCCAGTGAAATGGAAACTTAATATCTGATCAATGTTCATGAATTCCTGAACTTAATAATGAACTAGTAAGTCTGACATTCTGGTAACATGCCAGAGAGGTCACATGCAACTTTGTCTCAAAATCTACTCTTCCCTCACAAATACTCAAAGATGTAAAGTCCCTGGTGTGCTCCTCAGTTACTATGATAAATAATACACACTCTATTTTTACTCTTTTAAACCCCAATACTCTATATGAAAGATTTAGGGACTCTAGAAGATCTTGTCTTAGAGGCAACATAAAAAAAAAAAAAAAAAAAAAAAAAAAGAAAGAAAGAAAAGAAAATCAAGGGAGAAGAAAGAAAAAAAAAAAAAGACAAAGCAAAGAAAGAAAAACTGAGGACAGAAGGGCAAAGGAGAGAAAGTAACAACATAAGAATGCACAGTCAGATCTCTAACCAGCCTACCTACCTGATCTCCACATCTCTTTAGGAAACAGCAACTGAATATATGGCCACTATGTTTTCTAAACCAAACTAAAAATGTAAATACAGAGGCCACAAGAACATTAATGAGAGAAAAAAGTAGAATATCCACAGAATACTTAAATAGACACAGCTTTCCAAGTTTAGTATTTACTATTATATGCATACTCTTCAGTATAACAGAGCCAGAAATGTAGTTGTAAAACGGATATACTTAAAGTACTAAAAGTAAATTCTGGCTCTTCAAAGATCATATTCCAGAAACAGTCTTGAAAAAGACAGGCATTTCAGAGATTTAATATATAAACATACCAAAGACACTACGTATTTCAAAACTGTTTCAAAATTATGCTTTTATACTTACTTCTTTTTAATGACCCCTAAATCTGAACTGGTAAGATTTTTTTTTTTTAAGGGAAAAAAAAGATGGTATTTAGTTACAGGTAATCACTTGAACAAACAGTTCCATCACAAACTTACTTAAGGCAAGTTCCATAGTCTGATTAGGCTTCAGGTTTTACTTCTAAAAAATAAGGTAAAGTTCTTGATCTAGCCTAACAGAAATACTGTAAGGCACAAATGACAAAGAACTAGTAAAAACTGCTTTACAAATGAAATGCTATATATATTACCTTTTTCACTTTTATATAGTGAAATGGAGCCCTCATTTCCCTCAAAAACAAAAAACAAAAAGTGAATGTTGAAAAGTTCCAAATATTGTTCTACATAAAACTAAATACAAATACCCTAATACAGATCTGACTCGAAAACATTTTAGCTTAAAAAATCATTTAGATTTTTTTCCTGTATACACTGGCATGGAGTCCTAATAAAATGTCACAGAGTTATATTTCAAACACTTGAACTTTTGTTTAAACTTAATATGCTTCACTATCCCTCAGCAATAACTTAGATGGCTGGGTCATCTGATGCCCAAATGCAAAGTAAGCTGTGAAAGCTCTCACTGGGGAAAAAAAATTTCAATAAAGAGCCTGAAGAAAAACATACAGAAAATGTGATCAACTTTAGAAATAAATGGACACAGACAACAATACAGTGTATTGATACTAATTACAAACAATGTTTGACCTAGCATCTGAAAAATAGTTGCACAGTGCTCACATCAGCAGCAAATGTAAAACTGAAACAATGCAGAGAAGATTATCATGGTCCCGATGCAGGAATGGCATGCAAATTCACGAATCATTCCGTGTTTCTACACAGGGCATTTTTAGGGCAGTGAAACTAGGCCTGTACGGTTCAATAACGGCGGATATAATGCATTTCTGAACTACACACCACAGTGAAGCCTAATGCAAACAATAGATTTTAGTTATTAACAGTATATCAACATTGGTTTTCAACTGTTATGATAAATGTACCACACTAATACAAGATGTTAATAACAAGAGAAATTGTGTGTGTGCATGTGCGTGTGCAACATGGGAGGTTAACATGGCAACCCTGTTACTTTGTGTACAATTTTTCTGTGAACCTAAAACTGCTCTAAAAATTAAAATCTTTTAAGAGGAAAAAACAACAACAACAACTAAACTTCAGATAAACAAAAACCCAGCTACATAAATTTAGCACCCTTTCCAAGAGACCCAGGAGACAAAGTGTTACTACCTGCATCTTTCTGGAGAGTCTTCTCTATCTTTCCTCCGGAACTTGCTGATGGTGTCATCAATTGTGCTTCCAATTTTATCACTCAGTTCACCTAATTTATCACTGAATGGAAAAGCACTCTTGTTTTTATCCCACTCTTCATCCCATTTTGATTTGGGTTCAGGATCATATCTTTCACCTATATAAAGCATTAAAAGGAAAGGCAACTCTAAGGGCATTAAATTCAAAAGGTGTCTATAGTCCTTATTTCTGAAGCTTTTCCTCATAATAAAATAGTTTTCAAAGGAAAACAGAAAGCTCCCACAGTGCTGAATCAACACAATTACAGCAAGGCACAGCATGTAGTGCCAGTCATTAAGTGGCAGGAATGCAGATTCAAAAGCTTTTGTTTATGAAAACTTACACAACCTTAATGCACAGCACAGCACATCAGGAAGTTCTTAAAAGAGTAGAGGAAAACACAAAAACCAACACAGGCTATATAAGCCAAAGAGAAATGGAAATCTTTTTGTTTTTACAAAAGTCACATAAGACATTATATTTCATTCCTGTCTCTTAATGGTTCTTCAATTATCAGAAAAAGTATTGAACAGCAATAGTCTCTTGAAAAATACCAACTCTAAGAGACACCACTCTGAATGCTACATGTCCCATATGCTGTAAATATGCTGAAAATAACTGTCGATCTTTAATGTCATACTAGAAAAATAACTCAATGGATTTCATAGCATATGAAAGCATCTTTTAATTACTGTAAAGAGAAAAGGATATTCTAACTATCTGAAAGTACATAGACAAGAATCATGAAATATGCTCACGCAGTTCAGAACAGCGATGATCTATTCAAACACCAAGTCCAAACATATGCTGGGACTGGCAAAACCTGGGGAGACTCTGTGTGAATTTGAGAATAAAAAGAATAGATCATGGCAGTAAACAAAGACCCCAAAATGTCAAGATTTGTTTTAGTCCTTGACCATAGGGACCTAACACATGGAGAAAAACTGTAAGCACCAAATAGAACCTCTCCATTTCTGTGCCCAAACACAACTAAAAAGACAAGAGTAGAAGGTACAGAGAAATAACATGAGGTCAAAAAGAAGAAAACAATGAAAATTAAGACAGGCTGGAGAGAAAGGAGAAAGTGCAATGAAAAGTAACAAAATAATCAAAAGGTGCCTGAGCCTTTGTGTTGACCTTTGGTGAACAAATTCTGGTGGCAAAAAGCCCTTTGGAGATTGAACAAAACCATTTTGCAGAAATGCCTGCAAAAACTACAAAGCCAAAATTTTCTGTAAGAAGATTTCAAAATATGTCTACTAGACTTGAAAGTGACCACCAACTTAAAGAGAACATGACAAAATTTTAACCAGATGGCTTTATAAAAATGAGTGGTTTTCCAATAATGTGAATGTACATTTCAATAAAAGCATGATAAGACTCTGAAAAGACAAATTTATAGTAAAAAGTACAGTAGACGAAACTAAACTGATTAGTGTGATGGACATCCTGCTGAATGAATACCAAAAATACTGGTTTACTGGCAAGGCACCATCTAAGGTCAGAATGAAAAGACATAAAATAGTTAACGTTGGTCAGTTAAGTCTTTGAATAATATATATAACATTAAAACTAATTTTACAAGAATGTGATGCAAATACACAGGATGTTCAACTCTCTAATGCAGATGCTGCAATTAGTTCACAGTGACTGAGTCTGAGAACTTATTCAATTTTCTAAATTTATCTAATTACATATTGTGCTGGTAAAAAGAGGGTTACAAGCAATCGGAATGAGAAAATGAGCTGCAAATAGCAATTTCTTTTCAAAAACACATTAAATTGCTCTAGCTACTTTAAAAAAGCTAAAGAATAAAATAACTACGTAGGCAAATAATCCAAAAACTTCTTACTCCCCTAAACAAATAAAAACTCCAAAACATATTTAACATTGTTTAAGAGAAACATTTTTGCTTAATTCAAGAACTGACTTTTATGTGATGCTTAGACATAAAAGAAAGAAATTTTCCTGGTAAAAGCATCCTTTATAGTTAATTAAGTACATACAGTATTTTTTCTTTGAGAGCAAGGAAGCAAAGAAGCAAAAGGGTGAAGATATTATTTTGTAATAATCACAAGGTAAGAAATAGAAAATCTTTACACGGTTCCAATGCAGGAGTTCTGAGATCCCAGTATAATCCAAATATAAACTACCTCAGATATGGGTTGGGGGAACTGGGGAGCCCCCATATGTAGCTAAGTACACATAACACTAGCCTGTCTGTGTATACACAAAATGACCAGGGGACGGTCAGAGCTTAGAGAAGACAGAATGAGTCCAAAGGGACATGTCTGTAACAGAGAGTTATTTTCTGTTCCTGTTTCAAGTACCTAATGATCTGTTTTAGGGAAACTATATTATTACATTAAAAATACACATGAGCGACAATGTTCTTAAATGTGTTAGAAACAAAAAAGTGATAGGCCTAGGTGAAAAACTGACAGTATTACCAGTCACCTTTTTTCTACGTCAAATTAATTATGGGAAGAGACTGAGGCAGGACTAACTTATAGGAAGCTTACCTATTTTTGGCCCAAAATAGAGCTAATTTAGTTTCGGATTGGGAAGATGAAGCTCTCTCTCAAACTTTATATTTTTATGTTCTAAATGGTGAGGTAGAGAAATCTTTTTTTTTCCTTTTAAATATTAATTCCAAGATGGAAGGGCACATACGTTTTATTCACTGTCAACTCAAAGTTCGTAGTCACTTAATTAACAATTAATGGTTCAAATCATATAAACAGAAAAGATGATTCCTAATACCCATATAATAGGAGCCAAAATGAGTACTTCATATACTTTAGCATTCTATTTCTAGAAAAAAAAATGGTACTTTGTTCTTTCGTATTTCAGTGATTCTTAAAATACACCCAGGAAGCTAGACTGATGCTTAGGTGTCAGTCTGTCTTTGATACTCACTGTATCTGAATCCTCCAACACTGTCTGAGGAAACCCCAACATATTTGTCTTTGTTCTTCTTTGCTTTCTTTCGCTCCTCACGAAGCCTGTCGTCATCCTGGGCAAATTCAACCAATTCTTTCACCTTCTGGCGAATATTTATACCTTGATCCTTGCCATGCTCATCTGTGAGGATGGTAAGGGAGAAACAAAACCTTAAGAGTTCAGTCAATCAAGCCCTTTAACACAAAAAACAGACATGAAAATTTCAATATAAAAAACCAACTTTAATATTTAAAATTAAAGAAAAAGACAAATAATGCTACTAAATTTTGTCATTTTCTCATCAGCAAATTCTAAGTCTTGAGATTCAATTCTGGCTTGTAAGAGCAAATAAAGATGAATTAACAAGGACCACAGATATTGGTGCCATGCAGGATCAATGAAAAATCTACTAAAAAGCATTACTAATGATGACTATACGAAAAAGACTTATATCCATAAATGTTTTCTTTTCCTATAGTATTTTAACAACAACAACAAAAAAATCCACTTTACCATTTTAATGACTACAATGCACCCAAATGCTTTGGTGTCCCCAATACAAGTTTGGAAACACTAATTACCAGGATTTAGTGTAGCTGAAAAACTGAATTTTTAAAGTGCTTTCAACTGGGGTACACTACAAAATGAAATGTGGTTTATTCTGTATCCTCGTTCACATTCAAAACACACTCTGGCCCTGCTGCCTTTGCACAGTAAATATTATTTGGTGGGAGGAAAAAAAAAACCCAGCTTCAAACAGATGTGTGTGTTTTGGAGCTCTAACCTTTTCTTCCCATATGATTAAAGCTATTCCTTTATGGACACCACAGGGGACCAGTCTCCAGTGCATATTTTAATATAAACCCGAACACTCATGTTGTGTTGGTTCTGTTGTTATTAGCCAGTCTTTTCTGCAAGTTCTTGTCTTCACTAATTAATACTCTAGGGCCCCACGTCTTGGATTCTGCACTCGTCACACAACCAGCAATAGTCACATTCTAATTAGAGCGGAGAAGCTTCTAAGCTGGTTCAGGTGACTGACAACTCCAACTACTGTTTTAATTTGCTTATAAGGTTTTTCTATTGCTCACCTACAAAGTGGTAATTTTCCAGGGATCGCAAATCATAAATGTGTTCTCTGGCACTCGTAACCACACGCTCTGATCCATTCCTTATGAGGTAAGCTAGAAGCAGCAATGACTGTAAAAATACAAGGCACCAAATGATTTAACAAAATAAATTCTGGTAGAGCTTTGGTAAGTGGTTAAAAAAAATAATTCCAACATTAGCAAATAAATAATCTTCGTGGGGGTAGGGGAGAGGCAGAGAGAGTCTCTTTACCTTATACTGGACTTTAAATACATAGTATAACTTATATTATCAATTTGAAACTCCTCTTATAACCAAGCATAGTAAGTAATTATAAACTGTCCATTGGACACCATGTGTCAAAAGATTAAAAAAAAAATAGTTCTGATGTTAAAAAATACCTGAATGTATGATACAAAAGAACGTTAAGCTTTTAGAAAGCTGGCTCGGTTTTCACTTTTCATTTGGGCAGTATGGAACTGTAAATTGTTAGAAACATCGGTTTAAACAGAGCAATTATTTGGTAATTATATGATCCCATAGTGTTTTCTGCATATGAAATTAAATTTGGAAGGATGTGACTTTTGTTTCAAAACCTTGCAGCCAACAAATAAAAGAGAAAAAAAAAAACATTTAAGGGATTTCTTTTTGAGGTGATGAAAACATTCTGGTATTAAGTAGTGGTGACTGACGTACATCTTTGTGAATATACTAAAAACCACTGAATTAATGCATTTTGAACTTACCTTTGCTTGGAACAAACCTCACATAAAGAAATACTATTTCATCACAAATATTATACAAGCTGAGGGACTGACAGTGAATGTTTTCAGAAACAACATCAAAACCACAGAAATAAATACAGGACTGCTCTTCAATCCTGAAAGCTAAAATGATGCTTTCAAAGTTCCAAATATAAATATTATATGCCATTTTGAAAGCATAGGAAAACTTACTCCGATAGCAAAAAAATACGGTGGGTTTGGAAAACAGGACTACCTTGTTTTAGAATTCTACGTTATATGATGAAATCAGAACTAAATAAAAAGAATCTGGTAAAAAAGTACATATTTGGGAATTTAAAATGTTAGAATTTTAGTATGTTTTAGAATCTCTAACTAGGTTTTAAAGTAACATTTTTGGTGCAGCGGTGTTAATACTATTATAAATTAAGCAAATTTTTATGTAGAGATGAGAAAACATATTAGACTGGTTTTCGTTTTAATCGCTCATACACTAAATATGCATCCAACTGCAGATTCATTACTTTGATATGCACAAATATATTTTAAGCAAGAAAAATTTTAATATTAAAATATTTAGAAGTATTATTTATATTAATTTTAAACATTTTAGATTCAGAATAGCTGTTTATGGTGACGAGAAAACAGAACGCAAGTAGCAAAATCTACTTCTTCCATCTGTGTAAGAATATTCTATTCTGGGATTTAATGTTCTTCATAACCACTTATGTATGTATACGTTAAAATTTCAAGCATTTGTTTCCAACATGTCAAATAATAAAAACTGATGCCCATACCTTATAAACTCTTCTCCAATTTTTTTTGTTGTCTTTTAACATTCGTGACCAAAGCATGTTCATAAGTTCGGGAAATTGTTCATACATAAATGTAGCCCTGAAAAAAGAATAATTTTCCTCAAGACTCTGTAATACATTAATTTTGACAGTAGATGGCATGCTTGTTCTAAGTTACTGTGCTTTGCCAAAAAGCTTAAAAAATATAAGCTTAATTCAAAACATTTAGATATGCTTCCATAAAAATATTTTTCTCATGGTCTGTGTAATATCTAGCACGTGTGTAAGCCCCACTAATTAATATCATCTTTTACAAGCCCTTTATTTACCAGCATACTGGTCGAGATGCTCATCAAAAAAAATTTTCCTAACTTTATTTCAAGTTATTTTATACACATTTGTCAAAATTCTATGATAAGCTACGTAAGTCTCTAAACTTCACTGAAAAATAGTTTTACTTTTTTGAGCTAATTTTTAAGGGGAAATGGACTGTGTGTAGAACTTCCTCCACTAATATCTGAATGATTATGCAGAATTTCTGTCTGGCAGCTAAACTGTTTAAAACTGAAAGCAAATTTCATATTTCTATGTAAAGATAGTTGGATTCTTTCTGCACTGCTGAGTCAAATTATCACTTACTTGGCAATCTCTCCCATGAGTTGCCCAGAAGGTCCCCAAGGATCGTCATTCGTTGCTTCTCGAACCTTAGACTCGATCTCTGAATAATTCATAACCACATTGGTGCTGCAGAGGAAAAAAAACACACGCACACACACAAAGATTAGCATCAAAACTGAGAAACACATGAAAACTTAATAATGACACTACTGGGTGTCCTAATGAGATACCTCTACAGGGTGGGAAAGAAAACATCTTTTGTGCATAAGCTACTTCGAGAGTACTATATAGCACATTTAAGTTATATTTAAGAAAATTTTACTATTCCATTAGCCTTCCAGAAAACAGATGAGAGACTGATTACATTAGAGCTGGCCTAAGTCCAGCACAAAAATGGCTTTGGGTCAAATTGAAAAGGAAATTGAACACACTACAGTCTATTATAAAACTAAGTTGTCTGTTTCCTAACCAGATCTAGTTTACATGCACTTTTGTTTCCTTACAGAATTTCTGTAAATTTATCAGCAAAATTACAGAAGAGCTACACATTATTTATATTGCATTTTCAAGAAGCAATGACAAGCCAAAGGTAACATTAAAAATGTTTACAATCACTATGAACATTTAAACTGTAATCCCTTGGTCTCTTTTCACTTATTACATCATATAGGTTTTCCGTGTCACTAGTCACCATAACCCTCACTCTTGATGGCTATATAATATTCCATCAGGAGTCTGTATAACATTTAACTTTCACTTAAGCCTTCAACAGTGATGAAGAACATGGGTTCTAGGAATCAGAAAGATCTGACTTGTTACTTTGTGACTTTTAGCAAAATTATTCTAATTATCTTAATTTTAGTTTCCTCAAATGCAAAATGGGAGTAAGAAAGAATACTACCTAAAAGGGTGGCATCTCAAATGAAATCTATTAGTAGCATAGTGCCTGACACACAGAAATTGCTCAATACAGGCCAGCTGTCATTATTATTAAGAAAGATAATAAACACTTATTAGGAGTAATAAAAATATTACTTAATATTTTTATAAGAAAGGACTTTGAAAAGAGTCCCTTAAGATAAAAGATAGCAAAATGTTTGGTTATTAAAATAGAATTTACATACTCATATGGATTTAAGAATTCAATGACATTCTGAGAAAGAAATACTGTGAAAAAGTGACAAACTATAGTCGTATCCATTTGACATCTAAAACTCCAATTATTACTGAGCAATTATTGTAACACATGCCTATGAATACGATCATTCAAATCTTTCACTTAAAATCAAGGCTTAGAAATACAGAAAAATCAGAATTTGGTAACTATGACTTCCATACATCTCACTCTTGCTGTATGGTTTTTCAGTTATCAGAAAGTTCTATTTTTTAAAGGAAGGAAGGTATGGATATAATTTGTATTCAAATCTGTTTCTCAAATATAAAGAAATACAAATTTCAAATTCATTGCAAACCTTTCTCTTTCTTTACTTAAAAAAAAAGACTAATAAATGGTTTGGGGTAAAATTTGAAAGGGACCATTACACATATATAACTTGCCAAATCACAGAATAAATTTGGCTTCTAGATTTACATTCAGAATACTGTTCTACTAAGGAAGGACAGTGAAATCCTATCACTTTCTTTCAAATCTTGGCGAAAGCTGCCTCCTAAAGTATCAACTAGTTTGATAACATAAGTATAAATTGTTTCCCTGGGACATAGTTTCCAATGCCTCCTTTACCAACTGAGACGATTAATGAATGAATTTTCCTAAAAACCCAGTAATGATCCTCTTGACAATAATTTTATGTATAGATACAAAGGAGTAACATTTTTTCCAATTTTTTTCAACAATGGAAACAAAATAAAATCAAGGCAGTCAATGACAGATTTGCAATTTAAGATGCCACAGAATGATGGATTTCAAAATGCTTTTGTTTATCCTACTGGCTGAAGAATGCGTGGCTTAGGCAGTTATAAGTGTCAACATGCAGCTGTGGGAATGAACAATAGCAATTAGGATTATAATTCACCCAAGCATTTCATTAGCAAGAATGCACTTAAAATCTGTTTGCATTGTTTAATTTCAAGAGAACAAGATGAAAGGAGTTAATCTCTAGTCCATGCACATGAAATATTTTTACTAGAGCCTTCATAAATGCTGTAGCTTTCAGAACACTACTTTCCTTGTTCAAGCTACAAAAGCCCATGGGTCAAATGAGAAAGGTCCTGTTTCTCTAACCCTTCACAAGATTCTTAGCTGAAGGCCTGTGTGTTTGAGTGCTGTGTGTTTACAGGAAGAGGTGGCAGACAGCCAATAATTTAAGAATCTCCTTATTTCCTTGGTTGAAAAACAATGGGAACTATATAAAATGACAACTTACCATTAAAACACACTTACAATATAGTTACAAAGTACACAAAGTACATCCAAAAAATATGGCAACAATAACAAAAAATAATAAAGTTAGAACACTTCCATGAAGAGAATGGCTCTATTTTAAAGCCATTTTTCCAGTGAAACTGTTGCTTTCAGAAACTGCAAAGAACTCTGAAGATGAGATCCGCTGGCTATAAAGAATTCCAAAATAAAGTATTTTTAAGCTGCACCTAATTCAGAAACAAATGTAAACTAAAACAAAACAACACACTACTGTATAGTTTGGCCTTACTCCAGGTCATTTAAAAATAACTATTTCTAAAAAGGTAGAAATGGCATTTTGATCCTTCCTTTCCCATGTTTTCAGTTGCCCTCAATCCACACCCTACCCATAATTCCAGTGACCTTTTTTAAAAAGGAAAGTAACCTCTTCCCAACCCCCACCAAAAAAAAAAAAAAAAGTTAAAAAGGAATTACATCCAGATGTGAAAGGAAAAAATAGCTAGTTTAATTCTTAAAACTTCCTATGATTGACAAAAATGTTTTAAGAATGGATAATTCAGACACTAGAGGGGGCTCTCTCAACAGTTTTTTAAAGCACCAAATTCAGACAAAGGTCTGGGATGTGTTCTGCAAATAAAATTCTAGGAAATTACCGTGAAATAACCAAAAAGTGAAGAATATTAAGAATCTGCTCATGTTCTGAAGATTTTACCTTAAAGCAGTATTGAACCACACTCACTATTGTTTGTTATCAGTAAGACTTCACTGCATCTACAGTCCTTTTCATGCTTTCACATTTGCCCCTCACAACACCCTAACAGGCAGGACAGGACTAAGGGAGATCCAGTGAGAGTACTTAACCCTCGACAACCCAGCACCACTCACTCATTGGATCTTTAATGCCCAAAGACTAAAAGTTACTGCCCTCAACTTCTGTACACATACTTCTGTGACTGTATTCACATGGCCAATGTTCAATTATTCAAGGGCTGACTATTCAATTTGTAAATTATTAGTGTTCATTTGGCTCTGTTCTTTATTCCTCATTTTCTGTTTATTGCACTGCTCACTACTGATAGAATACCAAATTATTTTACTTAGTAACAGTTTGGGAACAGGTTTTAGACGCAATATTGGTTGAAAGTGAGCTAACGTGGGACTTTTACTTATAGATGGCCAATGCTTCTTCTAATCTGCATTAAGAATAATCAGTAAAATAACTGACAAGAAAACATTTGAATAGTTCTTACTGATATATTTTCCTGTCAAAAGTTCAGGAATATGCTTTGTTAAAAAAAAACTGTATAGCAAGAGAAAAGGTAAAGCTTAGGTACAATTCAGTTCTAACTACCAGCAAAGGAATAAGGAAACTGAAACAGACTGATGGAGTAGAAAGTATTTTTTCCCAGCTTGTCCTTTTAATTTTACCTCCTTAAAAAAAAAAAAGTCATATTTTTCATGTTTTCTTCTTTCTGTTTTAAACTTACTATATAAAGCCTTCATTCACTCTGAGATCAGGAAAATATTTAGCAGTATTTTCTCTTAGACCTTTAAATTTGTATTTTATTCTATGCATGCACACATACATCCACACTTAGAGTCTCACTAACAGGAAAACAGGCAGCAAGAGACAGAGACACAACATTCAAAGTAATGGTTTTAAATAACAGTATTTCTTTCTTTATACTTTCCTGTATTTTCCAAATTTCCTCCCATGAACTTTAACCAAGGAAAAACTTTTAAATGCCATTAAAAATAGAAATCAAGTACAGTATCATCATTAGCAACCTTTTAACTTTCATCAGCAAATAAGCATCATGGTAGCCCACATATGTATTATTTGTAATTCCAACATCTTGTTTTTATCAGGCTAATAAGTGCAGCAAACTAGTAACTAATGTATATGTATACATACTAAAATATGTATACCAAGTGCTATATGTGTAAAACTACAGGGATCAATTTAAGTACCTAATATTAAAATTAACATGTTTTTAAGAAACTTTTAGGAAAGAATAATTCTTGAACATTAAAACTTACACTAAAAACTCACCTCTTAATGCCACAAAGATTTCAGAAGATACTTTTATGACACAGGTAAAACTATTATGCTCCCATTAATAAAGTATCAATCTTTAAATAACTTTTTAAAAATAATAAAACACCCATAAAATAAACACTGAAAAAGAAAGTTTTCTCAGGTAACAAATTCCTTCTTTTAATGCTTGTTCCTTTTTTTTTTTTTTTTTTTAAGCTTCTGGCCAAAACATTAGGAAAATAGTTTTAAGAATACTTGCTCTAAAAGTATGATATAGACCATTTGATATTCAGTTTTCATCAGGGGACCGCCTTTACCACATTACCCTTATTTGCAAGCTAAACATTTTATAGGTTCAATACTCATTTTAAAACCAAGTACATGGTAATTACAATCCTGTGAACAGAATCATATTTATGATCAACAACCAAGAAGTCTACCACTTCTAAATTCAACAAATACATAACTTTCATTGTCAGCAGAAAATCTGAGGCTGTACAGAAATGGTGTGGGGAGGTGGAAAAACTGATTCATCTACTTGGCTGGATATTTGCTACCCATGGGAAAAAAAAAGTATTTTCTTGACCTGAAAGTAAAATACAAAGCAATGAAAAATGTCTTTAAAAAATTTTTTTTAAGATTTATTTATTTTTGAGAGAGGGAGAGAGACATAGCATGAGCAGGAGAAGGGCAGAGAGACAGGGAGGGCGACACAGACTCAGAAGCAGGCTGTAGGCTCCAGGCTCTGAGCTGTTAGCACAGAGCCCAATATGGGGCTCAAATTGATGAACTGTGAGATCATGACCTGAGCCGAAGTCAGACGATTAAATGACTGAGCCACCCAGGTGTCCCGAAAAATGTCTTAACAAAAGGACTGGTTCAGTAGAATTAATATTGCTAAAGCAAATATTATCATATTTGATTATAAAGTATCTTAGTTATAAAATAGCTACAGTGCTAATATAAGGAATAAATTACAGTGTACCCTCCACACCAGAAGAAAACTAATATAATAAATATTGGAAAGTAGAGAAAAAAACAAATACAACAAACCTACTGCTGGCCACTTTCTCTCTAGAGCTGCCATGCCATCATTAGCAGCAGCGGCCCCTTCTACCAAACAGAAAGAAAATGAGTGAGTAGAGAGGAAAAGTATATTTAATATAATATATTTAATAGCAATATAATAGCAGTATTATAGCAATATTTAATAGGAATATCGTAATATTTAATAGCAACTCCTTGGTAGAGAAATTAAATAAGCTCACTTGTATTATCACAAGACTAGTAAGCAGCTGATGTTTAAACTGCTGGGTTTTCTAATTCTAAAGCCCATATTATACCACAATGCCCTAAAATCAGAGAATTAATAATATCATCCGACCTAAAAGAAAAAGCTTCTTAGTTAATAAATTAAGATGACATCACAAACTGTGCTACTAAAAGAAATGCTGAATTAATCTTTAAAGAAATATATTCCCAGTTATGGAAATTATATTTTCTTTGGTTTTACTAAATATTAAATAATGAACTATCCAAGTGGAAAGGAGAAAACCAATGTATTCCTCCCCCCTCTTAAACACAAATACTCTTAAAAGCAAGGTAAAAAAAAAAACATTTTGAATAGGGAAAAACTGAAATTGAAGACCTCTAAAATCTCAGGCTCTCTTATCCATTCTTCTATAGTAACAAGACTTCAGAAGAATAACCTGGTTATTTAAAAAACATATACCCTATTTCAATCTATTTACATCATAAATATGTGGGATGCTCATGTGCATATTATTTATGACTTCACCTATTTACACAGAGGACTATGCTGGATTATGTACCTTCTGTTTTCCTCTTTACTTTTCAAGAGGGAACATTAAAATACTAAATGCTGAAACATGAGACTTTCTGCTTTTTAAAATAACCATCAAGACTTTGCACTGAAATAGTATACTTTATGCTTTAGCTATCACAGTAAAAAAAAATTAACACCAAATAAATATTAAAGAACAGTTTACTTCCAGGTTTTACTGAGGGAGGAGGGGACTCCCATAGTTCTTTTTAAAGCTTCTACCTTTAGAATATTCTGGATACTCAAAGATCAAGTTAGATACTATAACCGGATACCTAAAACATTTTAAAAACAGTACAGACAGAAAAACTGCTGAAGTCCAAACACAAGCTGCCTGCTTACGACATGAAAACCGCAGAAAATGTATTAACGTTCAAAAACACCACTTGAGTTGTTCATTCCCCACATATGACAAGAGAAAAGCACCTCTAGCTGATGTAACTCTTAACTGAAATTCTAATTGTTTTAAGATGTAAGAAAATTAAGGTGTATCTACTCTTTTCTAAGGCAAAAGCTATTCTTCCACCATACTACTAACAAATTCTTTGATCCATTCTGATTGATGTTGGCCTTCAATTCCAGTAATAGTTTAGTCCATGGGGATGGAGAATTGGGAGTTCAAAATTTAACCACCCCTGATGTTTTCCTATTACTGAACACTGTTGATTAATATGGCTCGATATTCTTGTAATCTTAACTCAAAACTTTAGGCTGTGTTTGTACTATTTACAGATATAGTAGAAAGATAAAAAATATAAAAAGTATATTTTCAGTTTTTTTGCAGAGGACAATGGGGAACAAATTAAACACTGAACATATTCTGCACGTAGAAATGACTAAGAATAAACCTCTAACATTCATGAACGATTAACAGAAAACCTTTATCTTAAAAATTACGAAGACAAAAATGGTTGTACAGACTCCTGACAATCTCCCAGATTCGATCAAGACTTTAAAGTATCCTGTACTTATTATACTTCCCCAACACATGGTAAAAATAGTTAGAGTCATCAAGTTTTCTTTCTTAGGTAGGAAACTTATGCATGGCAGAACATTTTTCATAATTTTTTTTTTTTTTTTAGTGATTCTGTATGATGTGATTGTGTCATTAATCCAAGGTACTACCAAACCCAATGTGTTCTTCTCTAAATACCCTTTGTAAAGCTACTATTTTCTGTTAATAATATTTTTCTCAGGCTCTGCCACATTCACTACCAGCACTGGAGGTTGGCTTTCTTGATTTGTTCACAAAGAAATTAAGTTACAACAGCCCCAGAGCTGTAACATAACAAAGCTGAGCTGCCCAAGCCAATGAAAGGCTTGGCTAAGTGACTTGTCCCCACAGCTGCAAATCAGATTTGGATCATAATAAAATTGTACATTATTTCCTGTTAACAAATCTAGATCTGTTTTACAAAGTCAAAACTGAACAAAAATCTACTACATTTTATTTATTTATTTAATTTTTTTTTTTTTAACGTTTATTTATTTTTGAGACAGAGAGAGACAGAGCATGAACGGGGGGAGGGTCAGAGAGAGGGAGACACAGAATCTGAAACAGGCTCCAGGCTCTGAGCTGTCAGCACAGAGCCCGACACGGGGCTCGAACTCACGAACTGTGAGATCGTGACCTGAGCCGAAGTCGGACGCTTAACCGAGTGAGCCACCCAGGCGCCCCAAAAATCTACTACATTTTAGAAAGGAGGATGGTTACACAGTAGGAAATGTAATACAAAAAAATATTTAAGAACTTTTATCAGTAACTGACATTAACCGATTTATCACATATTTTCTAATCTCTAAATATACCCATTACAGATGATTAGTACTGTCCAAATGATATCATTATCTAAAGATTTCAAGCTTAAAACCTAGCATTCCAAACCCATATAATTTCAAATTGTGTGTTAAATAAATAGTTGGTCCCTTGCTTAAGGAAGAGTTTACCTAACATTCCAGGAAAATTTCCAGTACTGACTCAATATCAGTTTACATGAGCCCAAACTAACAACTTACATCTAAAATATCTGAGATTTCTAACAACTGATATGTTTATCACTTAAGTATAATAAAGCTGTTCTAAAATGCAACTAGCAGAAGTAATGTCTTATGAACTTTTTTCCAAAAAACAAAAAAAAAACCCACAGAAAATCATTATTTTGCGGTTTATGTAGAATTCAGGGTTAGGAAAGGTTACATAAAATCGGTAAGCCTTAAAGAAGTCAATACTCCAAGTTTAGTTTCTCATGCCAAACTATGTGCCAGATTAGAATGTATACATAAATTGATCACTAAAAGATACAAACTTATGGAAGCAATGACTAAAATACTTTTCTATATAAAAGTTTATATGTTAAATGTTTATAGTCCAACATAAAGTCTTCAGGGAAAGATTAGAAGCCACACATAATTATTCCAACGACTCAAAAAATTAAGGAATTGATCCAAAACAAAAAATACTTAAACCAGGATGGTAGTTGGATTTCTGCCCCTCGAAGTCTGTCATTGAATTCTTGTTTCCAAAAGTTACCGACCTCTTGATCACTATTAAGTGTGACTTAAACTGGCAATTTTTCAAGGAAAGAGTTTTAGTAATTTATGTAACAGATGTGCAAAAAAAATTACATGAATGAGATAAGCCAAGAAAAACATCCTGATGTCCACAACTAAATTATGACCTGTGGGAGGAAGAAACTATAAAATTATTTCCCCTTCCTTACAACTTCAGTGGTTAGCAATACGAAATAAAATAACCTGTTTGATAGCAACCCATTTCCAAACATTTAAAATGGGCCTGGGCTCTAGGAACTGTTCCAAACACAAGCCCACCCTAAAGGAAAATACTGCAAATTTATGTATTTTCATAATCTGCTTCATCTTTTATGGCTATTTTGTAGGAAAGCAAAGTAATATGTACATTAATTGACCAATAATTAGAGATTAATATGGCCTGAATTTTGTCGCGGACTCCTGGACAAATCAACCACTCTGTGTCTCAAGTTTCCTCATCTGAAAGATAGTTCCTATGTATAACAGAGATTAAATGAAATGGTTAAGGGTACCATTTAGCACACATGGTCATTTTTCTGCCAATATTTATTTTTAGTTTGAAGATATTCTTTATATGGTCCCTTAGAGTAAACTAATTCTTATTACTTACATCTCATTCATTGTTGCAGAACTTTACAGTCATGGTAACTAGCAGCCTATCTGACCCAAAGCATAGATACTGAAATGAAGATCTTGAAAATGTTAAGTATATAGGCAAGGTAAAAACAATTATTATTAAGAAGTGGCCAAAGACCTGGAAATGAGTATTACTAAGAAATTAGTAACACTAATAATACTAATAATATAATATTACAGTAGTAATACTATTAATGCAAGCCCTGGCAGAGAACAACTATTTCATGCTTAACAGAGTTTTTATTTTGAAGTTTATTCTTACTAATCTTGAGCTACAGTTTTATTTTACATAAAGTAGCAATTTCTTTTTTAGTGGTAACCTGACATCATCTGATCAAATAAATAAAAAGTCCCTTTTTTTTGGATTCACTAAACTCATTCACATCTACTGATGGAGTTGCACATCCCAAAGCAAAATTAAAGCAAAAACAAAGACTTTTAAGCTATTATAAGAAGGGAAATTATCTAGCATTATCAGAAACTGCAGAATTCTGAGCTTTCAAAATGCCCAAAATAAGGTCATATAATTCATTCCATGAGGTGGCTGTCTGAAGAAAGCATTTTAGAAGGGCCACAATACCTGGTTTCTATATCCTGCTTCCTTTGCAAGAGCACAAATCATTAAACGAAGAAATGTCTGGATGTTCATGGATCTTGATGGTTTATGTAGAAACCCTTCTACTCTCCCTCTAGCATAGGTGCTGCTGCTACCATGAGCTGGGTAGCAGATGACAAACTTAAAAAAAGCTGTCCCAACCACTGGCTAGTCCCATGATGCTAAAGAGTTATTTTTTTTCCAGAGAAATTTTCTGGTGCCAATTAAGATTTGGGGAAGGGATGTTCTATGGCTGGCAAAAGAAGGTATTTGTTATGTGGTTCAGGAAAGTAAGATAAGTTGTTTCTAAAACGTGGCAGCAATGGTACATGGGACAATATAACAATCAAACAGGCAGAGGCTACACACTAGAAAATTCTTTTCCTTTCACTGCCATAGAAAAACAGCTCCCACAACACAAATCTGATGAACAGTAACTACTATCAACTATATAAAAACACATGTACATGTGGACAAAATCTAGAAGGAAAAAAAAACGTGAAAAACTGTATGTGGACGGGGACACATTAGTTTACAATTTTATTTATACGATGAAAAAAAATCGATCACTTTTAAAGAAAAGAAAAACAGCACTTGTGTATAAAACTTCTCTTCACTTGTTAGGGCAGTGTCCCATGGCTGAGCTGATTTAATTCTGCTGAGGATCAGTTTCCACTCTCTTGGCTCAGCAGCCTCTTTATGTTATATCAGTGCCCTATCCGCACAGATAAAAGCTTTCTGAAGACCCGCTTTGGATAAAGGACCAGAGGTAAGGGTGTCAAGTTGCCTTCTTCTCTTGGCTAGCTGCAAAACAGTGTTGGAGACTATTCCGTAGGAATGCTAGCCCCAACCCAATTCTATTTTCTACTTCCAGCTGATTTTTTCTTTATCCTCTATCTCTGTAATTTTTTTTTTTAATTTTTTTTTTCAACGTTTATTTATTTTTGGGACAGAGAGAGACAGAGCATGAACGGGGGAGGGGCAGAGAGAGAGGGAGACACAGAATCGGAAACAGGCTCCAGGCTCTGAGCCATCAGCCCAGAGCCCGACGCGGGGCTCGAACTCACGGACCGCGAGATCGTGACCTGGCTGAAGTCGGACGCTTAACCGACTGCGCCACCCAGGCGCCCCTATCTCTGTAATTTTTAAGATTTCCATTTTTACTTTCCTCTAAAACAGTACTCTAGTATTTTGTGAAACATGGTAAAATTTTGGAGATGTTATGTAAAACTAAGGCAATTTTATTACTACAGCACTTCTCAGAGACTATATTCTAACATGCTTTGAGAATCTCAAAGAGGGGATCATATTAAACATGGCTAAAATTTTGGTGATAACATTCCTTCTCCCTGGAGCATTTTCTAAGTGTTCCAAAAAACCCACTTTGGGGTTTTTACACTATTTTTTAAAACTTCCCTTAATATTAGACTCACAAAAATGTCTATACCTTTCATCTTACCACTCTTGTTTTTAGTATCTGTTATTTCTTATTCTTTTTTAATGGATAGCTTTTCCTTTTAACCTTTTATGTTTTTAAATTCTTATCTGATGGCTGGTTTTAGGCCTTTTATCTTGCTTTACATCTCACTTATTTTTAACCTATTAAAAAAAAAACTTGATTGATCTTTACTGTTGATTTCAGTTTCCTATCTTGTTTATTTTAAGTCTCATCAGTATTACTTTTGGGCCCTTTTTTTCCACTGAGTTTTTAAAAACTTTTAAACTTTATTCCAACCTCTTCAAAGTTCTCTATTTTTAGCTTTAAGTTCTCAATCCTCATTTAATAACGTCTTTCCTTTTTTCTTGCATGTTTTACTTATTTTACATTTTATAACACATCACGGAATGAACAGAAACAGCACAAAGAGCTCAAGAAAGGAGAGGAATTGGCTCTTCTCACAGTCCCTAACTCTCACACTTACTGCTGTTTTTCTGGCCCTCCCGATGCAGGGGTAACATTTTTCACAAGGATCAATGAAACACGTATATGAGATACTCAAAATGAGATTAGCTTTATTAAGTCCCAAGGGGTGATAAAATTCTTCTTCTTCCAGATTAAAGATGCTTTTTAACAATAAAATTATTAGTTTTCATGTATTTGAGAAGGAGCAACATTCAGGCGGCTTCACGATTTCTCAGGGTGAAACATGATCTGCAGGGTACATGGTAAGGCCAGGCAGGCTGCATGCAGGTGCTGGGTGTTTGGAGTCATCTTTGGGAGCCTTTTCCCTCAGAGACTACATCTCTAGTCTAGGCTCCAACATTTAACAATGTCTCCATTTGCGGTGTGTTCTCCACTTATCCTTCAAACCGTGACTAGATTCAGCTTCCTAATATATTTACCATTGGCCATGTGGTCCACCACAAATTCATCACCACCTTCCCCAAGTATTTTCCTCTTTGTGTTATCAGTGGACAGTACCATCCAGAGTTACGGCTTCAACATCATAATTCATTACTTCCCTCCCCTCCTATTCAGCATTAAAAGTCCATTTTCCTGGACTTTTCTACCTACAGTGGTTCCTAAGTGTCTCTAATATGTCCATCTACTTCTCCCTACCCACGTTGCCACTACCTCAGCGCAGGGTCACGACCATTTCCCACCCAGATTATTGCCAACAATCTTATAACTAGTGTCTCTGTTTTTCCTCTATCTCCCACCAGACCAGAGCCAAAGTGAACTCTTGCTGAAATACAAATCCTATGTAACTGAGCCCCCATTTTTTAAATCCAACAAAGGCTTACGTTGGAAGCCTTCAAGATGAAGTCCAAATTCCTTAACATGACAAAAAGTCTTTCATGTGGGATATCAATTTATTCTTTCAGTCCCATCACCATCATTCTCACCTCAAGGCCTTTGCATGAATTGTTTCCTGTCTGTAAGTCCTCTACTCACCCAGCCCTGTCACCAGCCTCACTTCACCTTATCATCAGGGTTTAGTTTAAATGCCACTTCCTCCAAGAAACCTTCCTTTAACTCTGGGGATCTGCCTATATGCTCTTCATAGCACCCTGCTCTTTATCTTGAACTAAAACTAAAACTAGTGTACTATAACAGGCACATTTGTTTTCTTGTCTCCCCCTCTGGACTGAAAACATCCAGAGGACACAAGTTGTCTCTATCTTTATTTTTAATTTTTGTTTATTTATTTTGAGAGAGAGACAGCATGAGCAGCAGAGGGGCAGAGAGAGAGAGAGAGGGAGAGAGAGAAGGGGAGAGAGAGAGAGGGAGGGAGGGAGGGAGGGAGGGAGGGAGGGAGGGAAAGAAAGAAAGAAAGAAAGAAAGAAAGAAAGAAGAAAGAAAGAAAGAAAGAAAGAAAGAAAGAAAGGAAGGAAGGAACAGACAGTATCCCAAGCAGTCTTGTGTTGTCAACACAGAGCCTGACGTGGAGCTCCATCTCACAAACTGTGAGATCATAATCTGAGCCGAAATCAAGAGTCAGACACTTAACTGACTGAGCCAGCCAGGCACCCCTGTCTCTCACTTTAAAGATCCCCAGTGTCTCGTGGCTCAGTCGGTTGAGCGTCCGACTTCAGCTCAGGTCATGATCTCGCGGTCCGTGAGTTCTAGCCCCGCGTCGGGGGCTCTGTGCTGACAGCTCAGAGCCTGGAGCCTGTTTCAGATTCTGTGTCTCCCTCTCTCTCTGCCCCTCCCCTGCTCATGCTGTCTCTCTCTGTCTCAAAAATAAATAAAAAATAAATAAAGATCCCCAGTGTCTGTAACAGACTTGGTGATAGCAGATGTTCCATAATATTTATTAAGTAATTGAGCAAATAGGTTAAATAGCTTCTTCCCTTTGACTCAAAAAGTTCTGGTGTTCAGGACCTACCTGATCTGGCTTCAATCTACCTGCCTAGCCTTTCTTCCCACTGTTTCTGTTTTATTTCCTTTACGGGATAACAACTGAAATTTAAACATGCCCTTTCTTACCTCAGTAACTGTTCACTCCCAGAATTATCTCCTTTCAGTAACACTCAAACCTAGTTTTTAACAAAGATGCAAAAGTAAAGTCCTCCTGATTCCTGCCAACCCATAACCTCCCCTTCCTATGGTAAAATAAACATTACATTTATAACTTTTATGAATTATATTGTACCCTATGTAATAGCTATGTATGAACATATCTTAATTCCCCCTTAAAACACTGTAAGTTTTTAAAAAAACAAGTATAGTTGATCTTCCTTATTTGAGGATTCTGTATTTGTGAATGTGCTCACTAAAATGAGCACTACTAAAATTTTAGCATTACTAAAATTTTTTAAGACTAAAATCAATATTCACAGCACTTTCATGGTCATTTGTGAATATGTGCAGAGGAGTGAAAGATTTGACTCATCTGTTGGGCACATTCTCAGGTGAGGCCAAAAGGCGATGTTCTGCCTTTAGTTCTCATGCCATAAACAAGTGTCTGTTCCCTGGTTTATGCAATGCCATTATTTTTCACATCTTTGTGCTTTTTGTTGGTGACTTCACTGTTTAATGATCTCTAAGCCTGGTGCTGAAGTGCTGTCTAGAGTTTCTATGTGTAAGTATGCTGTAATGTGCCTTACAGAAAAAATACCTGTCAGATAAGCTTTGTAATGTGTTGTTGGGCCCTGAGCTCAGTGTCACTGAAAACAGTATGTATATTGAGACATCTTCATACAGAAACAGACACAGAACATGGTTATGCACTGACTGGATGATGAAATGTGACTAGAGGCCCAGAGGAATCTAACCTGGGAACAATGGTTCGGCATTTGCTAATTCAGTTTTTGTGGTGACTCTGGTAGAACCTATGCACCTCAAATAACAAGAACTGACTATAGCATATACTATGCATTTTTATTCCCCTCTTAGTACCTAACCATGAATGTCTCATATAAAATGGGTATTTAATAACTGACCAGTGAATACACAAATGAAAGCTATAATCTCTTGGTAAGAGAGAGGGTGATGGAAGACAAAGACAAAAACAAACAAAGAAACAAACAAACGGAGATTAAGATATGAATAGAGGGGGCTAAAATAAACAATCTCTGACCAACAAACATACAAGAGAATGACGTGAGAAATATCACTTTCTCAAAAAATTTTTAAAAAGGCCATCATGGTGGGGCACCTGGCTGTCTCAGTCAGTAGAGCTTGCGACTGGATCTCAAGAGTCGTGAGTTCAAGCCACATGTTGGGTGTGGAGCCTACTTAAAAAAAAAAAAAGAAAAGAAAAGAAATGAGACTATCCTGGAATAAAGTTTCAATCTCAGGTCTTCTGAAGGCATGGCCATAAAGACTTGTTAATTTGCTATATCCCCTAAAGTTAACTTAGTAACCCCTAGCAAAGACTTAAAATGTTAAGACATGTTGGCAGAATTCTATGTCCACAGAAACATGTGTAGAGCTAAAACATTGAAATCAAAGGCTAAAAAAATACTTCAAAAACTTTAAATCTCTTACTTATGCTCAGTGTCAACTATTGATTTAGGAGTCATCAAGGGTGACTACAGCTGCTGTACTTCTCATATAAACAGCCCTCATTTTGCATGGCGCCCTGTTAACTGAAACTGGTACATACTGGAACCATGTCTTTGCTTTGCACGATCTGTTACTAAAGAAGAGCTGTGCAAAAGAGTTAGGCCTTACCTAACTCTATGGCCCAGGCAAGGTCCTAAGCCCTTTACAAACAATTCATCTGATCTATCAACTTTATGAGGCAGTTAACATCACCATTCCCATTCACAGATAAGGAAACGAGGCACAAAGAGGTTAAGTATCTTGCTTAATACAACTATTAAGTGGTATGCTTAGGATTTCAACACAGGTAGTATGAATCCAGAGATAAATGTGGTATGCTTAGGATTTCAACCTAGGTAGTCTGAATCCACAAATGAAGTTCAGAGATTTTGATCCTAACCTCTTATGATAAAATCACAATTTTAACCACTGCCTCTTTCTACTTGTCCCCCTCTGATTCATTATCCAACTCGGCACCAAGAGTAGCTACATAAGTGGAATCATTTCACGTTCTTGCTTATCAAAATTCCTCACCAGCTTTTTATTATACTTAAAATAAATCCAAATTCCATGCAATGGCCAAACATTCCCTGAGACTACCTTCTTCCATGTTCTTGCCACACTGTTCTCTTTCTCACCAGCTCTTTCTCCACTTTGCTTGCTACACAGCATCTTCTCTCTGGGATACTTTCCTTTACTCTCTGTGCTATACTTTAAAATCTTTTAAGTCTTAACATAAATGCCATGTCCTCAGAAAGGTCTCCTTCTCCAATCCTACTTAAAACAGTCCCTCCCATTCATCATTCTACTTCAGTCCCTTTCCTTCATAACACTTAAAAAATGTGATTATTTTATTTATTTGTTTTTATTTGTCTCTCCCCACCAAAACTTATTTATACAACTACACTTCGAGTATCTTAAAGAGTTCCAAATAATCAATAAATATTCGTGAAAAAAATAAACTAGGTCATCCTGTGGCTTCCTGCAATCCTTAGTACAACACCTCATCCTGTCATTTGGCCATCTCACATGAGAAGCATGCCTGTAATTTCAGTCTTTTTATCAGAGATTATATAAACATTAAGAATACATTTTAATTCATTCACTAAAAGAGGATTACCATCATATATTATAAAAACAAAAAACAAAAAACACCTCTATCTGAAAAAATGTTATCAGTCTAAAAGGAGTGTGGGTATGTTATTTTCAAATTACTCCTCATAAATTCCAACATGGCCAAAGGGATACTACCTATGTTGAAATCAAACACCAATGTTGCATCTCCATTAATTTTCTCAAACTCTTCTACTCTCAATGTGCCAATTACTTGTATTTGTTTTAAATATTTAAACTTGTGTAATTTTGCTGCTTCTTCACACACACAATGTTTTTTGTAATTGTTGGAAAAATGCCACTCTCAACTATAGCCATTTTTTTCCAAGTTAAGTCAAAAGGATTTCATATTCCAAATGAGTTATGTATTTGATTTGCAGATAAAGCATAAGTCTATACTTAAGATATACATCCTAAGATTATCTACAGAAAATTAATCCTCAATACTTATTTCTACAAATGTCACACATTTTACACTTGTTTGCTAAATTAAGTGCCAACATCCAGCATTCTAATTAGAACAGTGCTGCCATAATTGAGACTTAAATTACTCAGTAATCAGCATCTAGCATAAACAATTCAAAATCCAAACAAGTTATCACAGGAGAGAAGTATATGAATTACAGGTAGATGGCTGTAACAGGGAATACCACTGGAAGAATACATTCTACGGGAGCATTTTATTGACATAATCAGATTATCTACAATATATACACTTGTAAAGCACATGCTGCGATTTTTGTCTTTTCATACTTCACTGATTTATGGAAAGCAAATTACATTGCTATAAGTGGGAAAAGCATGGAGAGAACAGCAATTCCGTTAAAGTTTCAATTTGAAAATAAAACCTTAATTATCCAAAAGAAAATCACACCACACTTCAAAAAACCTCTTTGTCCCATGTGCCAACTCTTTGTACTATAGGTGTTTCTACATACTAAGAAATTCTAGCAACATCTTAATTACAACAAAAATCTCTACATATAATCTACGATATAATCTTCATTCTAAAAATCTGCCTCACCACTAAAAGTAATCAAAACCAAGGGTCCTTGGAGAAATGGCTCATTCCATAGATAAGGGAGTAAAAGTACAGAAAAAGGTTCACACATCTTGTGCCAGAAAGTGAGAAAATGCTTAAAAAAAGAAAAGTGCCAAAAGGACATAAGCCAACTTTACAAAGCTCCTGTTGACCAAATCTGTGACAATTTGAGTACTGAAATAAATAAGGACAGTAGGGATTACAAGGCACTGAATAAAATGAAAATCCACAAAGGAGGGATATACAGAGGGGGGGAAATGAGAGCTCTTCCTTACAGTAAACTGGTAATTATATATTGAAGGATGGATTGTGGGGGAAGGTGGTTGAAGAGGGAGGAGTCATCATTTTTAACTATCACATCAAGGAAGAAGCATCAGTAGATGCTAAATTGGGGGGGGGGAGGGGGGACGGAGTTTGATGAGGAGAGATATTAAAGTATCTCCCCACAGACTATTTATTAGTTGCAACGAGAAAAACAACTACATAATGGAGAAACCAGACAACGCCTTTAACTGAGTGCTCAAAATTAAAAGAGCATACACATCTTGTTTTCCTCCTGAAAAGGACATGTTATTACTTAATGTAATATCCCAGCTCAGAATACATACCTGAGGAAACACCAGCTAACCTTAAATTGAGGAATATTCTATAAAATAACTGGCCTATTATGTTCAAAAATACCAACATCATGAAAGGCAAAGAAAGATTAAAGAACTCTTCATTAAAGGAGACTTAAAGAGTCATGACAATTAAATACATGATTCTAGACAGAATTGTGCACTGGAATGAGACAACTGACACAATTAGAATATGGACTACAAAGAGATAAAATTACTGTTTCAATGTTAAGTTTTCTGAATCTAATATCCATACTATGGCCATGTGAGAGAATCATCTTTGTTCTTAGGAAATGCACACTGAACTCTGGAGGCAAAGGGGGCATGTAACCTACTTTTAAAGGAATCAGGAAAGTGTGTGTGTGAGTGTGTGTGCATGCGCATGCAGAGTGGAAGAGGAAGAGCGAATGTCGAGCAAATATGGCAAAATCTTAAAAATTGGTGAATGTGGGTAAAGGATATACAGGTGTTTTCCTTACTATTGTTAAAATTTAAATTTCAGAATAAAAGTTTATTTAAAAATCTGCCTAATTGCACAATATTGTGAATATACTAAATGTCACTGAATTCAGCATTTTAAAATGGTTAAGGTTGTGTGACTCTTACCTCAATCATTTTTTTTTTTTTAATTTATCTCTCTAGGTAACATACATAACTTGGAACGAAGTCAAACTTCATGAAAATCATTGGTTGGGCTTATTTCCTTTTCATTTTGAGCTATCATTTTCTTGATTCTACAATTTGGAGATCATACATTTCAGTCTTGAACTAGGCAAGAACTAGCTTTCTCAAGCCCAATCACTCTTCCATTAAAGCATCAAAGAGTTTAGATACAGAGTGTCCATTACGCTTTTAGATACAAAATGCATTAAGTTTAATTGTTAAAGTTTATCAGAGTTAAAACACATAATGAAATTGAGGCTTACCAGATCTTTATAATTAATGTCATTTTATATTTAAGTTATAGTGAAGGAACAATTAGTAATGTAACTTACACAAATTTGATCCTTTAGGTAAACCAAACACCACATCTCCTGTGTCAAACCATGTTAGCATGTCAAGCAGTCTTAAGTATTGATATGAGTAACAAATCCTCGGGGTGCCTGGGTGGCGCAGTCGGTTAAGCATCCGACTTCAGCCAGGTCACGATCTCGCGGTCCGTGAGTTCGAGCCCCGCGTCGGGCTCTGGGCTGATGGCTCAGAGCCTGGAGCTTGTTTCCGATTCTGTGTCTCCCTCTCTCTCTGCCCCTCCCCCGTTCATGCTCTGTCTCTCTCTGTCCCAAAAATAAATAAATGTTGAAAAAAAAAATTAAAAAAAAAAAAATCCTCACAGTTAAACATTTTACTCAACTAATAAATAGGACAAAAACACCCTCAATGAAACTCTCAGGACTGTTCTAATTCCAAAGTTTCCACGTATCACAGTAACCTATTACCATATTTAATGGCAAGTTAATAAAAGCTAGCAAAATGTTATATTTAGATACAATAGTGATAGAATATTCATGACTCTAAATAACTAGGACGCCCATTCCCACTTGCTAGAAAAACTTTTAGTCAAATATTTAGCATAAAATGTTTATTGGGAAGTTGTGGAAATACCAGTGATTACAAATTCAATTGTATATCCTGTGGTACACATTATCAATTCAGGTACAAGTTCCTCAAGTGCAATTTCTAATGAATTTTAAAAATCTAAGCTTCCAAGGTAATAAAATTTAAAAGCCTAATCTCTCAAGGTCCTTTTTTTTTTTTTTTAAGTATGGAATATTATTCCTATTCAACAACCAAAACCACTCTTACTCTATTTAAAGAAGCTTTAGACTTGCATTGTTTTGTGTGTTAATGGTGAAACAAATCTTTCCCTATTGATGACAGTTGTTTAAGGCCTCTTACACTAGTTAGTTAGAAAATCAAAAATTTTTTTTATAAAGGACAATGTGATCTTTTTCTTGTCAGGAGCTATCATATGGTTTCACAAACAGATCAAATATCTAAGGTATTTAAAAATAAGTATAGTGTTAAGAATTTTATTTGTGTTCTAGCTTTTTACAGGTATGGATAGAATAGCCACTAAAATACTTTTAATAGTAAAATTTTACTGTTAAAGGGGTTTAAAAGTTTATTAAAAAATTTCTGCCAACTTCTAAATTTCTATTAACTGGAACTAATCTAAGGAATTGTTACTCTACTTAATTCTAATAGAACAGTCTTTGTTCATCTCTATCTTTTAATTTTGGGTTATCACTTTTTAAAGCTGTCTCACAATGACAAAACTAAATAAACAAAATGAAAGCAATAAACAAGAATGTATTGACAACTCACTGGTAACATTTCCACAATACAGTAACTCATTTAATTCTCTTAACAGTCCTGGAAAGTTGACCTTATCCTGTTTTATACAGTAGAAGTGGACAAAATCTCTTAATTTATCAGGTCTCCCCTTCAATACCCCTTCCACCACTCATTTAAAAATAAAATTGAGGGGCACCTGCGTGACTCAGTCGGTTAAGTGTCCACCTTCACTTCGTATCATGATCTCATGGTTCGTGGGTTTGGGCTCTGAGTCGGGCTCTGTGCTGACAACTCGGAGCCTGGAGCCTGCTTTGGATTCTAGGTCTCCCTCTCTCTCTCTGCTCCTCCCCTGCTCATTCTCTCTCAAAAATAAATAAACATTAAAAGAATTTTTTAAATAAATAAATAAAGTTGAAATCCAAAGCAATCTGCTCAACTTGGACACACTCAAGACCATTTATTTTTTCAAATATGTGGCACCCTACTTCTGCTTAAAATAACCCTATTAAGATAATTTTATTAAACATATTGCCTAACTCCTTCAGGAAAAAAATCTAAAAGGAAGTACTGAAATTAGTTAACCTTAAAAAAAGAAAAAGCATAAAACTCTTCTGAGAGAATGATAAATTGATGAGATATTCTGCACTGGGACAACATATGAAAATTATATCTTTGTAGACACAAATGCCTGATATTTACAGTGTGATTACATGACTAACAGATTTTTTTTTCTATCTGATTAAGTTCAGAAACACTGCCAAATATCAAACACTAACCAAAAGTATGTAACTAAAAAATCCTATCAACAATGCTAAAACGAGAAATCCTGCACCTACCTCAACAATAAGTTTATAAAACTACCTCCATATGATGTCAAATACTTTGATATTTCATTTAAATTAATAGTTTTTCATTTTCATCTTTGATTGATTAAACATGGATTTATCCAAATGTACTTCCAAATCCTGAAAACTAGATTCAACTTTTCTGATATAAAGGAAATTACTTCTAGAACCTATCAAAATTTTGAGACCTTTATAATTTATTCCCCCTCAAGCTCTAAAAAAACCCAAGTAACTATACTTCAAATTATTTAATTTGGACTATTTGATTGGAATAGAAAGGGGACTTCCTTTTGCAATGGGACATCTTCTCAGAGTATTCACTGATGTCACCCTATGTTCACAACCATCTGGGTGCAGGTTCTTATCAGTGAATCTACATCATTATTTCACTTGTTTCAGATTTTGCACTTCATGTTTGATACCTTATTCAGCCTCATCTTCCTTTCAAGTAAATATGCTTTAAAAAAAAAAAAAAAAACGGGGCAGGGGGCGCCTGGGTGGCTCAGTTGGTTAAGCGTCTGACTTCGGCTCAGGTCATGATCTTCCTAGTAGGTTGGAGCCCTGCCTTGGGTTCTGTGCCGACAACTCAGAGCCTGGAGCCTGCTTCAGATTCTGTGTCTCCCTCTCTCTGCTCCTCCCCTGCTCACACACTCTCTCTCTCTCTCTCTCTCTCTCAAAAATAAACACTTAAAAAAAAGTGTCTCAGGATGTATCTCTTTCATGAATTTTTGCTCAGTCCTGTTCTTTTTATTCTCTGAATTTCAAAAATATTTACATCCTGTACCCTAAATTCACATATCACACCATCTTGTATTACTCTCTATTTCTTGTTCATGTGTTTTTCAAGTGCATCTGCTTGACAGAATCATAAATGCCACTGGAACCATAAGGTCTGTCTCTCATAGTACCCTACAGGGCTCATGGTAGATGTTAAATGAGCACTCATTGAAGGACCTTTATGAGGTATGGCCAAGATTAGTAAGGATATCAGTAATATATTTTCAGTTACTGCATAACATTTTAATACTTAACAATCTATGCCAAAAATACAGTACTTGGATAAGTACATAATGGACTAAGAAAAATTATTTCTAAATGCTCAGTCTGAAGAAAAACTGAGAAAAGTTGGGCATAAATTACAGATTAATATGACACAGCACTAAGGGCACAGCAAAGACCACAATCAAAAACTATCTGAAACTTTAATAAGTTGTGGAAGCTGGTTACAGAGGACTACTAATTCTGAAGCACATAATGTTTATAAATGTCACATTTTTAAAAAATTATATATATATAATATAATATATATATAATATAATATATATAACATAATATATATAATATATATATATATATATTTTTTTTTTGAGACAGAGAAAGTACAAGCAGGGGAGGAGCAGAGAGAGTGGGGGAAAGAGGATCCAAAGCAGGCTCAGTCAGTGAGCCCGATGCAGGGATGAAACTCACGAACTGCGAGGTCACAACCTATGTCAAAGTTGGATGTTCAACCAACTGAGCCACCCAGGCGCCTCATAAATGTCACAAATTTTAGGATTAAGTAGTGAATACCTTCATTACAATAGCTAAAGATTTTCTTTTGTACCTACATAAACATCTGTTTGCTTTCCTTCTGTTGAGGGGCATCTAACATATAGACATTATTCAAAGTACATCAGGGGTCCAGAAAATTTTTCTTTTATGACAGGTACATATGGGGGGAAAAAAAGAATAAACACTCAATGAATTTGGTGCAGAAATTTTAAATATTATGAACATTTCTCCAAGTAATTTTTAATTAGTATAAAGTATACACTGGCAACTCACCTTTATTATAGTAAAATATTTTTTTGATAATTATGTCTTGTAAAAGTTAGCAAAAACTGTTAAATATATGTTCTGAAAGTAAACATCTATATTTAAATCTAGACCCTATTTTCTAGATGTGTTACTTTCAGCAAGTTCCTGGACTTCTCTGTGGCCTATTTGCTCATCAATAAATTGAAGATGATAACAATGTTGTCATAATTCTTATTGGCACATGGGAGATACTAAATAACTATTAGCTTTTATTAGAAATACATGGACTTAGAAGATTTCTTCAGTAATATAAATCAGCTTATCAAACATAACATAGTCAAAGATATTTATTGAGCACCTACTATATAACATACACTGTTCTAAGAGTTAGTAATACGGGGCGCCTGGGTGGCACAGTCGGTTAAGCGTCCGACTTCAGCCAGGTCACGATCTCGCGGTCTGTGAGTTCAAGCCCCGCGTCAGGCTCTGGGCTGATGGCTCAGAGCCTGGAGCCTGTTTCCAATTCTGTGTCTCCCTCTCTCTCTGCCCCTCCCCCGTTCATGCTCTGTCTCTCTCTGTCCCAAAAATAAATAAAAAAAAAAAAAAAAAAAAAAAAAAGTTAGTAATACAGCAGTAAACAAGACGAAGTCCCTGCCTTCAAGGAGTTCACATCCTAGAGGCAGCAGCAGAATACATGTAAATAAAAGAAGCAGAGGTGGAAATGAGTGACTTAGGTGGATGCATGCTATTTTAAACAGAAAGTGAACAGAGAATCAGAGAGTAATGGAAGATGGGGTCAGAGGGGGCAGCAGAGAGCCAGATCGAGTACAGGCTGAGAGGCAGGGAGATGAGAAGTGACTTGAAAAGCTGAGACAGATCTGATTTAGTATTTTTCAAGAATCAATCATTGCTGTGTGGAGAGCAGACTGCAGGGTTAAAATTTTTATTTGGCTTCATGAGAAATGAGCCACACTTCAAAAGCCCATTTAGTACCAAACTTCTAAATATAAGGCAAACACATCAAACTAAGGATGTTACTTAACCATTGTGGTTTAGCTGCAAATAAAAACAGTTTTAATCAACAACCCTAAGCTGAAGAACAAATATGAGAAAAATCAATAGAAAAAAATCCTCAGTATATTTATTTGCATTGTTCTTTAACGATCTTCTAAAAATACATGAAAACAAAAGTAAAAAAAACCCAGGAAACTGAATTTTCAATGCATATATTTTTGCTATTTTAAAAATTTAAGGCTATCTGAATGAGAATTTTTGAGTGAAACATTTCAGAAGCATGCATACACATTTACCACATAATGGTGAGTGGTGAATTTATGTGGAAATTGAAAAAAATTATTGATGTTTGAATTATGTAGAACTTAAATACTTTCCTAAGAATTTTGAAACTAAACAAATTTGCATGTCAAAAGACATTCTAAAACAATTGGCAAACTCACTTAAATACAAAACATACCTATTGTTACGCATTAACAAAATTACTCCAACTAATAATTCATTAGCTAAATTTATCCACAAATCATAATTAGCTATAAATTAGTTCCAACACGGGAATACATTATGTTCTTTTACCTGTGTTTAATTTTCAGGCTAAAGAACTCTGGTAAGCCAAAAGAATTTCTTGCCAACTTGGGAGAATGGGCTGAATAATCGGAAAGCTCTTTCTGCAATGTGCGTTCCCTGTATATATTGCTCATCTATTGTCAGAGATAGCAAATTTGATTACTTAGAGGGTTCTTTTTCTTGATACTGTTCAGTTTCTTTAAGAATTAGGGGATGTCTGGGTGGTTCAGTCAGTTAAGTGTCCAACTCTTGGTCTCGGCTCAGGTTATGATCCCGTGGTTCAGGAGATCAAGCCCCACATCGGGCTCCATGCTAACAGCACGAAGCCTCCTTGGGATTCTCTCCCTCTCTCTCTGTCTCTTCCCCCTCAATCCCTACCCCTGACCCCTGCATTCATGCTCTCTCTCAAAAAAATAAACTTAAAAAAAGAATTAATTGTCAAGTTCAAAAAATAAATCTTTTTACATTTTAGGAAAATGTTTTACATTAGTACTATCTTTAATATCTTTAGAAACTACAAAACAAACTGAACAAAGATTAGCAGATAGAAATTGCAATATGTCTCCCCAAAGACTTTATTCCTCAACATATCTTCTTAAAGAATTACTTCTACTTCTGTAACATGTTTTCAATATTAAAGTAAAAGCATTTATGACTTGGTGAAAACAACACATGGCATACACATCAGAGATATTTATGTGAGTTTTCCTATATGTAGGTTAAGATGTCCATTCAGGTGAAGAGTTTTATGAAAGAGTGCTCACTGAAAATAATGATGCATGGATTAAGACACAGTCCTTACATACTTGTAAATAATCTAATCTAACAACAATATTTTCTTTATTCTTTTAAACACTATATTCCTTTATTTTTATCTATGTTATAAATGATTTTCTGCATTACATAATAACAATAGGTATTTCAAGAGTTTATGTCAGGTAATATGCTAAGTGTTTCACATGAACCTAATCCTCACAAGAACCCTGTAAAATAAGTATCATCTCCATTTTCCAGACAGAAAAATTTAAGAGATGTTGTTCCAACGCCCAAGACCACTGTTTCTTCATAGTAGACCTCAGATTTCGATTCAGTTCTGATCTCTGAACCAAACTGCTTCCTAGATCCATTAAATATCACCTGGAGGTATAGTAGAAGAATGTGTTTTGCTAGCAAATTACTATAAAAACATATAGATAAACATATGTAATTAGACCAAACAAGGAAAGCTCATGAAGTGACACCTTAAAAAGCATAAAAGAGGGGCACCTGGGTGGCTCAGTCAGTTAAGCATCCAACTTCGGTTCAGGTCATGATCTCACAACTCGAGGGTTTGAGTCCCACATCAGGCTCTGTGCTGACAGCTCAGAGCCCGGAGTTTACTTTGGATTCTGTGTCTCCCCCTCTCTCTGCCCCTCCCCTGCTTGCACACACTCTCTCTCTCTCTCAAAAAACAAACAATAAAAAAAGGCATAAAAGAATAAACAGTTTAAATACATTGTCCAAGAATGTTAAGTAATGTCAGTTGAGGTTAAAAGGAGTTAGCTTTTTGTACATAAAAGCTATTACAAATACTAAAAAAGTACTTTTTCACAGCTAGATATATCTTAATATGAAAGATAAAACAATAAAATTTCTTCAAGATTAAAATGTTATTTAAACTGCCTATACTCTTGGGTCACTTGGGTAGCTTAGTCGGTTAAACATCTGACTTCAGCTCAGGTCACGATCTCACAGTCTGTGGGTTCGAGCCCCGCATCAGGCTCTGTGCTGACAGCTTAGAGCCTGGAGCCTGCTTCAGATTCTATGTCTTTGTCTCTCTCTGACCCTCCCCTGTTTGCGCACGCTCTTTCTCTCTCTCTCAAAAATAAATAAATGTTAAAAAAAAATTAAGAAAAAAAAAGCTGCCTTTACTCTTTATTTTTTCTTAAAAGAATTATTAAGTAAACACTAGAAATAAGTAAGAGGGGCACCTGGGTGGCTCGGCTGAGCATCTAACTCTTGATTTCAGCTCAGGTCATGATGTCATGGCTCCTGGGATCAAGCCCCATGTCGGGGTCTGTGTTGACAGCACGGAGCCTCCTTGGGATTCTCTCTCTCCCTCTCTCTCGGCCCCTCCCCTCATGGCACTTTCTCTCTCTCTAAATAAATAAACATTAAAAACTAATTTGTTTAAAAAAAAATGAAATAAGAAATAATTTAAGAGCACACAAAAAGGTTCAACTGTGGAGCCATACTGTAAAAACCAGAAGTATTAACTAAATAAGTGGTACTTAAAATTAAATAAAAAAAAAAAGACACACACACACACAAGTACTTTCAGTGGATATATCAGTAAACAAACGAAAAACTACTTGTAAACTAACACTACAGGGCACAGAAAAACATAAGAGACAACTAAGTGATTCTTAAAAGCATTTTGACAGTAGTACTAAATTGGCTAATTTAAACTACAGAAATATTGGCAGAAGATAAATTAAACTCTTCTGTCTTTGGAATTAAATTCTTAATATCTTCTTATATCCACTTACCATAAGAGAGGGCGGATAATTAATTATTTCACTAATAACAATGATCTATTATTGGTTCCCAAAAAAGTTGATAGGGGAAGACTAAAAAGCTGACAATCATGTCTGCTTTCAAATTCTAAGAAGCAAACGGAACAGAGATTTACTGGGAAGACAGGGAAAATAAGGGGAAAACCATCTGGTGACTAAAAAGCAAAACTGACAGTAAGTTCAAAATATAGTGTAATTGTAATGGCAAGTTTCTTGAAGGCAGGGTACCTGTATTGTACTTTTCAAGTTCAGAAAATACAGTACTACTCAAAAAAAAAAAAAATGTATTATCTGTTGAAATAACTGAATGAAATATTTTCTTAAAAAGTAAAAGGTTCTCCTTCTGGAGTCTAGACTAGGCAACAGTAGTTTCTATAGCTCTACAAACATTTAGGGGATAAAACCGCATGTTAACACCAACAAAAATCAACTTACAAGGGAAAACGCAAGCTATGCTTAAGAAAATAAGAAACGACTACCAATAGCAGTTGCCCACCAATAGTAGCTGGCCAGCACTATTTGAATCACTATCATAAAAAGAGTAAGGGCCACCGATGAAATAGATTTACCACTAGTACTACTCTGTGCAATGGAAGAGAAGGATTAACTGGGCTTGAATAATAAGTAGCCATTTTGATCTACCACTATCTGTCACGTTGACTACATTCCCAAAGTTTGGAGAAAAAACAGAACAGAACTGTAGCAACTTTTAATTTATACCATGTGTGGGATAACAAAATATCAAAGAATCCAACTTTATTACAAGAAGGCAGGTCACACGATGATAATGGTCAAGCTAGTCCTAGTTGGTGGGAGTGGTGCCACTTATCCCTTCCTGCCACAGCTGCCTTTCATGCAACTTGAGTACAAGTGGGAGGAAACCGGTACTCTAAGCTCTGGCTGGCCTATGACTTTATCTGCTTTTCCTCAGTTCCACAGTATTCTGCACACCAAGCCATTTAATACTACCAGGAGGTCAACAATTGTGGAAGGTATCTCCTCACCCTCCATGTCTTCAAGCTCTCAAAAGCCAATATATGAAATACATCGTTATACTTCAGAACTGCCACCATACTTGATCTAACTGCAGCTCTAGGGAACACATTTTGAAAGAAAACATTTTTCTTTCTCAGGTAAACCTCGCTGGGTAGGGATATATGCTAAATAAAAGTCCTAGTTTTCCTGAGTCATTGGTTGCATTTATTTACTGCATAAAGCATTTAAATATAACAATTATTGATTACCACTTAAAAAAAAAATCCTTTTTCAGCCAAAACTGTCGCTGGAGAATGACTTTCCAAAATCTATGTGCCATTATGAAATACCAGTTCCATATCTTCCCCCTGCCCACGCAATGGAAATTCATGTCTCCAAATAGCCAGTAAAGTTGAAAACAGACTTTGTCTACCCTCATCCTCTCATTTTACTGATAAGGAATCTATCATTTGGATATTTATGTGATTCTCTGCAAAATTATACATATGGCTAGCTTAAAAGGAAGTATCAGAATCTGAACCCAGCTCTCTAAAACCCCTAACTTGTGCCCTTCCTAATACATAAGACCTCATTCTATTAATCCAAACTCTCCGAGCAGTCCTTAATCACTTCGTTTCTTCATTTCCAAGTTCCCTCAATACCTTATTCCTCTAATAATCAAAGCAGCCATTCTACAGATTGGTTTCTCCTCCATTATGGCATTTTAAGGTGAAGAATCTAACTGGACACTGTACCACAGGTACTGGTTCTGTAAGATGCTTACATTTTGAGGGAAGAATTTTTTTCTCTCCTGCCAATGAAAGATGAAAATTAAATTCTAAGTATTCAGTAAAATAACCTCACATTCTAATCTTAATATCATGTGTCAGACACCCAAAAAAACTTTAAAAAGTCCTTGGTGGCAGAATTCTTACACGTTCCTGAACTTGGTTCAAGTCTCCATTTTAAAATGGGTAGTAAAAAGGAAGACAGAAGTTCTTTTTCAACAACAGTTCTTCCATTAGATGACTTGATAACTACTTATGTGCCAAATTTCACCTGAACACTTGAAGATTGGTAACATGAGTGATAAAGACAAACAATAGCAAACGTACAACATCAGCAGGAACGTTGCCTTGATTTCTGTCTCCTGAAAAACGTATATAGCTTCTGCAAATTTGTGAGTACCACAAACTTAGTTCTCTAAGATAACAAGGTTTCTCTTAGATCCCTTTTGCTGCTCTCTGGCTTAGAAATAAAGAGTTTTGTAGAGACTTTTGGACTTCCAAAACTATTTAAGCTAGTATCCAAGTCTTTACACTTGGATAAACAACCAGTGATCCAATAAGGTATGCACGGTGTCCACTGGAAAAAAATTAAAAATATAAAAAACTAATGAACCTGTATCTGGAAAAGAACCATGATTTTATCTTTAGGAAGCAAAGGGCATATAAATAGCAAAACAAACCCAAAATAAATGTCTGAGGACTTAATGATCAAATGAACAGCTGATAAAGGAAAATTATTAAAGCAAACCATTTCTCAAACGTGGAGTTTCTCTTTTAATGTTTATCTCCCTCTCAATGCAGAACATCTGCTACAGTCATCCAAAGTATACTGATCTAAATATACTGTGGCAAGAGCTTTATATGTAAAGTCCTTAGTCCTTAAGCTTTACAACGTTGTAAGGTAGGTATCTATCATTATTTTCATACTGCACCTAAGAAAGCTGGGGCACCTAAAGTTACTTAACTTGCCAAGGTTACAGAGCTTGAACCCAGCTCTGAAGGCTCTAAAACCCATGTCCCTTTGGTGCTCTACTGCCTTCTTGGTAGCACAGCAAATTGGAAATATGGTCAAATTCTAAGTTCCATCTGATGATTATCCAAGCCACTATAAATTGTGTTTTTTGGTTTTTGGTGTGGGTTTTTTTTTTTTTTTGGTGTCAAGAAAAACTCAAAAGTTTGCCATCAACACTTCCTGATTTTAGGTTGGGTCGGTATCACCAATGTTTCTGTCACCACACGTATTGCACAATCACTAGAAGCCAAAGGAAGAGGACTGGTTAAATTCTTAAACTTTATTTCCTGCTGGCCTAGAAGTCCTTAATGTTACGTCTGTTAAGTGTGAAGGTTTTTCTGGTGTAGTGAGACACTAAAGTTATAACCTAACTCTTATAGGAAATCATCTATGCATTAGTCATTTTACCTGTCAGGGAAGCTAAAAGCAGATCAAGGGGATATAAACCCGGGTTGTTTCCTTCTTCAGGGTAAATTTCTTAATGACTTGTTAACTAAGCCCAATGGAACAAGTGACCCTCCAAAAATGAAATGTGGTGGAAAAGGAAACAGAGGAAAAGAAGAATCACAGTAAGTAATGTGGTGATCTACTTTCACTAGTGTTAGAAAAGCAAAGGATGAATCTCCTCTTGAGTAACTTCAGCCTGACCACAATGGCCACTTGTTACACCTACCACCCACTCCAACACTTCAGGTTCATTAGGAATTAAAAGAAACCCAGTAAGCAACCCGACCAGGCCTAAGTCTCCGCACCACACCCTGAGAACACAGAGGGTCGGTGCAGTGCGTCCCCCACCTCCAAGCCTTCCCCGCTGCTCCGGAGGCAAAACCCACAGCCTGGGACCAAGACAGTCCTCCAACCAGGGCAGTGACCCAGCTCTGGACAACCCCGCCCCCTCCCCTGACCAAAGGGTCTGTGCCTAGAGGGATGGGGGTGGGGGCAAGGTGAGGAAGGCCTGCACAGGAGAGGAGGGGGCTAACAGGATGTTTCGAAACGAGGAAGGGTCCCTTCTCACCCTCGCGGGTCGGGACCTGCTCCGGGTCGGAGAGAGAGCCGGTCGCCGCCATGATGGGACTGGCCAAGCCGGGGGGCGTGACGCGGGCAGCCCCGGGCGCAGGGCCAGCTCCCCTTCCCCCTTCCTCCCCTCCTCTGCGTGGGCCTTGGCCACAACTGACCCCCGATACTCACGCTTTGTCCACCAGCTCCCGCACCTTCCACATGTTCAACATCGTGCCCCGCGCGGGCCGAGCCGCCGGCTCCCTCCCCTGCTCCCCACAGACCCCGGAACACTTCTGCGCCGGGGCAGATCCTGGCCGGGGTCACCGCCGCCGCCCGCCGCCTCGAACTCCCCCAGTTAGGTCCTTCTCTAGCCACAGCCGCGGCGCCGCCGGTGACACGTCGAGACGCGGGGGCAGAGGCGCTGCGTGGAGCGGAAGTGCCCGACTTTCCGCCCTCTGCGCGCGGGGCACGCCGGGACTTGTAGTTCTCCCCCGGCCTAGCGGACAGGTTAAGCTGAGAGAGTTAGTGTGGTAAGCTTGGTAGTATTTCTGTTAGACTCTCCGGTCCTACGCACCCTTCCCCATGCCTCTGACCTTCAAAACCAGAAACTCTGGGGTGGGGACCAGGAATCTGTGCTTTACGGAGTCCTCCGTGCTCAAGTGTCAGAAGCACTGGTATAGGATCAAGCAGCCCTCAGACACATTTTCCAAATAGTAAGTATTGTTTCTCCCTAGAAACAGTCCTGAATGTGTAACAAATACCACAGCGTGCTATGATTTTGAGTCTTCGAATACCTCATTGAAAGGATTTTCTTGTGAAATAAGTCTTGTTAAAATAGTACCTGAGGGGCACCTGGGCGGCTCAGTCAGTTGAGCATCTGACTTTGGCTCAGGTCAGGGCCTCACTGTTGGTGGGTTCAAGCCCCACATCAGGCTCTGTGCTGACAACTCAGAGCCTGGACCCTGCTTTGGATTCTGTGTCTCCCTCTTTCTGCCCCTCCCCTGCTCTCTCTGTCTCTCTCTCTCTCAAAAATAAAAGATTAAAAAAAATTACTTGAGATAGGAAAGACCCCCCCGCTAATATCCTCAAAGGGGGAAAACTGAGAGCTTTTCCCCCAAGGTCAGGAACGCCACAGGGATGTCCACTCTCGCCACTGTTATTCGACATGGTATTGGAAGTCCTAGCCTCAGCAATCAGACAACACAAGGAAATAAAAGGCCAAAGACATGAAAAGACACTTCTCCAAAGAAGACATCCGGATGGCTAACAGACACATGAAAAAATGCTCAACATCACTCATCATCAGGGAAATACAAATCAAACCACGAGAGACTCTTAAAGATAGAGAACAAACTGAGGGTTGATGGTGAGAGGTGAGTGAGGGATGGACTGGATGGGTGATGGGCATTAAGGAGGGCACTTGTTGTGATGAGCACTTGGTGTTGTATGAGTGATGAATCACTGTATTCTGCTCCTGAAACCAGTATTGCAGTGTATGGTAACTAAGTAGAATTTAAATTAAAAATTAGAAAGAAAAAAAAATAAAACCTATTGCACTCTAATTCTGTGATACAGTGGTTTTATATTTAGACAGCTACCTAATATCCTCCTTAGATACTTTATCTTCAAGCTCAGAAACTTAGTTCACACTCTATGGGAAACTAGAAAGACAACACTGTAACACATGCAAGAACTTGGCAGGTTTATATTCTTAAGCATAAGTACAAATACACACTGCACTCAGTGTTTTATTGCAATGGTTGCTGTGACTTCATTTTCTTGCTTATTCATTTTTAACAATGGTCATGTTAGAAGTGCAAAAGAAACATTAAAATTCATTTGGCCCAACTGCTTGAATTTTACAGTGCTTTTCATTCTACACGAATGTATTGAGCAGAAATCTTCTGTGTGCCAGGAGTAGGGAATACAGCTGGGAACAAGACCAACAAGGCCTCAGCTCTCTTGGATCTTACAGGTCTTTGGAGCAAATATAATAATCAAGGAAACATTTAAGATAATTGCAAATAGAAAATTGTTGAAGAAAACAGAAGATAATGTTGAAGAGAATGGCGTTAGAGGAAAGTAACAATACAGAGTATTTAGGGCCTCTTTGAGGACTCTATAATTATTGAATGATGAAAAGGAGCTGGACATGAAAGAAAGAAAGAAAGAAAGAAAGAAAGAAAGAAAGAAAGAAAGAAAAGAAAAGAAAAGGAAAGAAAAGAAAAGAAAAGAAAAGAAAAGAAAAGAAAAGAAAAGAAAAGAAAAGAAAAGAAAGATCTGCCAGAAAAAATACCTGGTGGAGGGAACAGATGAAGACTGATTCACAAGGGAGAAGTGAAATTGATTGCTGCTAGTTGCGAAGCTTGTTAACAATGGTCCTAAATCAAGAACCCTGAACCTCTGACCCCTAGTTCCTCAGGTCAAGTCACCTCTTCACATTGCATCCACTTAATTATTGGAAGCAGCTTTGAAAAGGGTTTCAATACAGCTTTTGGGATTAAGGTCTGAGAGAAGCAAGTTGAAAGAATTGCCAGATAGAAAAAGCAGAAATCGGGACAAAGCTATCTCAAAGCTTTGTCAAGATAGGAATGCTTAGGCAGACATAAAGTGAATTGGATTGGTGGGTGGGAAGAGGCAGGGAAAGAGGAGCAGAGATAGGTAGACAAATGGTGCTTTCAGATGAGAAGTTTGTTTTCTGTTGAAAAGGCTGTCTGGTCCAAGATTCAAAGGATGGAATGTGGCCAGAGAAGATAAGAAAGAGAAACTACCTTGCATAAATAAGAGCTCAGCAAGTTCAGTTTCAACCAAGCAGGTCCAGAGTACATCAGAAGAATGGGCCTGGCATAAAAACAACCACCTTCCCTGCCCTGGGCCTGTTTGCACATTCATAGCAATTCGTAGTCAGCCTTCCCAGAATTACCTAGAGAGTACAATGTCATTGTCTACTTTGCTTGTTTCAACACCAAGTTTGGAAGTGTCTAGACTTACTCCAGAGTTATCACACCAGGGGCATCTAGAATGTAACACCAAAAAACTTGCCTGTCTACCTTTGATTCTAATGGACTCAGAAGAACCAGACAAGAAGACTGTGTTCAAAAGTGGTCTCCAAAGACTAATCATTTGCATGTCAACAAAGTGTTCCATTTTTACCTTTTATCTTGCAAGTTTGTGAGCAGTTTCCATAGTAACTTCTTTGTGGCAATTTAAATGTGTCCATTGTCGAAAAATAAATGAGAAAACGTCCCACTCACCCCTCTTCAGGAAAACATACATTTTTCACTAAATGAACTGACACTTTTAGTAAGGCCAAACCAACACAAGGTTTGAAAGCAAATGTACTCAGATATGTGAGGTGCTGTTGTAGGCCCTGACTGCTTATCTTCTGTGGGTGGCTCCCTGGTGTTTCCTTCTGAAGATTTAATTCATGGTACATAGGTGTGGCAGCTATGGGAAGGCACAGCCTAAGTCTCTCTCCAAGAGAACCAGTTGCAAGGAGTGTGGATGGCTGACAGCTTGCAGCAGCCGCTCCTCAGGAATCAACCACAGCACTGACACCAAAGCCCTGCTCTCACTGGGCTACTCTCAGGCGGGGATTGAGTATGTTGGAGCCAGGCCATTTCTCCCCAGTGCAAGACTTCTCTACC
This sequence comes from Prionailurus viverrinus, assembly GCF_022837055.1. Classification (NCBI taxonomy): domain Eukaryota; kingdom Metazoa; phylum Chordata; class Mammalia; order Carnivora; family Felidae; genus Prionailurus; species Prionailurus viverrinus. The sequence continues at coordinate 191,135,114 of NC_062561.1, read as the reverse complement.
GGGCAAGCATTGCCCTGGACTTCCCATCAGCCTCGCCCAGATTACCTCCAAGTTTCCAGTTTCGTTGCAATCAGGCAGTCTTCCTACCCAATCTTCCTTCCTCCTCTTTCGCCCTTAACAGGTGTCAGAACTTCCTTGTGGTCTGAGGCTGTCTCCACCTACTGTTGTTTCCTCTCCCCTTTCTTCTTCATAGATGTTTCCCCCAGTAAATCTCTTACACTTCTAATTCCATTTTGGCTTCTGCTTCCTGTAGTAACCAAATTGACACAACAGGCAAACAGTTGTACCTTGGTTTCAGTATTTGGCCCATTGAGTCCTGTTTTTGATCACACCTGACTATTCCTCTCTAGAAGTTGAGATAGTTGGTTTCTAATCATATTGTGAGAGTTGCCACGAGAGCCATGCATATTATATATTGCACAAAACAAGGGCCACCATTTACGTGGACCACCATGAACTGCCAGATAATTAACCACAGAGAAGAAATATAAAGAGCAGTTAAAGAGAGTAGATTCTGGACTCAGACAAACCTAGGCTCAAACACTGCATCTGCTTGCTATTCAGTGGCTTGGTCATTTTGGATACATTAATTAAACCAGTATAAGACAGTGATTATGAACTGGACTCTGGAGCCGGATTTCCTGGGTTTGAATCTTAATTTTGCTACTTATTAGCTGTGTGACCTTGGGGAAATTATTTCACACCTCTGTGGCTCAGTTTTCCCATCATAATGGGGAGTAGTAGAAACCTACCTTATAAAGGCTTTTTTAGACAATCAAATAAGGTAATGTTTAAAAAGAATCTGTAACATACATAACACACTCAGTAAATGTTAGCAGTGCTGCTGCTACTACTATTATTACTACTACTACTAGTAGTAATTGTATTAATCTGTAAAATGTATTCAATAGTCAACAGGTATTTAGTAAGTTCCTACTATGTTCTAGGTACTGTGCTAGGTGGTGGATATATAACTGTAGATAAAACCAACAGAGTATGCAGCAAATAGATGTGCTAGACATAGTAAACTTAAAGCAGACTGCTGAAGAACAAATGAAATCATATATGTGACTCACTTCACACTGGGTCCTACATGTAGTAAAGTGCTCACTAGATTCTACCTTACTGTTATTATCAAGCCACTTATCTTATGTGGATCTCAGCTTTTTTCCTTATAAACTGATAGGCTGTTCTATCAGAGTATCCTAAACCTAGCCATACATCAGAAATTCCTGGACATCTTTAAAAATTTCAGGTTTTTTAATCCTGCCCCATGAGTTCCTGATTCACTAGTATATTATTTTCTATACTTTCTGTCACTTGTGACAGAAACTTAAAGCTATCTTAAGCAGAACAAGGGAGTTTTTTGACACAGGAGACTGGGGAATTCAGAGATAAAATTTGCCTCAGGAACTTAGCATATACTGTCAGAACTCTCTCTGATTCTCATTTTCCTCTATTGCAGATAGGTTTCTCTTAGTTGGCAGGAACTCGGGCTACTACTTTGTGGAGAATGGGTTCTATTTTTTTCAGTTAGGCAACCAAAGAGGAAGAGACACTTTTGTCTTTTATCCAGTGAGTCTAAGAACACAGGGAAGGACTCTGACTGGCCCAGTTTGGATTATGTACCAATTGTGGGACCAATCATCTCTAGAGAGGTGTTTATTACGGAATCAGTGACCCTAGGAGAACCACATGGAGTGGGGAAAAAGAGAGTGCTCTGAAGACACCCTGAAGAAAGCCATGCCTTGGCAGAGAAAGCAAGAGTTGTTTACAACTGTAGATCTAAAGTAGGGTGTATGAATCTGTATTTAAAAAAAAAAAAAACAACCTCTTGAATGATTTTTCCAGGGTTTAGGATGCCCTGAGTTAGATGACGTCCTTTGTAACTCTGACACCTTTTCTCCCCTCTCTTTTTTTAGGGTCTAAATTACACAAAATTGAGTTGGGGACAGCAAAAGAAAAGAATACCATGGGCGATAATAGGAAAAAGAAGCAATGAAGAAGGAAGGAGTTAAGAGGATCGCTGCATTGTGCAGCAGGTAAGCTGGTGGCAGGGCACCCTCTTGCTAACTCTGTTCTGCTGACAGTTGGGCTCTTTTTGGCTGAAATTCCATCTCCTTTCAGGGCTGTCAGCAGGGCTCAGGTGGGCCTACTCAGAAAGCCTGGTAGGTGCTCCAAAGGACTAATACATTCGCAGTCCTTCTGCAAGAACATGCAGGCACTGGCAGGAGGAGAGATGTAGGTACAAGTGCTTTGGAATCATCTCCCTGCCTCCTGGGATGCTCTGTCTCCTGTCTCTGGACCATAGGCAAACTCAGAGTGGATGTGCTGCTCCTAGTGTCTAGGTCTCTGAAAACTCTATTCACAAGAAGCCAAGGTACAGTCATTGAAGCAATGAGGCAGCTTGTGACTGTGGGAACTGATCCTGCATTGTCAAGTCACATTCAGGGGTGAATGGTGCAGATGTCAGAAAGGATGTGCTGGCGGGTTTCTGAGGCAAGGTTTTTCTGGATAAGGTCAAGTGTCTTGGGAAAGTCCACAGGTGTCCAGAGTTCACACAGAGGCTCTGCTAGTCCTTGGACTTCATCAGTTCATCAAAAGAATTGTGCTTTAGGGGAAGAGCTTACTGCAGTGGACATCAAAGGAGTCTGATGGAGAGACCACTGCTTTTCAATAAGCAAAATGAATGTGACTAAAGACTGGAGGGGTGGGCGAGGGGGAGGTCTGTCAGTACAAGGCATGTTTTCTTGGTGAGAAAGAGTCAGCATTCAACATTTGTTGGGCACCTGCAATGTGCAATGGGATTAAATAGATAACTCAACCCTGTTCTTACCCACAGAACTTAAAGTCTAATATGGAAGATAGGCATATAAACAAAGAAAAACCACAGCAAGATATTTAAGGAGGCAGTGTAACATGGGGGAGAGGTCAGAGCCCTGGCTGTGGTATCAGCAGGACCTTGGTTCATACCATGTAGCTCTGGGACTTCGGCTAAATTACTGGACCTCTTGGGTCTTGGATCCCTTGTTGGGAAAACAGGATTGATAAGAGTCCCTGACTCATAGCATTGCTGTGAAGAATGAATGAGATGACACTAAATTGCTTGACATATAACAAGGACCCATTAAATAACATCTGTTATCGTCCACAGATCATGGGCGATATGGCATAGGGTGTTAGAATAGGTTCATTAAATCTTTCAAGAAGTATATATTTGGAAAGTTATTCCATTGCCAAGAATTGTACTGTGAAAAACAGATACCATTCCTGTTCTCGTGAAGTTTGCAGTCTGAGGGAGGAGATGGGTGTAGAGCAAATAAGACTTCACAAATCTATCATTTCAAACAATGATGAAAGCTGTAAGAAGAAAAGAATGGGGTGCTATGGGAGAATGTGGCAATGATACTTTATTCATATTTCATTCTCGGGAGAGGCCTCTCTGGGAAAGTGACATTTAAGGTGAAGGTAGAAAGATGATTCTGAGTTAATGAGGTAGAGAGAGGAAGAGTATTCCAGATAGAAAGAACACTTTGTGCCAAGGCCCAAGGTAGGATGCAGCTTGGTATGTTCCGGGACATGAAAGAAGGCCCAGTGAGGCTGGAGGGAGATGGGGAGAATGATCAAATATGAGAGGGGGAGGTGAACAAGGATGAGCTTATTTGCCTGCCCAGTGCACTCTCCAGCCTGCTCTGCCTTGCCCTGTGCCTCCTAACCTCCCTCTCTGAACTCCATCACCTACATTCTCATGCTTCTGGCTTCTGGTTGGGCTCTGTCAGTGTTGTGAGGGCAGAGCAGAACATGATGGAGAGCTAGGTCCTGATATTATTTTCTTCCCTTTCCTTCCTGCTTCAGCGATATGATTCTGGCAGGAGCCCAGTCCCTCTGTGGGCACTGCGGGTGTCATGGGGTGACTTGTATGTCCAGATAGGACCTGGTCTTTCAGATTTTTATTTGAAGTGCAGTGGGAAGCTACAAACATGGTATAGTTACTCTCTTGCCACATCATCCTCTTACAGCTACAACCTGCTTCTCATCTCTTCTTAACAGGAAGGCTGTCAGTCTTCACAAACAGGCTCTTCTTTGTTACCTCTCAAGCCACGGTTGATCAATTCTTCCTTCTCAAAACTTCCTGCTCTCTTAGCTTTCACGACCCTACAGACTTCTTGTCTTTCCTACATTTTGGGTTCATTAGAAACATTTTGTTCCTCTCCCCAGCTTGTGGATGTTGCGGGGCTCTCTAGAACTTACCTTTCTCCTTTTCTATTGCCAATGCCAGCCATAATCATCTCTTACGAACTAAATGTTTCCTAATTTGTCCCCCCATCATCTTTTCAAATCATAAATTGGACCATGTTACCACTTGCACAAAATACTTCAATTGCTTTTCATGACAGTTAGAATCCAAACTTAACCTATCAGGAGTCGATCCCTGGTCCAAACAGTTGTTATCCTGGAGGAAGATGGATACGGTCACCCTCATGTGGGCTATGACCCAAGGCCAGTTCTGAGGAAAAAGGGAGGTGGTGGTGGCCATGGGCCCTGCAGGTATCCCTAAAATCTGTCATTGGCAGTGTTGCAGTATTATTTCTTTTAAACATTTAAAAATAGAGGTATATTCCAGCCAGTGCTTCCTAAGGGTAGGTCTTCATGGTAGTGAGTGGATTATTGTAGCATCTTGGACTTTCAGTTTAGATCTGGAAGTGACTAAGGTTTGGTTCACAATTTGTTTATAAATCCTTTCCTTGTGCTGAGGTTACTTCTACTCTCATTGTTGATATGTTTATTTGATTAGTTTCAGAACATACTCTTTTCTTTTTCTTCTTTTTAACGTGAAATATCTATTCTGGTGACGCCTTGTTATAGAAAAGGAGTGCCATGAGTTTTCTTTTGTTTTGTTTGCAAGTGGTTTCCAAGTGTGGAAGCTGCCTTTCCTGTGTGTGTGTTAGCAGTTTTCTTGAATTACCACGTGAGTTTTATGGTTTCTAGTGGGTGGTATCTAAACAATTCTTTTTTTATTTTATTTTATTTATTTATTTATTTATTTATTTATTTATTTATTTATTTAGAGACAGAGTGCAAACAGGGAAGGGGCAGAGACAGAGGGAGACACAGAATCTGAAGCAGGGTCGAGGCTCTGAAGTGTAAGCCTAGAGCCCAATGAGGGGCTTGAACTCACAAGCCCTGAGATCCTGACCTGAGCTGAAGTTGGAAGCTTAACCACCTGAGCCACCCAGGTACCCCTCTAAACACAGTTCTTGTTGGGAAGGTATAACATTAGAATTTCCCCATCTTTGATGATTCACCCCGAAGAGTGGTGGGTCACTGACCTGGCCTGGGAAGCCTAAAATCTGACAGACACAAACACCAATTGGGAGGGAAAGGAGTGGAAAAAAGATAGCAAGTATTATTACCTTTTTAAAATACAGATTCATTCTCTTTCTTCAATTTTTTTGAAATGTTTTATTAGGTTGTTTAAATTAGAAAAGTAAAATATGTTCATACATCCTCATGTATCTATTCCTTGACCCAGCAATTCAATTCCTAGGTAATTATCCAAGGGAAATGGAAATTATGTCAAAATTCTTGTGCAAGAGTGTTCATAGAAGCTTTATTCACAATAGCAAAATCTAGAAACAATCCAAGTGTCCATCAATAGGATATGGACAAGCAAGTTGTGATGTGTCATTTGAATGGAATATGATTTAGTGATAGAAGGGAATGATCTATGAATATATACAACAGCCTGGATGAACCTCACAGACATAACAGCAAAAAGGCACAGGCAGGCACAAAAAGTTATGGCTCCATTTATATAAAATTCTAGAACAGGCAAAATTAATCGAAAGTGAAATAAATGAGAGCTGTTGTTGCTTGAGGTGGAAGGACGGGGGTGGAAACAGGAGAATTAAAGACAAAAGTTATAAACCCTCATTTCAACAAGTGAAGCAATCCAAAAATACATAAGGAAAAGTTAATCCTTTACCATTTATTTTCACCCCACTATGGTAATCCTGTTAAAAGCCTGATATGTACTTTTTCACACTCTTCCCTTGCTTACGATATAAACAATTACATGTGAATAGATGCAGGTTTTGCCTTAGGATCATGCTATACACAGTGCTTGCTTTTTAAAATATCTGCTTAATAATACATTATGGATATCCTTCTAGCTCAATAAATACAGATCTAACTCGTTCTTTTAAATATTGGTATAATTCCTTAATGTGAATGCACCAAAATTCATTAAACCATTTTCCTGGTGATGGGTAGGTAGGTTGTTTCTATTTTTTGTTTTTGCCATTGTAAACAATGTTACAATAAAATATATCTTTGTACTTCTATCTTTACATATGGTGTTTAGAAGAGAGTCTCAAAAGTGGGAACAGGGGGGCACCTGGGTGGCTCAGTCAGTTGAGCCTCTGACTCTTGATTTCAGCTCAGGTTGTGATCTCAAGGTTCCATGAATTCAAGCCCTGAATCACATTCTGAGCTGACAGTGTGGACCCTCTCTCTCCCTCTTTCTCTGCCCCTCTCCTCTGTGCAATCTCTCTCTCAAAATAAAATAAACTTTAAAAAAAAAAGTGGGAGTAGGGAAAGATAAGTGTTTTTTTTTTATTTAATTGGATATTGGCAGATTGTATACCAAAGAGATTATAGCAGTTCTCACTCTCACTGAGCAACATATTGAAAAGCCTATTTTGTCACATCCTCATAGCACGAGATTCTGCTGCTCCTTTGAATGTTTGCCCATTAGATTGATAAAAACATGTTGCCTTAATTTCAAAGTAGTTCTAACTGAGATAAACCTATACTTTCATACCTTGTATAAAAGTCTCTTTTAACATTTCCCCCATTTTTCAGTCCTGTTTTTCTAGGTCAGTATGGCTCACATCCCTCAAAACTGCACTTTCAAGTATATTGGAAGATAGAAGGCAGGCATGGCCAAGAGTGCTATTCCCATTGTTTGTTTCTTTTCCAACTCAAACACTCAGCCTAATAGGAAGAATTCTCTATTCTGTCATCCCCTGTCACAGCAGCCTGCTTATTTTCGTCTTGGTGTCAACAAGAATCTGTGATTGTCTATTTATTTGCTTGTATTAGGCAGGGCCACAGAACTTAGAACAGAAAACATAACTTAACTTGAAAAGGTTTAATTGAAAAGAATGAAGCAAACAGACCATTTATGGAGTCAAGATCAGGGTTAAGTGTATTAATAAGGATGTCAAAGCACTTGGAACTTGCAGTGGTGAGGAGCCATTACCATCAGTTTCAATTATTTATTGCTGTGTGGCAAATTGCCACACAATTTAGTGTCTAAAAAAAACAATCACCATTTGTTTTCTCATAGTTCTTCAATTTGCACAGGGCTTGGTGGAAATGGCTTATCCACTCTGCACTTGGTGGAGTTCTCTGGGGCAACTCAAGTGGTGCTGGGTGAGGATCCAGGATGGGTTCACTTACATAGCTGGTACCTGTGCTAGAGTGACTGGAATGGTATGGGGTGAGCTGGGCTTGGCTCTCTTTCCATGGAGTCTCTCATTTCATAATTAGCCTGAGCTGTTAATAGGTGGCTAGATCCCAAGAAAGTCAAAATGGAAGCTACCAGGCCTTTTAAGAACTTGACCAAACATCCCATTTACTACATTCTACTGGTCAAAGCAAGTTGTGAGGCAAATGCAGCTTGAAGGGAAGGTGAAATAGATACTACCTTTTAAGGGGAGGAGAGCATGTGCATACAGAGTTGAGATGAATCACTAGTAGCTGTCTTTGCAGATAATCTACTACATATGCTTTAGTACAAAAAGACGAAGGGAAAAAATAGAATTTCTAATGAGATCTGGCACTGTGGAGGAAGATCTGTCCTACAGGAGATACAGTAATTGAAATATACTGCCAGAACCATGGGGCTGAGGCAGAGAAGTACAAAAGAAATACCCTGATCTCTTTCCTACTAGTACATGGCAGCCTGGTTAAGGTAATTCAGAGTTCAACCCCACCTCCCCAGAAAGCAAAGAAGGCTGGAAAAGGCCACTGAATGGACTGGGAATGGATTGGACCATTGAAGAAGAACCAGAATATTTTTTTATTATCTGTTTCTTACATCAGAATTTAAAGTTCATCAAGGGAGGGGAACATCCATCCTGATTCCCTGGGGCTAGCAAGAGTCTGCCACTTCCCAGGTACTCAGTACAATGTGTTAAATTGACTTGAGTTCAGTTATCTGAGGAAGAGTCATAAACTTGATCTTCATTCTTTCTGATATTGAAGAAGAAACATCTGAAAGATGGCAAGATGGAGGTTAAATGACAAATGAGATCACCTTGATCTTAAGGCCACAGTTTTACTTTGGGGCTAGTCATGGTATGAAGCATGAATGCAAATTCCCTAGAGACTGACATGGACTGCTACTAGAATATGTTTGGAGTCATAACACCCAGTCTGATCTCCCTGGTGACTTTATGAACATTGTTCTTTTCTCACTTGGCTCCCTGATGATGGGCTTAGGTGCCCTGAATTAAGTGATTTATTTGTTTCCTTTAATGTAGTACCACAAGAAGCCAGAAGTTACGCTTTTTAAAAAAATTGACATATAACTCACATGGTATGTATCCACTCTTTTAAGGTGTGAATTCAGTGATTTTTCATAAATTCACAAGGTATGCAAACAAGCCACTATCTAATTTCAGAACATTATCATCAGTCCCTCCTCCCACCCCAAATCCACAGTCATTAGCACTCACTTACCTTCTGTCACCATCTCCTTCTAGCTCCTAACAACCACTAATGTACTTTCCTCTCTATAAATTTGCCTATTGTGGACATTTAATATACATAGAATCATACAATATGTGGTTTTCTGTGTCTGCTTCTTAAGCTACACATGATGTTTTCAAGGTTCGTCCATTTGTAGTATATATTAGTATTTCATTCCTCCTTTAAGGCTATTATTCCATTATATGGATATACCATATTTTATTTATGCATCAGTTGATGTACATTCTTTCCACATTTTGTCTACTTTGAGTCATGTTGCTATGAACATTTGTGTACAAACTTCTGTGTGGATATGTTTTCAATTCTCTTGAGTATATAGCTAGGAGTGGAATTATGAGGTCATATGGTAATTCTATGTTTAACTTTTAGAGGAACTGCCAGAATGTCTTCCAAAGTGGTTGCACCATTTTACGTTCCCAGCAGAAATGTATGAGGGGTTCAAATTTCTTCATATCCTTGTTAGCATTTGATTACAGCCATTCCAATAGGTATGTAGTGGTATCTCATTGTGGCTTTGATTTGTGTTTCCCTGATGGCTAATGATGTTGAACATCTTTTTGTGTGCTTGTATGCCATTCATGTATCTTCTTTGGGAATTGTCTATTCAAGTCATACTTTAATTGAATTGTCTTTTTATTGTTGAGTTGTAACAGTTCTTTATATATTTCATTTATGTCTCTTATCAGGTAAATGATTTGCAATTATTTTCTCCTATTCTGTGATTTGTCTTTTCATTTTTTTGGTAGTGCCCTTTGACGCACAAAAATTTTTTGTTTTGATGAAATCCAATTTATCATTTTTTTCTTTGGTTACATGTGATTTTCATGTTATATCTAAGTTAATAACAATGACTAGAATTATTGCTGGCTCCTGGTTTACATGAAGAACTTTTGTCTCCTTCCATTCGAGCACTTTTGTTTCAGAGATCATTCCAGTGTCTCAAACTTGTATTCTTGATTAAAACAACACTGAACCTACCAAAGGAGGTGGCAGAGGGAGGGTGAGGGTGTAATTCCCAGTTTAAGAGTTCAAGTCTGAAGGCCCGAGATCCAGGAAGGAGTGCTGATGTCCAAGGGCCCGGTAAAACAGATATCATGGCTCACAAGGAGGAAGAGTAAATCTGCTCTTTTTCCACCTTTTTATTCTATTTGAGCCCTCAGTGGATTGGATGATGCCCACCCACATTGGGGAGGGCCATCTGCTTACCCATTCACCAGTTCAAATGCTAATCTCTTTTGGAAACATCCTCACAGACACACTCAGAAATAGTGTTTTACCAGCTGTGGTGGGCCTCCTTTAGCCCAGTCAGGTTGACACATAAAATTAATTATCACAGGGATTAAATGAGTTTAAAAAGATGCCTATAGAGGATCTCCGGGGTGGTTCAGTCGGTTAAGTGTCTGACTTTGGCTCAGGTCATGATCTCACAGTTTGTGGGTTTGAGCCCCGCGTCGGACTCTGTGCTGACAGCTCAGAGCCCGGAGCCTGCTTCGGATTCTCTGTCTCCCTCTCTCTCTGCCCCTCTCCTGCTCATGATTTGTCTTTCTCTGTCTCTGAAAAATAAATAAACATTAAAAAATTAAAAAGAAAAAGATGACTATGGAAATGTACAGGAGGAATAACTGTGAAATACTTTACAGATACAAAGAAGGTAAATGTCAGTGCTTTGGCAAGAGTTGGACTAGGTTGTCAGGAAACAAGCTTTGCTTTATGATTAATTAGCTGGGTGACTTTGCCCAATCACTTAAACTCACAAGTCTCAATTTCCTGGTCTATTGAATGTAGGTAGTCAAGCCAAATCTAACAACCTTTCTGCATAATTGTGAGATTGAAACAATGTAGTAGGTATAAAAGTGCTTTGGAGAACTTAACTTGTTATTCTGGGCATTGGGAACAATTCACAGAGAATTGCTTGCTTTCATTCTAAAAATGACTTTGAATTGTTTATAGTACCCATTTCTCCCTTTGCTTGGGTCAGCTCCAAGTAATGTTTACCATAATGAAACATTAACATGAGATTTCTCACCGCTTAGCTGGGTGAGGGCCAGGCCCTGGTACTTGGCTCAAAGAAAGTAGTTATACAATGTTTAATAACAGCCAGGCCCTCAGGGAACTCTTAGTGAATGCTTTTGGTGCTAGGGTAAAATGTGACCAAAGACTATCAACCACAGTCTTTTATTGGTCACTTAGAATGTAGAGGAAGTGTGTTAAAAAAGACAACCTTATTGATATTGTGGTGGAGCTGGAAGACCTAAGCCTGTGTACCCTCACCCACTCACTGCCCATCTCTCCCAGGCATTTATGCCCAGGGGAACCCAATTTGATTGGAGGGGTCAGTGAACCAAACAAACAAAACATAGTAATCTAAAGCACTGACTCCCTTGCTGAGAAAGATGTATTTGTAAATTATGAAGTGTTTAGAGATGATGCTATATATCCCTATGGGTTGGTTTATACTTAACTGCTTCTGACAATTAATGCCAATATTTGGAAGATACAAGTAGATACAACAGTTATTGACAGGCCAAGATAGAATAAAGATCTTTAACTGTCACCTATTGTGTCAGAGAGACACCAAAGAGGACAGGACACTTGGAGTACCAACAACTCCCCCCTCTACTACCCACCTCTGGACAAATTTCTGAGTGTTATTCTAGACTTAGTAATTCAGACTTTGAGATATTTCACCTATGGTGAACACATCACCTGGTTGAGGAAGAGGGATGACCCTGGGGGCAAGAACAGCCCTTGTGAGGATGAGTGAAATTTTCCAGAGTAGAGAGGAAGACGGTGCTCTCATCTGAGAATACGGGGATCCAGAAACAAGGTGAGGATCTGGGAGCTTCCAGAAAGAAAGCTCCCTTTATGAAGGATTTAATCTCTTAGGTGCTTTCCCCTTTAACCACAAAAAGTCATACTTAGTATATATAGTTTTACACTATTTTCTTCATACTCTTTAATTCCCTTTTGCTTCTTTTAACCCTTCAGTGAAGTTTGATACACAGCTAATTATCAACTGTGCCTTAATTTTCTTATTGTTCAATGAAGATAATACCTACCTCATAGGTGAGGATTAAAAGAATTAGTACATGTCAATTAATGTGCTAGTTAATGTAAATTAAATTAGGACTCCTGGCAGTGCCTAGCACATAAAAGTGCTCAGTATATGTTAACTGTTGTGACTATTATTACCACACCTTGTCTTCCTCTTTCCCTTCTCAAGGCCCTTCAAACATCAAGGGAGGCCAGGGCCACTTTCATTTTTTGAGGCCACTGGTGTATTAAAAAATAAGGAAATTACAAAATGTGTTTGCAAAATATTGTGGTATGCTTTAAACATTTACATACAACAAATTAATGCTTTGCAACACACACACAAATGTGAGCAATAAAACTGTTCTCTTCACAGGGTAATTACACAGTACATGGAGGTTAGGACACAAGCCTAAATCTGCAAGGCGAGCATCAGTATCTTCCAGTCCTGCCAGCCTATCTATTTATCTTTATAGATGACCTCATTTGGAAATAACTTTAAAGACAAATTTTAGTCCTTTCATGAATGGGAGACCAAATCAAAAGGCCCTTTCGCACCCCTCTATCCCCAGTCCTTTGGGCTTTAGGTGGATTCATAAAGGGAAGTAAGCGCCCCTCTCTCCAGACCTCCCCCCACCACCTTTGTGGAGAGAGAAGTGGCCAGAGAACAAGTAGCTTGAAAGAGCAGTGTCAAGAGGGTGATTCCAAAAAGGACAAATCACTAATGCCCACCTCAGCTCTTTTCCTGATATTCAGAGGGAGTTAAAAATCTGGGGAGAGAGAGAAGGTGACATTCATAGCTTGAGTAATGCCTGGTTGTAGCCAGGCAAGCCAGGGAAGACAGGCTTCAGCTTCATGGGCTAAACCTTTTTTTTTTTTTTTTTCCAGTTCTTATTTTAATTCCAGTTAGTTAACATACAGTGTAATATTAGTTTCAGGTATACAATACAATAATTTAACACTTCTGTACAACAGCCAGTGCTCATCACAGCAAGTACCTTCCTTAATTCCCATGACCGATTTAACCCATCCCCCATCCCCTCCCCTCTGATAGCCATCAGTTTGTTCTCTATGGTTAAGAGTCTGTTTCTGGTGAACCTTTCATTTTTATCTGTCTTGATGGAAATCTTTCTGAAATGGAGTCTACCTCCCCACATTATTAAGAAGAGTGTAATAAAAATTTAAAAAATGGAAATAAAACCTCTCCAAATGAGAAAGGTGGGTGCCATTTTGTTTGAGATACTGTGCATGTGAGTCATGTCTGAGGAGTATCATTTTGCCATGGAGGAATACCTGAAACTCACAGCAGAAGACCAGTAGTGCAGGAGTATTTTCCATATGATCTCTGTTTCCTTCATATTCTCCCTGTTGTTGTCATAGTTCAAACTATGTCACCATGGGCATAAAGGAGAGATTTTATATTCATTACTGTAGAAGTGAAGAAATGTGACTACAAACATTTCTGTTAGATAAGGACTATTTTAAATACCTTTAAAAAAAATAAATAGCACTAATAGAGGACAAAGCAAGGTAAACTGTTAAAACAGCTTTCCTTAAGAACAAAGAAAGAAAATTCTATGGACTCAAGTGGCTGTCCCTCTCTCATTTTGTTTGGACCGGAGAGGCAGAGTAGGGTAAGTGGTAAAGGAAAAGTGCAACCAGTTGTAGCCCAAAGTCATGGTTTGTCTCAGGTCCTCACCAGCTTGTGGTTTCAGGCATCTTTGAGTCTTAAGTTCTCTATTTGTGAAATAACCCAATTTCCCCCCTGCTCCAGATATGTTATAAAGAGGAAAAACAGTCGAGATTTGTGATTTTACATACAGACAGATAATGTTTCTTTTATGGAGTCTAGCTAACATTTTACAAAGGGTAGCTGCAATTGTTCATTAATCACATTTTACTTCCAATTACTTCCTTTAGTACATTAGTGTTACCTATTTTCATCCCAGTTGGTTTGCTCTTGCCCAGTAGGATGCCTGGTATGACCACTTATCCATTCATTCATTTATTTATTTTCATTATGGAAAACTTCAAACATACCCCAAAATAAAGAGCATGATATAATAAAGCCCAGTGTACCTACCACTCAGATATAATCATTAGTTCATTGCCACTCTTGTTTCATTTATACTCTCTTAGCCTCCTTCTCCACTGTATTATTTTGAAATAAATCCCTGATTTCATATCACCCATTTGTAAGTATTTCAATATGTATCTTTAAAAGACAAAGATTGGGGCGCCTGGGTGGCGCAGTCGGTTAAGCGTCCGACTTCAGCCAGGTCACGATCTCGCGCTCCGTGAGTTCGAGCCCCGCGTCAGGCTCTGGGCTGATGGCTCAGAGCCTGGAGCCTGTTTCCGATTCTGTGTTTCATCTTTAAAAAATTGTCATTAAAAAGTTGTTAGGATCCATATGAGGTGCATAGACAGCTTTGATTCATAATTTCTTAAGTCTCTGGTAACCTGTAGGTAACCCCCTTCCCTCTTTCTTTCTTTTTTTTAATGTTTATTTTTAAGAGAGAAAGAGAGAGAGAGACAGAGACAGACTGCAAGCAGGGGAGGGACAGAGAGGGAAGAAGACACGGAATCTGAAGCAGGCTCTAGGCTCTGAGCTGTCAGCCCAGAGCCTGAAGCTGGGCTCAAACTCACAAATTGTGAGATCATGACCTGAGCCGAAGTTGGACGCTTGTTGGACTGAGCCCCTCTTTTTTTTTTAGGTTTATTTCTTTATTTTGAGAGAGAGAGCAGAAGAAGGGCAGAAAGAGAGAGAGAGAGAGAGAGAGAGAGAGAGAGAGAGAGAGAAAGAGAATCCTAAGCTGGCTCTGCACTGTTAACATGGAGCCCCACCTGCAGCTCAATCCCACAAACCATGAGATCATGACTTGAGCTGAAATCAAGAGTCGGTGGCTTAACTGACTGAGCCACCCAGGTGCTCCCCAATTTCTTTTGTTTTGCAGTGTATTTTTTGCAGAAACACATCCGTCAATTGTCTGGAAAGTTTGGAGTTTTCCAAATTCTGGTTTTTGCTGATTGCATTTTTATTGTGTTGTATGACATGTTTCTCTTCTCCCTGTGTTCTCTGTAAACTGATATTTAGTTCTGGAGACTTGATGTGATTTGGATTCTAGTTTTTGGCAAGAATATTTAATGAGTGATATTATGGGCTAACCTGTCTCCCCCAAATCCCTGTGTGGAAGTCATAATCCCCAGTACCTCAGAATGTGACTGTATTTGGATACAGGGTCTCTAAAGAGGTAATTTATTTAAAATGAGGCTATTAGGGCCAACAGGCGCATGAAAAGATGCTCAACGTCGCTTTTCATCAGGGAAATACAAATCAAAACCACACTCAGACACCACCTCACGCCAGTCAGAGTGGCCAAAATGAACAAATCAGGAGACTATAGATGCTGGCGAGGATGTGGAGAAACAGGAACCCTGTTGCATTGGTGGGAATGCAAACTGGTGCAGCCACTCTGGAAAACAGTGTGGAGGTTCCTCAAAAAATTAAAAATAGATCTACTCTATGACCCAGCAATAACACTGCTACAAATTTACCCAAGGGATACAGGAGTGCTGATGCCTAGGGGCTCTTGTACCCAATGTTTATAGCAGCACTTTCAACAATAGCCAAATTATGGAAAGAGCCTAAATGCCCATCAACTGATGAATGGATAAAGAAATTGTGGTTTATATACACAATGGAATACTACGTGGCAATGAGAAAGAATGAAATATGGCCTTTTGTAGCAACGTGGATGGAACTGGAGAGTGTTATGCTAAGTGAAATAAGTCATACAGGGAAAAAACAGATACCATATGTTTTCACTCCTATGTGGATCCTGAGAAACTTAACAGAAGACCATGGGGGAGGGGAAGGGAAAAAAAAAGTTAGAGAGGGAGAGAGCCAAAACATAAGAGACTCTTAAAAACTGAGAACAAACTGAGGGTTAATGGGGGGTGGGGGGGAAGGGAGGGAGGGTGATGGGTATTGAGGAGGGCACCTGTTGGGATGAGCATTGGGTATTGTATGGAAACCAATTTGACAATAAATTTCATTAAAAAATGTACACATTAAAGAAATAATAAGGAAAAATGAAATAAAATAAAGCTATTAGGGTGGGCCCTAACCTATGACTGTTGTCCTTGTAAGAGGAGGAAATTTGGACACAGTTACAGAGGGAAGGCGATGTGAAGGTATAAGAAGATGGCTATCTACAGGCCAAGATGAGAGAGGGGCTTTAGAAGAAACCAAACCTGCTGACAGTGTGATTTCACCCTTCTAGCCTCTAGATCTGTTAGAAAATACATTTCTGTTTTTAAGCCAGCCAGTTTGTGGTACTTTATTGTGACATCCCTAGAAAACTAATATAGGTGGTGTTGGGAATTTCCATTGAGAGGCATATAGTGAGAGGTTGTCTTCTTCCATGGTAATACTAGCTGCCATTGATGATTACTGCCTAGATCCATTATTTCATTTAGGGTTGGCAAAGATGGTCATGGTCTAATTCTATCATTCTTTCTCCATTTAACTGGAATTCTTTTCTAAAGAGAAATTTTTCTCTCATCAACTATTTGGAAACTCTGAGAACAAGGATAAATGCTTGATACTCTCTATTCACCAGTGATGAGAAGAATAAGTTCATTCCCTAGCATCTTTCAAAAATAAGAAGCCTTAAAAAAATTGTTTTTACTAATATTTATTTATTTTTGAGAGAGATGGAGACAGAGTGCAAGTGGGGGAGAAGCATAGAAGGGAGACCCATAATCTGAAGCAGGCTCCAAGCTGTCAGCACAGAGCCTGATGCAGGGCTTGAACCCTCCAACCACAAGATCATGACCTGAGCCAGGGTTGGATGCTCAACATACTGAGCCACTCAGGCGCCCCCCCACCTTTTCTTTTTTTAATTTTTAAAAATGAACTCCTGGAGTTTAATACATTTGACTTATTTTAATCAGTTACTATTGTTACCATTCATTTTGATGTTCAAATTATCCCAACTTTGGCCAGGGGGAGTTTTTTCACTATGGTTTCTGAGTCATTTTGACTTCATGCTAGACTTTTTTTGTTGTTGCTTCCTTGTTTTTTATTATGACAAGTTATGCAGGGTATCTTTTATATTTCCCATCCCAACCTGGATTTGGCCATTTTTTTAAGGAGATGATATTTAGAGGCCACAATCTGAAGATTGGAAGTACTCATTACTATTGGATTTATTGTTTCTAGGACTTTTCAATGGAAAGAGCTTGGAAATACTTTTTGTTTAAAGAAGAAAGACATTATGAGTTCATAATAATTCAAAGTTTATTATTACAGCATATTACTTAACTTCTTTGGTTTATATATTTGATTTTCTTTTCTCTTATTCTGAAAATCTTGGTTCCTATCAGCAGTTATGTGTTTGCTTTATTCTACCATGAGTATAATAGTTTCAGGATAATCATAGCAATATTATTGCTAACAATATGATTTTTAAAAATAGTTGAAGGAAGTATTTGCAGTTCTTTTTCTCCACCAGGGATATATGGTCAAATTACTATGTTTTAAGTCACGTGAAATAATTTTTCAATATACGGTTAGCTTTTGTTTTATTTGTTTCTGTTTCTTTGGGAGTGCTTTTATTTTTATTTTTGTTAGTTAATCATTTGATATTTATATGGTTGAAAGTCAAATCTACAAAACAAATTATATTTGGAAGTCTAGTTTGTCATCTATCACCTCTACCCTGTTTTGTCCCTCCTAAATAGGTAACAATGTGTTTTAAATGTATATAAGCATTATACATAGACATAGTGTCTGTGTAAGTATGTATGTATTTGAACAGGAGTTTACTAAAAGAAGTTTTCTCTGCTTTGCTTTCTTACTCATTGTTATACTTTGGAGATCACTTCACAGCATTTTCACAGCTTAGGGAACTCCACTGCAGGCACGTACTATTATTTATGCAGCCAGCTCCCTACTGGTGAACTTTTGGGTTGTTTCCATTTTTTTGCTATTCCAAATAATGCCAGTTTACACTTGGCAAAATATGCATACAATTTTTCATACTTCATAAGTGTTATTTTGGGATAGATACTTGGAAGTGGGATTTCTGGGTTAAAGAGAAAATGAAAACTTTCAATATATTGCTAATTCACCTCTATAGAGGTTGTATCATTTTGCCTTCCCATTATCAAGGAATAAAAGAATCTGTTTCCCCCAAATATCTGTACAGAATATGTCATTCATCTTTTAGATTTTTTGCCAAATAGGTGGCAAAAGATATGTGAGAAATGTATCTCAGCAGTTTAAAAAAAAGTTTTTTAATATTCATTTATTTTTGAGAGACAGAGAGAGACAGAGCACGGGCAGGGAAGGGGCAGAGAGAGAGGGAGACACAGAATCTAAAGCAGGCTCCAGGCTCTGAGCTGTCAGCACAGAGCCTGACGTGGGGCTCGAACTCACAAACTACGAGATCATGACCTGAGCCCAAGTCGGACGCTCAACCAACTGAGCCACCCAGGTGCCCCTCAGCATTGTTTTAATTCACATTTCTCTCACTATAAGCAAGATGGAGCATCTTTTTTGTATGTTTGAATCATTTGCATTTCTTTTTTTTTTTTTTTTTATGAAGGGAGGATTCTTTCTGGCTCCTCCCTTTCCATAATCTCCAGTACTTTCCAGGTTCCTGGTGCTTGCCTGTTCAGTCATCAGGCCTTTAGGTACAACATTCAGTGCTGGACTCCTGCAGCTTCCCCTATGTCGGGGCCACATGGTGGGAGGACAGTGAGAGACAAAAGAAGCAACAGGTGTTCTCTCCACCTCCCTGGGACCACTGCCTCTCTGATCAGAGAGGAAGGCACTTCTCCTCACAAGGTTAGGCATCTGTAGTCCCTGGCTGCTGTTACTGTCAAACTGTTTTTTCGTTGCCACCATGGGATGACCTGGGGGCTGGTGCATGAGAGGACAGAGAACAGAACAATTCCAAACAATTTTAACAGTCTCCTTTAGCCTTAGGAGTTCCCCTTTGTCTCCTGAGGCCAGAGCTGGAGGGCTTCTTCTGGACCTTTTTCTGTGCTCAGTGCCCAGCTCCAGATATCAAAATACCTTGAAATCAGGTTGGGACACCAGAAAAGAAGAAAAGGAAATTAATAGCTAGCCTGGTGGTGCTTTAAATTCTAGTCTTCTTCAATTTGCCTTCTGCTGTTTAAATTAAGACAGCTACCCTGGTGTCTAGCTATGTGTAGTGGGAGGGAGAGATAGAGTGGAATGTGCTTACTGCATCGCACCTGGAACTGGAACCCCTGCCTCAGGGATTTTGCACTTATTTTCTTCTCTGCTTGAAATGCTGTTCAACTAGATCTTTAATTGACCAATTCCTACTCATATTTCAGGTTTTACCACAAATGTCACCTGCTCAGAGAAGCCTGTCCTGACCACTCTGTCTCACGTAGCCTCTTCCAATCCCTGACACCCTTTGCCATGTTAATCTATTATGTCGTCTTCATAACATTTATTATGACCTGAAATTATCTTCTTTATATGTTTACCTGCTTATTGCCTGTTTATTTCCCTACTCTGTGAATGCTTGACCTATCTTGCTAATTTCTCACCTGCCTTTAGGACACTGACATGTAGAAAGTACTCAGAAATAGGTGTTGAATAAGGAATGCAAAGGAATTAAGCAGCATTCGGCTAAAATAATATCTGTTGGCTGATGGTCTGAGGGAAGTAATATAATTAGGCTAAGACCACAGACATGGGGCAGTGGCCATGTGGTGTAGGAGTGGCAATCAGGATTGTGAACCTCATCCTGGCTCTGCTCTGGACTTGCTCTGCGATTCTGGAAAAGCTGCTTCATCCCTTTAGGCCTTAATTTTCTCATTTGAGAAATATTAGAATGAGATTTGTTGAATATGAAAGTCCTTCCAATTTCAGTATTTAAGGATTCTCAAACATTTACATCAAGGGCACGCCTTTAAAAGTTACATGATCCAAGAAGATCAGTTATACTGGAAGAACCCATCTCTCTGGATTGCAAAAGTGAATGAGATAATTAAGGGGAAAAAGGTCTCCTTAGGTTCTGACACCAAAATAACCTGCTTTCTTCTGGCGGTATATATCTTTATTTTAACAATGACTTTTTTCTTCTCCCATTTCATGTATAATATCTACTCTGAGTATAAGCCCTAGTCCTGTACGACAGCATCATTTTGACTTTGGGAATTTTGGGGTATTTCATTATCCAGATTGCTACCCCCCCCCCACTCCCACAGCAAAGAAAGAGGGGCTTTCCTGAAAATTTTGGCATTATCAGCCTTTCTCCTCCCCATGTATTTCCCCAGCACTGACCCACTAGTTAAGTCTGGAGAATCATGTTAAGTCTAGCAGAATCATGCCTCTCCTTCCTACTGTAATAAGTGTGAACACAGAAATCCTAATTTTGGGGCCTGTAGCATACATTCTGGGTCCCTCCAGTTTGGCTTAAGTATTTTGGTTTTCTTCAAACTCCTTGGGAAATTGGTTTTGGGAGACCTCAGGCCAAACCCAAACTTGCTGAGGCCTTAGAAGTCTGTACCAGGAATGTGGTTGTATGTAAACGAAATGCTTTGCTATTTATATTTCTCTATAGTGTTGGTATGTGAATAATATTGAAGTTATTTGCCACAGTGTAATGAATAGCTTTTTCAGAGAAGTCAGGAGAGAGGGCCTATGTTCTTCTCCTGGTCTATAGTTTCCCTCACGTTTTCATCTATTTACTAGGCCTTAATATTCATTCAGCTATAAAACATTTGCTATGTTCTAGATACTGTCTCACCATGTGATGAATCTACATGCAAGGAGAGCTCTTATATCCTTCACAAATATTTTGACCTTTGACTGCTATTCAGTTCTTCCATCACTGCATCTCTGAATTTCTGATGATACAGTATCTGTGGTTTCTTTAACATAAAGCTAATGAAATTGTCATTCAGAGTATTTTTAAATGACCAATATAATTATCAGATAGTCTAGTTGCTAGGATCTGGGGTATAATTCAATTTTGCTATCATAAAGGTTTTTTTTTTTAATGTTTTTATTTATTTTTGAAGGTGAGAGAGACAGAGCATGAGCAGGGGAAGAGCAGAGAATGAGGGAGACATAGAATTGGAAGCAGGCTCCAGGCTCTAAGCTGTCAGCACAGAGCCCGACGCGGGGCTCGAACTCACGAACTGTGAGATCATGACCTGAGCCAAAGTTGGACGCTTAACCGACTGAGCCACCCAGTCGCCCCCTTTTTTTTTTTATCATAAAGTTTTTAAGTAAGAAAGCTTAAGGACCATATGCACTATTTGGAGAGAGTTATCTTTCATTATTTGTGTGAGCCTACATTGGAGTCTTATTCAGAGATTCAAAAATGAAGTGCATAATCATCACACTTTGAGTTCAGAGATGTTCATTAACATGTTATTTATCATACAAAACATTGGATATGATCTTATTATCCACTGCTAGAGAATTGATTAAATCATAGAAGAGAATTAAGTACAGCATTACAATTGTTTTAGAATTATAATATTGGAATGTATTTATTTACATTATATCATTTTTTAAGTTTATTTATTTTTGAGCAAGTATGCCTGTGCTTGTGTGAGCACTTGGAAAACAACTCAGTGTGTGCATGCACTTGAGAGCAGGGGAGGGGCAGAGAGAGAGGGAGAGAGAGAGAATCCCTTTGCTAATAGCATGGAGCCCAAGCTCCACGTGGGGCCAAACCCATGGACCATGAGATCATGAGCTGAGCCAAAATCAAGAGTCGGATGCTTAACCCACTGAGCCACCCAGGCACCTCTACAATGTATTATTAAATAAAGGAATTAGCTTACAGTAGCAGATGACCTGATTTCATTTTTTAAATTGTAATAAATATGTTAATATTTTTAAAATGTTAAAAATGTAAAAAACTATGTTAAAATTATTTACATGTAAATATAGCAATTATAAATAAGTATATTTACCAATATAGCATATATACATTTGTATATGCACAGATGTATACACACACACACACACACACACACACACACACACTCACACATACACACACACATCTACTAAGCTGAAGGAAAATACCAAATTTTCCATAACTGATAATAGTCAGTGATGATCTCTCAATTATGGATGATTTATTGTATAGCATAGTGGTTAATCTATTGGACCCTGGAGCTGGTCTGCATGGATAAAAATCCTGGATCTATGAGGCCATGTGACCTTTGGCAAGTTACATAACTTCTACATTATGTCTCAATTTCCTCCCTATAAAATGGGGATGATAAAGACTGTACCTGTCTCATGGAATTGTTCTGAGTAATAAGATTCAGACTAGTGCCTGGTACACAGTAAGCTCTATATAAGTGTCATTACAATTTTCATTTTTATCCATATTATTAACCATGATTATGTAGTCTTCTATGCTTAGAAAACAATTTACTAAATGTTATTTTTAACCACAAATGTATTGCATTATTGATGTAATCTTTCCAGAAATGTTTCCCCCTTGTATCATAAGTGTGTCAAGTTAGTAGGAAATGACAATGAAAATAATGTGCATTAGATTTCTAGGATAAATTATTTAAAAGCTATAAATAAATTCACCCTTTTTCTGTCCATTTATTCTCAAATATAGGCAGATGAAGAGTTTCTCCTCCAGCAATGGTTGTCAAACTTTGGCACGCATCAGAACCACCTGGAAGTCTTCTTCAAACCCAGATTGCTCTACTCCACCCCCAGAGTTTCTGATTCAGCAAGTGTGAGATGGAGCCTGAGAATTTGCATTTCTCAGGTCTCAAGTAATGCTGATTCTGCTGATTCTCAGGACCACACTGAGAACCACTGACCTACAGCACCTCTTGCCATGATCAAGTGGAAAAACCTATGACTTGAGAATCAGCACTCTGGGGCTTTCAGTTACTACTAGTTGTATGACATTCCTCCTTTCCTCTTTTCCTTTCTTCCTTCCATAAACATTCACAGAGCACCTACCATGGGCCAGGCACTGTGATAGAAGCTGGGGATAAAAAAAACCCAAAAACAAAAAACCAAAACGAAAACCTTCTGCTGTCAGTGAGTTTACAGTCTAGGGAGAATCTTAGGCAAGTTACTTAATCTAACTTAATCTAACTATTCCATAGATAAGCAACCCAAAATGTAGAGCAGTCACAAGTTTGCCTGGGCTGGAAAGTAGCTCTGAGGGACTTGAACTCAGTTCCTTGTTTCCCGTTTCAGAGTCTTTCATCTATATACCATTTGGAACTAAATTTTCTCCAAAGTCCCTTCATGCTCTTTTCATAAGTGATTTTGTGATAAATATTGGTTGAATTAAAAGGTGATCACTTTTTACCTATTGTTCCAAAGCTGTGGGTAATACTTTTAGATAAGCATTGGAAAATCACTGAACGTTGTTGACAATGCAAGTCAGAAAATATTTATTGAGTATCTGATACATAATAAAGAATATATTAAGTGTTGGAGATTAAAACTATGTGTATATTATGAATATATGAAATATACCTAAATATATTTTATAGGTAATAGGATATATATTATATATAATAAGAAATGCATTTATGTATAAAAGGATATGTATATGTGTGTGTATATATATGTGTGTGTATCTAATATATACACACATCTCCTATTTTTTAAGGAACTTAAAGTCTAGTAGGACAAATAAACAGGAAATATAATACTACAATACTGTGTGGTAAGGACAGTGACAGAGGAATGCCTTTGGTACTAGGGGACAACAGAGTGAAGACACAAACTCAGCCTGGGGAAAGGATTGGGGAAGGTTTTCTAGGGACCCTATGTCTCAGCTGATTTTTGTGAGATGAATGATCAAAATGAGTGGGAAGCAAGTGATCCTACCAGAGGGACCCATATGAACCAGGCTCCAATGTGTCAAACAGCAGAGTGTGTTCAGAGTCTGAGTGTTCTCTAATAGACCTGAAATATGATGTGTGGCTGTCCATAAATCTGGAAATGTGGGCAGGAACTTTGTGAGCCACACTTGGACGTGTCCTGTATGTGGTAGGAAGACTACATATCACAGAGGTTCAATGCTTGGGATTTTAAGTCAGACCTTGTGTCCTTGATCCCAGTTCTTATATGTATTAGCTAGTGATCATGGGCAATGTAATTCTTCTGAGCTTTAATTCTCACAGCTATGAAATGGGGATAATAATGCCTACTTGTATGATTTGTTCTGAGGATGAAATATGGGGTAATGCATGTATAACTCTTGTTGTACTGTTTATTGCAAAATATGCTCCCAGTAAGTGGAACTATATGACAATAATGATGATGACAACTATCATTAGAAGGGTTTATCATAAATAGCTGCCTAGTTGTGCATCATATTGTCATTATACTGAAAAGTAAAGATCTGATGATGACTCCCAGGGAATTTACTGTCTTATTGACGGTACTAACTTGAACAAAGAAAGCATGAACAAGTTGTGTAAGCAACTTTGCATTTCTATGCTTATCAATGAAGGTTTACTATTATTTACCCAAAGTGGGAGGGCAGAGAAATTACCCTGGTTTGACATCAAGCAGGCTGTCACTAATAATTATTTAACTTGGGGCACCTGGGTGGCTTAGTCAGTTGAGCATCCATCTTCAGCTCAGGTCATGATCTCATGGTTCGTGAGTTCAAGCCCCACATTGGGCTTGCTGCTGTCAGACTGTCAGATCCTCTGTCTCCCTCTCTCTACCCCCTCCCCTGCTTGTGCTCTCTCAAAAATAAATAAGCATTAAAAGTTATTATTTAGCTTATGCTCTGTTTTATTCATTGTGGTAAACTCAGAGACAAAGAATGAATAGGTAAATTTTCCATTCACATCTGAGGAAGGGCAGACAGACTTGAATTTTAGGTTCCCTGATCCAAAGGTGCATTGACAACTTTCTTCATTTTCCAGCCAGGAGGGCTGTGATGAAGTTCTGTCCTGGGGATTGGCAGGGATAGGGATTATAAACTTCTGTGTAGGGTGTCTGAATTCTAGGCTGCCTCTTGCTCAAAGCCCTTCAAAAATGGCAGGCCCTTGGCCAGCAGGTGGTTGTGTGGATGCTGTGCTCTTGGGAAGAGTGTCTCAGCCTCTGTGGCCTGAGGACCTAGGGAGAGGAAGGATGAAGGAAGAGGCAGAGAAGCAAGTGCCAACAAATGGACGGAACAGCTGTCAGCCATGTGTGCATATTAGAGGGCTTAGTGTGATGACAGTGACCGATGGGGACTGAACTAGAGCTCTTATCTCCATTTTTCCCCATATTCTGACACAAACCAAGGCAGAGAGAGGAAGCCACAAAAATGACAGATTCCAGTCTTTTCACTGACCTGATTGCATGGTGCAGGAAGGTGGATTCTGTGTAGTTTAGAAAAATAAAAACATATGACATTGCTCAAAAATGGAGTATTGAGTCACAATTTCTACTCATTAAAATAACTTTCATACAGACTTCAATTCATTGCAAGTATTGGCAAGCATCAACTCAGATGCCAAAGAAAACTGGCATAAGAGTAGCCTTCTCCACCCTACCACCCCAACAAAAACATCTCATTGTGGGGGCTATTGATTTTCTCTGTTCTCTCCTTCTCCATTTTCTGTCCCTAGTGCCCACAGTACCTATGTGCTGGGAGGAACATGTATGGGAGCATTGGGTGGGTGCTTCTGGAGACGGCTGACCTTGGTTCATTGTATTTCCTGTTGGTGGTCTGGATATTTTAGCAGGCACTGTATCTTTTTCTGTTAATGGCTTTAGACCGTTATCAGCTCTGCTGCTGCTGCCCTCACACATACAGTCTTGGCAAGACACTGCCAGACCACCCTCTCCACTGCCCCCATCTGCCCACCACACCCCTTTCTCCTGTAAACCTCAAAGAACTCCAAGGAAGGAGCAAGTTGCCTCCTGCTGCTCTGCCCTCCACCAGTTTGACTGGTTTTTCTTGCTACCGCACACAGCCCAGTCTTTCTGCTTCTGAGGCCTTGGTGACCCACGGAGACCTACATGGTTAGCAGCCATAGGACAAAAAACTCAGGTTTGGCAGGCAAACAGTAAAATTGGTCTTTTCAAGTGATTCTGAGAACCTGAAGAGTGACTTTGTTGTAAAGCCTGTGATTTTCCTTTCTGCTTCCAATGAGTTGGATGTTTGAACTATACTTAGTATTCAGAACTCAAAGTCCTCTTTGTGCTCATTGCTTGAGAACATATTACAAAGTGAACCCTTTCTCTCAGTAAGGGGCAGAAGGTTTTTGAAGAGCTTTGCCTCTGTCCTTCAGATTGTAATCATATTTGACATACCAACTGGCCATCATCACACCAGGTCCTTAGTACATTTCCGAACAAGGAAGAGGGGGAAACTATTCTCCTACTCTTAAAAAGAAAGGTTGCAAAAATGACTAATTTAATTCAAGCTTTACCTGGATAGAAACTGATTACTATAGAAAATGAGGCAAGAAACTCACACAGACTGTAACACCAAGTATGTGCTGGGGACCCAGCACACATCCTCTTGTTTAATCCTCTAGCAACGTAGCTTGGCAGGCTGTCTGGCAGCCTCTCGTTAATTACCATGGCCTCAGCTCCAGGAGAGACACACCAGAAGCTACAGGGCCTGTTGAGTTGCCCAGTGTCACATATGCCAACTTCTATTGGTTCAAGCAAATGATAAAGCCAAACCAGATGCAAGAGGTGGGGACAGAGACTCCACCTTTTGGTGGGAGTTGCTGCTGATGGGTGTGCAGTATAAGGGATGGGCAGAATTACTGAGGTCATCTTTGCAACCAACTGTCACACTGGACCTGGGGGAAGAAAAGGAGTAATGACAGCTGATGTGAGCCTAACCCCAAAGATCTAATGTCAAATGAAACAACATTCACAAAATGTTTTGATCCCCTTGGCAGAAAAGTGCAGTGTACAGTGAGAGGACAGGGGCAAGTATCCATGAAACATAAACAGAGGTAGTTTCTATTATCACATGACCCACAAAATCGATTAGATAGACTTAATCAGATTTGGAGGGTAGGTTTGCAATGATTAGACAAAATATAGGCAATATTTATTTGGCATGCATGTGATTCACGGTGAGGAGCTCGGGAGAAGTCATTCTCTAGTGCAGTTGACGCTAAACTGAGGCCTGCAGGCTGCTGGCTGGGAGAGACATGCCAAGGGATGGAGATGGTGTGGGCAGAGAAAGTAAACTGGTTTCAATGGGAGCCCTAAATTGAAGGTCAAAAGGGTGGATGTATAGCAAGTGTTGATTTGCAACTGAGATTCTTCTCACATAAGCAACTCTGAGAAGCATGCTTCTGGGTAAGTAACCGCCTTCATTTATTTATCTAACAATGGTTAATGATTCTTTAAACCACACCTAGTAGACATGCTAGTTATTAGGGTCTATTGTTATTTCTCTATCTCTAAAAGCTTTCTGTTACTGACCGTTAGTGTGATAAGCAGGGCTTCATATCTCAATGAGTTTTACTTCTTAGAATGACCTTGGTGTCCCTGTTTTCTGGTGATGGATTCAGAAAGAAGTTAAGGAAACACTGTAACTGGTAGGGGAGTAGTGGAAATTTTTCTGAAGTTAACATATTGTACCTAGGGTAGAATGGCAATAACATCAGTTTGGGATGTAGAAGATCTGGCTTTAATTTTATCTCTTTCACCAGCTATGTAATTGTAGAGGCTTCTCTTTCTTTTAACCCCCACAATAGGTAGTATCTATAATTTCTCTTGAACCTAACCACTATGCAGTGCATCTTTCCTGCCATGATCTAGTCCTTTATCAACTGTCTTTTGGATTTGAGGTGCCTTGGTGGCTCAGTCAGTTGAGCATCCCACTCTTGATCTCGATTCAGGTCATGATTCCAGGATTGTGGGATCGAGCCTCACCTTGTGCTGAGTGTGGAGCCTGAACAATCTCTCTCTTTCTCCCCCTCCCACTCCCTCTCCCTCTCCCCCACCCCACTTGTGTGTGCGCACGCTCTCTCTCTCTCTCAAATAAAAAATAAAAAATAAAAAAGCAATGCTTTTGTAGAGTTTGTATCTGAACATCTCACTCTTCCATGGCTCTCTATTGTCTCTCTAAGCACCTGAGTTTGGAAAACAGCCCATTTTATGTTCTTTGCAGGTTTACTTCTTGCCACTGTTTTCCTTCTGTAGTAGATTGATTTTAAGAAATGGCCTAAATTCTCCCTCCCTATATCCATATGCTTTGCAAAAAGACTGCAGCTTCTCCTATCAAGAGGTGGAGTCTGGTTCCTTACCTCTTGACTCTGGGCTGTCCTTGTGAATTGCTTTGGCTTACTGAATGCACTGGAAGTGGCACTGAGTCAATTCTGAGTCTGGGCAGCAGAGGCTTAGAGTGCTTCTGCTCTTTTTTATGGAATCCTGCCACTGTTGTGTGGACAAAGCCAGCTAGCCTGCTGGGAAATGAGAGACTACTTGGAGGAGAGCCCAGTTGTGATAGCCAGGGCTATCAGAAACCAGGCTACAGCCAGCTAATGCCCACACATGCGAGAGAGAGCTATCTGCCCTATTCTCAGCTGACTGCTCATATGTGTATGAGCCCAGCTGAGGCTAGAAGAACCACTCAGCTGACCAACAGACTCATGAGCAGTAATAATGCTCTTTATTTTAAACCGCTGAGTTTTGGGATGGTTTGTTACGCAGCGATGACTAATTGATACACCCTTAATTCTGTCTCTCTGCACTATGGCTCCAGTCAGGATAAATTTCTTCCAGTTTTCTATATATGCCATCTTCATCTTTACTTTTGGTCTTTGCACAGGCTGGTTCTTGCCCTTCAGCATCACCCTTTACTTGGCTAAAGTCTATTCATTTTTCATGAATGCTAGACAGCTAGCAAGATTGCCCTTAACCTCATCAAGAGTAGGTTAGCTGTCGCTGCCGTGTTCTCCCATAGTGTTCTGCCCTTACCCCCTTCATGGCAGTAGTCATACTGTATTGTAATTACCTGTCTTCTCATCTGACTTCCTAGTCTCCTTTAAGTTCCTGAGGGCAGGCCTGCATCTTGTTTGAAGGAATATTGTCTAAGATTTACATAATGTCTAGTATATAGTAGGGACAAAATAGAACTCTGTCTATGAATAAATGAAGTTATTCTACTTTCCCAAGTTTCAGTTTCATCCTTTATAAAATATGAGGGGTGGAAAGAATCAGGGACAAAAATAGGTTTTGTTTTGTATGTTGACTCTGACCCCTTGGTTGTGAACATCTGCAGTTCTATACTGAGGCGATTATGAGGCTGTGACCAGAGTTATAGGGGAGAACTTCATAATTAATTAGCTATGTCTGCCATGGTCAGGAAATAGGAAGTGACAGTAAGTCTTCCAAAGACGTGCCAATCTAGGGAAAGATGATTTATTTCTCTGATTCAGCTACTATGAATTTGAATCTTGCTCAGCCCAGTCATATCTGCATTATATATTGTGTTAATGAAGGGAAAACCAAATGTTAAACTGGCTTGGTGCTAAAATTAATGTCACTTGCTATGGTAGAGACTAAGTGCTCACCAATCCATTTTCTCTTTTGCCTGGGCACATACTAGACTCTGTTTCTCCAGCACTTTGCATTAAATCTGGGGCATCTGACTGGTTCTCACAAATGTGATATAAGCTGAAATGATGTAAGTTGCCTCTGGGCTGAGCTGGTTAAGCACAGAGAAGCCTTCTTTGTGCTCTCTCCTTCTTTCTTCTTGACCCATTCCAAAGAGGGAATCCACTGGAAGGATCTGGGTACCCGAGGGACTGCATCTCACATTGGACTGTGATGAGAATGAGAAATAAGCCTTTATCTCTCAAATCACTGAGATTTTGTGGGGAGAGGTGTTATCCTCATACATCTGCCTGCCTTTTTCCCCCCTCTTTGATTGTTTTTTTTAAGCGTGCAGGCATGGAAGAGTTAGGTGCCAAACGTTAATGGCATCTATGCAAGCCAATAAAAATTACATTTGATAATTCAGGTGCTTCAGGTAACCCAAAGTAATGACTTTATAAATTGAGATACTTTAGAAGTCTGGACTGTTCTGGTCTGCATTTATTGCTGCTCTTTCTACCTTAGGTCCTTTTCCCATATAAAGTGACCCACTACAGGGACATGATAAAAGCCCCACATGGAGCACCCCTCTCCTCTTCCTCCCCCTTTTTTTTGATATCAGTTACCCAACAGACCCTGCAGGTGAAAAAGTTTATTGCTCTTAAAGCTCAAAAGGTAATTGATTTCTCCCCTCAAACCTCCTGCCTTCCACAATGTGATTGCAAAAGTTTCCACACTCATGACAGAAACAGAAAACATAGATTTAAGATATTCATGCCTTTCTATCTGCAGCAATGTGGGGCCATGAATATGCATACGCAGCCAGACAGCATTACCTTCTTGTTCAGGGAGACAAGACGCATCTACGAAAAGTGGGAGAAGGTGACCTTTCCTATATATCTGCCCTACAATCTTGGGCATCTTACCTTCTAAGTTCCTGGATATCAAGCCCTTATTCTTCCCCCAGTAATTATGGTCTCCAGAGCTGCCTGCTTTTCTTGCAGTAAAATGTTTTCTCTCTAAGATACCATCAAAACTTCCTCATCCTGTGGCCCAGGTCTCACTCGACTCTCTAATCAGCTCAATTCTTGTGAACCAGTGTGTTACTGAGTACTTAGAAAGGGAAGTGGCTTTTCTCTAATGTAATAAATGATTTCTCTCTGTAGTAGTCCACGGGATGATGTTGCCTAAACTGGAAATTTCACACAGGACATTTCAGGCCAGTAAGGACAAAAGGAAGGTCTACTGCATACCAGTACAGGGAGGTTCTTGGGCAAGCATGGCCTCCTGGCACTCCTCAGGTCACCCTTTGAAGGTAGCATTGTTATTTGCCAGTATGCAATGCTGTTCCAGTGAGCATACTGTGATGGCAGAGACCCGAGCAATGAGCTAGTGGGAGCTTTGATGTTATGGACAGCAGGAGTTTAATGTGTGCCAGGGCACATGTCAGAGGGCTAAGTAAAGGTCAATGGGTGGTATAGATTTCTGGTAAAAACAGGGCAGGAGGAGGGCACTGGGACTGGGTGGGGGTAGAGAGAGGTTTTAGAATGCAACAGGCAATAAGGAAATGCAGCAACTTGGAGGTTTTTGGTTTTTTTTTTTTTAATCCCCTTTATGACTCATTCTTTCTTTTCTCTTTTCTTTTCTTTCATTTTTGTGGGTGCTATAGAGTGGGCCTGAAGGCTTGAATTTGCCTGTACCTTTGATTTATAGTGGAAGCCCAAACTAACACCATCACTACCACCACCACTAATAAATATAAGGTCATATTTATTGAGCTCTTACCATGTGCCAGTGGCTCATTTATTGCTCCCTACAACTCTTTGCAGTCTCAGTATCATTATCTCACATTTTTTTAAGGAAGGGAAGAGGCAGAGGGAGATGGAAAGAGAGAATCTTAAGCTGACTCACAGTCCAGAGTGGAGCCAAACGCAGGGCTCAAACTCATGAGCTTGAGATGATGACCTGAGCCAAAATCAAGAGTTGGACACTTAACTGAGCCACCCAGATGTCCCAATTATCCAATGTTTATAGATGAGGAAACTGTAGTTAAAAAATAACTTGTGTAAGGTTACAAAGCTAGTAAAATGTCAGAGACTGCACCCTGTTCTTAACCATAACACCTGACTCAGCATCCTTGAGAGGTAAAGAAGCCAGAAACTTTTGTAGGACCTAGACCTCCTGTTATCAGCCCTACCTGTCTCATGAAAGGTAGTTCAATGTTAAGATGTTCAGTCAGGAGTCAGTCTTGCCAGCAAGGATTCCACCAGCATCTTTGGCTGGCCACATTCTCTCTGGGCAAGTCTTTGCAACCAGTGTCCTTTGGCTGATTTGAGAAAGCAGGCTGCCAGCTTGCATAAGGTGAAGCCTCATCAGTGCTAGAGGAAAAGAAGCATCAAGGTGAAAGCCCTAGAGAATTTGGGGTTGTCATATCCCTTGTCAGTCAGGCAGGGTCACCCAGTGGAAGATTCCCCAGTCATTAAATGGCCCTGGAGGAAGCGAACATGCTGTCCTTGAGAGAACCATGGCGGTAACAAAAAGACGTGCAGACATAACTGTACATTTGTGAGCAGAAAATCCATCATGACAACAGGCTGCATTTGAGTCACCAAATGGATGCGGCCACCTGGCTGGATCTTGACTGCCACAGCACGTCCGGAGAAGTCAGCCGTGGCTCCAGCCCTGGCCGCCAGTGTGAGGGAAGTGGTTCAGTAATCAGATCTTTCAAAATCAATTTAGCTCATGCTCCAAAGTCCTGGCTGTAACTGACAACTTCCTCCATGGTTTCCTTAACTATCAGATAAAAATGTTAAACTGTTTTAAACCCTTTTGAGGCCAGGATTCACCTTCAAGTGGAATTTTAAGAGGCACCTGCAAAGAGATTTGACTTAATTTCAGGTCTTTCCTTTCCACTACTATGAATAATTAGCTAAGCAGTCCCAGTACCCAGAGTTTATGTATAGTGATCCATAGTGGGAAATATTAAAGAAGCCTGTGCCTAGTGGTGGTGGCATAAAAAGATTTCTACCCACCTTCTGTGTTCTATGAAATGGGGATAACGATAATGTATTCTGCTGGGTAGATGCAGGCCAATTAGTCCAAGTTTGTAAAGCTCAGGCAGGGTCTTATTACAGCTTTTCTGCTCCTGGAGAGTAGGCAGGACCTTCCTGTGACTTTGCATGTGAAACTAATTGCCCTGGAAATGTCGGGAATTTGATCTTCCATCAAATCCTCCAGCCCTTCAGATCCCTTGACAATCTTTGGCTATTTGCATCTCAAGGTTAAGGGAAGCTATTGCTTTCTGGATGGATGCTAATCAGTTGTGAAAACTTTTGATCTCCTCTTGAAAACTAAAACTCTGTTGCAATTGCCTTATTCGGAGTCTGGTGAGAATGGAGGAGAAGTGAGATAGGGTGGCTTTATTGCAATGAGAGATGTGTTTAGCAGTTTTGAGTTTTAATTCTATTTTCCTTGGGCTCTGTGGGGTCCTGGAAAATCACTTAATATTTCTGAGTATTTTTCCCCCCAAATGTGATCTGAATTTTGTCACATTTCCCCAGGGAGAAATTGGAGAAATTATGTTTATGAAACTCTAGATTATCATAGTACGTAGATTTAAAAGAAAGAAACTTTGCAAATAGTTTTCTGGAGGAAAAATATATGCTTATCCATACCCGCATGAGTACTGTTTTCCTACGATGCCATTTTAGCCAGACTGCGTGCTTTTCAGACATAAAAGTTACCCAAAGCTTCTCAACAGTGGTGCTATTGGCATTTTGGACCACATCATTCTTTGTTGTGGGGGGATTGTCCTGGGTATTATAGAGTGTTCAGCAATATCCCTGGCCTCTACCTACTAGTTGCCAGTAGCACCCTGTTAAATTGATTAAACAAGGAGGCCATTAGACTGAGGTGTTTCTAAAACCTTAGCAGCCTACATAAGCAAACCAAAACCTAAGCCTATAAATGCCTCAAGGTTAAGAAATCAAAACCTGAGGACAACCAACCATAAATAGCCAACTAGGTTTTCCCAAATAAGGTAACAGCTCAAGCTACAGCCAATCAATCCTTGCATTTCTTGCATGTATTCTCCATAAAAGTCTTGCCACTAGAGCTTGTTGGAGGAATGCTTCTAGCCACTTATAGTTGGGTGCTACAGATTTGAATCAATTTTTGCTCAAACAAACTCTTAATAATTTTAATATGTCTCAGTTTATCTTTTAACAACCCCCAAGTCATGACAATCAAAAATTCCTCTAGACATTGCCACGTGTCCCCTGGGATAGGATTGCTGAATTTAGCAAATAAAAATACAGGATGCCTAGTTAAATTTGAATTTCAGAGAAATAATGAATAAATTTTAGAATGTATAAGTTTAACTGGGGGTACTATATTTAATCTGGCACCTATCTGGGGGACAGACTCTCCCCCTACTTAAGAACCACTATTCTAGATAAAGATTTGCATTTATCATTGGACTCACATTATTCTCATACTTCTCTCATTCCTGCTCCCCTTTTCTTTCTTTTTCCTCTTTCTCTCTATATCTGGCCTTCAGATAAAGGGTAAAATAAATTACATTGTAGGCCTCACCATAAACTGTTGTTAGCCTAGGCATGAGAGAAAGTAGAAACAAATTTTTATAATACTATGATAAAATGAGAGTCAGTCACAAAAAAAAAAATAACAAAAGAAAGAAAGAAAGAAAGAAAGAAAGAAAGAAAGAACGAAAGAATTTTGGCAAGCCAAAATCATGCCTCTCCAAGCAGAATCCTTGCATGACTGACACAGGACCCAATCAGATAGGCCTTTGAGGAAAGGAAATTCTGTGTGCTGCCAAGATCTCCATGGACCCTTTGAAAGTGAAACCCAGAAGTTAACGGGAGTTTTTCCTTCTGCCATTTAGTCACCAAATACTTTTTGAGCAGTGGCAAAATCAACCAGGTGCTATATGGCATACAAATAAGAAAAGGCACAGTTTGTGCCTGATAGAGAAGAAGCAGGTTGTCCTTCCATACAGAGATACTTGCTGATAACAGGTGGTGTGCTCCCAAGGCCTAATTAAAATGCAGATGATACTCCCAAGGAGAAACCCATAACCACGGGCAGTGTGCAAATTAGGGAAGCCTTTGCAGAGCAGGTAAGATGGAAGGATGGGTGGAGTTGGGGTGGGGGTAAGGGAACAAAGGTGGTTGGAGACATATGACTGCACCTTGAGGATCAATGATTTGATGCTCAGAGCACACCAAAAATATAGTGTTCCTTTAAATTGATAGTCAGATATTTGTTCATTAGTGTAGAGGAGCATGCATGGAGGAAGTAGAGAGAAGAAGGCTAGCTTTTGTCCGTCTTTATTCTTTTCTTTATTGTCCCCAAGGATTTGTTATTGCTCGACTCTGCAAAATAAAAGTTAATCAGATTACTGGTTAGAGACCATCTGTTGCTACTGAGACTGCTCTTTGAGGGGACCCTAGCTCCCCACTTCCACCACAATGTATTTGATATTTCATTCAATTCCATAGGATGTCTTGCTGAGACGAGTTCTCCACTTTCTTACATTTGCCCCTCTTTTTCAGTGCCCCTTAATAGATTCTTGATTGCCCTACTAGTCCCCTTCTTAATCCAGCTGTAAGCCTATCAGGATATTATTGACACAAATGTGTGATCAAACCATTTGCATGTATTAGTCACTCTGTAAAAGGGTCTTCTTCACCAAATGCTCCATGAAAAGGCTTTCCCTGGTGGTAGCAGAAGAGATAGGACACAATGGTGCCAGGGAAGAAGCATTCAGCTGGGAAGCAGAAGGCTAGTTTTGAGTTCTGGCTTTGCAAGTAACTTGCTGCGTGTTTTTGTGTGTGTCACACCCCCACCCTGGGTCTTCATTTCTTTCTCTAAAAAACAGAAGTTTGAACTAGAACCAGGGCAGCAAAACAAGTTTTATCTTAAACACCAATTCTGATTGATTGGTAGCAGCTCCCTGGGATGTTGCATAGAGAAAGCTTTTTATTTTTTAAGATTTTATTTTTAAGTAATCTCTACACCCAATGTGGGGCTCCAGTTCACAACCCCAGGATCAAGAGTCACATGCTTAAGGAGCCAGCGAGGCACCCATAGAGAAAGCTTTTTAGGCTACATCTGAGCTCTGGAAGAAAGAGTGATCAATTAGCAAGGTCTACCATGAGTGCAAAAAGGGGATGGTGGTGATGATAGTATGGATGCCTCATTCTTAGTATTCCTTGGTTGAATAGGCTCTGAAAAATTCCAAGCAGAGTTCTCAGACAATGTGAATATTGGTTAAACATTCAGAGAGAGTATCTATATTTGGAGTTAGAATTCTGTGGATTTCCCCAAAATGATAGTTGGGTTGCTCAGTGCAGAATAGCTCTACAGTTGACCTATGGAATAACATGATTTGAATAGGATTTGAACTCTGTGGGTTCAGTTTTATACAAATTTTTTCTTGGATAAATATAGTACAGTGCTGTAAATGTATTTTCTCTTCCTTATTTTCTTAATAACATTTTCTTTTCTCTAGCTTACTTTAAGAGTGCAGTAGGGGCGCCTGGGTGGCGCAGTCGGTTAAGCGTCCGACTTCAGCCAGGTCACGATCTCGCGGTCCGTGAGTTCGAGCCCCGCGTCGGGCTCTGGGCTGATGGCTCAGAGCCTGGAGCCTGTTTCCGATTCTGTGTCTCCCTCTCTCTCTGCCCCTCCCCCATTCATGCTCTGTCTCTCTCTGTCCCAAAAATAAATAAACGTTGAAAAAAAAAAAGAGTGCAGTATATAATATATATAAAACATATAACATAAAATATGTGAATCGACTGTTTATGTTATTGGTAAAGCTGTAGGTCAACAGTAGGCTATTAGCAGTTAAGTGTCTGGGGAGTCCAAAGTTATATGTGGATTTTTTACTGTATGGGGGGTTACCTCTAACCCCCATGTTGTTCAAGGGTCAACTGTAATTCTTTGCTTCATTTGAGATGGCTTAGCATCTGACCTGCCACCAACAGAATCTGCACATCTCTGGTTTTTCTAGAAGTGGAGAATCCTTACACTAATAGAACCATACTTAAATGACTTAGTCCTTCAGCACACGTTACAATTTTTTTTTATTATAAAATAAGTTGATATGACCCTAACCAAAACAAAATAAAACAAAAGCCAAGCACAATAGAACAGCAAGAAAACAGGAAAATGACAATTCCATATATAAAAAAAGAGCAAAGAATATCAACAGGCAACCCAAAGGAGAAAGATAAACCTGTTAAACATATGAAACATAAATCATTTTTAATATGCTAAGCAATGCAAAATGAAACAGGGTACTGTTTCCCTCTATCATATTGGTAAGTAATATCCAGTGTTGACAAAGAAGCAATATAGAAAAGGAAGTAAACTACCACAACCATTTTGGAGGACAATTTGGACTTATCTATAAATACTTTAAGTGCACATATCCTTTGACCTAGCAATTTCGCTTCTAGGAATTTATCTTACAAAAGAACGCTGGTACAAAAATAGAAATACTCAAGGGCATTTATTGTAGCAATTTTGTTTTATTTTTTTAAGTTAATTAATTAATTAACTTAGTAATCGCTACACTCAAGGTGGGGCTTGAACTCACAACTCCCAGATCAAAAGCTGCATGGTCTTCTGAGCCAGCAAGGCTCCCCAATAGCAATTTTAAACAGCAAACACATAGAATCAACTTAAATACATATAATCAATAAAGGAATAAAGAAATAAAGCATGATATACTGTATTATATGTGTTAGATTATACTGGGTCTGCTTGGTTCAGCTAAGAATTGTTTCCCAGAGTTCCCTTCCCTGTATGATCCTATGTTAAAGCTGGCCAAAAGAGGAGCTTTGTGAGATTGGGAAGGTTTAAGTTAAGAGGGGCCATTACTCACTACCACCACCAAATCCTACTGCCAAACTAACACACACACACACACACACACACACACACACACACACACAATTTCTGTCAGTTTATATTCATGGATAAAACCCTGGAAAGCCCCACATGAAATTGTTAATGGTGGTTAATTTGGAATTGGGATTTGACAGTGATGATGAGTATGGTAAGTAGATTTTGCCTTTTAAACTTCTTTGTTGTTTATCCTTGTTATAAAGAGCAAATACAGAGGTGACTGGGTGACTCAGTCGGTTAAGCATCCACTTTGGCTCAGGTCATGATCTCACAGCTCATGAGTTTGAGCCCCACATCAGATTCTGTGCTGACAGCTCAGAGCCTGGAGCCTGCTTCGGATTCTGTGTCTCCCTCTTTCTCTGCCTTTCCCTGCTCATGCTCTGATTCTCCCTCAAAAATAAATAAATATTAAAAAAAAATTTTTTTTAAAGAGCAAATACAAAGGTATATTTGAGAAAAAAGAAAAACACTTAAAAATAGTGTATTACAATTTTGGAAAATGCAAATAGAGCAAAGGAAATATGTATAAAATACATGATATCCATACTTCAATAATAAAATATAATTTTTTAAACATTTTAGTTTATTTAAATTTCTAGTCTTTACTCATGCTTTTAAAACTGCTTTGTGAGGGGCGCCTGGGTGGCTCAGTCAGTTAAGCGTCTGACCTCAGCTCCGGTCACGATCTCGTGGTCCATGAGTTCGAGCCCCGCGTCAGGCTCTGGGCTGATGGCTCAGAGCCTGGAGCCTGCTTCCGATTCTGTGTCTCCCTCTCTCTCTCTGTCCCTCCCCCGTTCATGCTCTGTCTCTCTCTGTCCCAAAAATAAATAAACGTTAAAAAAATGTTTAAAACTGCTTTGTGAAATATAAAAACCATAAAATAAACTGCATGTATGTAAAGTGTTCAATTTGATGAGTGTAGATGTATGTCTATACTTGTGAACCATCACCAAAATCAGTGTAATGAACACATACCTCTCAAAAGTTTCTTTATGTTTCACTATAATTCCTTCTTCTTGGGGCACCTGGGAGGCTCAGTTGGTTAAGCAACCAACTCTTCATTTCGACTCAGTCATGGTTCCTGAGTTCAGGCCCCACCTCAAACTCTGTGCTGTCAGCGTGCAGTCTGCTTGAGATTCTCTCTCTCCCTCTCTCAAAATAAATAAATAAACTTTAAAAAAATTCAAAAAAATTCCTTCTTCTCTCCCCAACCATATTCTCCAACAGCTATTTATCTGTTTTATTCTACTGTAAATTATTTTTGCATTTCTAGAATTACATATAAATGGAATCAAACATGTATATAGTGTTTTTTGTCTGATTTATTTCATTCATCGTAATTATTTTGAAGTTTATCCCTGTTGTGTGTATTAATAATCTGTTCATTTCTACTGTTGAGTTGTATTCCATTGTATGGATTTCTGATTTCTTTATCCATTGACATATTGATGGATATTTGAGTTTTTCCAATTTGGGGCTATTACAGTTAAAGCCATTATGAACATTCACATACAAGTCTTTGTATGTATATATGCTTTCTTTTTCTTTGGGTATATACCTAGGAGAGGGATGCCTGAATGGTATGGCAGATGTATTTTTGACTTTCTTTCTTTTTTTTTTTTTTACATTTATTTCTTTTTTGAGAGACAGAGCACAAGTTGGGGAGGGGCAGAGAGAGGAGACACAGAATCCGAAGCAGGCTCCAGGCTCTGAGCTGTCAGCACAGAGCCCGACACGGGGCTCGAACTCACAAACCGTGAGATCATGAGCTGAGCCAAAGTCGGAAGCTTAACTGACTGAGCCACCCAAGCACCCTGTGTATTTTTGACTTTTAAGAAACTGCCAAACTGTTCAAAGTGGTTCTGTCATTATGCATTTTCACTAGCAGTGTATGAAAGTTTCAGTTATGTGTTCATCAACCCTTGGTATAGTCCGTTTTTTTATTTAACCGTTTTAAGAATTGTAATGATATCTCATTGTCATTTAATTTGCATTCCCCTAATTACTAATAATGATCAGCACATTTTTGTGTGCCTGTTTGCCATCTGTGTGTGTGTGTGTGTGTGTGTGTGTGTGTGTATGTATGTATTTTTTTGGTGAAATGATTGTTCAAATATTTTATTTAGGCTCCAATTGGTTTTTCTTATTAATAATCACCGAGTTGTAAGTATTCTTTATATATGTTTACAATCCTTCTCAATCTATTTTGCTGATCTTCTCTCCTAGTATGGGGCTTGCTTGCCTTCATTTTCTTAATAGTGGTTTTTATATAGCAAAAAAATTTCATTTTGATGATGTCCAACTTATTAAATTCATGTTTTGATTTAAGACTACTCCAAAGTCTGTATGATTTCTTCTAGAAGTTTTATTGTTTGGATTCTTACATTTGGCTCTTTGATTCATTTTGAGTTATTTTTGTGTGTAGTATAATGTAAGGGTGTGGTTAATTTTGGTGTACCATTTGTTGAAAAGATTATCCTTTCTCTCATTGGACTGACTTGACATCTTTGTTATAAAGGAGTTGAACTTGTATGTGTGGATCTGTTTCTGAGCTCTCTATTTTGTTCTACTGATCTATAAGTATGTCTTTTCATCAATATCATATTTATTGTTTGTAATAACTTTATAGTAATTCCTGAAATCAGGTAGTGTGAGCTCCCTTACTTTGTTCCTTAAAAAATTATTTGGCCTATCTGCATTTTAACACAAATTTTAAAATCAGTTTGTCAATTTCTAGAATTGAATAGAAATTTAAATAATAAATTTCTTGCTTGGATTTTGGACTGAGATTGCACTGAAACTGTAGATGAATTTGGGAAGAGTTGACATCTTAATATTGACAGTGCATTTCATTTTGATCTGTTTTTCCCATATGGAATAGTACATATTTATAAGTAAATCTATGACTTTTTAAGGGATGAAATCAGGTATTGCTTGACAGAGCAAAGTTAACTAGCCCTCAGAGACTGAACCCATGGCTTTGTCCTGAGCAATATGGAATGTTAGCAACTGTTCCTTAACTTGATTCAAATAAAATGTATTTTGTTAAGTTAAATCCACATTTTTGTGTAGTAAAAAAAATAAAATGTTGTTGTTTATTGACTATGATTAGCAGAATACATCTAAAAATGCCTGACCATTTGGGATGGCAAATAAGTGGGATAATCCTGTTATTACCTTGCCTCTCATTCCTTGTTATGGCAGAAATCATCAATCATGCCATTCTTTCTCAAAGAATGTATACATAGATACTATTTATTTATTTATTTATTTATAATTTATTTATTTATTTATTAGCAGTGGTCCTGTTTATTTAATACTACTTATTACTGGTGGTCCTCAAACTCAGTTTACCTTTTCTGCAGTAGAGAGAATTCCTCCAAGGGGTTGAGTTAACTTGCAGAAGTTTTTCTAATGCTAAAGTCTGTCAACTTTTCATTCCTTACACCAGAATCTGCTAAGCCAAGGATTTTCCACTTGTTTTGCAACTCAAATTCTATGTGCATTTTTGACTCTAGCACATCCCTGCATGGGGGTCAAAGTGGACTCAGTGTAATAGAGCCTTTAAATAGTACATAATGACTTAACTTCAAGGATTTTAACATTCTTGTAGAGCCCCTGTTCCCACCTCCTACCTTGAAGCCTAAGGCCTTGGGCCCTCTGCTGACTCTACAGTGCAGCTGAAAATGCGTCCATTGTACTT
Source organism: Prionailurus viverrinus (assembly GCF_022837055.1). Lineage (NCBI taxonomy): Eukaryota > Metazoa > Chordata > Mammalia > Carnivora > Felidae > Prionailurus > Prionailurus viverrinus. The sequence goes on along the minus strand of NC_062561.1, from coordinate 191,094,096 downwards.
ACAGCCCTGACTTCTAGTGCACTTGACCACTCTCCCAATCTGTATGTCACCTTATGAGGCCAGCTCTCCTACTACTAGTTTGCTATTTCAGTTATTTCAGACCACTGGACTGACTCAGTGCATTATGGATACTCTTCCTCATGCTGAGCCATGGAAAACTTACCTTTTTTTTTTTTTTTGGTTGCCATGACATTTGGAGAGGTGGAGGGCAGGGTTAGAGACCTGGTAGGGAGCAGATGCTTCTATTGCTGATAATAAACTTAATTGGAGCTAAAAATCGTTGGGTCTCTTTGGTTTCTTCCTTGTGACCTCTCTGTAGAAATAGATGCCAGGAATTCAGGCCAGTTTGGGAGGGCAGGGTACTTGATGGATTCCGTTTGCAGGTTGTAGAGTTGAGAAGAGGTGATTATGGGATGTCCTAGTAGAAAAGAGATGTAGATTTGGAGTTTAGGAGAAAGGTTTGCATTGGAGATTATTGATTTCGAAGGCATTTGCATATAGGTGACTGCTTAAGAGGCAATGGTAGATTGAAATCACCATTTTCTTTCAGGTGGGAATGTGCATAAAAAGAGGCCTACAGCTGGACCTTGGGGATACTCACATGTGAGAGATTGAGGAAAAATGGGGACCTGAAAGTGGAGGAAGTTGAGAAGAAATGATGGAGAGAAAACTAGCATTATTGTATTAGGTCCCTTCTTAATTTCTACTTGGCCAAAACTTTGCACCCTCAACCCTTGTAACAGCGATTGGCACATAGTCAGTGCTTAATAAACTTTTGTTAAATGACTGAATGTGTGGAATCCAAAAGAGATTTTCTAGGAGGAACCCAAGGTCAACAGTCTCCCAATGTTAAAACAAGGCTGGGATGAATGAGAAAAGGTTTCTTTGAGAAAAGGGCTTGGATTTGAGGGATTAGGAAATTACTAGTGACTTTACAGTATATAGGTTATAAACTCTTATCACCTCATGCTTAGATTATTGGAACATGTAAAATGCAGATGGTTAATACTTCATTCCTTGGATTAAGGTGAGGGCTCAATGATATGACTTGTAAATGGTGTTAAGTACTTAGCCCAACCTCTCATTCGCTCATTAAAATAATATTTAATGAGCGTTTACTATGGTCTAGGTGTGGTTTTAATATCTGCAGATAGAACAGTGAACAAAACAGATATGATTTGTGTATTCATGGACTTTATAGTCAATCTGGGGTGGGGACAGGTAATAACAAAGACATCTGAGAGTGACAGATGCTGTGCAGAACCAAAGGATGATCATCTGATAGAGAGTGACGTGATGGGTAGCCTATACAGGTAAGGCCTCTCTGAGGAACTAATAGAAGCTAAGAGCTGAATGGGAAAAAGAGCCAATATTGACTATTACTATTCCTTCCTTCTTCCTCTTTTTATTTCTGGTTCTTCCTCTTTCCACTTCAACTGTTCGTCTGCCTTACACATCGGCTCATTTCATCACATGCTCAAAACCTTTCCATGCCTCCACGAGTGACTTTGCAAGTTGTTATCTGGGCTCAGCCAGCAGAGGAAAGTGCTGCTTTCTGTATTACCCGTGGGCTGTCAGCTCCACGTGGTGCTGTAGAAAAGGCATCCTTGCCCCAGGCAAAGGCATTTACACCTTCCAGGGAGATGAATGATTAGAGACAGCAGAGGGGCAGAGGAGGTGGCAGACGCAGACACAGAGGAGGGAGTGGATAGGAAGTTAACAGGACTTAATCTATTAGAAGAGGAAAGGCCTTTGAAAAGTGAATTAATGATATTTATAGCTGCATCAGGTAAGTAGTTGGCCAGAGTTCACTGATAATGAGACCAGGATTGAATTCCTATATGGACCAGAGAGCTTCATGTGGAGAAACTATGCTATTTACTCCCTGGCTATTGAGACTTAGGCAAACACATACCTCTCTGAACCTCAGTTCCCCAGTCTAAAATGGGCACATACATCTCATCTGCCTGCCCATGTCATAAAGAACAAATGAAAATGGATAATAAAGTGCTTTTTAAAATTATAATTTTTCAATGTGATCTATTGTTATTACTGATTATGTTATTATTTTTGTGGCCTAGGTACCTTCCTCCCCTCCTTTTTCTGCAATGTATCAGCTGGCTATCTCTCATAGTGGATATTCAACCACACTGGAATGTTCCGTATAAATCAATCAATAGCCCTTCAATAGGCACATTATACTGACCCTGAGTTAGGAAGATCATATATTCTCAAGTGCTAGTGCTTGGGCTATTCTACCCACTCCTGGCTAAGTCTTTGTCTTACTTATTTTAATATTTGTTACACTCTATTGCAGTGCTTCTAACCACTAACCGCTAGTGTGGATTTCCTGTCTCCTCATCATGAATGAGTCGTAGGCGGAGTCTTCTTTGACCTTTGTCCTTTTGCCTGATCTCTAGAGAACTGGAAATTAGGTCATTTGGTGTTTACTACCCAGTGATGACAACTATAGGGCACATGTGTCTCGCCTGCAATATCCTGCTCATCATGGATACTGCTAATTGATTATTGCCCTATCCGCTATTGATGCAGCTTACCAGCCCTACAATGGGGAACCACTGGGTACATGTGGCTACAGAGCATTTGAAATGTGCCTAGTCCAAATGGATGAATGTTGTACAAGTAAAATACATAATGATCATGGAGACACCACAAAAGAAAAAAATGTAAAATATCTCAATAATTTTATATCTGTTGCAAGTTGAAATAATATTTTGCATATAATAATTAAAATATGCTATTAAACTTACTTTTACCTATTTCTTTTAACATTGTTTTTTGATGGCTGCTAGAAAATGTAAAATTATAAATGTGGCTCACATTTGTGGCTCATGTTCTGTTTCCACTGTATAATGCTGCCTTCAAATCATTATTAAGACAGTTCTTTAGGCATTCAATGACCAATAAACCAGAAATTAAAGGAGTTGTATTTTTTGGGGAGCAGAAGAGAGGTTGACATTTCGAGTTTACATCTAGAATGAAAAAAAAGAGCTTGAGTTTATGTAATTTAGTGGTTCCCAAACATGTCTCTGTATCAGAAAGTCCTGGGATCTGAAATTATAAAATTAGAGATTTCCAGGTTCCACTCTTGGCGATTCTGGTTAATAGGTCTGAGATGGGGCCCTGGATTGTGTATTTTCTTCCTTTTCTTGTGTTTAGTTTTTATTTCATAATAATAAACTTAACGCTGCAATCCAGCTAGACTTGGAGGGGGATAAGAAAAATATGGAACCCATATTCTTTGCAGTGAGATCACAAAGATTATAGGTTATTTTGAGCAGATGAGGGTGAAGGGGTACTTTTGTGAACTACAGAAAGAATGGTCTGATGGTTAAGATAAAACACAAGTCAAATTTATTAGATTTGTTCATGGTCAGCAATGGTGATCGTCTTGCTGGTCTTGCCATTCCTGGGCCCAAAGTGCTCCATTAGCTTTCACAAAAGTCGTGCCTTCTTTTACCTTGCCAAAGACCACATGCTTGCCATTCATCCATTAAATCTTCACAGTGCAGATGAAAAACTGGGAACTCTGTGTGGGATCCAGCATTTGCCATGGACAAGATTTGAGGACCATATGCTTCAGGATGAAATTCTCACCATTAGATTTTTCCCCATAGAAGGACGTGCCACCAGTGCCAATAAAGCATGTGAAGTCACCATCCTGGCACAGAAATCCCAGAATAACTCTGTAATTCCTTCTCCAAATTCTTTCTTCCAGGTGCTCAGAGCATAAATGGTTTCTGCTGTCTTTAGAGCTTTGTTTGCAAACAGCTCGAAGGAGTAATGGCCCAAGGGTTCACCATGCCTGACAATGTCTAAGAACACAGAGGGGATGACCATAGCTGGGTAGTGCGGGCATCTGCCAGGGTTGTGTGTTTCAGTAAGCAGCCTGCGAGATTCTGATGTGCAGCCAGGTTTAAGAGCCCCTGCGCTAGGACTTTTTTTACATTTCTATGAAGGGACTTTCCTGCGGTGACAAGTTGTTACTAGCAGAGCTAGGACCAGAGCACATGTTCTTCATGGATTATATTTTGTACCACAAATCCCTAGAATATTTTGTGCTACTGTGACCTAAGAGGCTTCACAGAACTCAGGATGGAATGAGGAACTCAGGCTACATCTAAGCAGGCAGGCAAGCTCTTCTTCCTTATTTGGAGAAAGCCCAGTTTGGCTCAGCAGCCCCCTCTGTTGTCAAAAATCCCTAGCGCAACCTGACACAGCTGGCTGTGGGAAAGGGAGCAGGGAGAGGGAACACAAGAGGATGTAGCATGAAGAACAGTAGATGGGGGGATCTATTTGCAACCAGGCAGTGGTCAAAAGGAAACAATGCAGCCTAAGCCCCTTACAGCCAGAAAGGCCTGTGGAAATTGTTTACCTGACTGCCTCCTGGTCTGGAGGAGAGGAGGGAATTTGGACAAATCATTTCACTTCTCTGGGCCTCAGTTTCCACATCTGAACAAGGGGAATAATGACATGCTCTCTACCCCTTCCTCATTACAGACTATTGTAATAGTCAAATAGAAAAATGGGTATGTTTTTAGCAGTCCAAAGACACGTGGCTAGTTTGAGATAGAACCAGGCTTTGAACTCTGGTCTCCTGGTTGAGGCATGTCATACAATTTCAGCTAACAAAGGATAGATGTGTTCAGCTGCTTCCAGAGGGACAGAGGCAGAAAAAAACTTACAGGGGAAGTTGAGGCTGCCATCACACCTAGGTGAATTAAAGTCAGGTAGCTGCCCTTTATTTATGCGTTCGTTCATTACTAATTTATTTAGCTTATATTTATTGAGTACCTCTTATAGGATTGAAACTGTGCGAGATGTGGTGATACTAAGTCAAATCAGACAGGCTTTTGTTATGTCTATGGTTCTTGCAGTGTTTCCCGAAATATTTCCTTTGTCAGAAATATTCTCAACTAGCTGTCACAGTGCACAAGTAACATGACTGGGTGAAATATAATAGCTGCCATTTATTGGGAGTTAGTTATGTGCCAGGCACAGTGCTAGGCACTTCCAGTAATAACTACCTTGGAACCCAGAAGAAGAAATAGACCTAGGGAGACTTAGCACATTTCCGTTTAGTAGGTGGTGGAGGTAGACATATTTCCACCTGTTAAACAACAATGCTATATTGTTTTGAAAAGTATTTCCTTTTGGTAATAGCGTGGGGTGGCTGTAAGGCCCTAGACAAAATGCATATTTACTTGTCTATGTTCATGAAAGTGTTATTTATAGTAGTGGAAAATTAACCTAAAATATTCAAAATAAATTTAAATAAATTATAATACAATATTTTTGAAGAGTATTTAATGATCTGGGAAAGTGTCATTCATAAATTGCTACTTCATACTAGGAAGATTTATATCTGCTTGATACTAATTTTGTAAAAACACCCACCTAACCCATAAATCCAGAAGAAAAGGATGGAAGGCAATTCACCGTTGTTTTCAATATTGTTGTTGGGCATTAGTGTTTTGGGAGAGGCTTATTTTCTTTGAACTTTTTGAGTTTCCCATATATTCTACTTTTTTTTTTTAAGTTTTCCCCCAGACATTAAAAAAATTTTTTTTTAACGTTTATTTATTTTTTGAGAGAGAGAGAGAGAGACAGAGTGAAAGCTGGGGAGGGGCAGAGAGAGAGGGAGACCCAGAATTTGAAGCAGGCTCCAGGCTCTGAGCCATCAGCACAGAACCCAACATGGGGCTCGAACTCATGAACCACGAAATCATGACCTGAGCTGAAGTCGGACACTTAACCAACTGAGTCACCCAGGCGCCCCTCCCCCAGACATTTTATTATGATAGTTCTCACACATACAGAAAATATGGAAGAATTACAGTGAATACCCATATACCCACAACCTAGATTCTACAATTAACATTTTACTATATTTGTTTTATCACTGATCTATCCATTTCTCTGTTTATCCATTTTATTTTCTGATGCGTTTCAAGATACATCGTTGGCCTCTATACATTTGCCCAAATACTTAATTATGCATTTTTTAAAATTAAGAATTTGTTTGGGTACTTTTTTTTTCCCTTAGGGGGTAGTATTTACTTGTGATAAAATGCACAGATTCTATGTACCATTCAGTGGGTTCTGAAAATACATCCACTTGACAAATCCGCAGCGAGACACAGAACATTGACATCACCTTGGAAAATTCCTTCACCTCCAGTCAATCCCTTTCCCCAAAGCAACTTCTGTTCTCGTTTTTTCCAGCATAGATTAGTTTTGCCTGTTACAGAAGTTCATGTAAATAGATTCGTATAGTATATAGTCTTTTGTGTAAAGCTTCTTTTATTCAACGTAATGTTTAGAGATTCAACCATGCTATTGCATGTACCAGAGGCTTGTTGTTCTCTGTCGTGAGGGTGGTATGAATGTATCACTTTTGGTATTTCCGTTTTCCTATTGACGGACACCTAGTCCGTTTTCGGTTTGGGGCTATTATAAATAAAGCTGTTATGAACATTCTTATACAGTCACTTATGGACATATGTTTTTCTCTTGGGTAGGTACCTGGGTGAAGTTCTGGGTCATAGAGTAGGTATATATTTAGTTTTGTAAGAAACTGCCAGGCCCATTCTCAGAGTGGTTGTATCATTTTATACTCTTGCCAACAATATAAGCAAGTTCTGGTTGCTCCATATCCTTGCCAATATTTGATGGTGTCAGTCTTTTTTAAAAATTTTTTTTTTTAAGTTTTAGTCCTTCTGATGGGGGTGCAGTGGTGTCTCTTTGTGGACCACATATTTTTAAAATCAGAAAAAAAAGTTTTATAAACAATAAAACTGAAATGATGCCAAAGAAAAGAAAGTGAAAGTACTGGAAGTAAATTTGGTAAAATTAACTTTCCTCTTTTTTGGGTGATTTGTACATGGATTTCTTTCTTGTCCTGTTTTGCTTTAATTTCCAGATTGTCAAAAATAAACATGTATTATTTTTATTATGAAAGAGAACATATCTTATTTATAAAAAAATATTACCTATGAGAGTTAATATGTTAATTGAGGTAATTCAGTGACATTTTAGTAGTCATGGCTGTGTGACAAATTAAAGCTTTAAAAAGTTTAAAATGTGACTACTGGGCTTGTTTGATGGGCTATATTTGGGTCTTATGTGTAAATACTCTGTGAGTATGAGCAAAATGCTTCCTGTCTGGGCTTCAGTTTCTTCCTCTTTTTTATAAATGGGTTGGAATAAGTTATCAGAATAGGTTATTCTATCTCAGTTACAAAGAAAATGTGTGCAAAACTGATAAGCATTTGAGGAAGTGAGAGATAGGACATATAAGCTTTGATGGGGAACAGAGGTTTGTTCCTTAGGAATTTCAAGTTGAGAAAAAAAAGAGCCATTTGCCCCGGGACTCTTAGAAAAGGTCCAGGGCCACAGAGGGAGACTGCAGGGTATAGCGAAGAGAATGTGAACTTCAGAGTTTGATGGTCCTGAATTCAAATTCAGACACAACCCTCTCCTTGACCTTTGACCTTGGGCGAGTGCTTTAATCTCTCTCAGCTTCTGCATCCGCAAAACAAAGATCACAAAACCTTTATCCTTTTGTGTGTGTGTGTGTGTGTGTGTGTATTTTAAATCATAATATTTACAGACATTACCATTTACAGAAATGTCTGGGTTTGTCCTCTGCCTTAGAATGTAGTAGGCAAGTGACAAAACTTGGGGAGAAGGACTTGGAATAGAGGGAAATAAAAAGGGCCAGAGACAAATTTAGAAATCTAGATTGTGAAGGCTTAAAGGAATGCTAGAGATGATCTAATCCAAAGCCTCATTTTGCAGAGGAGAAAAATAAGGTCTCGCATTGATCTCCCATGGACATGGTGGCAAGGCCAGTATGGGAACCCAAGGCATTTTGTTTTCCGCGTATATCATGAGGCTTCGGCCAGCTTTACAATTTGACTCTAGTGTGGTGTCAGTCAGATGAAGTGGAATTTTCCTTGCACATTCCACGAGGAGGACCACTTGGCTTGGGGTTTTCAAATGCCATAACCAGCAAGAGAATAGAAACAAGCTCTCCAGGAGACTTGTCAGTGGAAGATTTAACTCTTCTCTTCAACTCTTTAAATTTTACAAACTCGAGTTTGTAACATAGTTACAAACTATGTTTGTAACATAAGTTTTACAAACTCGAGTTTGTAAAATAGGCAAAAACAAACAAACAAACAAACAAACAAACAAACAAAACACATGTTGTTGGTCAGCTTAGCTCTGCCCTGGAACTGTTTGTTACATTTGACTCTGATTCTTCCCAAGCTCAGGCGCCAACTTCCCTGGTAAGTACATGCTGCCCAGGGAGGGATTTCTGTGTATCAATTTCATCCACGGCAAGTTTCCTCCATTGTCCTGGGTTGCAGGCTAGAGACTTACTGTCTGATAACTGTCTGATTTTCTGGCACTTTCAAAGGAGACCAAATATCCCTGCCACACTGATTTGACTGATTAGTTTTCATCAAAGTTGTTTACTACTGGTTTGGTAGTGTTTGCTTTTGTGTTTAATTTCAGAGAAAAAGATTTAAGAGCTTAGAATCCCTCCTTTCAAACCTTCAGTTTGTTGGTCTGTGGAAGCAATTTCTTGGATAGTTTTATTGGCTGAGAAAAAGAAAAGAAAAGAAAAGAAAAGAAAAGAAAAATCAAGATCCAGCTTGAATCTTCTCTTGCTCCTTGACCTGAATCTCTATAAAAAGTCTTTCCCTGCACACCACACCGCTCCCAACTTTGCAAAGGGGTGCTCATGAGTGAGTACTCTCAGCCCTGGTGATCTTGAGACAGGAAATAACATTAAGCTCTCCAAGGGAAGGCTGTTTTCACAGAGGGATTTTTACTCCAGACTGATTCAAAGAATAATGAGCCTCTTGTGGGCAAATCTCTTGGGAAACGTCTGATCTCGTTTTCTAAGATATTGGTCAGAGGAGCGAGAGGGCTTTGGGACACTATCAAGACTGGCTCTGGATCCATCTTACCTTATTTATCTGCTGGGATCAGGGTCAGCTTCCTGCTGGAAGGAACAATTTTTGCCAAGCTCCTTCAACCCAAGGCATAGAAAACACAGAAGAAATATTGATACATTCTTGTGCTTTCCAACACAAATGTATTTCATAGAGTCCTTGCGGCTATAAAGAAATTCTTTGAAAGCAAAATGTAAGAGAGCTTTGTTTATAGAAAAGTCCTTTCTTCCCTTGGCTAAGGGCTCCTTGTTTCTTTGCCGTCTCCATTCTCTCCCTTGCCTGCTTTGTTTATATGACAAAGTCAATATTATACTCCACTTACTGACATTCACTGTGGTAAGGAAGATGGAGTTGTAAGTTTTGGCCCCAAGGGCAATGTGGTAGAATAGAAAGGCCTGGAACTTGGTCTGGTGTCATAAATTCAGGCTCTGGTTTTGCTGATGACTTCTCAGACCTCAGCATCACCAATCATATCCAAGAATAAGATTTTACAAAATATTTTTCATAACATATGTGAGACATTTAACACAGGTTCAGGCCCAAAGTAAAGCACCCAGTTAGTTCTAGATGAGGTTGGCTTGAAAGGTTGGCTTGAGGTTGACTGCCTTATTCGTTAATGGGTGTGTATGGCAGGGGACTAGGCTCCTGTAAAAGAATGAGAGGGAGGGCTGCTGGAAGGGGGACAGGATATAGGGGAAGGACTGAAGAAGAGTTGTTGAAGGCATACATTGGCTTGGTCTTTTTCTGAGGACTGACTCTTCAGCAGTGGGTCAGTGTGTGATGTAGTAGAAATGTAATAGACTTCGAGTAAGACAGATTTGGGCTCCAGGTTCTATTCTACTGATTTTAGATGTGCAACATTGTGTATGTGCCTTAAAATACCTCTCTGATAGGTTTAGTAGAGAGACCCAAGTTTTCTGGGCTCTTCCCTGCCTTTTGCACCTGAAGCTGAGAAACTAGGCTGGAGCACTGGAAATGACTCCATTCTCTGTGTGAAACCAGCCCTGAAGAAACAATTAAGGCAGCCTAAAGGTGTTGGCGGAAGCCTAATAAACCTTACTGGCATGTTATTTGGGGTTGCTAACCTTCCTCACAATTGGACTCTTCTATTCACAGATTAACACTAATAATAAGCCCCATTGAAGAGAATGGCTCTAATTGGTTCCTAGTTGTTGCTCTGGGATAAAAGTTGATCATCTATTCTGAGAATGGTCTTTCTGAGGCTGTGTCTGCAGTTTGCTCAAATGAACTGATAAATCAGTGAAAAATTCACTTCACAGACTCGTTGGGTCTGAGCAACACTAACTTCTTGCGCAGGTTTATGTGTGTGTATGTAACTGTGTTTATGTGTTAGAGGAAGTGTATGGATGAGTATGAGTTTAAAACTGTGATGCAGACACATGAAGATACTTAGAAAAGTAAACTAACCAAAGGCCCAAATAAAAATGTGCTCGCTTGACTGATCTCTCCTACATTAGTGTAACTCCAAAAGCAAATGGAAAACATTTTGGCATAATGAACATGACCTGTCACAAATTCTAATGCTTTAGGAGGAAAACAAGATGATAAGAAGGAAATTTGGCCCAAGGATTGAGGATATTCCACACTTTCTTTCCAGAAATTATTGTAAGAGGGATATCCAAGTCAGTTACTGTTTTTGTTAAGGCCCATTGTATGTTTTTTTTCTTGACTTCTTCATATTCTTTTATTGTGGTAAAATATACATAACATAACATTGACCATTTTAGCCATTTTAAAGTGCCATTAAATACATTCATCTTGTTGTACAACCATCACCACCATCCATCTCCAGAACTTTTTCATCTTTCCAAACTGACACTAAGTACCCATTCAGTCCTTCAAATTTTTAAGAGACACAAGTTACAGATTTTGGAAACTTCTATTACTTATTCACATGAGGGGTTAATGCAGGAAGTAGCACATGTTTTCTTTTTCCTTATTCATTTATTCAGTTGCTCAATAGGTATACACTGATTACTGATGATGAGCCCAGGTACTATGCTGGGGATGATGTCAAACAAACCAGACAGAATCTCACTCTTTCATATCTCACAGATTGTTCCCTTCTTGTTGTGGCAGGCAGAATAATAGCCCTCTAAAGATGTCCATGTCTTAATCCCCGGAGCTTGTGACTATATTGCTTTACATGACAGGAGGGATTTTGAGATGTGATTAAGTTACAGATCTTCCTCCCCCACCTTTTTATATTTATATTGAGGTTAAAAAAAAGAAGAAGAAAAACATGGATGTAAGATAAGGATCTTGAAATGGGGAGATTATCCTGGATTATCTGGGTGGGCCCAATCTAATTCCAAAGATTTTTATAAGGGAAAGAGGGAGGCAGCAGAGTCAGAAAAGGAGATGAGATAACAGGACAGAGTGATGAGAAGGGGGCCATGAGCCAAGGAATGTAGGCAGCCTCTAGAAACAGGAAAAGGAGAGGAATGGCTCTTCTCCTAATGCCTCCAGAAGGAACACAGCTTTCTTGACACCTTGGCTTCAGCCCATTAGACTCATTTTGGACTTCTGATCTTTAGAACTATAAGGTAATTTGTGTTGTTTTAAGACACTAAATTGTGGTAATTTGTTATGGCAGCAGTAGAGAACTAATACACTTGTCTTTATGTTCAGTGTTAAGGGGTTTCTTTATTGTTAGTTTACTCTGGTTGGTCCAGGAAACAGGAGAGTGTAAAGTTTTTGCAGAACTCAGACTTTGATTTGCTCTGGAAGACCTGCCTGCCCCATGTCATCAAGCCTGTGCCTGGACTTCCAATGGACGGTGGCTTGTATTTAATTCATCTCTTATTTTCTTCCCCTTAGTACCATGCTAGCTAGGTACACTAAATGTCTAGCACTCAAACGGAGAGGCATCCTGCACTTGGCTCAGGTCCTTTCTGCAAACCAAGCAGCGTTCAGGAGAGGTGGTCATTCCATAACTGAGTAAATTTACAAGTGTGTATTCACTTTGCCTACAGTAAAAATGGTTGATTACCAAGTGGTAGTAGTGTATTCACACGTTCTGTGTACTAAACCATAAGATACATGATTTTTCTGAGACCCAGATAAAAGGCATAAATGTTCTATGCAGGAGTCTTCCTCACACGAAAAGTAAAATCTTTGACAATTCTAAACTCTCAGTATTTACTTAGTCTTGTGCTTATCTGAAACAAGTAATCCTTATCCTTTTTGCTGCATGATTCCTTCTTAAGAACAGAAAATTATATTTTCTAATCTTTCAGACTTCATTCTGTAGCCTCCCTCTCTAATCTGCTGGGCAGAGAGAGGTCAGGCCTGAGTAGGTAAAGGAGTAAATAGCTCCCAGTCTTGGGAAGACAAAAATGTGAGCATGAGAACGTTAACTCCATGTTCTCTGAAGTCTTGACCTAAGACCAAAGAAGAACAGATTCTTCCATTTACTTGATCTTTAGAGATCCTCATAAAAGTGAATCTCTTTTTAAAGAACAATTCTGAGATGCTAGCTAACCTTGTCTTTTTCGTGTTAGGAATGAAATCTAAGGCACAGTAAGTTGAACCTCTTTAAAATGGCTTACAAGGCCCTTCATGACCCAGCCGGCCCTTTTCCCTACTTGTGCAGCCTTATCTCTCCCCATTTTGTCTCCTAATCTTCCAACCATTCTGATTTTTTTTTTTAGTTTCTCTGACATTCTGATTCTTTCCAGTGTCATAGCTTGTACCTGACTCAGCCTGAACCATGCCTTCTTCTCCTTTCCTCCACACCTTGGCCTTGCTGACTTCAATACAACCTTCAGCTTAGAGGTTGCTTCCTTAGTTAGCTTTCTCTCATCCCTCACCACACTCAACTGCTCCTTTGCAAGCAGTCATACACTGCTGTTATACACTGTCCTATTGATGCCATTTACTTGTCTTTCTCCCCGACTAGACTGTAAGCCCCAAGAGGGTATGTTGCATGGGGGCCCCTGTATCTTCTGTTCATTGTTTTCCCCACCATGCTTGGCACTTCTTTCTAACAGACTGGCACTCTGCCCACAGGCTAAATCTACCTCAGTCAGCCTTTTATGTGCCACCATTTGTTTTAATTGCACAGTTGTACATGACCGAGCAAACGGCAGATAGGTACCTGTAATCAAACAGTCCGGAGATTTTAAGTACTTTTGTTCATTCCTGGAACAGTCAGTGAGCCTTGGCAATAGGCAATTTAAATTCCGGACAACGAGTTTCCAAGCCGCTTCAATGGCTACATTTTGAGAATAGCGGAAAAACTCCGACCCTTTGATAATTAGACTGAATCAGTTTTCATAATTCTACTTTATGCACTAGAATGGTTAGCAAACTTCATTATCAGAAGCCTGATGAGAAAGCTTTTAGCTTCTAATATAGATCTTATGCATGATTTCGATTTGCAACCAAACTATGGCCACTCTGCATAGCAGTGTTTCTTAGACAAGATGATCTTAGAGTTTCATCATTATAAATAATTTCGAAGTAGGCTCAGAAAAGAGCATACAATCAACATCTTGCTTATGTATGTTTGATTTAGAGAAAGGACAGCTGATTGCCATAGTCAAAAGCAGCCATCATAAACCTTTGTAACACAGGTAGCCTGCATTTGTTGAACTTGTAAATTGATTTCTTTTGCTCTCTATGTCTGGAACATTGCCAGTATCTAAAGGATTCTTCCTAATTAATGGGAAAATATCCTCAAGAAGTTTCCAGAAAAGACATGTGACTTATCTGACAGAGCTTCCTGGGCTTCCCCTTTTGTGACACTCATAAATTACTCCTTCAATGTCTCTTTAATCCACATTAGTCTGAAAGCTCCATCAAGGCAGAGACCACTTCTGTCTTTGCTGCTGAGTCCTTAGCACACAGACAGTTCATACACATTTGTTGGATGGAGAGATTAGTGACTCAGATGAATGCACTTCCATAGTGATGTATTGGGATATATGCAGTTTTATCTTTGGCAGCTCTACTTACTTGATGCTATTCTAAGTTAGAACTCTATAGCTTATTTGGAAAATTGCTTTGCGTCCTCTTTCAGTGAAAATGGCTACATAACAAACCACCTCAAAACTTATGACTTACCTCTCAACAACATTTATTTTGCTCACACATCTGTATTTTGAACAGGGGATGGCGGAGAAAGCTCATTTCTGCTCTCCTTGGTGTGGGCCGGAGCAACTTGGCAGTGGGAGAGGGGAAGCATCTGAAAGCTACTCCTTGCCTAGGCTAGGAATCTTGAACAGCTGGGGGCTGGATAAACCAGGGTTCCTCTGACATCTCTTTCTAGCTCTGCAAGGTCTGTGTAATCTCTCTAGCATGGTGGCTTCAGGGTAATTGGAATTCATACACAATGGTGCAGAGCCCCAGGGGTACGTGTTCTAAGGAGAGAGAAAAAGCCAAGTAGAAGTTATATTGCTTTTTATTTTTTAACCTCCCAAGTCTCATGGCATCACTTCTGCTGCACTCTGTCCCTTTGAAGAGGTCACTTATCGGGGGTCAGTGCATAATCAAGGGGAGGTTGAATTCGATTCCACATTTTGTGGGAGAACCTGCAAACATGTTTCAAAACCATCACTCACCCATTCACTGTTCTGGAAGTTTTGTGAAATCAATAAAGTCAAAATCAATTAAGCTGAGACTTGAACACCTATTCTGAGTGAGACAAGGACTCCTGCAGAGAAATAAAATAGTGTAGTCACTTTGTACATACAGGCATGAAAATGAGGAGTTTGAATGAGGACCCTTTTCACTCCAATGCAAGCCATAGCGTCATGACTCCTCCAAACGGTAGAATTTTGGAGTACATTTCTATTCTTTCGATGGGTACAAGTGGGACCCTTACAAGAGGAGAAGAGATATAACAGGCAATGTCAAGTAGACATTAGTAGGCATACGCTTTATGGTACCCTCATTGCCTCCCACTGTCCCAGCTTGTCCCCCCAGGCTAGGCTTCAGGGAAGGTAGTGACTTTCCTGATCCTCTAGTTGGTCTTCTCAGACCTTTTCTTCCCCAGCAACTCCCACAATTGTGCAAATATCATTTCTATACTAATACATTTCCCATTCTATAATATTGATAGTTGTTCTGTTATCTGATTGAAGTCTGACTGATAGAGAAGAAACCAACATCCTGTTATTCTATAAAAAAAATCTTATTTTTGACCAAATACAGCTTGAATAGTTTTTATTTGCAACATGAAGCCTCAACTTTATATAGATGGCAGTTATAAACCATGTATATGGGACCTTTTAAAATCTAGTGGAGCTCCCCAAGATACTTTGCATTGACCTCTATTAAAGTATCACCCAAAGATGAACAGATTGCTGCTGAGGTCCCTGAGGCCATGCCAGTCCTGTACCTCACAGGCCCTAGGTATGGAGAGGGTCAACTCTTCCTTATCCTCCACCCACAAGCCTGAGGAGTCTTACCTCAGATTACCCTCAAAGCATCAAAGGACCAAGTAACCTACTATTCCTCTCCACTCTGGATCAACCTAGTTAGTTGCAAACTACTTGCTTCAAGACTGTTTTTCCCAAATCTCCTCTGGGAAGCCGGCTGAGTATTTACAGCTCTGTTAGAAAGAGCCTGTCTCTCCTGACCCTGAACAAGGCCTCCAGGACTTACAAGTCTGATTTGGGGTTGTAATCAGGGCCTTCCCCCTTCCACCCATCTCAAGCAGCTTTCCTTTTTGGTCCTGGAACAAAGGCCCTTTGGGAAGGGGTAAATACCACTCATTCCTTCCTGATAGACAAAGGAGAAATGGACACAGAAATATCTCAGTAGATTATTATTCTGCAGTAAATTCTCAAGAAATCATCAGGCTATGTATGTTAAAATACCTTTAGCTATTAAAAGAAGCTTATGAACCTCAGATGAAATAGTGTAGGGGAAATTTTGTTTTCTTTTAATTTTCTCACTGTTTGTAGGGTGTAGATGTGGAAAATTTCCTGGATAGAGATGTTCATAGTTAAAACAAAGGCAGAGCAAAAGGGGTTTCAGGATGTTCATATTTAAAATGAAAAGAGCGCAAAAGGGTTTTCAGGATGAGAGTAGTAACAGAGGGAATACTTCTCTCTTGCAGATCTGTGAGTTTGCTCTTTTTTTTTTTTCTTCTCTCAGAACTTCTAAATATGGTGAGTTCTTCTGAGTCCCTGAAAATGAGCCAGCTGTTTTCAGAGTATTTAAAGAACTCAAGGGAATGTTGCTAAGTTCTGAGGATCTCCTCCAAAAGGAAGGTAGGGAGGATTAAGGAGCTACCAAGTTTACTCTGCAGATACGTGATTCACTGACCTTGTTCTTAAAATACCTGAT
The DNA here is from genome assembly GCF_022837055.1 of Prionailurus viverrinus. Taxonomy (NCBI): domain Eukaryota; kingdom Metazoa; phylum Chordata; class Mammalia; order Carnivora; family Felidae; genus Prionailurus; species Prionailurus viverrinus. The sequence continues at coordinate 191,077,792 of NC_062561.1, read as the reverse complement.
AAGGTAGAGTCTCTAAGAGTTGAGATTATGTGACTGGGCCAGACCTTGCTACAATCTGCACATTCTCCAAACATAGGAGCGCAAAACACAGTTATATGTAAGAACATGGGTGTTAGAGGAAGTTTTCCTTCTAGCTTTTCCCTTTATTAACTGTGTGAACTTTGTGGCAGGGACTCACTGTCTTTAAGCCTCAGGTCCTTGTACCTAAAATAGAGGTAATAAAAGCATCTACCTTACCTCATAGAACGGATGGGGGTACGGGATAGTGGTTAGGAGTGTGGATATGGAGGTGGACTGTCCAGATCTCACTGCTGGTTCCACTGTGTATTATTTCTGTGTGAGCTTGTGGGCAAGCTCTTTACCTCTTGGAGTCCCAGTTTCCCCATCTGGAGAATGGAGCTAACAATAGGACCTAGCTCTTAGAATTGCTATAATAATTTAATAAATTAAGAAAAGTAGTTAGGAGAGTGCTAGGGCCTAGCAGAGCTCAGAAAGTGGTAGCTATTCAAGTAGTTACTCGAAGCTGGAATGAAATCCAGAGAGCCAATGTAAAAAGCCTAAGTGGGCTTCTGGTGGATACCCACGTCATGAGATGTGTGAAGGAGATACAAGGTGCAGGACTATGTTACATGGCATGAATTCTTTGCCTAGAAAGGTTCTCTGGACAGACATCTATACTTCACTTATGGACTGATGCTCAGAATACAGTCATTAAAGAATAAATTTAATAGCCTAAGACAGTATGTTCTGGTTATCGATTGCTGCATAAAAACTACCCCTAAAATTAGTAACTTAAAAAAACAAAAACAATTTATTATTTTTCACAATTCTTTCAGTTGACTGGACAGTTTTGTTTCACATGGCATGGGGGGGGGGGTGCTGCAGTCATCTGGAGGGCTCAATTGGGTAGGATGTCCAAGACGTGGTACACGGTCAATGCTGGCTGTTGGCTAGAAGCTCAACTGGGAATGCCAAACAGAGCACCTCAGCTCTCCTCCACATGTCCGTTCCATGTGGCTTTGGTTGCTCACTGCGTGTGTCTGAGTTCCAAGTGGTGGGAAGTGGAAGCTGCTAGGAAATTCCAGAATGTCACTCCTGCAGCCTTCTATTGCTCAAATCAGTCCCAGGGCCAGCTCAGATTTAAGTGGAGGAAAAATAAACTTCATCTCTCTCTCTCTCTCTCTCTCTCTTTTTAATGTTTAATTTATTCTTGAGGGAGAGACAGAGCACCAGCAGGAGAGAGACAGAATTAGAGAGAGACAGAATCTGAAGCAGACTCCAGGCTGTGAACTGTCAGCACAGAGCCCGATGCAGGGACTGAACTCATGGACTGTGAGATCATGACCTGAGCCAAAGTCAGGCACTTAACCAACTGAGCCACCCAAGTGCCCCTAAACTTCATCTCTTGATGTGAGGAGCAGTAATCAGGAACAGGAAGGGCACACAGGAAAGAGACTAACTATCTGTATTGATGATCTATTGCTGCATAACAAGTTACCCCAAAACATAGCAGCTCAAAACAATGAACATTATTATCTCACATCGTTTCTGAAGCTCAGGGATTTGGGAATGACTGAGCTAAGTGATTCTGATTTCAGAGTCCCTTATGATGTTGGAGTCAAGCTGTCAGCTGGTGCTGCAGTTTCTGGAGGAGCTGGACTATCCACTTCTAAGCTCATTCATGCGGCTGTTGGCAGGAGGCTTCAGTTTCTCACCACATGATTCTCTCCATAGGGCTGCTCATTTCCCCCAGTAAGAGTGGTCTAAGGAAAGATAAAGAGAGGGAGAGAGAAAGGGAAAGGGAAAAGAAGAGGGAGAAATAAAGGGAGAGAATAAGAGAGAGAGAGAGAGAGAAAGAGAGAGAGAGAGAGAGAGAGAGAGAGAGAGAGAGAGAGAGGAAGAGAGAAAGAGAGAGAGGAAGAGAGAAAGAGATCAAGTCTGGAATTGCAATTTTTTTATAACCTAATCTTGGAAGTGATATACTGTCACTTTTGCTATATGCTATTGGTCATATAGACAAAACCTGGTACAATGTTGGGGGTGGGGTGGCTACAAAATGGTGTAGCTTGGGTATTACTGAGGGCCATTTTAGAGGCTGCTTACTCCACTACTGCATAGTGATGCTGTGCACAAGAAGCTTCTTGAGAGCTAAATTTGCAGTTTGCTTGTTTGAGATTCTGATGTAGACCATACTTTGGGAAATCTTGGTCATACCAAGGCTTTAATCTTATTGACAATCTGATGTCCAAAGGTCAGCTAATTATCTGCTGCAAACACACATTTATGCATCAGTGTGAATAGATATGGGTTTCTCCTTTGCCTCCCACTAAGATTTGATGTGTATTAAATGTGAAGACCACAGACCCTGCATTGCTTGGAGCAGATGCCACTGACAGATGTATGGATTTTTGGTTTTGTGCTCTTTAGTGGACTCTTCGCCAATTTTTTATTTTCCTAAGCTGTAGATCCCTGCTTCTGATTGGCATATATGGTGTTAAAGCTAAGAGTCCCTATCAGTGGCTACTTACTTCTGGATACTCATCACATGCATATGGACATCGATGATATCATTGTCACTGGATTTCATAAGTATCTACATTAAGACACTAAATTCCTAACCTTCTGGTTTGACTCTTACCAATATAGGGAAGCCCTCCAAATGTATTTGGATTTGTCCCTCCTGCCTCCTCTCCCTTCCTCCCTTCCTCCTTCTTTCCCTCCCTTCTATTCAACAAAACACCTGTGTAGGAGTCACCTTTTGGGGGGTCTGCTTAGCTCACAATGATTCTTTCTTCTCTTTTGCCCCCTTTTCATTGTCCCTAGTAATTGTGTTTAAATCATATAGCTGTGACCAACTGAAGTTAGTGAATTGAACTGCCGTGGATACCCGACTCAAACTGGGCATTCTGACTCCTTCCCTGGAATTTGAAATTGAGACCAAAGAGGAGACAACAAGGGATTCTTTTGGCATGGCTGCACTTCTGCCCTGTAGGTGCAAAAATTGTGGTAGAACCGAGTCCCTCCACTACCATCCTCCTCTTTCGCTGTGTAATCTGATAACAGAAAAAGTCAGTCTGTAGTGCAAAGCAGATGTAAGGGTGAATCAGTGATGGAATAGGGAAGAGTGTGACTTTTGGATGAGAGATGGCTTTCCATTTCTTATATCTGTCTTTCTGAATCTTGGCTTGGATTTTGTGTGCTTTCCACGTATACTTACCACTTGTGCCCCACCTCCCCCCACTTTTAAATTTAAGCTAGCTCCTATAGATCTCTGTTGCTCAATTTCTAAGAAGATTTTATTTATTTATTTATTAAAAAAAATGTTTTAACCTTTATTTATTTTTGAGACAGAGAGAGACAGAGCATGAACGGGGGAGGGGCAGAGAGAGAGGGAGACACAGAATCCGAAGCAGGCTCCAGTCTCTGAGCCATCAGCCCAGAGCCCGATGCGGGCTCGAACTCACGGACCATGAGATTGTGACCTGAGCTGAAGTCGGATGCTTAACCGACTGAGCCACCCAGGCACCCCAGAAGATTTTATTTTTAAGTAATGTCTACACCCAATGTGGGGCTTGAATTACAACCCTGAGATTAGGAGTCACATCCTCTCCTGACTGAACCAGGCAGGTGCCCCTCTGTTACTCAATTATTAATACAATCCATTTGTATGGGCACTGTGGCTACACCCCTTACCTGGTGAGTTCAGATATTGCAAGAGAAGATTCTTGCTGAAGGCCACCTGGAGAATAATAGAGGCATGGACATAAGGTGTTGGGAGCATTGAGGAGGGATTCCTCACTCTATCTGAGGGTGTTGGCGGAGGTTTCACACAGGGTAGGAGGGCAGGAGGTTTGAGCTGGACTTTGAAGGATGGCAGGAGTTTATGAGAAATGACAAGAATCTAAGTCCAATGAGGTCAGGCTGGTGTGTAAAAGCATAAGAAAGAGCAATTATAGAAACTGGGGGTGAAATTTGATGCCAGAAAAGTCAAGGGTTTCTTATGTTATGCTAAAAATAACAAGACATATTTTCAAAAGAGAAATGAAGATAATCTAAAGCATAATTTGGAACAATTGGTCTGGAATATCTCCTCATTATGTATTCATTTGCTATGCACTGTAATAGAGCCGGTCCTTTTAAGTGCATTTGGAATTTAAATGACTCTCACATATACCTTCCACAAGGTTTGGCCTATACTTTAGAGGAAGCTATTGAAAAACATCCATAAGCTTTCATTCTGGTTGTAATATTTCTGTGGCATGGGAAAGACATTAAAAAGGAGACTTTCACACATCACATTTGGCAAGGCAGATGTTAATTAGAAACAAAAGCAATTTGTGTTTAATTTAATGGTAGTGGGAGATTCATTATACTGTTCTTTGGTTGGACACAGTGTAATGGAGGTAGATTTCTATGCTGTTTTTCTCTCTCTTTCCATTCTCTTTGTCTTTCACAGCCATGGTTTAATATATTTCCTGGGGATTCAGACTCACTTCATTTTTTTTCCCATTTGATTTTTTTTTTAATATCATCACTATTACATTTGAAATTTAATTCTTTTCTGCTTCTAAGCTTTCATTTGCTTGTTTTTGCATCCTGTAACTACACATTTCTAATTTTCTTTATGGTGGGCAAAGTCAAATTGTGGGTTATTCAGGGAATGGCAACCTGATTATCAGGTAACGTGACTCTTATTTATTTATTTATTTATTTATTTATTTATTTATTTTTTACCTTCTTCTTTCTCTTGCCAATTTTATAACCTTTTCCTGCTCACCAAAATATTTATTAATAATCACCCAGGAGTGAAGGAGGAAAAAAAACTCAAGCAATTAAAATTTAGTGATTTTTAAGCGAATTTGATAAAAGGTTCATTGGGAAGAATTTGAAACTTCTTGCTAGAAGCAAGAACTTTGATTATCAGTAGAGCTGGGAATCTTTTCTGAAGTCTTAGCAAACTATAAGAAAATATGTTCTTTTTAATTTTTTTAATGTTTATTTATTTTTGAGAGAGAGAGAAACAGATTGTGAGCAGGAGAGGGGCAGAGAGAGAGGGAGACACAGAATATGAAGCAGGCTCTAGGCTCTGAGCTGTCAGCACAGAGCCCAACATGGGGCTCGAACTCACGAACCATGAGATCATGACCTGAACCGAAGTCCAACACCTAACCGACTGAGCCACCCAGGTATCCCCAAAACACTTTCTAAAGATGGGTCATAATCTTGTGGTTTGTGGGTCTGAGCCCCGTGTTGGGCTCTGTGCTGACAGCTCAGAACCTGGAGCCTGCTTCAGATTCTGTGTCTCCCTCTCTCTCACTCTCTGTCCCTCCTCTGCTCATGATCTGTCTCTCTCTCTCAAAAATAAACATTAAAAAAATTATTAAAAAAATAAATAAAAAGATGGGTTTAAAGGAGACCTCTAGACTACTCCTTCATGAGATAGCTTACTTCTTATTTGGGAAAGCAGAACACTCTACTTATTGAAAGATGGAGACAGGTAGTATGGCTTTCAGGCCCATGGATGTGTGTTCTAGTCCTCACTTTGCCATTCACTATCTATATGACAACAGAAGCACTATAAATAATAGGAATATACTGATGGCTTATGGTGCTATTGTTATATGCCAGGCATTTTACTTATGATGCTTTGTTCTTGAAAAACCTTATGAAAGGAGAAAAAAACTGAGTCAGAGAGAGCTTATGTAGTTTGCCCAAGGTCACTTGGTTAGTAACTGGCAGGATTCTAACTCCAGAGCCTTTGTTCTTCATCACCACTTTCTACTTTCTTCCAATCCTCAATTGCCTGGCCTCTCTAGGCCTCAGTTTGTTTTTACAAAAGGGAAACTACTTACTCTGATACTCCTTCCTAGCAGAGAGAATCAAATGAGAATGTGAAAGGGAAAATGTTTTGAAGAATGTAAAGTAGCAGAAAAATACCAACAATTATGAAGATAAACAAGCTGAAAGAGAGAAAGAGAGGGAAGGCTCCCTGGAGTGAGAATTAGAGCTTGACCTTCAGTAAAAGGGCTGCCGTCACTGTGCTGACAGCCCAAACCAGGGACCTGGGTCCCTTCCTCCAGAACTGTCAGAATGGCAGGGGCAGGGGACAGACGCTGGGCCTGGGCATCCAGGCGTGAGTGGTACCAGAGTCTCTGGGCAGATTCACTCAGAGTCTGACCTTTTGAATGTAAAACACTTGTCAGGTTGCCAAGTGCCAACTAGCCACAGGGTGGATTCAGCCGGGAGAATAATATTCCTGTGACTTTTCCAGGGATGCTCTCTTTTTAACTGGACCCTATGACCACAGGGTCTCTTTTGAAGAGAAATGGCTTCTACTGAGCTCAGGGAATACCTGGAAACTGGGATCTCTCTAGTATCTGGTTGGCACTTCTCAAGTTTTAAAACCCATGCCTCCATTTTAGAAATGTGATGCATTCTATAATTTGTATTATAAAAATAGCTGTATATATTTCATTTTCTAACTATAAAATTATGTCATTTATTTGAGTGTTTTCAAATTATATGCCCCCCCACCCCCACCATGTCTGGTAAGTCTCTCTGGGTGGAGTTTTGGTAGGGGTGGGGGGAATGCTTGTTCTCTTTGGGAATCATTGATATATATAGTATTTTCATAGAAATGTCTCAGCCAACCCATTTGGACAAGAGATCTGCACAGGAGAGCTCTGTGAAAAGCAAAAACATGGACTATTCTGTAGACTTGGTGGAAAAGCTTTCCTTGAGGAATCAAACCACAGAGGCCTAGGATGAGAGGTTAGTAATTTAAGTCACTGACTACTCAGAATATGAATTCACATCCTTTTTTAAATGTTTACAGTTTGGTAGGTTGTAAAATGGCTGCAAATTCTTCCCATCTCAGATTGCACTCCTCTTTGCCATGTGATTTTCTTGTCCTTCCATCAAGAGATAGAGTCTTTTTCTCTACCTCTTAAATCTGGGTTTGGCTATGTGACCTGCTTTAGTCAAAGGAACATTAAGAAATGCAATGCAGCCAGAGGCTTAAAAAACAAAAACATTGGGCTTGCCCTCTCTTGCTGCTGGATCCCTTTTGTCACTACATGAGGAAGCTCAGAACAGCCTGCTAGAAGATGAGAAAACAGAGGGAGTAAAGACAAGGGTCCCAGGGGAGGCCCCTATACCACCTATTCTGCCAACCACCCAGCATGTGAATGAAGCCACCCTATCTTTGTTTGGGTTGCTGTAACAAAACACCAGTGACTGGGTAGCTTATAAACAATAGGTACTTCTCACAGTCTTAAAGGCTGGGAAGTCTAAGATTAAGAAGCTGACAGGTTCAATGTCTGGTGAGAGCCTGGTTAATAGATGGCTATCTTTTTGCTCTGTCCTCACATGGTGGAATGGGTGAAAGAGCTCTCTAGGGTCTTGTGATGTTGTGATTTATCATAAATATATATTTGGTGTTCCTCTATTCTCAACAGAGCTCTTAAGATCCTTGGAATTTCCTAAGTAAGGTGAACAATAAAGGTGTCTTTTTTTTTTATCATAACAAGCCTCTTTCAACCACACGTGAGTTTATGTTAATGAAGTGACTTTTGGACCACCCTTAAGGATGTTAGTTGCCATGGGAACCAACCTTTTGATTAGAGGGTTCCAACATTCAACCACACCCCTGGAGATTGAGTTCCATTACTGAAGACCAATGATTTACTCAATCATGCCTATGTAATGGAGTCTCCGTAAAACTCCAAAAGGACAGGAGGGTTCAGAAAGCTTCTAGGTTGGTGAACAAGAAAGTTCTGGGAGGGTGGTTTACCCCAAACTCCATGGGAACAGAAAGTACTGTGCTCAGCTCCTTCCAAACCTCAACTTTATCTCTGGTTTTATCACCTGTAGTGATTATCTGGATGTTCATTTGCATCTTTAATATCCTTTATAATTAATAGCCCTTATACTGTAGGATCAGGCTAACACTGCATCAGAATTGAGTTAAATTATAGGACATCTAGCTAATGTCTTATTTCACTTTCTTTAAGGTGTCTTTTGATGATAAACAAGTTCTCAATTTTGTTTTTCACAGTCGATGCTTTTTATATTGTTTAGAAATCATTCCCTTGCTCAAGGTAAAAAAATACCCAGTTAATGCTTTCTATTTAGAAATACAAGTTTTGTTTTTTTTTACTTATGTTTTTACATATCTAGAGTTGATTTTTGGATATAGTGTGAGACAAGGATCCATTTTTTTTCTATATAGATTGCATTTTTTATGACAGTTTTATTTATTGAACAGTTACTTCTTTCCCTACTGAAGTGATATGCCACTTCTATCGTTTATCAAAACATTACATAAATGTGTGGATTTATTTCTGAGCTCTCTATTGTACTGACTCCTATTCTATCCTATTCTATTCTATCCTGTCCTAACATAGCCCATTCCATTCCATTCCATTCCATTCCATTCCATTCCATTCCATTCCATTCCACTCTACTTGTCCATTTACCTGACCTTGCACAAATATAACTGTCTTAATTATTGTAGTTTCATAATATTCCTGATAGTTTGTAGGGCAAGACTTAAAAACTGCTCTGCTCTTGTATGGATGATCCTATCCATTCTTGGTCCTTTCCTCTTCCATGTACATTTTAGAATTGGTTTATCAAGTTCCATGTAAAATCCTGGTGAGATTTTATGTTGAAATCTGTAGATAAATTTGGAGAGAATGGATATCTCCAACATATTGTCTTTCTAATCATGGACATCTTAGCTATTTCTTTTATTTGGGTCTTAATATTTTAACAAAGTCTTATAATTTCCTCTGTGATTCTTAGTTTTCCTATATTGATGTTCTCTGTATTATGTACATGGTTATTTATTTTTAAAGATTTCATTTTTTTTTAAATTTTCTTTTTAACGTTTATTTATTTTTGAGACAGACAGAGACAGAGCATGAATGGGGGAGGGGCAGAGAGAGAGGGAGACACAGAATCAGAAGCAGGCTCCAGGCTCTGAGCCATCAGCCCAGAGCCTGACGTGGGGCTCGAACTCACAGACCGTGAGATCGTGACCTGAGTTGAAGTCGGACGCCTAACTGACTGAGCCACCCAGGCGCCCCTAAAGATTTCATTTTTAAGTAATCTCCATATTCAACGTGGTACTTGAACTTACAACCCTGAGATCAAGAGTCTCATGCTTTACTGAGACAGCCAGATACCCTTGTAAATGGATTTTTTAAAAAACTACATTTTCTAATTGTTTATTGCTAAGCAAAGGTTTTTAAGGCCAAGAAGCAGTGCTGAAAGATGTCCACAGCCACAGAGAAAAGATGTACACATCACCCACCTTCCAGGAGCAGCTCAGAAGGCCACTCTAATATCGTTAGAGTGCCATCAGGAGAAACAAGGTCGTGAAGTTCTACTATGTCATGAAGTTCTCCCTGGCCACCACGCCAGTCATGAAGAAGATAGAATATAGCAACACATTTGTGTTCCTTGTGGATGTCAAGGCCAATGAGCACCAAATCAGCATGGCTATGAAGAAGCTCTGTGTCACTGACATGGCTAAGGTCAACACCCTCATCAGCTTAGTTAGAGGCATAATTTGACTGGCTCCTGACTATGATGCTTTGTATATTGCCAACAAAATTAAGATCTAAACAGTCCAGCTACTAAAATCTAAATTTTTTCACCATAAAAAAATTCTGTAGCCAACTTACTTGCTAAACTTTATTTTTTTAAATGTATATATGAAAAGTTTATTTTGAGAAAGAGAGAGAGAGAGAGAGAGAGAGAGAGACTCGTGTGCAAGTGGGAGAGGGGCATAAAGACTGGGAGAGAGAGAATCCCTAGCAGGCTCTGCACAGTCAGCACAGAGCCTGATGTAGAGCTTGAACTCACAAACCATGAGATCATGACCTGAACCAAAGTTGGACACTTAACTGACTGAACCACCAGGCACCCCTAAACCTTCTTTCTTTTTTTTTTTAATTATTTTATTTATTTACTTATTTATTTTTATTTATCTATTTTATTTTAACTTGTTTTATTTTTTTAAATTTACATCCAAATTAGTTAGCATATAGTGCAACAATGATTTCAGGAGTAGATTCCTTACTGCCCCTTACCCATTTAGCCCATCCCCCCTCCCACAACCCCTCCCGTAACCCTTAGTTTGTTCTCCATATTTATGAATCTCCTCTGTTTTGTCCCCCTCCCTGTTTTTATATTATTTTTGTTTCCCTTCCCTTATGTTCATCTGTTTTGTCTCTTAAGGTCCTCATATGAGTGAAGTCATATGATTTTTGTCTTTCTCTGACTGGCTAATTTCACTTAGCATAATACCCTCCAGTTCCACCCATGTAAAACCTTATTTCTAATAATTTATCTAGGGGTGCCTGTGTGGCTCAGTCGGTTAAGCGGCCGACTTCAGCTCAGGTCATGATCTCGCGGTCCACGAGTTCAAGCCCCGCATCGGGCTCTGTGTTGACTGCTCGGAGCCTGGAGCCTGTTTCAGATTCTGTGTCTCCCTCTCTCTCTGACCCTCCCCCATTCATGCTCTGTCTCTCTCTGTCTCAAAAATAAATAAACATTAAAAAAAATTTTTTTTCTAATAATTTATCTAAAAGTATTATTTTGAGTTTTATTTATTTTTATTAATTTTTTTAATGTTTATGTATTTTGGAGAAAGGGAGAAATACAGAGTGAGAGCAGGGAAGGGGCAGAGAGAGAAGGAGACACAGAATGCAAAGCATGGTCCAGGTTCTGAGCTGTCAGCACAGAGCCCGACACAGGGCTCCAGTTCACGAATCAACAGATCATGACCTGAGTGGAAGTTGGTCACTTAACCGACTGAGCCACCCAGGTGCCCTTTGAGTTTTATTTTTAAATAATCATGTAATATGCAATTAACTATGGATTTATATTCTCTTCTAATTCTTAGAACTCATTTGTTTTTATCTTATCATACTGGCTTAGACCTTTACAATGTGAGTAGAAGTGGTATTAGCGGGATCCATTCCATTCTTTAAAAAGAAAGATTCTAGCATTTTCCCATTTAGAACGATTGCTCTATTTTATAGATACTTCTGTGTCTTTTTGGTATGTCCGCATCATTCTTTGAGTTCTTCCTTACTTTCTGGAGCAAAAAGATGTTGGAGGTTTATCTTGTATTTTTCCTACCCAGCCCTGCAATCAGCCATTTCTCCTAAGAGACTTGATTTACTCACATGGAGGGTGATCTACAGAAACCAAGATCTAGGGGTACTAGTATTGGTATATTATGCTTCTAGTCTTAGTGAACAGAATGGACATAAACATACATATATGTATCTATATTAAAACCATTGAATTCACACTAATACCTCCAATTCCAATCCAATACCATAAGGCTTATTTCTGCTTTCCCCTTTTTTAAAAAAATTAAAAAAAATTTTTTAAGTTTTAAAAATATTTATTTACTTATTTTTTGAGAGAGGAGAGACAGAGTGTGAGTGGGGAAGGGGAAGAAAGAGAGAGAGGGAGACCGAATCCGAAGCAGGCTCCAGGCTCTGAGCTGTCAGCACAGAGCCTGATGTGGGGCTTGAACCTATGAACTGTGGGATCATTACCTGAGCAGAGGTCAGTCGCTTAACTGACTGAGCCGCCCAGGTGCCCCTCCCCTTTTCCATATTTGTAACTTTCTTATTTCAGTGAGAACCCTGTTTTCCATTATCCTGTATGTAACCAAACTCTTGCTGTGTAGGTTGAAAACACAAGAGGTGAGGGAGTAGCAGGGAAAGAAAGGAGGAGGAAGGATAAAGGAGGAAGAGGTCTTGTTTTTTGTTTTTTTTTTTTGTCTTCATTTTAACAGAACCATTTCTGCTTTCTCACAAACCCTGAAGAAAAGACACAGAAGGATAGGGGAGGGGAGAAGTGCCCCCAAGGGAAGCAAACCAGTCCAGTCTTGGCTTTGAGGTGGGACTGAGTGGCAGGCTAGCAGATGGAGCTGGCTGGCCCTGCCTCTTCTCTCCCAGGTGGTTCCTGGCAGCTTTTTTTTTTTTTTTTAAGGCGATTTTTATAAGAGCAATTTTACGTTCACAGGAAAATTGAGAGGAAGGTACAGAGATTTCCCATATATTACTCCTACTCTTGCACAGCCTCCTCCACTTATTAACATCTTCCACCAGAGTGGTACATTTGTTACAACTGGTAAACCTACATTGACATATCATTTCACCTAAGGTCCTTAGTTTACATTAGGATTCCCTCTTGGTGTTGGACATTCTGTGAGTCTGGACAAATGTGTAGTGACATGTATCCATCATTATAGTATCATATAGAGTAGTTTAAACTGCCCTAAAAATCTAGCAGCCTGTAAAGCTTAACTCCTTTGGTTATTTTGTTTTTGTGGGGCATGGAGATGCTGGGTATGCATTTAAATGAACCCTGTTGGGAGACCACCGTGGGAGTCTGCACACCTCCACCTACCACCGCAGGAAGTCTTCTTGGCCCTGGGGTGCTGCACATGCACAGCACCATTTCTTGTTCAGTTTGTACGGGCAGCTATTTGTGTCAGGCACCTTGCTGAATTCTCGCATCATCTTGTTGGGCTCTATGGAGCTTGTGACAGTCATATTCCCCATAAAATGCAGTGAGTGTGGCTTGACCTCTCCAGGTTTGAGCATCTCCACTTGATTTTTGCTTTTAGGTTCATTCAGGTTCATTCCAGCAAATCAGAAACAAAGAGGCCTCCATGTACCCTTGAAGGAGCACCTGCTGAAACAGCCTCTGGTGGCCCACTGCTGGCTGTGGCTGTTACAAGAGGGAGAGGCTGGGGGCACACTGGGGCAAAATCTGCTAGTTCCATGCCTGCTGGAGCCACCCATTGTGTATGGAGTTTAGTTTGGATTCAACCTGGGGGAAATTGGTATTATCTGAGGTTCTAGCACTGCTGTTGATGCAGTGGGATGAAGGGGAGGCCACAGGGACACACTGGATGGCTGTGCTGGGCTGTAGCGCTTTACAGTAACCCAACATGGGGTGAGGCCCAGAGGCCTGGTTGAGTTACACCCAGGCTGTCTTGGATGCTTGGCATTGGCAAGAAAAGGCCAGGGAGACTGCAGGGGAAACAGAAGCTCCAGAGGTGCTGGGGCCTTGGCATCATTAGGTTATCTTTACCTTTCTGCATGGAGGTCTGGCCAAGGCTGGCTCTTTCCCGAAGTGGGGAATTCCTGCTCTCGTTTGTGCTGGTAGACAGATTGCTGTTTGCTGAGGGGTGAGGGGTGGTCTCCTTCCTCTCTAGGCAGGATAGGGGGCTGGTAGGCATGATAGTTTTGCTGCTTGTGTTCTGCCTTGTCTCCTGATCCTCTCAAAATCTGCCTTGCTCCTCTGAGTATTCCTAGAGGAGCAATTGTTGTGATTTGAATTGTGTGGCCTCCCTTCCCCCACAAGGCATGTAACGAAGCTCAACCCCCAATGTTATTTAGACATAAGGCCTTTAAAGAGGTGATAAAAGTTACATTAGGTCATAAGGCTGGGGCCCTAATTTAATATGACTGGTGTCCTCATATGAAGAGGAGACCCTAGAGTTACACAGGTGCAGAGGAAAGGCCATGTGTGGACATAGAGAGGAGGCCAGGAAGATATCTCTCACTTTAGAAACCAACCCTCACAGCACCTTGATCTTGAACTTGGAGCCTTCAGAACTGTGAGAAAATAAATTTCTGTTGTTTAAGGCACCCAGTCTGTGGCATTTTGCTATGGTCATCCTAGTTGACTAATACAGCAACTAAAGATAGGAATGACAGGTTCACTGAAACTCAGTGCTTGGGATTGGCAGAGACCCAGTGCTGTACCTCATAGGATGGGGAGGGAGTGCTGCTGTTGGTCAGATCTGCTGAAGGCTGGGACTTCAGGGTGAGGGTGTAGACCTGCAGCTTGGATCTCTGGTATCCCAGAAGCAGATAGCTGGTTATCACTTCTTTGTACCTATGGCCTGTCAATGAGTCCTGGATATTCTCACGGAGTAATCCATGGACACAATCAGCTCAGTCTGTGAGGTCTTTGTACTCAAGAGACTGACTCTACATAAGGCTTTAGTTCCTCATCTTTATGACCCATATTCATCCATGGATCCTTCGTCATTTACTTTAAAGTGCTTCTCTTGCTAGGACATTGAGAATGAGAAATTTCTTGAGCAGGTTTTCACATTCCATGCACAAGTCAAAAGGAAGATGGTATATTCTGCTCACTTCTTCCTGCAGCTCCTTAAAGTTCTGTCCATCAAAGGCAGGGATCCACTGACCAATGTATAGAGAATGATTGCCAGGCTCCACATAGCCATGGCAGGTCCCTCATACTTTGGACCCTGGGAGAGTTCCAGGGAAGCTTAAAGGGGGACTGTTCCAAAAGTTATCTAACTTGTTGACAAGGTGAATTAGTTGCTGAAACGAAAGTCTACAATCTTGATGTTCATGTCAGCATCCAAGAGCTAGTTTTCTTTCTTTAAGTCTCTATGGACAATAAACTTGTGGTGCTAGTTCTGTATAGCAAACACTGTTTGGCAGAATTTGACTTTGATCTCTTTTTCTTGCATACTTTCATGAGCCACTAGGTACTCATCTCCACTAGTATACTCTATGACAAGGCTGCTTGTCCCTAGTCTCCATCACTTCACATAATCTCACTATGTTGGGATGATTGAAAGCCTTCATGATTTTTACTTTTCGGGATAGTCTCTGGAGGGTGGAGGAATTCTGATGATCTTATCAGTGATCTTTATGGCTACCTTTTCCTAGTCAGGATGTGTCAGGCCAAGTTCACCACGACAAAGGTACACTTGCTGATGGTCTTGAAGAGTTGGTTGTTGCCAACATGGTTCTCCTAAGCAGAGATGGCTGAGAAGCCCTGTAACATGTTGGATTAACAGCTGGACTTGAAAGCAAGCTTGGGAATTTAAGCTCGGGATAAGCTGGTGAGAAGCTTGGCCAGGTCACCTCAAAAAAAAAATCACTTCCAAAGACCACCTGATGAACTGATCTTTATGATGGAATCAAAACACAATGGCAGACTAAAAATGAACTAAAAACAAATACTAAAAAAATGCGAAAAAAAAGATGTGAGAAAAAAGAATAACTTTTAAAAATGAAAGAAAAAAGAAGAAAAAAAGTAAAAGTAAAGAAAAGTCAGAAAAATAGAAAGTGAGAAAAGATAAAGAAAATGGGAAAGTGAGGGAAAAAAAGTAACAAACAAAATATACAAAAACCCACAATGCCAAGGAGAAAACAAGCTAACTTTATTCAAATGTCCTTCAGGTCATTGAAAACTAGCTTCCTGAACTAGAAGCACAGCAAATCTCAGCCCAACCAGGGGCTTATATAGGTGCTTGGAATTCTATAATAATGGTTGCTGTGAGGTCACAGCAAGAAACGGACCAATCTTGGCTGGTGATCATCCACAGTGTTTTTTCTCATTTTTTTGGTCTAAAAAATCTATTTGTCTTAAAAAAGAATTGCTGAGAACTCCCAATAGCTTTTTGTTCATGTACATTATATTTATTGATATTATTAGAATTGGAAAATGGTATGATGCTTCAGTGGCTTTTTCATTTCTAGTTTAAAAAACTGTAATAATTTTTTTAGGCTAAGAGTATTTTTAAATGCCCAAATGGGTGGGGATTTTCAATGTCTCTTTTTGTTAACTTTCTTCATTCTATTCATATTTCAGTTTGTAAAATATAACTAAAATACCATTATAAGAATGATGATTCCTCAATATCATCTATTCAGTGTTAAAACTTTTCTCATATATTTTGAAATCTTTTGTTTTTCAGATTGTACACTTGAATCGGGATCCAAAACAGGTCCACATATTGTGATTGGTTGGTATGTCTCTTAAGTGTCTTTTAATCAGTTTTTCCTACATCTCCTTCTTTCTCTCATAATTTATTTTGGAGGAATTCAGTTTTCTAGTGTCCTTCTGTTTGGATTTGCTGATTGTATTCCTGTGGTGTAGATTAACATGTTCCTGTGTATTTCCTGTATATTGATAGCTCAGTCTTGAGGTTTAATCAGATTTTACGTGATCTTTTTGGTGAGACTCCTTCATGGGTGCTGTGTTCTTTTATCAGGAGGTACATGGCGTCTGATGGTCTCTTTGTCATGTTAACTGGCTTCCATTCTTATTGCCTAGATCCATTATATCATGACAGGTAGCAAAATACTCTATTATCTGTTCAATTATTAGCTGGAATACTTCTACGAAGAGAAATGTCTCCTCATCTATTGTAAATTTCTAACCCAATTACCTGTGGTCCGAGATGACAGTCTTTGATTCCTGTTCTTGAAATTTGTTGGAGGTGTTTTTAATGGTGTAATACACATACTTTCCCCCCCACCCCCTCCCAGGTTTTTCTATAGGACTTCTAGGTAAAATTTCACTTCAACAAATGTTTCTGTAACAAAAAGTATTTTGAAAGGTTCTGAACAAAACCAAAGGAATAAATGGCTAAGTGAGGAATTTGGGCATCAAAAACATCTTAGATATTTGAGGTCCTGAGAATATTTGATATCTTGTCAGGGCTGAAAAAATACAAAGGCAGTTATCTACAGTGCTACCCACAGCCCTGAGCATTGTGCCCAACACGCAGTACATGTTCAATGTATTTTACCATTGTTAGTATTATATAATCTATCCATCTCATTTTATGTGTGGGAAACTGGGACTCATTCATTTGTTTGTTCATTATGTTTCTGAGCCCACGTGGTCTGAGGAGGCACTATTCTAGGTGCTGTGGTAAACTGCAAAATAAAGTCCCTTAGTCTGTTGTGCTTTTTTTGTGGGGTGGGAGAAACAAAAGAACAAATTAACAGGTAAGTTGAGAGATGATAATGATATGAAAGGAATAAACAGGGTGATGTGTTAGTGCTATTAGGTGGGGCACTATTTTAGATGTGGTACTAACATTTCCTAAGAGACTACTGGACCAAGAAGGAGTTCAATAGGGAAGATCTAGGAAAAGGATTTTCCAAAGGCTCTGTGGTGGGAATCAGTTTGGCATGATTAAGTTGCAGAAAGGCCATCAGTGTGGCTGACTGTGAACAGGCAGGCAGAAGGGTGATTGAAGGTGAGTCTAGAGAGGCAGGTAGGGGCAGAGAAGAGAATCCAGTTTTTGTGGCCAATTCCACGTTGGTACATTTGGTATCTCACTCTCCATGATTCTGAGGCCCTGACATTTCTGTTTCTTCAGCAGAACATGCGCAGTTCCAAAATACAGTGTTTTAAAAGTCACTTCCCTGATTCTGTCTGCCCTGCTCTGAAGTCTAGACCTGTATGTTAGGAAGGCAGTTCTTAAGGAAACGTGGCCGCTTTGCTCCAGCCTGAGTTTTCTTTCTGGCTGCTGCAGTCTGCTCCTTCCCCGGGATCTCTGGCGTGAGTTGCTGATTTGAGCAGCGTTGAAGAGCCAGCCTCAGGACGATTCCTGCTTTGCGCTCTGCCCTGACCTCTGGTGGACTCGGCCTGTTAAGACACAGATCAGGCTAGAAACTGGAAGCCTTTGCTTCCTATCCCCACCTGCTGGTATTGGGCTTGGAGTGTGCACTGCACAGTATTTTGAAGACCTCCAGGACCTGCGGAGAGGCACAATGTCAGACACTGCCATGGGGATGGCTGGGTGACTTTGACCATCCAATACCTCTTATTTTGGTACAAGAACCTTTCTTTAGAGTATGGATGGCATCAATCCTGCATGTAGCCCAAGTACAAGGAGTGGGTGCAGGACATGGCCTGACCAATGGGAGCGCACCATTCCTTTGGCCTCAGGGATTGGTCCGGAAAGAGCACATGACCAAAACTGGGCAAATCAGGTCTTCTCTAGGAGTTGGTACAGGGACCCTGGGAGAGAAGGCTCACACTCCAGGATCTAGAATTTTATAGGTCCTGTATATCCGGATTGCCAGTAGCCATTCCTTTGGCCACATGGAAGAGAGGCTGCCTGAGGATTAAATCAATACTGAGGAAGAAGGTGGGGGTCTGGAAATTCAAAGGGAGTTATCATTTCATCTCCTGCTTCTGGGTGTGCTTACAGTGAGCCAATAAATTTCCTTTTTACTCTTAAGCTAGTTTCAGTAGGGTTTTTGTCACTTGCAACTGGAAATCTCCTAATTAATGCAATCAGTACTGGCCATTGTTATCATCAAAACAGTAGTAGGTAATCAAGGGTGAGTTTGAAGTAAATACCCTGGGGCACTTTATGACCCTCACCACATTTGTTATTATATACTGTATAGTGATCAGTGTGATTTTTTAAAATGTCAGTCTCTCTATGAGCAGGATCGTATTTATTTGCTCATCACTCTAGCTCACTGGGTGATAGTAAGTTCTCAATAAATATTTGTGGAATGAATAAATAGCTACATGGCAATCTTTACTGGTATGAGAACCTACTTGCCATTAGCCAAAACTATTGTGGTTATCTAGGGGAATGCCCTATTTATCAGCAAGTTATACTCAAGTGAAGGGTTTAGGGGCAGAGTGGGATGATGTCAGCACTTAAGTGGTTCAGCAATAAATAAATACACACACAAATAAGTAAATAAATAAAAGAAAAAGGAAAGTATATCTGTGTGTGTTAGAGAAAGAAAAGAAAGCAAACACGGCAAAATGCTAATCAGTACTGAAATTAAGTGGTGGCTACAGAGGTGTTCATACTATTCTTTCAACTTTTGAATGCTTGAAAATGATCAAAATTTAGGTTTAGAAAAGAAGAAAGATTACCATTATCTGGATGGGCACTCATGTTTGCCCTGCCTTTAAGAAACTTCCAATCTCCAAATTGTAGGACAAATATACCAGAGAAAGACCATTTGCACTACAAAAGAATTTTTCATTTTTCAGGGGGAAAAATTCTCAAGTCTTCAAATAATACCAGTTATAATGGTCCAGGGAAGGCACTGAGTTCAGCTGTAGGGGAAACTGGAATTAGCCCTATACAGCAAATCTTCACCTCCTTCTCTTCCTTCCTTCCTCCTTCCCTCCTCCACCTTCTCTTTCCTTTCTTCCTTTTTTATTTTGCTAAAATAGAAAAGATTTTGTTTTTATTAGATTCTAAAGTCACTGTAAAAGAAAACTGCAGACACTAAAGAAAGATATAAAGGAGACAATAACCCATCACTGGATTAAGGTATTATGATTTCTCTATTGCATGACCCAGTGTAAAAACTTAGCTACATATATTAATTTATTTATGAAGCAGGAAAAGATAGACCTACAACATTATTTGTCGTGGTGATGGCATCATCACCACCATCATCACCATCATTGTCATCATCATCATCACTGGAGGCTTGCGTCAGGCACTGTGCTAAACGCTTTACTTACTTTAATTCTCACAACTACTGTATGAATCAGAGGAAAGCATGAGGCGGGAGCGGGGGGGTGGGGGAGGAGGTTAACTTGCCAAAGGCTGAGTGGAGCTTTAAACTTGCCTGGCTGACTCCAGAGCCTGTGCTCTTAATCACGCACCATTGTTTGTATCCAGTTCTCCAACTTTGTGTGTTTTAGTTATTTCTCAGTCTTAACATTTTATAAACAATGCTTCCAGGAATATCTCAGGGTAAACATTTTTATGAGTCCTCAAAAATCTCAGCCCTTAGGACCCCTGGACTGTATTTCTTTCTGAAATATTAACGAGGCAGATATTCTTATTGAGTAAACAGGAAAATACACTCAACAATGAGTCTTCCTATAAAGTGTGCCACCAAGAGTTGGAAGGGAGTCTTCTGGTTGATCTACTCTGGGCTAGAATCTTCTCTAATAATGACTTGGTGTCAGAGGTAATTACAATAGTAATAACCTTCCCCCCCCCCCCCCCCCCCCCCCCCCCCCGCCGAACACCTCACTATGTCACACTGGGCCATGACTTTTTCCTTTGTGATTTTCTTATTCTTTAAAATAATCCTGTGAGATAGGTGTTAACTGCCTATGTTCAGATGATAGCAAATATCCTGTGGCATCCCTGACAGATGAACACAGCTTTTACTTAACACATGCCTATGAAATGGGAACTCTGTTTTGCAAAGCACTTTGGACCACTTGTGGACTGCTCTAATTGCTGACGTATTATTTTATGTAAGAATTCACTTAAAATCCCTTACAGAATTCACCACAGCATTCACTAGATCTCTTTTCACACAATATAGCTTGCACTTGAAAAAGAAAAAAATAACAGTGAACGTAGCTGCCATTATTGAACATGTGCAAGGGGCCAGCATGTGTTCTTAGTGCAGTTCTCACCCGCATTACCTCATTTGTGCATTACAACCTCAGGAGTGGTTGTGGGGGGGGGAGGGGGGGCCTGTTATTTTCTCCATTTTATATATGAGGTGGTTGAGGCCTGTAGGTATTAAGTACCAAGGCCAAGACAGTCCCTTCCCACCTGCATGCATTTGTCTGTGGCTTTAGAACCTGACCTCCCTAGAAAGTTTCCTGAGGGTGGAAGAGTGAAGCTGGTCAGTGGGGTCACCATAGAAAATGTCAATTTAGAAAGACAGAAAGCAGCTGACCAAGCTCCTTCCCCAAACTCTTCAGTTTTCAGAGTCTTATACAGTATGTATGTGGGTTGTAACAAGGAAAATTTAGATAAAAGTCTAGCAAACATTAATTATCATATCAATAAACATCTATTAATGATGTCATAGTGATTTTATATTTTGTTGAGGGGCTAAAAATAACTGATTGGTAAGATAATAAAACTTACTAATAATTATTGGGTTTCTTTTTATGTACTATGCCTGCTCGTTTAAGAAAAATATTTTATTGAGGTGAAAGTCACATATCAGAAAATTAACCATTTTAAAATGAACAGTTCAAAACTGAGGGTTGCTGGAGGGGAGGTGGGTGGGGGGATGGGCTAAATGGGGAAGGGGCATTAAGGAAGACACTTACTGGGATGAGCACTGGGTGTTATACATAGGGGATGAATCACTGGAATCTACCTCTGAAATCATTAATGCACTATATGCTAACTGACTTGGATATAAATTAAAAAATTAAAAATTAAAAAAGATAAAATGAACAGTTCAGTGGTATTAAGTATATTCAAAATGTTGTTCAACCACCATTTGATTTCCAAAACATTTTCATCACCCCAAAGTAAAACCTTTTACCCATTAAACATATTCTCTCTCTCTCCCTACCTCTTAGTCCCGAGCAACCACCATTCTGTGTTCTGTTTCTATGGTTTTCTTTATTTTGGCTATTTCATAGCAAGGAAAATTTGTATGTGACTTTTGTGTCTGGCTTTTTTGGTTAGGATGGTTTGGAGGTTCATCCATGTTATAGCATGTATCAGTACTTTATTCCTTTTTTATGGATGAATAATATTCTATTATGTTTGTCTATTCATCTGTTGATGAATTTTTTCATCTTTTGGGCAAGTAAATCCCCATGGTCATCCCCCTCCTGATATTGGTGATAGTAGCTATCATTTAAGAGTACATTATATGATTAATACTGTTATTTCTCCATTTTACAGATGGAGAGACTAAAGTTTATAAAATTTAAGCACTTTTTCTAAGTTATATACTAGTGATAGAGCTGGGATTAAAACCCAGGTCTTGGTGACTCTAAAACTGTCAGTATGTGATGATTATGTGCCTGAGTTTCCTGTCTTTCATAAAGATGATTTTAAAAAAATTGCAGTGGATACCTGCTGACCATCAGTGATAAAAACCACTAATCAGTGAGTTCTGAAATCAATTTAGTGGGTCACAAACCTCATCAGAAACTGAAATAGAATGGAATAGAATGGAAAATGTTATGTAGTAAGAGTATTACTTTGTGAAACTCTCATTTCAGTTACATGTGTGTGGCATGTATGGGTGTGTCTGCCCTGCCATGATGTAAAATATATTTCTTTTTTTTTAAAAGAATATTTTTTAACGTTTATTCATTTTTGAGAGACAGAGAGAGGCAGAGCATGAAGAGGGGAGGGGGGGAGAGAGAGAGAGAGAGAGAGAGAGATACAGAATCTGAAGCAGGCTCTAGGCTCTGAGCTGTTTGTTAGCACAGAGCCCGATGCGGGGCTCAAACTCACGAACTGCAAGACCATGACCTGAGCTGAAGTCGGACGCTCAACCGACTGAGCCACACAGCCGCCCCAAATATATTTCTTATTGTGGGTCTCAGTCAAAAGTTTTTGAAAAGTGTTGCACTAAGCTACTCGTAGGTTCAATTTTTCCCCCTTATGTATGAACTTCTTTGTGCCTAAATGGTCCTTGTTAGTTTCTGCATTCTTAAATATGGAGATGTTCCTCTCATCCTCCAAATTCACAAATCACAAATTCCCTGAAGTACATTTTTTGCTCCCTCACAGTCATCCCTGACTTACCTTACATGCCCTTTTAAGATTTGGTTGGTGAGTGCCAAATTTGGTGCTGCATGCCTTTGAAGTTCTGTTCACAATCCGCAAGTACATAGTTTGCTTGGTTATTAAATGACAAGAAATGTGCACATTTAATAAACACTTTAATAGATGATAGCCCACATCGATCCCATTCAACACAAGCAATAATTGTGCTCATTTGTCACTTATTGGCACCCACATCAGATGGGTGAGATGTGGAAGAAGACATCTTTCCTGCTGTTTGTCACACAGTGCGAGTGCAATGTAGAGCTCTAGTCCCCAGACAGCCTCCGGGAAGGGGCCCTGTGGATATGCAGATGATAATTTCACATGGTGAATGTTGGGTTTTCTTCACGTCAGTAGCTATCCACAGCAGTTCTCTAGGGACCCTTTCAAAAGCCAGTTTGAAAACGTGTTCCTTAAAACACAGAATTTTATTAATAATGAGAACATATTAAAAATGCCAAGTTGTTGCTGGGAAAGTCCAAAAGCGGTCTTTTAATAAACTAGAGTGAATTATAGCTTAAATCTACAAAACAGAATTAGGGTTTAAATTTTTTATTTCTGTACTATAAATGCAAGAATTCAGTTTCTTATTGAAATGTTAAAAAAAAAAGTCATGTCGAAAGTTCAAGGGGTTCTTGATTGGGTGGGGATGATGCGGAGACTGGTCATTCAGTAAATGTTGTTGAAATACCCATTGTGTGTAAAATACTGTGCCTAGTGTTGAGGATACAAAGGAAAAAAGTATGTTATAGCAAGCTACTTCAGGAAGCTATCCAAGAGAAAAACTCTTGTCTGTGTTCAGACATTTAAAGAAAGTTCAAGATCTTGTATGTCGTCAATGGTAGGAAATTAGAACCATAATGTCTGTTAAAAAGGGAATAGTTATATATGTTTTGGTAGAAGCATAGAATGTGATACAGAAAACCATTACAAAGAAAGAAGTAGACCTTTAAGACGATCATGAGAGAAAAGCAGATTTTAATGTGAACAGAAGCATGCTCTTGTGAAGAATGTGTCTCATTCACTGTTTTATTTCAAGCATCTAGAATAGACCTTGGCATATAGTAAGTGTTTGGTAAGACTATGATAACATTTTAATGAAAATATCATTAAATTTTATTAAATAAAATTTTATTTTTATTTTATTAAATAAAAAGCATTATTTAATAAAAATATTTGTACACAGGTATACATCAAACTGTGAAGAGTGGTTAACTCTGAGGCATATGCTTGGGGATGGAGAAAGGGGGGACTTTGGGAGGGCAGAGATCAAACCTTGCATGGGTCCCAGTGCTTGTTAAGTGCACTCAGTGTCTATGAAGTATAAACAACCAATGTTTTGAGTTAGGCCTATAGTTGCCTGATTCATTTTTGTATTCTATTATTTTATTTATTTTTTTAAGTAGGATCCATGCTCAATGTGGTGCTTGAACTCATGACCCTGAGATCAAGGGTCACATGCTCTACCAACTGAGCTAGCCAGGCATCCTCATTTTTGTATTCTAAACAGTGACTAGAAGGATGCCTTGAACGTAGTGGTTGCATCAGACACTATTGGCTGCTTACATAGCAGCTGTTCCTCATTTCTTCCTAAGTTTATACACCCCCCAATTTTCAGGCTACAATATGATCTGGGAATGTGGACCATTCCCCTGAGTACAGGGTCTAAACCTAGTTTAGTAATTGCATTCCCCATTTGCTCCAGAGATTTAGGGGTGGCCATGTGACCAACTTGTGGCCAGTGAGATGTAAGAAGAAGTCTTCTGGGAGGGATTTTGCTTCTGAGTAAAATGAGATAGGCGAGGAGATTAGCTTTTTTCTTGTCTTAAATGTGGTTGTGTGAAGCTATGATGTTTGGAGTTGAGGCAGTCATATTGCTAAAGCAAGAAGCCCAAATGTAAAAAGTAAAGATTGAAGAGCAGAAAGGTAGAGAGTGTCTGGGTGCTAGGTGACATTGTGAAGCCTCTGTATCAGTCCTGAAACTTCCAGAAAGAGACTTGAATTGTGAAATTTGCAAGCAACTATTAGGTATGCATTGCTACTTGTGGTGAAAGCAATTCTAAGCCTATACAGTGGTCTAAAAACAGGGTTGCATTAGTGGATTCAAGTATTAATGAATTCAAGGAGGTAACAGTCTAATTGGGGACATAAGCTGTATAAATAAAAAAAAAAACTTGACAATTCAAGATGATGTGTACTGAATGAATAACACAGCCTGGTGGGCCTATTGGGAAGGCCTTCATGGAAGATACCAAAATGTGAACTGTTTTACAAAGAACTTAACTAAATAACCGACCTATTTAAAAAAAAAAGTGAACTGATGCTTGAAGGCTGGTAATAGTAAAGGTGTGGATTTAACAATTAGCTGTGCAAAAAAAGTCAGTTTAGTTTTTGATAGCTTAAATTGGTCTCATTTTTGAGACTTCATTCTGCTTGATGTTCGGAAACATAATACTAGTTTATTCTAGCTATAGTCAGTCAAGTCAGTATTTTCTACCCTCCTTCCTTATCTATAGAAGATATCTAAGTACTGATGGGCTCATGTGGTGTCATGGAGTTGGAGTGGGGACATTTGATCCTATGTTGGTGACTGTTGACAATGGCAGTACTTCTCAAACATGCATATCACCTGCATGTTTATGAAAATGCAGACTCTGATTCAGAAGGTCTAAGTAGGGCCTGAGATTCTGCATTTCAAGCCCTCAGGTGATGCCATTGCTGCTATCCTGTGGACCACACTTTGAGCACTAAGGAGATGACTCTGCTTAAAATCACTGCTTTGGAGCTTTTTCTTTTCAGTTTTTTAGAAGCCAGGCTTGAATGGGGCAGGTCCCCACCACTAGTCATAGTCATTGCATCAAACTTTGGTTTAATTCTCTATTGTCTTTTTCCTCCTATTTTATATATGACTTATGTTTTTGGTTTTTCCTTCTCTCCTGTGGCTCCGCTGGCTGTCATGAGCTGGGAATGTGCCACTGAAAAAAGGTGGCACATGTAATTCATTGTGATAATGGAATCTTTCATTGTAATACAATTAGCAGTGGACATGTCTGGTTTTACTCTGGGAAAGCAATATGGAAAGAGTTATTTAAATTAGTGAAAGAGTATTAACATATAATTAATACAGGATTTTTCTGTTGGATAAAATTCCATTGTGTGTGCCACATGTATGCCTGTGTATGTTATGCCAGACAATGACAACTATAACAATTGTTTTTAGTGTTGATTTCCTGACTGTCACCCATGCTGATTTCTGTCTGCTAGTGAGATGGGTGTTAGAGGAGGAGTAATCAGAATCATTATACTTCTCAAAGATCCATTTTTCTATAATTCAGAGAGAGGTCTTGCAAGTTCAAGCAGGAATAGTAGCTAAACATAGTAGCTAGGGACCTTGAGTTGATCATCAAAGCTCCCATTAGTGCAAGAGGTGGAACTTTTCTTAATAGAAATTACTGTAAATGGATATAGGAGTCATGGGGGTAATTGACTAACCAAGGCTTAAGCATGTTTGTGGAAAGCAAAAGCCACAAAACAGTATGCCTTCCCCCATTAGCCCCTAAACAGAAGTGAGTGGCAATTGCTGGTAATCCATCTCGAACCAAGAGTAGAGTTCTTTAGGATGTCAAATTACATGGAAATTGTAATGAGATTGCTAATGCTCATTGAATCTGTAGATCGTGTCTTTTATATGAGTTGGGTTATTTTCTAAGACATTATATTTTACTTACCTTGAACCTTCTGTAGTTGAACTGTCTTGGTAATACACCTTGGTGGGATGATGTGTTCTAGGCTCTTTGGAGAATGTTCTGCTATTCTTTCTGTTGCTGGGTTTGAAACGTGACTTGCCTTGACTGTCTGGAATTTTAAAATGTAAGCAATGGTGCCATCCAATGGTGTCTAAGCAGCCTTCTGATAGAGAAGAAAATAGAATTTACTTTGAGGAGATAAGCTTCATGAAGCTCTATGCTCAAATGTGGCTACCAGGCTCCATGGATTATGTCTGTCTCTCAGTGGAGAGCCAGGTTCTTTGATTCTTGTCATTGTTGGGAAAAGTGACCTTGGTGGAATTCTCTAGTCTTGTCCAGTGAAAGTCACATCTCTCCTGAAAATGGGAAATTTTCTATGTCCTCCTGGCTTTGAGAATTAGGATCTTCATTTTTAAAAAGTAGGGAACTGGTTTTGAATACAAAACAATGTCTTGTGTAGTACCAGTAAAAGCACTGTATTTTGAATACCCAGACCTTTTCACTGCTATTTAAAAATCCTATCCTCAAATCTATAACCCTGTTTAAGCAGAAGGCTCCATGCATTGGATCCTGTGCAACTCGAGGTGTTTAAATAATTGTAACTGAAGGAACACCTGGGTGGCTCAGTCAGTTTGGCGTCCAACTTCAGCTCAGGTCAGGACTTGCCATCAGGATTGACCCTGCGTTGGGTTCAGTGCTGATAGCTCAGAACTTGGAATTTTCTTTGGAATCTCTCTCTCTCTCTCTCTCTCTCTCTCTCTCTCTCTCTCTCTCTCCCTCCCTCCCCTGCTTGTGCTCTGTCTCTGTCTCTCAAAAATAAATAAACTTAAAAAAATTTTTTTTAGATAATTTAATTGGAATCCGGATGTGGCAGACTTCCTGAGGAAAGCTGGTGTTCCTGCTATTCTCTATTCTCTAGGGTCTTTGGTGAACCCCCAGTTCTAGGACACATAAACAAAAATGCATTTTTTACTGAGGATTTCAGGAAGAAACAGGGAAGATGATTTCTACCATAGACCATGTAATAGATAGCTAATGAAGATCTCATCCCTGTTCTGTCCTCTGCCAGCAAACTTGTCATTCCCCATCTCTTACTCCACATAGTATTTGAAGACTCCTTTATTATGCAAGTTACTCAGTGTATGTCCTCAATTTACAGACCCCCCTTCAGCAAAACAAAACCCTGGAATTAGCTTCAGAGTGGTCTTCTATTGCCTCCTGAAGGCTTCCTCCCTCATCAAAGCTTTCAATTTAGTTATTCATCCAACTAAAATTATTTGGGTGGATGGCTTCTCCTGCTCAGTAAAGAAGATTTTTCTCCATAATGTTATTAAGGTATATCCTGCCTACTTCCAAAAATGACTGTGAACCATTAAGAGATTCAGATGTATGTAAATACTGAGTAATCAATTACATAGTCCAATACCAGACATCATTCACTTTGTTACTATTTATCCTGTTGCCCCTGGTTGCTCCTTCAAAAGAGTCCTTCAACCATTCCAAGTGGATTTTTTTGTCCTTACTTAACTTTTTTTTCAGTCTCTTGGTAACTCCCTTCTTATCCCCCTGCTGAGGCTGGCCAGCTAGCCTTGTTCTTCCTGGAAGCACTCTCTTAGATTCTCTCCCTCTCCAGGATTTCTTAGACCTGGTTGCTGTTATACTTGAAAGGTGTTAATGAATGACAATGATGTAATGTATCATGGCTGCAGGACTATTTGCATTTAAATGGGGACTTTTACATTTGCACAGTCTGAACCCAGAGAAATGACTCCTTGAGGAGAATTACAGTCTTAGGGGCAGGCCAATGAGGCAAGCATTTGGCTGTATATAACCATCATTATACATGGATGCCCCTACCCCTGGGTGAGGGCTAGATGTACTGCGTGAGATGGGTGGGGGAATCCAAGTGTCAACTGAAAAGAACACATTTGACATTACAAAATAATTCTGTATTTGATGGCTTGTATGAACTGCCCCACACTACAGGGTACAAATGTAATGATGTCTCTTTGACTGTCCTGTTCACTGTTGTATTGCTAGTTTTTTTTTTTTAAATCTCCTTTTTCTGTTTATTTTGTTTTGAGAGAGAGAGAAAGAGAGAGTGTGAGCAAGCAAGGGAGGGGCAGAGGGAGACAGAGAGAGAGAATCCCAAACATGCTCTGTGTTGTCAGCTCAGTGCAGAGCCCAGTGTGGGGCTCGAACTTATCAACTTTGAGATCATGACCTGAGCCGAAATCAAGAGTTGGACGCTTAACCAACTGAGCCACCTGGGTGCCCCTGAAAACCTTTTTATTGAGGAATCATCAAAATACAAAAAGCTGCACATATTTAGTATACAACTTTGTGAGTTTGGAAATGGGTATACACCCATGAAACTATCACCATAAATCAATGCCATAAATGTGTCTGCCACCTCTAAGAGTTTCTTCCCATCCTACTTATTTAGTGATAAGAACACTGAACTTTAGATCTACTCATTTTGCAAAATTTTAAGTATACAGTATTGTTAACTATAGGCACCGTGGTGTGCAGTAGATCTCTGGGACTTATTAATCTTGCATAACAAACTTTGTACTCTTGACAAACACCTCCCTGTTTAACACTCTTTCCCACCCCTGCCCAGTGTTTTGTGTCCTGGCACCATAGTAAGTGTTCAATAATAATTTGCATAGTGCAAGGATGGATACATAGATGGTTGATTTTTCAGTAGATTGTTTAAACTCTTCCTCATACACAAGAACTCCAAATATCTCTCCTGAGACTTCCATGACCTGAACATTTCTATGAACTGCAGGATTTTTTTCTTAGTCTTCAACGGTGAGTGGGGCATCTAGTCCTTTTTTCTTTCTTTGTGCCAGACTGTGCTGCTGGTGAAGCTGAATTCTTCACAGTCCCAAGAGTCTGGTTCACCTGAAAGAGCCATAGGAGCTCTCCAAGAAGAACCTTCCACTCCTTCAGGGCCGGGGTGAATGGGTGCACAGAGCTCTGGCTCAAGACTGCAAATCTGAGCCTTTCCCTGTGTTCATGGGCACAGCTACATCCCAGGGCACAGCCTAGTGGACATCCAATCCTAGCTGCAGATATTTGCAATGGGGGAAGAAATGGAATTTGGTAACATATAATGCATGTGAACTGCTTAGTATAGTCTCTGGCATATAGTAAGCATTTAGTAAATGAAACTAATTTATAAAGTGTGAATGTATTAAGGTAGATTGGGTGGCTGCAATAGAGAACAAAATTTAATGGCTCAAAGAAAAAAAATTATTTCTCACTCTTGTTACAGAGTCAGATGACTATTCCAAGTGTTAAAGAAAACTTTTTAGACAATTTAGTTATAAGCATGTATCAGAGTTTTATTATGGTCATGCACATAAGAGAAATCACCCTAGAAGGCTACTTCCCAAATTCACTTTTGGCAGAGAACCTTGGTAGGAAAAGGGTTTAGTTAGATAATCACTGTTAGAGTAGACACAGAAAGAAAAGTAAGTCTGGTTAAAGGTCACTAGATCTTTGATTGACAGTTGGCAACTGAGTGTGTGGGTAATTGGGCATGTGGGTAATTGGTTTCCCAGAGCAAACCTTAATCCCATTCAAGTTCACAGGAAATTGTTTAAGCATTTTATCAGGAATGCTAACTTCTCAGAAAGAGATTGTGAAGCAAAAAGCTTCTGTCCTCAGACCAGGTTTGGAACAATTTTTCTTATGTGGGACTATGGACCCCTCTGTCCCGTCCAGTCCGTAATGACTGTCCCATCCAGTCATTAAGGAACCCTGGATGATGACAGCTCTTCCATTGTTAGTATATGGCTTTAATGTCCTTTTGGTCACTGTCAGAACAGAGATTTTGTCTTAAGCAAATGAACCAGAGGTTGGAAATAGAACTTCTGCTTACACATCACTGAGAACTTAGTTACACAGTCACCAAGCAGCAAAGGGGGCTAAGAAATGAAATCCCTGATTGGCCATCCAGGTCCTAGCTGCAGATCTTTTACTATGGGGGAGAAATGGAGCTTGGGGACAGCAATGGTCTCTGCCACAGTGAGACTGTGCCTAGCCCTTCATATTCTACTGTGTTCTACTGTATTCTACTGTGTTCTGAGCAAAAGTTGGCAAACTGTGGCCCACAGGCCAAATCACACCCACAGCTATTTTGTAAATAAAGTTTTATTGGAACACAGCCATGCTCATTCATTCATTTATTGTCTATGGCTGATTTCATACTACAACAACAGAGTTGAATAGTTGAGACAGGGACTACATGGTCCAAAGCCTAATATATTTATTATTTGGCCCATTATAGAAAAAGTTTGCTGACTCTGTGTGGGGCGTCCTGATTGTGTGGGGGCTGGCAAGGCAGGTCGTGGAAGAATTCACTGAAGGCAGAAAAATCAGACAAAAGTTTGTGGAAGGGCACCTGGGTGGCTCAGTTGGTTAAGCGTCCAATACTTGATTTCGGCTCAGGTCATGATCTCACAGTTTGTGGAATTGAGCCCTGCATCGCGGCTCTGCACTGACAGCATAGAGCCTGCTTGGGATTCTCTCTCTCAGCTTCTTTCTCTCTCTCTCTCTCTCTCTACTCCTCCCCTGCTCATGCACACACTCACGCATGTGCTCTCTCTCTTTCTCAAAAAAAAAAAAAACCCATAAAAAAAAGTTTATTGAATACACTGCAAGGAAGCAGCAGGGAGGGCAGCAAAGGAGAAACTGTCTGCCATGAAGTGGTAGTGACGGGCCACAGTTATAGGGTGCAGTAAAGAGTGTGGGGACATATGGAATTTTCCCTTTTATGGTAGAAATGGTGCCTGATTGAAATTGGTCAGTTAGGGCCTCTGGCTGTTTTGAGGTGTGTTGCTTAATGAGCCTGTTTGTGTCAGCTCAGTGGTCACTGTGAGCCCTTTGCCTGGCTCAAGTTTCCATTGCTCAAACCTGTTGCGTACAAGTGGCTTCCAGATTGTTTTAGAGAGGGTCCTGAATTGCCCGCAGAAATTAAGCTGCTGAATTAAAGCATATGTGTGTTTAAATTTCGGTAG
Source organism: Prionailurus viverrinus (assembly GCF_022837055.1). NCBI lineage: Eukaryota > Metazoa > Chordata > Mammalia > Carnivora > Felidae > Prionailurus > Prionailurus viverrinus. Next base: position 191,046,659 of record NC_062561.1, on the reverse strand, counting down.
GGGTGCCTGGGTGGCTCAGTTTGTTAAGCCTCCAACATCAGATCAGGTCATGATATCACCGTTCGTGAGTTTGAACCCTGCGTAGAGGGCTCTGTGCTAACAGCTCGGAGCCTGGAGTCTGCTTCAGATTCTGTCTTTGTCTCTCTGCCCCTCCTCTGCTCACTTTCTGTCTCTGTGTCTCTCTCTCAAATATAAAATAAAGCACAAAAAAAATAAATTTCAGTAGATTTTGCCCTTTATACTTGCCCTTTGCCTTTTATACTTGCACTAGCAATATATGAGATTGCCTGTTCCCCAGTATCCTCACCAGCACCGAGTGACATCAAACTTCCCTGTGGCCAATTTGATATGTGAGAAATGGTATTTAACTATCATTTAATGGCACTTATGTTATTAGTAGTAAGATTTAGTTTTAGGTATTAGTTATAATAAGAAATATATTTGGTTTTTGTCCCTGATTCCTGATACAAATCTCCTAAAATCCATGGAATTTGCTAAATGATAGGAATTCGCTAAATGATAGAAATATTTTTTTGTTATTAACAACAAACCCCTTTCAGCCACACCTGAGTTTATATTAATGAGGTGGCTTTTGGAAAGCCCCAGTGGATGGGGCTAGTTATTAGGGGAACCAACCAGGATTATTAGATTGGAATTTACAGTCCCCAAGATGGAGGGGAGAGGAGGTGGAGGTTGGATCAATCAATCAATCATGCCTACATAATGAAGTAATGAAGCCTCAACAAATCCCCAAAAGAATATGGTTTGGAGAGCTTCTTGGGTGGGGGACATGTGGAGGTGCCAAGAGAGTGCCACACAAGCTTTGTGCCCCTTTCCCCATACCTTGCCCTATGCATCTCTTCCATCAGGTTGTTCCTGAATTATATCCTTTTATAATAAACTGGTTATCTAGCAAGTGACACTTTTCTGAGTTCTGTAAGCTTCTCTAGCAAATTAAATGATCTGAAGGAGGGGATCTTGGGAACCTCTCATTTATAGGCAGTGAATCAGAAGCACAGATAACGATCTGGACTTGTGATTCACCTCTGAAGTGACAGTCTTGTAGGACTGAACCCTTAACCTGTGGGATCTGATGCGATCTTCAGATAGTGGCAGAATTGAGTTAAATCATAGGGCACCCAGCTGGGGTTGCAGAATTGCTTGATGTGTGGAAGATCCACATCTTTGGTTTTAGAAGTAAAGTAGTATGAGAGTAAAGGAGAGACATAGAGGAATGTATTTTTCTTTTATACTGATTGCAGCTGAAACTAATCATGTTTTTAGAGTATTTGTACTTCCTATTTTATGGACTGTCTGCTGGCAATCTTGGCACATCAGTTGGCAAATATTGAGTTGTTGATTTTGCATAATAAGTTTTAGGAGCTTTTTATATGCTAGGGAACTGAGCTGTTTATGATAGGAATTGCACAGATTTATCTCATTTTTAAAAGATATTCATTTGACTGTATATATGGAGGTTTTTGCTATACAAATTTTTAAAATTTTTGTGTAGTCAAATTTATCAGTCTTCTCTCCCAAGACTTCTGATTTACATGTCATGCTTAGAAAGCTTTCTGCCCTTTTTTTCTAATAATTTTGTGGTTTTCAGTTTTTACATTTAAATGTTTGCTCCATCTGTAATTTATTTTGTTTGAGGTTAGGGGAATGGATTCGATTTTCTGTTTTCTAAATGGCTACCCATTGTGTGAATACCATTTCTTTAATAATACATTTTTATCATATGTTAGTTTCCTATGTTTTGGGGTCTATTACTGGAATATTCTACTGATATGTCTATTTATGGGTCACTATTATGTTGCTTTAATTAATACAGCTTTATATCATATTTTAATATCTGGCATGGCTAGTTTGACCTCATTACTTGTTTTAATAGGATTTTTCTGGCTAGTTTTACTTGTTTATTTTTCCATGTGAAAATAGTTCAAAAATACTGCTGATAATTTTTATTTGCATTGCATTAAATTTATATATTAACTTGGCAGGATTGACATCTTTATCAAGTTGATGTTGAGTTCTTAAGCATGGGCATAATATACCTTTCCATTTGAAGAACTTGTGTTGTTTTTAAATTACTTTTTGCTTATTGACTGAATTTTTCCAACTGTGAAAATCTTTCTGAGCCTGGGCCACTCGGTTCATTTCTTAAGCTCGTGTAAATTATTGTTTTTAATTGCTGAGACACAACCTGTTCCACAAATTGAGAAGATATGTGTTATAATGAACAAACACACAGAGCAAACATACCTTACTGTAGGAAACGATACATTTGTGGATTTTATCATTGCCTTGTTGTCCCTAAGTGTTTTTTGGTGATTGCTTCATAGAAGAGGAGCAAGGAGATCATGACACAGAGGGCGGAGAAGAAGATCTGGAAGACCAATCTAGAGAAAGTGTTGGTTCAACTCTTAATCTGGAAAATTCCATGTTATTGAGCAACTTATGGTTTTGGGCTCACTTATAGTCTGGACCTCTGGTAAAAAGTGGAGAATATGCCTCAGAGTTGTCCCACCCAAGGGCCAAAGTGTCTGGGGTATTTATGAAGTTCCGTTTGTCATCGAGTAAATGCTGCTTCTGGTGCCATCAACTCAGGCACCTCTAGTTCTCTTTGAGTGTGCACCTATGGCTAAGAAAAGCCCCACGCAGAGAGTCAAAGATGCTTATAGTTGGAAGTGGTTAGCTTACAGAGGAACAGTGGAGGAGAGGTGCTGATACAACTGTCTTAAAATGTTTTAAGTTTCTGCATCCTTAGCCATCAGATACCCGCCCATGTTGAAAGAAGATTAGGGTAGTTAATATTTTGGATCGTTGGTACCATCTATGCTTCTTTCTTAGGAAATTCTACCCTCACCTTGAGTGGGCATGTCTTCATTCTTTGCTTCGGAACTCTCTCTTCCCACTCTCCTTCCTACCGTACTGATTGGAGCAGGGTCCAAACTAATCTCAAAGTTAGCAGTGCTATGGGCTTGTCAATAACCTGTGACTTACTACTGGAGTTTGTTCCAATTCAAAATAGCAGGGCAGGTCATGTTCCTCATTTGAGGATATGGAATTGAGAAACAAAGAGCCGGTTGCTGCTTAGTAGTAGGAGCTAGAATTAAAATATTAATGTATGAAAAGTGGAACATGATAGCTACTTTCAAGCAGAAATCATGAAAGTTGGTTGTCAGAGGAAGATGGAGAATGAAAGGGTGGGGGGAAGAGAAAGAAAGGAGAGAGCTAAGAGGCCAACCCCCAAAGATGCCTTGTTTCTTGTCTTTCCTGAGTCTTACAATAACTACCTCCACCCTTTACTTGAGTTACTATAAGTGAGTTACTGTTATTTGTCTTGACCAAAAACACATTAGCAGAAAATTGAAGGATGATCCATCAAGAGTAATTTATGCATTTTCCCCTCCATTCTCTGGGGGCAGCTATTTTGCCAATTCACAGTTGTCCACTGTTGTGAAAGTCTCCAAGAATATAAAATCCGGAGAAAATGCTAGTCATTAATTGGTGTAGGCTTGTCTTTCTCAGAACAGGTAGTGATAACATCATACAGTTTACTCTATAAGGAAGCTAAACTTTCATCCTTTCAAGAAGAGAGGAAATCTGATTAAATCCATTATATTTGTAACCCCGTGCTTTATAAATGGGTCCTGACAATAAAGAGGTTAGAGGGAGGAAGTTTTAGCAAGTTTCCTTTAATGAAACTTAATGAGATCCTCTCACCTGAGTTTTTATTGACCTAAGCGTCTTTGAGGAAATAGCTTCACCTACCATCCACCAAAGAAGCTCAGTTGACCAAGTACAAAGAGGCAAAAACAAGCCAGGAGGCTTAATTCAATCCATCCATGCTAAGCAAATATGACCCACGACAAAGCTGCATTAAATAGAACCTGCAAATGACAAACATAACATGTTTATTCAACCCCTTCTGTGTTCAGGCTTTGTGTTAGGTCCTGGCAGCATAGAAGTAAGTGAGAAAGACTTGTTCCTGCACTCAGAACATAGAATCTATGGGAAAGATGGATACTGAATACATATTTATAAGCAAGAGCATAAATACCAAGGGGAAGGACATGAGAGCAAAGCAGGGAAAGCCTCCCCAATAAACTTTATTTCTTTATTATTTTGAAGCTGACACCTGAAGAATGAGCAAGAGGAAAAGCCTTCTAGAAATAAGAATATTATTTGCAGAAGAGGTCAGCCTCCTACTGGGTTTCATATAATTTCTTTGTGCTGCTGAAACTCCACCTGTAATCCTGCACAGGGCATTTTCAAGAGTAGGTCACTTTTTTGGAGGAATAGTGGTAGTTTTTGATCACCTGTTTGTTCTCTGCAGCAGATGCTGTTGGTGCCTGCACAGGGGACATCTGCAGACAGCTGCCTTGCAGGCTGCGGTCCTGTCCCCACCTACATGGGCTGTCTGGCTGCAGACACTATGGGGGTCTTGTGGGGGAAGCCAGCAGCACCAGAGATTTAATGCTTCTCACTGGTTTTCTACTAATATGGGACAGGGAGTTAGAGTTTCCTCACCCTTTAGTGGACTACTCTGAGGTGTGTTTACACAGACTTTAAGAGGATTCTCGATAGGACCAAAGCCCCAGTAGCCTTCATTGGCTGTGTGTGATCTGTGTCTCAAGAAGTCCTTAATGGGGGCACCTGGGTGGCTCAGTCAGTTAAGTGGCTGACTTCAGCCCAGGTTGGGATCTCACAGCTTGTGGGTTTGAGCCCTGAGTTAGGCTCTGTGCTGACAGCTTGGAGCTTGGAGCCTGCTTCAGATTCTGTGTCTCACTGTCTCTCTCCCCGTCTCCCACTCATGCTGTCTCTCGCTCTCTCTCAAAACTAAATAAATATTTAAACATTCTTTAAAAAAAGAGTCCTTAATGGGCTTTCCTTCCTTCTCTGCCTACCTTCTCCCTCATTTCCTCACAATGCTTCCTAGGATTTCTATCTTGGGGTCTGCTTTTGAGGGGAAGCCACACTACAATGATCTCCAAGCTCTCCATTTTTGCTTTCAAGTTGATGTCATGATTGTATTTATGGTTTGTGGGGACTCCTGTGGGTGGAAAGGAAGGAGAGGACATTCTGGACCAGAAGCTTCTGCTCCTTTCATAATCAGAAGGCTTGGTGTGTGTGTGTGTGTGTGTGTGTGTGTGTGTGTGTGTGTGTGTGATTAAAAGTAAATACTCTTTAGGAAACTGTTGAAAACATCTGTCTCATGTTATTCTTCTCCAGAAGGCTTATATTAAAAAAATAAAGAAAGTGGAAGCAAACCATGTTGGGGGATGAGCCCTGACCTGGGAGTCAAGGGATCTGAATCAGATTCTGTTACAGTCACTCACTGTGTGACCTTGGGAGGGAAACTTCCCCTCTTTGGGCATGGGTTTCCTCATCTATGAAGTGGCAAGGCAGGACTTACTGGTCTTCAGGGTCACCTAGGGTGCCCTTTGAATATATTTTAACTCCATGGTGTGTAAGCTCTGCTCCAAGCCCAGGGTACGCCAGGGGTGGGGGAAGGAAGGAAAGATTGGATGGGGCCTCATTCATTCATCAAGTGGTTCTTGAAGCTTACCCAGTGCCAGGTACTCTTTCAGGTCTTGGAGGCAGAGGTAAACAAGGGAGTGTCAACTGCCTGCTCTGATTCAACCAAAGAAGGCCTTGAATGAAGAGAGTTTGGAGGTTAAAACAAAATAAAACTAGTCTTATCCTCTTTTCATCATCTATTTGGCACCTATACATGAATGCAGTTTTTTTTTTTTTAATTAGATTAACCATTTATTCTCTAGCATGAAACAAAGCCCTATGGGAAAATGACATGTGGGGCAGGGATATTTTAATGGGAGAAACTTGGGACTATGGGTGCTCTCCTGGAGAGTGAGATGAGGTGGGTAATTATAGGGGGCTTGGGAGAGCTCAGTGATGTGGGTGCCTGGCTGTGGGCAGGAAAAGTGGTCAGTTCAGAGGTGGAGGACTGGCCCTTATCTTGAGCTTTTCCATCTCGGGGCCTCTCAATGTAGCCAGTAGTTTGTACTAAAATTACTGGTCAGGTCACAATGGTGTTTTTTATAAATAGGAGATTGAGATGGGGAGTGGGTGAAAATAGAATGATTTATCATCCTAAAGCAACAGATTTGGGTGTAGGCCCAGTGCTACTGAAAGGGTCCTTTTCATGATGCGTGGGCAACTCTTTCTGCTTCGTAAGTCATCAGAGAGGCAATTGGAATGGCTTTTAAACATGGACCCTGTCAAGTGATACAAAAGTCCCATGATTTACAACCCAAAAAAGTTTATCTTGCTCTGGGAAAAAAGAAGACTTTGGAACCAAAGCTTCACATTTAGAAGCCAATAAAAACATCTTAAAATAACGCCCCCTCCTCCCTTCTTTTCTATAATGAGAAATGGAGGATTTAGCAAGAGGTAGGGGGGCTGTGGGCAGGACTATTGCAATCACCAGTGATTGAGCTTCAAGGTCCAAGGACTTTGTTGTGGGCACTGGAGCCCTAATGATTTATAATTAACTCCAACAAGAAAAACCAAATGCCATGCACTTTCCTAACAGAGCTACAAAAATAACCACATTCATAGTGTTTGCAAAATTGGAAACAAATGTCCCAAGGAACATAAGAGCTCCATGCTGTCCTACCCGAGCTTTGGGGGAAGAAAAATACTGGCACTCAGTCACGACCACAAATGATGAGTCAATATCGTTTGTCATGGGAAATTCATCTGGGCAAAATCGGATTGCACCATTAGCCCTCAATGACTCTGAGAAATAACCATACTGAAATGACTCAAATTAAATTCAGCCAAGGGCTGGGTCTAACATCCTCTTTTCTAGGAGTTGCTGAGTTTTGTTTCTTTATCCCCTCTTTTTAACATGGAAGAACTGAAAGGGGGAAAACAATCAATGCCTAATTGTACCCTTGTTCCTGAAATGGTTCAGACATGGCTGTTTTTAAAAAGTGGATACAAACAAGGGTAATGACCATGAAAAGTATTAGGGGTCTTTGAAGTGGTACACAAGGGCAAGGTGACCTTAGTTCACTGTTAAAGAATTATGAGGGGTGGAGCTGGTTATGTGGCAACTGGATTAATGACCTATAATCTTAGTTTACTAAAAAAAAATTTTTTTAGGATATATGAATCCTATTCCATGAATAATCTTAGTTCTTGTGCTAATGTAGAATATAAAAGGTTTAGTTACAGAAGTTTACTCAAGAGAAATTCTCTATCTGTAGAGACCTTTTGATGCTTTTAAACATCAAAGCTATGCAACAAAGGACAGAGTTAATGGTTCTAAAGACAATAATGAAGTAAGTCTAGGCATTATGGCAAATACTTTACAGGCATCTTTGTAAATTTGCAAAACTCTATGAAACAGTCTAATTCCCATTTTATAGATGAGAAAATAAAGCCTCTGAAAGGTTTAATAACTTGCCAAATCGCAGTTAGTGGAAAGTAGAGCTGGGACAAAGACCCACTATTATTTGACTCCAAAGGCCATATTACGTGCTCACTCTTAGGTGGATTTCTGTGTTTTCCCCCTTTTGCTCAGTGCTTTCCAAACTGTTTCATCAAATTTTCCAAAAGTTCAACTTTGAAGGCCACAGGAAAATTTCAGATGACCTTACCTTATTTCCCTAATTCTGTATGTCAGAGAGGTGGGGAACAAAACCCTTTCAATGCTCAAATCTCATAATCTTACCTCCAATTTTATGAAATAAGTAATGTACCTCCCCTCATGAGACCCAAGACAGTAATATTAGCTGAGTGAGAAGGAATACAGATGAGTGAACTTTCCAACTGACTTAGACATAGCAGCAATAAAAATGTGAACTTGAAAAGTGCCTGAGAATATATTGTTTGAACTTTTGTCAGTTCATGTAAACTTTGTGCAATGAATATGCAAATCTCCTCCATATTTTCATGCTTACATACTTCTAACAGACCTGGTATAGCCTCTTGGGAAAATGCTGGTTTAAGCCTTTCTGCAAAAGTCACCTATGAGACTGATAATTTCCACTGGCTCTGTCTAAAACATGACATTAATTGAAAAAATTCCCATTCCTTGTTTTTTGCTTGAGAGAAATTAATTCTTCCTATGAGAAGTTATTTTTTTTTAATGTCCTAAAACTATCTGAACTTTAGGAATTTGAACCTTACCTTGTAGCTACCTTCTTTCCTAAGAAACATAATCTATCCAAGCTGTTAAAGTGTTGTGAATGCCAATAATAGGACAATTTTATAGTGTTCAGGACATGAAGCTAAAGCATATTAGACTGCTGGGTGTATGTGTATTTGTTCACATTTAAAAACTAGTTAAACATTTCAGACCTCTTTAGAATTATACAGGGTTATTTTATTACAGGGCTCTTGAACTTTCTAGAGGCAGCAATCTTCCGGTGATCTTTATCAAGCTGTTCTCTTCTAGCCTCCTACATGGCTGCTTGTTTGGTTCTTTCTTTTTCTTTTCTTCCTCCTCCCTTTATCGCCCCTTGAATTTAGCCTTAACAGGGAAATAAAATGTCAAATATATGTGAAAAAATCCAATGGTAATTTGCAAATGGGAATATAATTTGAAGCCCATGCCAAAGTTAAGCAGCTAGGTTTTAAACTTTTTTTCTTTCTCTGCTAATTAGGCTGCACATTTTAAATCTTAAACATGTGCAGAGTTGTGAGGGATCTTGTGTATAGAGAGAAGCTTAATTCCAGCACCTCTTGAGAGTCAAGTGTTCAGTTTTACAATACTCACAACAGACACCATCAGTAACTCACATCTGTTTGAGTGCCTTTTGCACAAATGGCAGTATGGAAAGAAGGATCAGAGAAAGTTAGAGCTGGCATGCACTCTGATGTCATCTATTCCAGTGGTTTCTAATTATTTTTAGGCCAGAAACAAGTAAGATATTACCCAGAAGCCTGATATGTAAAGCAGATAGCCTTGAGCCACTATGTATGGAGGGTGTGTACATGTGGGTATGAGTATGAAAGACTGTGTGTGAATGTGGGTGCATTTTGCCTCACCTTCCTCTGTTAGGACAGAGTACCTATCAGTCTGGGAATGGGTACACAAAACTCTTAGATTTATAGTTTGAAAATTCTAGATTTTGGACCACCCTTTCATTTTATTGAGGAAGAACCCAAGTTCCAGAAAGCTGCAGTGAGCTGTTCAAGGTCATACTGCTAGAAAGAGGTTGAGTTTGGGGCACCTGGGTGGCGCAGTCGGTTAAGTGTCTGACTTCAGCCAGGTCACGATCTCACGGTCCGTGAGTTCGAGCCCCGCGTCAGGCTCTGGGCTGATGGCTCGGAGCCAGGAGCCTGTTTCCGATTCTGTGTCTCCCTCTCTCTCTGCCCCTCCCCCATTCATGCTCTGTCTCTCTCTGTCCCAAAAAAATAAAGAAACGTTGAAAAAAAAAATTAAAAAAAAAAAAAAAAGAAAGAGGTTGAGTAGACTCTTGAACTAGGTCTTCTGTTTCTGGTCATTCTGCTCTTTTGTTTTGTTCTACCTGCTAAATTTATTATATTTTCTTTTACTTCACGCTGTCATGTCTATTTTAACACATAAGTCTATACATGTTTCCTGTTAGTTTCTTTGGAAACCACATGTATCAGTTTAATTATATTTCCTTCCTATTATAAGGAAGGACTACAAAGTACTGTTGGTATGCTTGCCTGCCTGTTTGTCTTTTCCATTTTTATTGAGATATAGTTGACACATAAGTGCCCTTTATTTTCCTACTATAATGCACTGTTTCCTGGAATGCAGACAAATTATCCGTGTGTACTAGTGAGAAATCCAATAAGATATGTGCATAAAAATAAAGTTAGTGTACATGTAAGGGTAAGGTTGAATACTTAAAGGCTTATTAATTTGGTCATTAAAATATGTATATAACTGTGGAATTAGGAGTGTGAAAAATAATTGCAAAAGATTGGTATAACAATGTTGTAAAAACCATGGATGATTCTGTATCCATTTGATTTCTTAAAAAATTTTTTTTTAATGTTTCTTTATTTTTGAGGGAGGGAGAGAGAGAGAGCGAGCATGAGGGAGGGAGGGGCAGAGAGAGAAGTAGACACAGAATCCGAAGTAGGCTCCAGGCTCTGAGCTGTCATCACAGCCCGACATGGGGCTTGAACTCACAAACTGCGAGATAATGATCTGAGCTTAACTGGTTGAGCCACCCAGGTGCCCCCATTTGATTTCTTTATAAGTGTGTTTAATATTTCATCACTCTTTAAGGAAACCTAAGCTGGAAATGGTAGACATTGCATTATGAATTTAGCGTATGCAAAAAATAAAATGACCAATTTCAATCACCATACCTATTCTCAATGAGCAAGAATGTGTGAATCAGGGAACAATGCACATTTATATATCCAAAGTTAAAACAAAATCAGGGTGCTTGGGTGATTCAGTCGGTTGAGCGTCTGACTTCAGCTCAGGTCATGATCTTGCTAGTGGGCTGCCGCCCCGTATCAGGCTCTGTGCTGACGCTTAGAGCCTGGAGCCTGCTTCAGATTCTGTGTCTCCCTCTCTTTCTGCCCCTCCCCTGCTCGTGCTCTGTCTCTCTCTCTCTCAAAATAAATAGACATTAAAAAAAAAGTTTTTTAAAGCTATAAAACAAACTATAAAAACTTTAAAAAACAAATAGTAAGTGCTATTATATGTAATTATTTATTACCAATTGACCTAAAAAAATTGTTTGGCCAACTACCAGTCTTAATCATATGAATATGAGAACTTCTTTACCATAGCCCTGTTGTTTGCCTATATTTACTGATACCAATTTTCTAGCCATTTGAATTATGATTTTCTCAAAGCAAATAGCATATTACTGGAAATCCAGAATATATAACTTCCTACTGAGTTCCAGTATATAATATGCTGTATTTATAAACAAAATAATTTTATCTTTTGCAACTACAATTTAGAGTTACTTTTAATTCATATGTAATAATGTGATTAATTTTTTTTCCCTTAGAAAATCTCTATGCAAAGTATATATGCAACCTCTATTCCAGCAGGTCTGGTAATTTCTGCCGTTATGAAACTCACTATTGAAAATCTTGCCTCATATTATCACTAGGTAGATGGAATGTTGCATTGCCTTTGAAGTCATGAAGAAACTTCATCATATGGATATATGGATGGTTTGGGAGTTTTCCTGGGTTTCCCACCAAGCAAATACCTGAGGTTTTAGCAGGCTCAAATTCAGTAGGGGATGCAATAGGCAGGGAGTATAGGTAGTACAGAATTCAAGAAATCCAAGTTGTTGGCAAGAGCAGCACAACAGAGATTTATACTCTGCCCTGCCTAATCCCTTTCACTAAGGTGGTAGGGGAGGTCCCAAGTCTTATTTCTTCAGGCAGAAAGGAATCAAGGGGTGCTAGGCTGGGAAAATCTTTCCCATGATTAAGCCAGTGGCAGAGATCCAACTCAAGTCGTCCTTGCAAGGGGCTGACCAATACTACAGAGCCAAAGCATTCATTTATGGGCAGGGTTTGGTTCCTTCTGCTCTCTCTTAAGTAGTCTTTTTTAATTTTGAAAATTTTTAATATGTTAAATTTTTATTTATTTATTTTTGTGGACAATGAGAAACCAGGCCCTACAGTTCTTCAGAGCTTGGGTGGTCCAATTACTAATTCTTTGTTGAAAGTTCTGCAGTGCACTGGCACTGGCCATGAAATCGCAGCAAGTATGCATACCTCTCCAGGCCTCTGAGAACATGTAGATTTCAGTGCATATGCCCAAAGCCACACCCCTTTCCACTTCCTCTATTACCCTTGCAAAATGAGGATGAAGGCTGATCCCAGACAAAATGAATGAGTAGGGCATGGCCTTTGAGCATTTGATAGGTTCTGGAAAGCTGTCCATTCAATCCAGCAATAAATAAATACCACTGTTTTTTCTGTAGTCTCAGTTCTATATTTCTTTTCTTTTCTTTTTCGCTTTTATGTATATAAAGAGAGAGGGCGAGCAGGGAAGTGGGGCAGAGGGAGAGAGAGAGAATCTTAACTAGGTTCCATGCTCAGTGCAGAGCCCAACTTGGGGCTCAATTCCATGTCCCTGGGATCGTGACCTGAGCTGAAATCAAGAGTTGGATGTTCAACGAACTAAACCACCCAGGTTCCCCCTCAGGTTTATATTTCTATCATTAAAAATGCATCATCACTTTGATTCTAAAAAGCATCTTGTTTTTCTTCAGATATTGAGAAATCATACCTTAACTAGATTACCACTTTTGTGGGAATTACTTCATTTCTTTGTTCTAAGGTGCGTTTTCTCCCACATTTGAACACTTCTGTAATGCTCAGTTAGTGTACGGTGTATGTACTTCATGTGATATTCCATTTTTATTTCTTGGAAAGTTTTTACTAACTTGATGATTCATCTTAAAAGGATAACATCTTAGAATCAGGAGAATACCATCGCTTCTTTAGTTAATTTCTAATTTTGACCCTGAATGAAACTATGTAACCACAAGATTATGATGGTGATGATGGAAGAGGAGGAAATGTGAGGAAAGTAGGGGCAGATTGTTGAAATGGGAGAGGGACTATGCTAGAGAAAATTTTACTGTTTTATTTCTACTTGGGATTATGGTTTTGACCTCCATTCAGCTGCATTTAACTGGGCATTTCCCCCACCAATTGGAGTGGAGAAGTTCAGATCTGTTTTATCATCTCTATCAAGAACCACTGATTTATTGCCTGCCATATAAATTTATGAAGAGATATAAAGCACAGCCTTTGAACCTCAGGATATATTGATTATTAAAAATTTGTGACTTCATTGGTAAAGCAGGGAAAGCCTTCCATTAAATATTATTTTTTGTTAACAACTTTATCTTTATATAATTCACATACACTACAACTTACCTATTTAAAGTGTATATTTCAATGGATTTAAGTATATTCACAGAGTTGGGCAAATATTACCACACTAATTTTAGAACATTTTCATCACCCCCAAAAGAAGTTTAATGTTCCTTGCAGTCACCACTCATTCCTCCCATCTCCCTTAACTCTAGATATCACTATTTCATTTAAATTTGAAGACCAAAAATACAGGGTGGTGGAGGGGCTAGACTAGGGCAATGAACTAGGAATTAGAAGTTTTCAGAACATTCCAAAATTTGGCATTGCTTCTTAGAAATTATGTAATTTCTTTCAGCCACATATTCTTAATCTGTATAATTGGTATAATGAAAGCCATATCACAAGTAGTTATTATTATTGTTATTATTATTTTTTTATTTTGCAAGCCCATATTATTTAGGCTTCATTTATTCATATTTTGTTTTTTATTTTTTTAACTTTATTTTTTATTTTTTAAAATTTACATCCAAATTAGTTAGTATATAGTGAAGCAATGATTTCAGTAGATTCCTTAATTCCCCTTACCCATTTAGCCCATCCCCCCTCCCACAACCCTTCCAGCAACCCTCAGTTTGTTCTCCGTATTTATGAGTCTCTTTTGTTTTGTCCCCCTCCCTGTTTTTATATTATTTTTGCTTCCCTTCCCTTATGTTCATCTGTTTTGTATCTTAAAGTCCTCATATGAGTGAAGTCATATGATTTTTGTCTTTCTCTGACTAATTTCACTTAGCATAATACCTCCAGTTCCACCTACATAGTTGCAAATGACAAGATTTCATTCTTTTTGATTGCTGAGTAATACTCCATTGTATATATATATACCACATTTTCTCTATCCATTCATCCATCAATGGACATTTGGGCTCTTTCCATACTTTGGCTATTGTTGATAGTGCTGCTATAAACATAGGGGTGCATGTGTCCCTTCGAAACAGCACACCTGTATCCCTTGGATAAATGCCTAGTAGTGCAATTGCTGGGTCGTAGGGTAGTTCTCTTTTTAGTTTTTTGAGAAACCTCCATACTGTTTTCCAGAGTGGCTGACCAGCTTGCATTCCCACCAGCAATGCAAAAGAGATCCTCTTTCTCTGCATCCTCGCCAACATCTGTTGTTGCCTGAGTTGTTAATGTTAGCCATTCTGACAGGTGTAAGGTGGTATCTCATTGTGGTTTTGATTTGTATTTCCCTGATGATGAATGATGTTGAGCATTTTTTCATGTGTCGGTTGGCCATCTGGATGTTTTCTTTGGAGAAGTGTCTATTCATGTCTTTTGCCCATTTCTTCACTGGATTGTTTGTTTTGGGTGTTGAGTTTGATAAATTCTTTGTAGATTTTGGATACTAACCCTTTATCTGATATGTAATTTGCAAATATCTTCTCCCATTCTGTCAGTTGCCTTTTAGTTTTGCTGATTGTTTCCTTCACTGTGCAGGAGCTTTTTATTTTGATGAGGTCCCAGTAGTTCATTTTTGCTTTTGTTTCCCTTGCCTCTGGAGATGTGTTGAGTAAGAAATTGCTGCTGGCAAGATCAAAGAGGTTTTTGCCTGCTTTCTCCTCAAGGATTTTGATGGCTTCCTGTCTTACATTGCGGTCTTTCATCCATTTTGAGTTTATTTTTGTGTATGGTGTAAGAAAGTGGTCCAGGTTCATTCTTCTGCGTGTCGCTGTCCAGTTTTCCCAGCACCACTTACTGAAAAGACTGTCTTTATTCCATTGGATATTCTTTTCTGCTTTGTCAAAGATTAGTTAACCATACGTTTGTGGGTCCATTTCTGGGTTCTCTGTTCTATTCCATTGATCTGAGTGTCTGTTCTTGTGCCAGTACCATACTGTCTTGATGATTACAGCTTTGTAGTATAGCTTGAAGTCTGGGATTGTGATGCCTCTGGCTTTGGTTTTCTTTTTCAAGATTGCTCTGGCTATTCGGGGTCTTTTCTGGTTCCATACAAATTTTAGGATTGTTTGTTCTAGCTCTGTGAAGAATGCTGCTGTTACTTTGATAGGGATCACGTTGAATACATAGATTGCTTTGGGTAGTATCGACATTTTAACAATATTTGTTCTTCCTATCCAGGAGCATGGAATCTTTTTCCATTTCTTTGTGTCTTCTTCAATTTCTTTCATAAGCTTTCTATAGTTTTCAGTGTATAGATTTTTCACCTTTTTGGTTAGATTTATTCCTAGGTATTTTATGGTTTTTGGTGCAACTGTAAATGGGATCGATTCCTTGATTTCTCTTTTTGTCACTTCATTGCTGGTGTATAGGAATGCAATTGTTTTCTGTGCATTGATTTTATATCCTGCAACTTTGCTGAGTTCATGAATCAGTTCTAGCAGTTTTTTGGTGGAATCTTTTGGGTTTTCCATATAGAGTATCATGTTATCTGCGAAGAGTGAAAGTTTGACCTCCTCCTGGCTGATTTGGATGCCTTTTATTTCTTTGTGTTGTCTGATTACAGAGGCTAAGACTTCCAATTCTATGTTGAATAATAGAGGCAAGAGTGGACATCCCTGTCTTGTTCCTGACCTTAGGGGGAAAACTGTTTTTCCCCATTGAGGATGATATTAGCGTTGGGTCACTCGTGTATGGCTTTTATGATCTTGAGGTATGCTCCTTCTGTCCCTACTTTCTTGAGGGTTTTTATCAAGAAAATCTGTATTTTGTCAAGTGCTTTCTCTGCATCTGTTGAGAGGATCATATGGTTCTTGTCCTTTCTTTTATTGATGTGATGAATCATGTTAATTGTTCTGTGGATATTGAACCAGCCCTGCATCCCACTTGGTCATGGTGAATAATTTTTTCTAATGTATTTTTGGATCTGGTTGGCTAATATCTTGCTGAGGATTTTTGCATCCATGTTCATCAGAGAAATTGGTCTATAGTTCTCCTTTTTATTGGGGTCTCTGGTTTTGGAATCAGGGTAATGCTGGCTTCATAGAAAGAGTTTGGAAGTTTTCTTTCCATTTCTATTTTTTGGAACAGTTTCAAGAGAACAGGTGTTAACTCTTCCTTAAATGTTTGGTAGAATTCCCCTGGAAAGCCATCTGGTCCTGGACTCTTGTTTTTTGGCAGATTTTTGATTACTCATTCAATTTCCTTACTGGTTATGGGTCTGTCCAAATTTTCTATTTCTTCCTGTTTCAGTTTTGGTAGTGTATATGTTTCTAGAAATTTGTCCATTTCTTCCAGATTGACCATTTTATTGGCATATAATTGCTCATAATATTCTCTTATTATTTTTATTCCTGTTGTGTTGGTTGTGATTTGTCCTCTTTCATTCTTGATTTTACTTATTTGGGTCCTTTCCTTTTTCTTCTTGATCAAACTGGCTAGTGGTTTATCAATTTTGTTAATTCTTTCAAAGAACCAGCTTCTGGTTTCATTGATCTGTTTTACTGTTTTTTTTTGGTTTCGATAGCATTAATTTCTACTCTAATCTTTATTATTTCCTGTCTTCTGCTGGTTTTGGGTTTTATTTGCTGTTCTTTTTCCAGCTCCTTAAGGCATAAGGTTAGGTTGTGTATCTGAGATCTTTCTTCCTTCTTTTGGAAGGCCTGGATTGCTATATACTGTCCTCTTATGACCGCCTTTGCTGCGTCCCAGAGGTTTGGGGTTGTGGTGCTATCATTTTCATTGACTTCCATATACTTTTTAATTTCCTATTTAACTGCTTGGTTAGCCCATTCATTCTTCAGTAGGATGTTCTCCAGTCTCCAAGTATTTGTTACCTTTCCAAATTTTTTCTTGTGATTGATTTCAAGTTTCATAGCATTGTGGTCTGAGAATATGCACGGTATGGTCCCGATCTTTTTGTACTTATTTAAGGCTGATTTGTGTCCCAGTATATGGTCTATTCTGGAGAACATTCCATGTGCACTGGAGAAGAATGTATATTCTGCTGCTTTAGGATGAAAAGTTCTGGATATATCTGTTAAGTCCATCTGGTCCAGGGCATCGGTCTAAGCCATTGTTTCCTTGTTGATTTTTTGATTAGATGATCTTTCCATTGCTGTAAGTGGGGTGTTGAAGTCTCCTACTATTATGGTATTACTATCGATGAGTTTCTTTATGTTTGTGATTAATTGATTTATATATTTGGGTGCTTGCACATTTGGCACATAAATGTTTACAATTGTTAGGTGTTCTTGGTCTATAGACCCCTTGATTATGATATAATTCCCTTCTGCATCTCTTGATACAGTCTTCATTTTAAAGTCTATATTGTCTGATATAAGTATGGCTACTCTGGCTTTCTTTTATTGACCATTAGCAAGATAGATGGTTCTCCATCCCCTTATTTTCAATCTGTAGGTGTCTTTAGGTCTAAAGTGGGTCTCTTGTAAACAGCATATAGATGGGTCTTGTTTTCTTATCCATTCTGTTACCCTATGTCTTTTGACTGGAACATTGAGTCCATTGATATTTAGAGTAAGAACTGAAAGATATGATTTTATTGCCATTATGATGATTGTAGAGTTGGAGTTTCTGGTGGTGTTCTATGGGCCTTTCTAATCTTTTGTTGCTTTTGGTATGTATGTATGTATGTATGTATGTATGTATTTATATGTATATATTTTCATCTTTTCTCCCCTAGAGTGTCCCCCTTAAAATTTCTTGCAGGGCTGGTTTGGTGGTCACAAACTCCTTTAATTTTTGTTTGTCTGGGAAACTTTTTATCTCTCCTTCTATTTTGAATGACAGCCTTGCTGGATAAAGAATTCTTGGCTGCATATTTTTCTGATTCAGCACACTGAATATATACCTCCACTCCTTTCTGGCCTGCCAAATTTCTGTGGATAGTTTTGCTGCAAACCTGATCTGTCTTCCCTTGTAGGTTAGGGACTTTTTTTTCCCTTACTGCTTTCATGATTCTCTCCTTGCCTGAGTATTTTGTGAATTTGACTGTGCTATGCCTTGTTGATGGTCGGTTTTTGTTGAATCTAATGGGAGTCCTCTGTGCTTCCTGGATTTTGATGTCTGTGTCTTTCCCCAGGTTAGGAAAGTTTTCTGCTATGATTTGCTCACATAACCCTTCTACCCCTATTTCTCTCTCTTCCTCCTCTGGGACCCCTATGATTCTGATGTTGTTCCTTTTTCATGAGTCATTGATTTCTCTAATTCTTAAATTGTGCTCTTTTGCCTTAATCTCCCTCTTTTTCTCTGCTTCGTTATTCTCTATAAGTTTGTCCTCTATATCACTGATTCTCTGTTCTGCCTTGTCCATCCTTGCTGCCGCTGCATCCATCTGTGATTGCAGCTCAGTTATAGCATTTTCAATTTCATTCTGGCTATTTTTTACTTCCTTTATCTCTGCAGAAAGGGATTCTAATCTATTTTTGACTCCAGCTAGTGTTCTTATTATTGTGATTCTAAATTCTGGTTCAGACATCTTGCTTGTGTCTGTGTTGGTTAAATCCCTGGCTGTTGTTTTTCGTGCTCTTTCTTTTGGGGTGAATTCCTTCGTTTTGTCATTTTGAAGGGAGAAAAGGAATTAATGAGGTAGGAAATTTGAAATTAAAAAAATATTAAAATTAAAAATTAAACACACACACACACACACACACACAGAAATCAAATAAATGATGCTAGATCCTAGGTGTGTTTTGGTCCGGGTGTAGAAAGTGGTTTGACAGATTAGAGAAACAAACAAAAAAAAAGGGGGGGGGAAGACAAAAAAAAGGAAATTGTTTGAGAATTTGAAAAAATGAATACACTAAAGTAGACTAAAATACACAAAAGTAGGGAATATAGTAGAAAAAATTATAGAAAACTATTTTTAATAAAAATTAAAAAGAAATATGATTTTTTCATTTTCTGTATTTAAGAAAAAGAAAAGAAACAAAAAAGAGAAAAAAGATAAAAAGAGAAAAAAGAAAAGACAAAAAAAGAAATCGCTTGAAAATTTGAAAAAGTGAATACACTGTAGTAGACTGAAATAAAATGATGGGAGTAAGATAGAATTTGAAAAAAATTACATAAAAGCAAAATAATAATAATTAAATAAAAATATTTTAAAAAGAAATTGAAAGTAAAAATGAAGATTTTCTCTTTCTGCATTCAAGAAAAAGAAATGAAAAAGAGAAAAAAGAGAAAGAAAGAAAAAAAAGGAAATTTGTTTGAAAATTTGAAAAGTTGAGTACACTGAAGTAGACTAAAATAAAATGATGGAAGTAAAGTAGCATTTGAAAAAATTTACACAGAAGTAAAAAATATAGTAATAAAAATTAAAGACATATTTTTATTTATTTATTTATTTATTTTAATTTTTTTTTAACGTTTATTTATTTTTGAGACAGAGAGAGACAGAGCATGAACGGGGGAGGGTCAGAGAGAGGGAGACACAGAATCTGAAACAGGCTCCAGGCTCCGAGCTGTCAGCACAGAGCCCAACGCGGGGCTCGAACTCATGGACCGCGAGATCATGACCTGAGCCGAAGTCGGCCGCCCATCCGACTGAGCCACCCTGGCGCCCCAAAGACATATTTTTAATAAAAATTGAAAATAAAAATGAGTTTTCTCTCTTTCTGTATTCAAGAAAAAGAATTGTAAAAGAGAAAAAGGAAAAAGAAAAAAAATTGAATAGATTAACCTAACAGAAGAAGTAGGACTGAAATTGCTTTGTTTTCCCCTAGAAGTCAGTCCATGTAGCTCTTTATAGTCCATAAATTAAACTGGTGGTGAGGTTTGTGTTCTTGAAGAGCTAAGTTGGCCCAGTTGGGCAGGGCTTGGTGTAACAGCTCTGCTCTCCCCTAGATGGCGCTGCTAGCCTACTGGGGTGGATTGTCGCGGTGCTCATCGGTGCGCATGCGCAGGAATGGTGAAAAATGGTGCGACCCAGCCACCCAGTCTGTTCTCCCAGCTCAGCAATCGCACACCGGTCCTCCGTCTTCAGCTCTCGTCCACTCCCCGCTTTTCCACTCTCTGTGACCAGGCCCCAGGCAGTACCTCTCTCCCAAGTTTTGTCTCAGATGCGGCTGTTTTCTCCGGCCCCTTACTTCTGAAGGACTGCGGCTTTGACCTGCTCCGCCCCTCTGTGGGAGGGTCTCACTGAGCAATGGCGGAGTGAGCAATGGCCAAATGTCAGCTGCACCCAGGAACGCTTGCTGGACCCTGCTGTTGCCGGTGCCCTGAGACCGCGGCCAGGTGCCAGCCCGCTCCCCCCAAAAATCGCGAGACAGCCTCAGCATTTCAGGAACCATGGAAAATTGCAACACACATCGGGCACCAGGCTTCACCCTCAACAACCTTGTCCCAGCACCAGCGAATGTGGCTGCCTTCCGGGGTCTGCTGGGACCAGGTGGCTTCAACAGTCTCTACCAAATGTCCTTTCAGCAGTGGAACCGCTTTTCCCTGTGTGGCCCGAGAACCTCCTGGACCCCATTCTGTTCCTGGGGATTCACCTTTCCCACCAGAGCACCGCCAGGTATCGAGCTGCGGAGTTGCAGCCTTTGTGCTCCCCTTGTTTACAGTCTTAATGGAATTTAAACCCTCTCCTTTCTCCTTTCTCCCTTTTTAGTTTAGTCCCTACGGCTGTTTCCAATTTTCTACTTTCTCTCCAGCTGCTTTTGGGGAAGGGTGCTTTTCCCGTATGTTCGCCCCCTCCCCAGTCTCCACCTGCAAAAGGGGTTCCCTAACTTTCAGGGCTTCTTGCTCCCCACGTTCAGCTCTTTGTGTTGTGTACCTGCTGAATTCTGTGGTTCAGGTTGTGCAGATTGTTGTATTAATCTTCCAATCGGTTTTCTAGATGTGTAGGATGGTTTAGTGTTGGTCTGGCTAGATTTCCTGGATGCGAGACACACGAAAAGCTTCCATGCTGTTCCGCCATCTTGGCTCCTCCCCCCGCAAGTAGTTATTATTAATGTGATGGTTTTGAGGATTAACTAAGATAGCATATGTGAAAGCACTGGCACAGGGCATGTCACATAGTAGGTTCAGAATATTATTTTCTTCATCTTTTCATTTCTCTTCAAGATGGGCCCTGAATTGAGCTGCTGAAGGATGACTGGTCTCTCTCCTCCCTTTACATGAAGACTGAGTCCTTTGTAGATGCCAACCCAGTGTTCCCTCTCAGCAGTCCCCTTTTATATGTGGTTAAAGCCCAGTACTGCTGCTGGTGACATCTCGATTCAGCAGCTGAGCTGATAATACAAAACAGAGGGTCTGATTCCCATTTTCTCAGAAAAGAAAAAAACCAAAAAAGTCATGTCATCCACTTTATTCAGACAATTGGAAGTCAGCCTAAGCTCTCAAAATATCCATTAACCGGATGGTTTTCAAAGGGATTCGTAGCAGTTAGGAACCAAGGTGGTCAGCAAGGATGATGGATTTGGAGCAAATACAATGATCCTCTCAGTGCCCCCGTAAGAATCTCCATGAGGTAAAAAAAGAATGAGGGTCACTGGACTCCAGAAACCAATCCCATTGGCGTTTGGCTCTGGAATAGCCCACGGAGCTGTGCCAAGACTTTTCTTTGAAATTTCAGAGATGTCTGGCTTATCTTTATTTGTCCATCCTTGAGGAGTGGTGGAGAGATGAAGGGCATTTCTGTGTTGATGTGATAGATGGTGAAATTGAAGTGCAGGGTAATTCCCATGGTCTGAGGCCCTGAGGTCTTTCAAAGAAAACATTAATGATGATCTTCTCATGATTCTAGACCCTCTGATCCCACTTCTGGCAGAATCGGGATGCCACTGAGAACTTTTGGCTCTCTTTATGTCTCTGTCGACTTTTGCCAACACCAGCTCCAGGTTATTCTACTGAAAACAATTTAGTCAAAAATAAGCTGATCAATGTAACTATTTAGCAAAGAAAATCATAAAATGAATGTTCTCCAGACACTATTCCTTGATAATTTTGGTCCATGATTGTGACTGCTTTGCATCCTTTATTTATCTTTAAAGATTTCTGTCCATTCTAAAATTTAACTTTCAGTATTTCCCTATATGTTTATTATTATATTTCAAATTCATTTCCAGTCCATTATTCCTATTCTTTGGTATTTGTTGAAGTGGAAATTTGGGATAATAGGATTTAGTTGAAACATCCAAAATATACAATAATTCTTAGTCTGATAAAATAAACATACAGGTTCAACATTATATGTGATATAATCTTATATTCATAAGATAACAATAATGTATAGATAAGTATTTGAACAACTATACATCAAAGTCTGAGTAATGTTTGCCTGGGTGGAATTATTCTGCATATTTGTATTCTGTTAATCCATTCAATAAAATTTTTATTAAACTCTTCTAAATGTCTTCTAAACTCTCTATGTTGGGGCTAAAGTGATAAAGAAGAAAAACAAGAAAGTTTTGCTTTCAAGAAGGTACAAAAGAGTAAGAGAGAAAGAGTAGACAGAAGAATCAAGTCAAATATATCATAGGGTTGATAGTGAAAAGTACTATGGAAAAAGAATGAAGCCAGGAAGGGGGATGGAGTGTTGGGGAGGTTTCCAATTGTAAATAAGGTCATCAAGGGAAGTTTCACTTGTCAAAGTAGCTTTTGAGTAACGATCTCAAGGAGATGAGGGTGTGAACCAGATATCTATCTGGGGCAAACACATGATAGTAGAAGGAACAGTAAACTCGAATAAAAGATAAAGAGAATAGTCATGAATGAATCCAATTTTTTGGCCTGGGCAACTAGAATATAACTGCATTAATGAGATGGGGAGGTCTGCAGGAAGATGAAATTTGGGAGGCAAGACCTGGAGCTCAGTTTTGGACATTTTAAGTTTGATATCCTTGTTAGTTTAATGAGAATGCATTGTTTTTGAAATTTTGAAAACCAATAAACGATATTTTAAAAGACATTCTATTGTGGGACTAGGTAGTTCCAATGAATCTTCTATTGTTGGCCTAAATTTCTCAGTTGACTAAATTTCTGTGGCCAAATTGTTTTCAGTCAACCACATGGCACCCTTGCTCTTAAGACCACCCTGCTTAAAAGAAATTTGAAAGCAGACTCAATGGTGCTTTGCTGTCTTGACTGTCAGTGCCATTGACTCAACTGACTTCCTAGATGCTTTTTTAAAACACCCTAATCCCTCAAACTCTGCCTGACTTCTTGGACCTTTGACTCTTCTGTCAGTTTCTCTGTTTTCAGATATTTACCTTAAGTCTTAAGGCTCCGGAGTACCCAGACCCTTAGTTCTTCCTTTCCCCTGATGGTCCTTGCCTGATCACATCCATCTTGTAATTGCAGTGCTCTTATAAATCAGTATACACTACATTTCTTGAGCACCTATCTTGTGCATTTTTGGGCAGGTGAAGAAGTTGAGATGTGGCACTGACAGTCTAGGAATTTCCAATGTTGTGGAGTATATAAGTATATATAATGAGGTGGTAATGACAAGCATTTAATAGAGGGGAATCTAGGGTGCTGACTTTTGTAATAATGATTTACTTGATCCCACCACCTCTACTCCAACATTTTATAGATTTTTCTCAGAGGCTTTTATGTACTTTTCACTATTTATCCTTTATCCCCCCTGCCCTACCTCCTGCCCCATGATTAAAAAGTAACAGATATTCACTGTAGAAAACATGAGAAAAACAGAAAAATATTAAGGAAAAAAACTACTAATAATCTTATCTAGAGACAGAATGTTATTGATTAATGTTTGAGTATATTTCTTCTCATTCTTTAGAAAAAGTTTTATTGTTGGCATTTTCCCACATCATTAATATCCTTTGGAAGAATGTTTTTTTTAATAGCTGAATGAAATTGATGCTTCACTATTCATTTCCTGGCTTCCTAATGTTGAGTCTTTTCATGTTTTCATAGCTAAGTTCCCTCTTGCTTGGGTTACATAGGCCTAGTGTTGAAGATGTCCATGGATACCTGGGGGAGAGTAGTCTCATGAAATGAGAGTGTGCCCATATGAGTGCACTTGGTGAGAGGGGTGTAGCCACTTGGGGCATGAATAGCAGCACTGAATTAATCCATGCCTGTCTCCAAGCTCGTGCGTGCATGAGTATAGTAGATACCACAGACGAAATGTCAGAGAGGGACTGTTCTATATTTGAAAATCTGCTTATCATTGGTAGACCAAGGAACTTTGAAATCATATGATTTTAATGTAGTGCTTTTTTTTATGATAAACATCAGTAGTTATATTTGTGAAGGAAGCTTCATAAAATAGGAATGACACAGGACTCTTCTTTTAAAAAGTGGAGAATGATCAAAACAAGATCAAAGAAAGCAGCATGATGGCTCTTCTTAAAATGTAGATGAGTCTCCCCATTTCAGTGAGATTCCTCCAGGGGAGTGAGTTTAGGGGCAGAAAAGAAATAGGAAAAAAAAATTGGAAAGACAATATTATATTCTTTTAGAATTTGAAAACCAATAATGCTTTTCAAGGCTAGTATGTGAAACTTGCCCTTCTCTTTTGGCTATTCCAGCCACAGATGAGTGTTTCCTTGCCAATTAGAACATTCTTGAGGTGTTTTCTTTTTCTTCACGTGATGTTGTTTGAGATCCCATGCTTGCCATTATTTATAAATTAATTTCTGGCATTGTAGTAAATTCTAGGAAAACCAGTATAACCACAAGTGTGCAGTTAAATACTTCTGTGTTTCTTTTTTTTCTACTTGTTTTTTGTTTTGGGGTTTGAATCTTTTCTCCTATGGGAAAGACAAGAAAGGAAAAAAAAAAACTCCACTAGTGGATAGGTGATTTATAGAGTACATTTCTAACCTTCATTATTCATTTATTAGTCTTTTCATTGCTGTGAGTGTGTTCTCCCATTTGCTTAAGGCTATTTGGCCACCTTTTTTTGATAGGAGTGGTAAAGAAATTTATCATAAGGCTCTAGATTGATGGAAAGGAAATGAATTTCTTTTGACAAGAAATGCCAAAGATGATTATCAATATATACTTCTTTGAATGTATCCAAGCCATAAAGCCAAGTAGAAAACTGGTAACACCAGTAAAGTGGTCATGTATAAATGGTCACATATAAATGGTGTATTGGGCTGACATGAAATTGTCAGAGAGACTCAACTCTTTTTAAAGTGTGTTTTCAGCTGTTTCTGAGAAAGACTTTCTCAGGAATTTTGGAGAAGTAGTTCTGAGTGCTATAGAACAGCATCTCCCAAAGTGAGTTCTGTAGAGTGTTAAAGAGTGGAGTGGTTATCTGTTCACATTTCTTTCTGCTGGTAGTAATACCCTGATTTGCCTTCGAGGAACTACTTCTCCCTGCTGTTGGTACAAGTGGTTTGGGTGTGGCTGAGTCCAGAGGTGGATTGATGGCCCAGGACTGTTCAGTGAGCATAGTCTATCACAGCTGTCTTGGGAATTGGTGCAGGTATGACCATGTGACTAAAGACAATCTAGTGAGATTCATCCTGGGCCCTTTTTAGGACTACTGGGAAGGAGAAGCCCCTTTTTCATTGAGGTTGCTGAAAAGAGAGAATGTAATCTCAGTGCTAATGGTCACCTTTCCACCTTGTGGAGAGAGCGTGTTGGAATGAAGCCAACACAAAGGACTGTAGAGCCCAGAAATGGAGACAGAGCAAGTCAACATGACATTGTCCAAGAGCCTGAGTCCTCTAGGCCTAAAGCCAGGCTATTCTTGGATTTAAATAAATTTTTCTGTTTTAACCAGTTTGTACTGGGCTTCTCTCACTTGCCACCAAGAGGTTTATCTAATTGAAAAAGTGTTCTGTGAAGATTGATCTGTCATCAAACATGTGTGGGAAACCATGGGAATATTAGTTTGAGTTATCTCAGAAGTAGACCCTACAGTTAAATTTGTGTGCAAGTAGTTTATTTGGGAAGTGGGAAGTGGGGAAGTAAGATAGTGGAGAAGAGAAGGCATCTAATAACTGGCAACTCATCAAGCCAGCGACCACTGTGGGCAACAAGAAGTTAATCCTATGGGGGAAGCTAAGGGAGGTAGTATAAAGCACATACTTCAGAGTTATCCCAACCAAACAGCAGAGGGCTGGGATAATTATAGGCAGTTATTGGTTGAGGGGCTGCTCTTGGGGTATGAGTTCCTGGTACTTCAGGGCAGCTCTGCAAGCAGGCAGAACAGTCTTTTGAGGCTTGGGGTGGGAATTGGGAGTGGAGAGAGAGAGAGAGGAGGGGAGGGAGAGAGAGAAAGGGAAAGAGGTGCAAATAGGGACAGTGGAAGGCAGTACGAATCAAGGGATATGAGCTAAACAAAGCAAAAGTTCCTTTAAGACTTCTAAGTGCCACACACACACACACACACAAAAAGACTTCTAAGTGCCTTTAACATACTAATATAGATACTGAATATCCCTGGGGTTATGGTATTCTGTGTTTTCCAAATTTATTTTATCATAGAATTTTTTCTTTATGGATTGTTTTTGGAACTTGCAGTCTATAGCACATGCTTTGGGAAATGCTGTCTCAGAACACCTAGATTAAAGGCTTAATGTAGCTATAAAAACTTGCAGGACTCAATAGCATCCACCTCAAAAATTTGAAGGAATCTATGGGTAAAATTGTGAAACCTTTGGTTATGTGATGGACTGAATGTTTATATTACCTCAAAATTTATATGTTGAAATCCTAACCCTCAATGTGATTGCCTTAGAAGGTGGGGCCTTTGGAAGGTGACCAGGTCATGAAAGTGGAATCTTCATGAATGTAATTGGTGCCCCTATAAGAAGAGGCATGAAAGAGCTTGCTTCTTCCTTTCTTAGCTCTCTACATTGAGAAGACATAATGAAAAGATAGCCATTGAGCTGAGAAGCAGCCTCTCACATATTCCGGATCTGCTGGCACTTTGATCTTGGACTTCTCAGCTTCCAGAACTATGAGAAATAAATCTCTGCTGTTTATAGGACACCCAATCTATGTATTTTTGCTATAGCAGCCCAAACCAAGATAGCCGATAAGTGTAATTGTTCAATTTTTTTAATTTAGTAAATTACTGCTGTAGATGATTCTATAGTCTCATCACCATTTGAATGGTGAGACAACACATGTCCAGAAAGTTTCAGTCATCTTATTTAACGCTGCTAACTGTCTGTGCAGTTAGAACGAGAGTCTATACTCGGGGATTTTTTTTTCTTCCTTCTTTCCATGGATCAAGCATTTCAAGGCTATGTTGGAAATGCATTTTGTCCTATAATTGTCCAAACATGCTGCCAATCTTCTCCAACCTTATCTTTGTCTAAGTATTTGCTTTAGCAGGTAGCAGATTCCGGAGTTGTTTTTCAGGTCAATTTTGCAAATACAGGTCTTGGATACTATGTACTATTCCCTAGGGCTGACTGGCAGGCAGCCTTCATTGTCTTTAGACTTAGGATTTGTTCTGGCTTTGTGAAGAAGTCTATGTTTCCACCCACTTGCTTTTCTAGATCATAGTCATAAATGCACCCAAGCTCATGGATACCAATGAATCAGAGAGACTAGTTAGGTCAAGAACTGCACTCATGGACCAGCTTATGGATAATTCTTCGTGCTACTGAGCATAATTGGAAACAGTAGTTTTAATGTGTGGCCACATCTATTAGGTGGTTATAGGCATTCTTATGGTCTTGGCAAATACGCATGTAGCAGGCATGTATCTACACAAAAGCTTAGCAGGCTGACTTCTTATTGCCCAGGATGTTTTGCCTAAGTAAGTGGGGTTTTGTGTCCAGGAACATAGCCTTGGTTCTCAGACTGAGGGAGATAATGTGGAAGTGTTTCTGTAGAGATAAAAAACAGTGAGTTGTTATTTATTCTTATCCTCCATTCCTAGCATGATAAATGACAATGAACAAGGTTTTCTGCTGGCTGTTCCTGACCATCAACCTTTTTATGCTGTCAACTACTTTATACGTCCCTATATATTGATGCTCACAAATTTGGTGTGTAAATCACTGGAGGTCTGTATAGTAAAGGCAGTAGTAAAATATCTTCCAATAATCAGTAATATCATTGCCAAGCATAGCCTCTCTTACCCATTTCTGCTCATCCTTTAAGACAAAGGAAAAGATATGTACAGTTCATTAGGTATCTGAGTTGTGAAAATACTTCAATTTTTCTCTAAACAGTAATAGATATTTAAAGGCTTGTTTTCATTAAAATTGCTGAGTGGGAATGCTACAATGTATCTTTACAATGATTGGTTTACATACACTGTATATAAATACCAAATATTTAACCAGCCATCTCTATCTGTGCAACTGTGGGGAAACTGTCTTAAATATGCCTCTTACTGTGTAGCTCTCAATACATAATATTTGACATGGTTTAAATGATGTACACTGAAATATAGCATCACAGAATGAAATCTCAATACAATGTGATATACTCATGAATAGTTTTATCAAACAATATTAGTGTTTTAGTGGAAAGGCTATTATCATTAAAAATATTTTGCAAGTTTTAGTTATCATTCATCTGGACCCAGAATGGTGCTAATCTTTTGGTGGATGCAAAATTCAAAGGGAGATGTGGTGTCTACTTTCTAGAAGTCAAATGGCTAGACATGTATTTGTAATACATAGAAGATAGTAAATCCCAGATATCATCAGGCACTACATTGTGATATAGACTGTGAGGGAAAGACACATTCACAAGAAGGAAGAATCATTGTGAGTTGAGGGGGTTGGGAGGGACTTCCCAGAGGAGGGGGACTTTGTTCAGTATTTCATACCTCTGGGCCTTGAAATGTATTCCTGCGTTTACTCTTGATTCAATGCTTATGGATCTTCAGTCCAGTTGATATGTCCTCGTAGGTGGACATGATGGAGCTGATTCTCCTACAAACATTGTCTTCTCTCTACTAAAGGAAAGGTGTTTCAACACCACTGTTCAGGCAGTATTTTGCATCTATGTTTTCTTTTCATATTACTTTTGGGTTGGCTCTACTAAAGAGTATGAAGATATACTCCAAAGTTAATTTTTTGGTTCTCTTAACATGAAATGGCAGTCTGTGGGTGCTTTTACAATTGAGTTTTGTGATGTAGAGCAATGAGATTGGGAGTCAGATGATCCAGATTTGCGTCCTGGCCCCAACATTTCCTGAGAGATGTTACTCAAGTAAACTAACTTCTCTTAGCATCAATTTTCTTGTCTCTAAAGGGGAAATAGGGGCGCCTGGGTGGCGCAGTCGGTTAGGCGTCTGACTTCAGCCAGGTCACGATCTCGCAGTCTGGGAGTTCGAGCCCCACGTCAGGCTCTGGGCTGATGGCTCAGAGCCTGGAGCCTGTTTCCGATTCTGTGTCTCCCTCTCTCTCTGCCCCTCCCCCGTTCATGCTCTGTCTCTCTCTGTCCCAAAAATAAATAAACATTGAAAAAAAAATTAAAAAAAATAATAAATAAAGGGGAAATATATGACATACTCTGTCCACCTCCTGTGTTGTTATAAGCATCACATGAGATAAGTCAAGTAAGAGTATTTTTATAACCTGCAGTATCTGATACAAGTATGAGGTATTAATGTGATGTTAGATAAATGCATCATTTTCCTCACCTGTTAAATAAAGACAGGGATTGTATGCACCTCATCGGATTATTCTGAGGAGTAAATGGAATAAAACATGCAAAGCCTTCTAGAACAGTTTGTGGCAAATAGTAAGTACTCAATAAATCTAGAGATTACAAGGATAAAGAATTTATGGGATAAAAAGACTCCTGTTAAAGCACACGCGCACACACACACACACACACACACACACACACATAAGTTTTTGCCTGTAACATTTTCACTAGTCAACATTTGCTTTTACTTTCAATGTTAAAAATGTCAGCTTCAAGTGAGGTTGATCATTCACCAAATAAAAGTTTCCCTTCAATCAGTGTTGCTCAGATTGAGAGAGCAAACTGGTCATGCGGTTCTGCCCAGATGGGATCAGTTTGGAATGGCAATCAATTATATTAGAGATTCTCAAAGTGTGGTCCAAGGGCTGTTCTCCTCTATTATTCATGCTGTAATGTGACAGCGTCCATTCTTTAGTTTCTGGCATAAATTAATAATTTGATACTGAATTAATAATTATCCTATTGAATACAAACCAGACATCACCTCATTGGTGTCTAATTGAAAGCAGTGAATTTCCTGCCAGGTACTTTGGGAAGGTTTTCTGAGGATGACGTGGATGAACTTGGACTATGAATGGGTGAATGCCTTGATGAAGTGATCCCTAGATCAAAGAGTCTTTACGATCCTTGGATTAGGACTTCTCTGACTGTAGTTTTCTGTGGAGTGGACAACCAGAAGGAAATGCTGTGGGTCCACATTAAAGAAAGCTATTTTAACTCAGTATGGAGTTTATCCCTTATATATTCATGGGTGTATTTTTTGGAAAATGGAACAGAAAATTCCTAAAAGGGAAAAATCGCTTTTTCTGGAAAGGTGAAAGATCCTGGAAGATGTATAATTTTTCTTAAACTGAAGATAATTTTCCAGAAGAATCCATCATGTTTGAGAGTATCCAACTCTTCAGTCTTTATCTCCCCAAGGGTCATGCTTTTAGTCTGTTAAAGAAAAATATTCAGGCAGACTTTATTCAGGACCACTGCAATAAGTATAGGAATGACTGCAATGGGATTTTACAGTGGAGGAGAGAGACTGGGTTCAGCCCTGAATATAGCATGGACCAGTGGGAATTTAATGCCAAGGAGCAGGGTGGAGATCAGTGAATGGAAAATTACTAGAGAAAACATCAGGTGTAATGAGGGGTCCTGGCTAACCCAACCTAACAGGATTGTTGCTGAAGATAGGCCAAGGTGATCAGACATCACCTGGGTGATGGTGAAGGCTGAGGAGCCTGATCAGATATCCAGGGTGGAGAATTCTGGTTAAACTGATTTGGCAGGGTTTCTGCTAAAACTAGATTTTACAAGAAAGTGCACAGCTGGGCCTAGGAGAATGTTCAGGAGACTGACTAAAGTTTTGTCAAGCAAAGGATCTTTGTCAAGTGTGACAGACTGAAACCCACCAAGGAAGCTCTTAGAAAAGTCTTGAGTCTGGTCAGATATAGTCTGCGGTAGCCAGGGGTCAGTCATGGGCCTATATGAGTGAGTGTACAGCATTCAGCCTTCTGGGTTTCGGATGTGGAAGATACTGCTCACTATATTCTTTTACTTTGTCACCATGCACGTAGCTAAATTACATTTCCTAGCCTCCTCTGCAGTTAGGTGGGCATACGACAGTTCTGGCCACCAGCAGGTGGGTTGGAGTGTTGTATGCCACTTCTAGGCCTGACTTCAGGACCTGGCTTAACACCATGTTCCTTCTTCCCAGTACCCCTGGCTTAGAGGTAAAGCCCTCTAACTTTGTCAGCTGTGGATGGATTTTCACTGGGTATGCCAATTGATTTCCAGCAGCTGCACTCTGATTTTTTTTTTTTTTTGAGAGCTTTGGTGCAGATAACTGTTATTTTTTTCTAGCTCATGTACATATTCATTTTGTGTTTGTCACAGAAAAGACCCCACCTAATTTTTAGGATGCAAGGAGTCATTCAGTTGTATGGAACTCTCCTAAAAAGTTCTCCGGATTTCTAAACCCTGCATCCTCAGCATGTGTCATCATGCTGACTTCACTTTCTTCTCTGTGGGTCTTATATTTCTTGGGGGCAGGCTACAGGAGTGTATCAGATTGTGTGTTGTCATCTGTAAATAGAAAGAACCCAATGAAAAATGGTGTAAATAATCGGGACATTTTTATCATGTCAAATAATAAGTTTGAAGATAGGGCAGTTGCATGGTTGGTTCATTTGGAGGATCAACCAAGTGAAATTCCTAGGTTATTTCCATCTTTCTCGCTTGGCCATCCTTACCCTATTTAGTTTAGTCCTTGAACTAACATATTTTCTTGATGGCAATAAAGCTGCAGAAGCTCCAGGCATCACCTCCTCACCCCCTAAACTGAGAGTGGAAAAATGGGTTTCTATTTTTGCACATTTGATTTTAGGCATAAGAAAACCTTTCTCAGAAATCCCTCTCCCAATCTCTCCTTAATCTTATTGGTTTGAACTGGATCACAGGCCTACTCTTAAACCAATCACTGGGAGAGAATGAGAATTACTGTGGTTAGCTTAGATAAATTAAGATTTACTCTTGGGAATTGGGAGGGGTCCTGCCTTCTTTGAAGCATACAATTATGCCCCCCAAGGAAGAAGGGGAAAAAGGATTTTCATAATAAGTAAAAGAGACAAGATTCCAGGCTCCTTATGAAAGCTTTGACTTCAAGATTTTTTTTGAGCTAACTTTATTAAACATTCAAAAAGGAAACAAATTCTAAAATAAAAAATTAATGAGTCTTGCTCTTTTCCCATGCCAATCCCACTCGTCAGATGAGCCAGTCATAAAATCTTACTCTTTTTCCTTCTAGACTCTATGGTGGCAGGTTTAATGAAAATACACGATCAGGACAAATTTAGGGGAAGAAGTGGCATTTTTGTAATTAAAGCTATAGTCTGGGCCCTTCTGAGTGATGTTGCTCTGGGTTCCCTAATCCCACATTGTGCAAAACACCCAGGGTGAGCCTAGACCTTGATGATGCCCAGAACTGGACCAGACATGGCATGGTGGCTATTCAACTTCAGAGGACCAGACAATGATGAATTTTTCCAGGACATTGCACCCACTTTTTATAAAACATATTAGTGTTGTTATAAATCAATGAACATGGTTCATAATAGCAATAATGCCCTTGAAATCTGTTAATCCTGTCATCAAAGAATGGTATGCCAGAGCATTTGCTGCCCTTGGCTTCACCTTGGGCTATTAACTAACAAATCAGTTATTAGCTGGTGGTAATGACCAATTTTCAAGAGATGATTGCTTAAATATTGCCCACCTTGAAAAGAGAATTATTACTCAACCGAGAACTGAACCCTTATTTTCGACTCAGTAGAGCTAATGATCTTATCTTACTCCACAGTGCTTTCCTCCCCTGATGCACCCCCACTCGACCCCCTTGCTTCATCTGCTCTCCTTCTATCTATGAGGTGTGCAGAGATCACATGGTTACATAACTGCTTTCCTCTCGGCCTCAGTGACTTGAGTCCAGGAAAAGTTCCATATTTAATATTTATTCACTAAGCAGTGGTGGATGAAGACAGATGGTAATGAAATCAGTCTTGCTGAAAGTGACCACAATGATAATAGATTCTTTATGATGTCCAGGAATTCTGGACTCTTAGTCTCTGCTTAAATGCATGTTGGCGCCAACTCTGTCGTCTTAAGCTTTAGTATTCTTGTCATCCTCCTGACCTCTCCTTAGACCAGAGAGGGCAGACTGTGCTAAAGGCATCAATCTGTCTTTCTCCTCGTATAAATGCTTTAAACACCTATGGCCACAAATGACTCACCAGCAAAGATTTTTTTTCTGAACAGGAAAAGTGAGAAGATAAAATAAAAGAGCCCCTTCAGAGCTGGCAGAACAGCTGGTACCCGTGTCCAGGCTGGCTTTGCTTTTGCTGCCCATTGCCTGCAACTGGTTCATCTGAACACCCAGCTGATGACCCAAGCTGAGCTTGTTGGGGATTTCAGAATTCCTCCAAACTGGGAGAGAGGGTGGGGCCAGGGGGAGGAAGGAAGAAAAACAGATATGGAAAACTGAAGCAGAAGCAGACTTGGCAAAGAATCCGTGCTCCTGTCAAATGAGTAAACTCAGACTGCTGATTGCAGTGGAGATAGCAATATCCTGTGCTAGCCAAGCTTTTTAAAGCAATCTGGCAGCTCTTTTTAGTAATAAGAGGTAAATCATTCTGATGATCTCTTGCTATTCAAAGCATTAATCATGTTGAATTCCTTTGTTATTCTGGGGTCTGGATCAAGTGTAATTCTATAGGAATTCCATTGTAATCTAGTATTAATTAATCTCTGTTTTATAGTGCCAGAAACCTTTCTCTGCATTTGTTTGCTTGTACATCAGTTATTAGCTTTGTCATAGTACCTAACTGGCTGGGGAACTCCTCTCTCTCTCTCTGTCTCTCTCTCTCTCTCTCTGTCTCTCTCATTTTCTTTTTCATCTCCATCTTGGAAATTGTCTTTTTCCTTAGGTAGGAATTCTGGGCAGCTTGTATATTTTGTTACACGAAAGGGTTTTGAGAGGTGGGAGGTGAGGATGATGAGAGGGCTGGTTGCAGTCTCTTTGAGGAGCCAGAGAAACTGGGGTTCAAACTCCAGCTCTGGCGCTTACTCACTGTGTCATTTTTGAGCAGGTTAGGTTACTTAAGTGTCCTTTGCTTTAAAACAGACATTAAAGTGGTTCTTATTTTCTCAGATTGTTGTGAAAATTAAATAACAATTTTTCTGTCTCCAGTGATGACTAAGCCTGCCCAGGGAGCGGATAAATTTCCTGCCCCATGACGGTATCATCCTCAGTCAGCGATGCTGTGAGTCTTTCTTCCAAGATGTAGGATGCAGGGTAGATCATTGCTAGTGTCACTTCCAACTTGAAGATTTGGAGTGTTTGCATAGATACCCTGTGTTACTGGCTCCAGGAAACACCTGCCTGCCCCTCGGCTCTTTCCAGAATATGCCTAAACAACAATGGAGGGTCAGAGGCTGAGATTCTTGGCTTTTCAGTGGTAAATAATGAATGTTGCACCAGCTGCTGGCAGACTCTGAAACCTTCTGTTTTGAGATGCAGGAGAGGGAAAAAAGATACCCAATATGCATTTATCTGGTCCATCATCTTTAAATAGCTCTCTTCAGATTTCAAAAAAGGTAACACTATCCTTTTTTCTGGCTGGCTCTCTGCATCCTACCACAAAACAGGACTACTGGCCCTAGATTTTGACCTGGTATAAAAAGCAGTATATTTTTATGACCTGGTAACAGTCACATTTCTACACCATAAAATATTAAAGCAGGCATGACAGTGCCTTTAAGATCTTTGAGGCAGGTGCTATCAAAATGTGCCCCTTTATTATTTATTTATTTGACTCTTTCTGTATAGTGAAGCTTAAATGCTTTTCAGGCCAAATAATTAAATTCCATTATGGAAAGTGAGGATTGTTGGCAAAATGTGCTCACTCTGGCTATTAGACCCTTGAGTCCCCAGGGGAAGTCCATGGAGGGGAATAAAAAAAAATCTGGCTTATGTTTATAGGTAAGATATGAGTATGACATATATTGAGCCCATAGGAGTGATGCCACATAAGAAACTAAATGGGGAGGGGCTATTAGAGATCCTGTTCTAGCCAGCATCCTCTTAGAGCAGGGAATTGCAAACTCTGGCCCTTGGGCCAAATACTGCATGTTTTCATATATCTTATGAGCTGAGAATGGTTTTTACATTTTTAGATGGTTGAAAACAAATCAAAAGAAGAATATTTTGTGGCATGGGAAAATAATTCAAAATCAAAATTTCATTGTTTGTTAAAATTTTTATTGGGACATAGGCACACCCATTTGTTTAGTTATGATCTGTGACTGCTTTTGCACTGTACAAATTGAGTGGTTCTGACAGAGACCATGAGGTTGCAAAGCTGAAAATACTTACTTTCTGGCTGTTTATAGGAAAAATTGGCTGACCCCTGTCCTAGAGGAATTTGGACTTAGAGTCTGGAAAGGATAGCATTGGGACTAGAAGAGTTTAAGGTCTTTTATGCTATTGACGCATTTGGATATTGACTCTTGATGTTGATGATCTTAATTATTTCCTGAAATGGACAGACAGGCAGGTTAAGGGAAGAAGACAGAGATTAAAAAGGTAGTTTTGGGATCCCATAACTCTCTGTCCCCCAAAGGCACCTCCCAGGGCTGCACAGTAAGTGACATCCATTTCTTCTCTCTCATCGTCTCCACTTCTGCCACCCAAGAATAAGCCATAACCATCTCCCTTAGTCTTTGAGAAAAGCCTTTTAACTTGTCTATTTCTGTTCTTGTCCAGTAACAGTTCTTCCTCCACTGATTTTTTTTTTAAACAAAAGCGATCATATAACTTCCCTCAGATTTTTTCATGGGTATATGTTCTCTACTTCATTCAAGTCTCTGCATCAGTGATACTCCCTAGCAAAGGCTTTCCTTTATTTTATTACCCCATTTTATTACTATCCTAGCATTTGTCACTGTCTTACATTATCTCGGTTGGTTTACTGGATTATGCTTCATTTCTCCTAGTAGAATAGAAGCTTCATGAGTGTAGGCACCTTGACTCTCTTACTCATTGGGGTATTTCTGATACTCAGGTATTTCCCACATGAATATTCATAAAATTTTGTTGAGTGAATTCGGCAGAAGCTCCAAACAGCATTGGCATCACATTCTGCCTGTCTGCTTCTCTGTTTGTATGGTGACTTTCTTAATTTCCTTCATTGTCTCTTGTCTATCAATGTCTCATAAGGCAGCATATTGACCAGTCAACTGCATTGAGGGCCAGTTTATGAGAGTTTAGTCCTATATTTTGTGCCTTTGATCACTTGAAAAACCTGAAATTCTTTCTGGATGCTTTTCATCTTCAGGGCCATTATAAAGGTGGTCAGAATGTCCAAACATTAATATTAGCTTCATTATTAAGAGCTTGGGTCATGGAGTTAGACTGACAGGGTTTGCATCCTTGATTGCTGTGTGACCTTGGTCCAGTCATTCAACCTGTCTGTGCATCAGTTTCCCCATCTCTAAAGTGGGCTTAATTACAGAACCAGCATCACAGTTTGTTGTGAGTCTCAGATGAGACTGTAAATATTACACAGATGATAATATAGATTATATAAATATAACCCTGCCATATGGCAAAACTTGATGAATGTTGTCATTGTTTCTATGATTATTATTAGTTGAATATCTCCCACTTAATCATTTATTTATTCAACAATTCTTCTTAAAGAATTAATTGTATGCTAGAGACTATGTTAGATTCTGAGGGTAAACTGGCAAAGCATACATATCCCTGCCCTCAAGGAGACAAAAAGAAAAATCACTTAAATTTTGGTTTTATATTTTGGGGCACCTGGGTGGCTCAGTTGGTTAAGTGTCCAACTTTGGCTCAGGTCATGTGGAGGATCTGAGACACATGTAATGCATACTTCTCCCCTTTGAGGCTCTGCTGTAACCTGAATGTAGGTGTCGTCCCAAATTCATATGTTGAAATCTAATCCATAGTGTGATGGTATTTGAAGATGGGGTTGTGGGAGATGATTAGGTCATGGGCTTGGAAACTCATGAATGTGTTCAGTGCCCATATTAGGAGACCCCAGAGAGGTCTCTCACCCCTTTGTCAAGTGAAAATACTGAGAGAAGATAGCTATGGATCAGGAAGTGGGGTCTCATTAGACACCAGATCTGCTGGCACCTTGACCTTGGACATCTCAGCCTCCAGAAATGTGTGAAACATAGATTTGCTGTTTCAGTTACCCAATCTATGGTATTTTTGTTATGGCAGCCTGAACAAAGACAGGCACTTACAGTTTGTTTGACAAGCCAGATCAATACAAGTGTGAATAGTCAATGGCAATATTGAGTAATAATGAACCATAAGGTTGCACGGGAGAGAGTGAGACCTATAGTGTAAACATCACAGAGGAGTCAGGACCTAAATAGGGTCTTAAAACCTGGATAGGTGGAGGAGTAACAAGGGGGCATTTCTAGAATAATACAAACAGTGGCAGGGAAAGATCTCCTAGACCTTGGTACAAGGTAGTCTAGTAGAAGATGAGAGAAAGAAAAGGGTGAGAGAAAGCATAACAGAACCTTGGCAAAATTAGCTCTTACCTTACCCCAAATGGTATCATTGCTTACTCATCATGTCTCTCCCCTATAATGCTGACATAATTTCTCTGATTGATTCATTAAAACACTTTTCTCAAAAGTTATACAGCTAAATATGGAATTTTATTTTTTGTCTTTAACATCAGCTTCAAATCACTACTCTAGCAGGGAGATAACATTAGAGTATTTTTTATTTGAAAAGTACTTCAAAATGATTTTTGTGAGGGCTTCCAATTATACACATTGACCAGTACTCTTATCTCCATTTTATGGATCATCTATCAGGAGTGAACTGACAAAAAGACAAAGGGTCTAACAAATGAAGAGTGGCTTGAAAGGATGAGAAGCACAGAATTGGGGTAATGATGAACAAGGCATGGTATTAGGCTGCTAAGTCTGGTTTTAAAACTTACTGTGAGACCAAGGCATATTATTAACCTACCTGAACTTCAGTTACATCATCTGGGAAATGGAGATAAAAGTATTCATCAAGGTCCCTATCAAAATCAAATCAAACAATATTTATATAAAGTGCTTACTGCAATGATTGGCATAGGTTAACTTCTCGATAACTGATAGTTGTAAATATTATCACTGAATTTCTTGGCTGCCTTTTGAGAGCCATGAGTCTTCCTCACATAATTTTATTTCATCTAAGTTTTGAGTGCAAGAATTGTTCAGTTGTGAAATGAACTCAATACTAGAGCAAGAAGGACCCTCAGTTTCCCAAAAATTAGTGCCCTGAGAGAAGATTCTAGATATCTGGACCCCAAAGAATCCTGTGGTCAAGTAAATAAAGAGCTCAACAGTTAAGCCAACTTCTTCAAGGCAGTACTTTTACTATGCTAATGTGGATTTCTAATAGTGTTTCCTAAACTATATTTCCAGAACTCTTTTCCATGAACACCTATTAATAGCTCATGAAATTCCACTGCTCCTTGTAATAGGCATTGGAAAGTCCTAATCTGGTTAACCCTCATTTTACCAAGGAGGAAGCTGAGATGAAGGAGGGAAAATAGCTTATCCAAAGTCACAGTGAGTTCATGGGGCCTATGAGTAGAACCCCCATCTTGATCTGGTACACTTTGTCTGTTTTTTATTTTCTCCCTCCCTTCCACTCCTCAGTAGCTGTTTCCATGGATGTTTGTGTTGTATTTGGAGACATCTCCATGTCTTTCCACATCCTTTCCTTCAGCTCTCAAGGGTTTTTGACTGCACACCCCTTCACAGAGCCCCACCTCCTTTTACTCAGGAGCACCTCCTCACTTCTTGTCCCTTAACTTTTCTGACATCTTCATCCTTCCTCCTGGATCCTTTTATTTTCTAAGGCTAGCCTGCCCATTTTGCACTAAACCTTTGATGGCTGAGAAAATCTTTATGTGCGTAGCAGACACTGTCATGCTCCACCCAGATCCTCTGGGATCTCTTTCACGTATCTTTCCCTGGGTGCTTTTTCTTCTCTGACCTGCCCTTGTGAGTGTTTTTGAAGGACACTCTAGGGCAATTGGAATGGCTTCACCCCAGTTCTCAGAGGGGTAGAAATACCTGGCATTTATTTGCCCTTGCCCAGGGCTACTCTTAGCCAACAACCAATTTGTGTAGGAGTACAAAAACCCACCTTCTTTGCCTCAAATTGAGACAAACTCTGAGGTATGTGATTCACACTCCAGAGTTCCCTGTGGGAACTTATTCTTCCTGAGATTTTCCAGAAATCAAGC
The DNA here is from genome assembly GCF_022837055.1 of Prionailurus viverrinus. Classification (NCBI taxonomy): domain Eukaryota; kingdom Metazoa; phylum Chordata; class Mammalia; order Carnivora; family Felidae; genus Prionailurus; species Prionailurus viverrinus. The sequence goes on along the minus strand of NC_062561.1, from coordinate 191,007,414 downwards.
CTTGGCTTAGCTTGTCTCTCTCCCCAGTTCTGCTTCTCCCTTACTGATTTCTCCTGGGAACATTTCTTTAACAAATCACTTGCCCCTGAATCATCCTCCCAGAGTCGGTTTCTGAGGAGCTCCACCTAACACACTAAGTTTCCATATCTTAGAGAGATACATAAGCATTTAATATGGAGGAAGTATACAAAGGGAATATCAGCCACTAGATAAAACTAGTGTTCAATACACTTTATTTTTTCTTTTGTGGGTAGGTAGTGTAGGAGAGAAGACAGGGGTACTTTACTGGGCGCTGAAAATTGAGCCATGTAGGTGACTTACGTTTTAATGTGTTAGGTTTGTTCTTAGTAAAGGAAGGAAAAAAACAAGCTAAGAATGCTCTTATTTGGGTAATGAATGTGAAAAAAATCTAATCATATATTTGGTTTTATGGATCAGAGCACGGGTCAAGGAAGAAAAAAGGGTAGTTTTGCATCTAGGAAGTTCTGTCGGGGTCCATTTTGACAGATGTGCTAAGTTCCTCTGTAAGGATCACCTACATGCCACCAATCCTTTTTATCCACACATGCTGGCAGCTTATTTAAAATCATCATGCCCCAAATGACATGGTTTTTGCCCTCCACCAGATGGTTCGATTAGTCAAGATTCTGAAAGAGCCAACTGGAACATTCTTCTAGCCCATCTATTCAAGTCAGCCAACGCTTCAAAGCTGGGTGGGGACTCTGAGAGCAACAGATTTACCCAGCCCCAAGGCATCAGGGTTATTACTTTTTGATGGGCTCCTGGAAGGCTGGAGGAGGCTGCCAGTGTGACTTATATATTGGGCACTTCCAACACTAGAAGAAAATGGAGAGAAGACCTTTTTTTCTGTTGGACTGTTTGGAATGAACATGTTAAGGAGGTGTGATGGAAGAACCCAATTCCTGTTCTCCTGCCACGACACACTCCAAGTCAGTGCAATCATGCTGATTTTGATTCTCTAGTATCTTGGTGCTACCTGGATGCCTTTACTTGAATGAAACATGGAATTAGTTCCACATTTCTTCCCTTGCAATTAGCATATCAATGTGGCAGATTGATAATTCTGGAAGGATGGATGGTTGAGCACATAGGCTGCCTTCTTCTGAGTGCTCCAACTAGCAGTTTCTTTTTTCAGAGTCAACCTCAGCACATTGGCACCAAGTCATAGGATTTAAAATGTGAAAGGCATCATTTAGTTAACCTTCTCATTTTACCTGGAGGAAAACTAAGGCTTAAATAGATGACATGATCTGATTCAAGGGAATCTTGTTGGGCCCATAAACTAGAAACTGATTGAATGGAACAATTTTCTGTTACAATTTCTTATGGGAGGCAACTTGATGAAAAAATTGAAAAGAATCTGTGCTTTCTAGTCAATAGACCTGGGTTCAAATCTTGACTTTGTATTAGGTAGAATTTGGATTAAAAAAAAAAAAACAAACTTCCTGAGTTTCAGTTACTTTACTCTTAAAAGTGGGATAGAAGTACCTTCTAAGGGGAATTAAACTGAAAAAAAACTGTAGAGAGGTTTTTTAGCACAGAGTTGGCTCACAGCAAGGACTATACAAATGTTCTCTTGTTGCCTTTTCTTTCTTCCCAAAGACACAGAGCTGATTAATGGCAAACCTGAATTCCAGTTCTTTTGAGTTCTGGTTTGGTATTCCTTCTACCCTACCTTTATTCCTTGATTCTTATGTAGTCTGAGCAATTTTATTCTTGTGACTGGGTTTTTCTGACTGTAAATTTTGGAACATTAGCAACTGTAAGATGGGGATGATGAATTGTTGTAAAGCAATACTCAGAATGGAGTGGTTTATTCCAGATACAGAGTAGCAAGAATGGGTGATAATGGGGAATGATATTGACCAAATAATTAATTCAATAAACACGTATTGGGAACCTGAACTCATTGGGGCACAAGAGGTAACTCAGAGGTAAATAAAGCAGATACGGTCCCTGTGCTCACCAAGTCAATTGGGGTGGGATCAAGGAGGATTTGTTTTTTAAGCGGACCTTGACTGACCTTTACTCCCTTTGAGCTTGTGAAATATATGGCTAAATGTAGGTTGAATAAAAGGAAGCCCTGGTCGACATAACTTGTGATCAGAATGTGGGACATGGAAGACATAGTAAAAGCTGAAAATGTAGCTTTTAATAATATTTAGGAAAATACTTTAATGTTAAATGGATAACTGGGTATGAGGGGAAAGAAAGACATTTTGAGGATATTCCCAACCTTTGAGATTAATACAAAGAAGGCAGAACTCTTTCTGTATGTCATTCTTTTTGGAACAGGATGGAGTCATGAGAGTTTCCATTAGTAAGCACTTATTAAGCACCAAGCATTGTTTTAGGTGACTTAAATGCATTATCTCACTTAATCTTTACAGAATGGGGTGGTACATTTCAATATCATTCCTATTTTTAAAGATACAGAAGTTGGGGTTTGGACAGTCTGACTCCAGAGCCCAGGTCATTAAACCACTTCTTGGCCCAAGTTTGGAGTTGAGGCACATGTCACAGGCTCAGCTGTGCAGTTTACAACCCTGCACACATTAATAATTACTGGATATCTCTGTGATTTAGTTTCCTCATCTGTAAAATAGGTTCAGCCACAGTGTTGTGCTGAGGATCAAATGAGATAATAATAGTCAAAGTGTATGGTTAATTTGCCCAACAGGTAGGGTGACCAATTATCTCAGTTTTCTTGGGAGTTTTTTATTTTTAGTACTGAAAAGTCCTGCATCCTTAGAAATATCTCAGGTCCAGACATATCAGGACAGTTGGTCACCTCTGCGCAAGTCCCATTCCAACCTGTAGAATATTTGGGCCAAGTGTTTATAGATTTTGGAGAACAGGAAGCATCCCAAGGAGGCAAGTGAATATCAGCTGCTGATCTAAGTCACTGTCAACTTCTGTGGGTTGAAAGGCTTAAGGGAAGTCTGCCTGATAAAGCCTGTGAGAAAAGTGGGGGAGTTAGAGCAGCATTCAGGAAACAGGATGCTTGCCAAGCCATGGTCCTAATGCTTTGAATCTGTAGCCTCTGATGCACAGCCTGGGTTCAGAGCCTGGAGATAAATGACTGATTACAAGGAGTGGGAGTGGGAAGGGGAGTGGTAGGGGGCAGGAGTCCTGGTGGCAAAGTCAGGCACCTTTGGCATCTCCAGGTATAGCTTTTTCCTTTTCTCCTTTTATAGAACATGCATTTTGATGAATTTGAATCTGGCTAGTAAATAATGCTGCTATAAACATAAGGGTGCGTGTATCTCTTTGAATTAGTGTTCTTGTGTTCTTTGGGTAAATACCCAGTAATGTGACTGCTGGATCATAAGGTAGTTCTATTCTCAACTTTTAGAAGAACTTCCATACTGTTTTGCACAGTGGCTGCACCAGTTTGCATTCCCATCAACAGGGCATGAGTGTTCTTTTTTCTCCACATCCTTGCCAACACCTGTTGTTTCTTGTGTTTTTGATTTTAGTCATTCTGACATGTGTGAGGTGATGTCTCATTGTAGTTTTGATTTGCGTTTCCCTGATGATAAGTGATGATGAGCATCTTTTCATGTGTTTGTTGGTAATCTGGATGTCTTCTTTGGAGAAATGTCTGTTCACATCTTCTGCCCATTTTTAAATTGGATTATTTGTTTTTTGGGTGTTGAGTTGTGCAAGTTTTTTATGTACTTTGGATACTAGCCCTTTATCAGATATGTCATTTGTAAATATCTTCCTCCATTCCATAGGTTGTTTTTTAGTTTTGTTGACTATTTCCTTTGCTGTGCAGAAACTTTTTATTTTGATGTAGCCCCAATAGTTTAATTTTGCTTTTATTTCCCTTGCTGCAGGAGACATATCTTCAAAGAAATTGTTACGGCCAATGTCAAAGAGGTTACTCCCTGTGTTCTCTTTTAGGAATTTCATGGTTTCAAATCTTACATTTAGGTCTTTAATTTATTTTGAATTTATTTTTGTGTATGGTATAAGAAAGTGGTCCATTTTCATTCTTTTGCCTGTTGCTGTCCAGTTTTCCCAACACCATTTGTTGAAGGGAGTCTTTTTTCCCCATTGGATATTCTTTTCTGCTTTGTCAGAGATTAATTGACCATGTAATTGTGGGTTTTTTATGGATTTTCTATTCTGTTCTATTGATCTATTTTTGTGTCACTACCATATTATTTTGATTATTACAGCTTTGAAATATAACTTAAAGTCCAGAATTGTGATGCTTCCAGCTTCACTTTTCTTTTTCAAGACCACTTAAGGCTATTTGGAGTCTTTTGTGGTTCTATGCAAATTTTATCCCCATCACCTCTTTCACCCATCCCCTCCCCCCCCATCCACCTCCCCTCTGGTAACCATCAGTTGGTTCTCTGTAGTTGAGTCTGTTTTTTAAAGTTTTTATTTATTTATTTTGAGAGAGAGAGAGAGCATGCACACAGGCATAAGTAGAATTAGGGCAGAGAGAGAGGGAGAGAGAGAATCCCAAGCAGGCTCTGCACTAACAGTGCAGATGTGGGCTTGATCTCAAGTACTCTGAGATTGGGGCACCTGGGTGGCTCAGTTGACTGAGTGTCTGACTTTGGTTTAGGTCATGATCTCATGGTTTGTGAGTTTAAGCCCCACATGAGACTTGCTGCTGTCAGCTCAGAGCCTGCTTTGGATCCTCTGTCCCCCTTTGCCCCTCTTCCACTCACTGTCTCTCTCTCTCTCTCTCTCAAAAATGAATAAACATTAAAAAAAAAAAAGAACTATGGGATCATGACCTGAGCTATAGTCAAGAATCGGACACTTAACCAACTAAGCCATTCAGGAGCCCCAAAGAGTCTGTTTCCTGATTTCTCTCTCTCTCTCTCTCTCTCTCTCTCTCTCTCTCTCTCTCTCTCTTTCTTTCCTTTGTTCATTTGTTTTGTTTCTTAAATTCCACAGATGAGTAAAATCATATGGTATTTGTCTTTCTCTGACTGCCTTATTTTGCTTAGCATAATACTCTGTAGCTCCACCCATGTTGCAAATGGCAAGACTTCATTCTTTTTTTATAGCTGAACTATTTAACCTCTTTAATCCTTAATTACTTCATCCATAAAAGGGAATGATCATAATCATTCCCAACTTCCTGTGATGTGGTTAGGATTAAAGAGGAAACTGACTGACATGAAGGAAACATTCAATAATTGTTGGTTACTGCTATTGCTACTACTATTCTTATTCCTACTATTATTATTAAATATTCTATTAGGGTAGGGTTTCCAGATTTTACAAATAAAAATACAGCATCATTTTATTTTACAAATAAAAATACAAATTGAGTTAGATCTGAATTTCAGATAAACAAAAATATTTCTCAGGACATTCCTAAACTAAAAAATTATTCATTGTTAATCTGAAATTCAAATTTAACTGGGCATTCTGCATATTGTCTGGCAATCCTATATTAGAGTGATGAAGCAGCAGAATCTGCAGGATTTCCTGGGACACAAGACTTTCAGTCTAAAATCAGGACAGTCACATGGGCATAATTGGTGATTCTGTTAAGGTAGCAGTCTGGTTGCTTTGTAGAAGATCACATTTGAAACTCAAATGGTTACAATGCACTGTTTCCCTAAAAACACACATATATATGAATGCAGTGTTTTGCATATGTTTTCAGGAATTTCTTGGGCCCTTTGAAGCCCATCCCCTGAATTCCTCGTTAAGAATGTAGGCTCTGAAAAGTCATCTGAGTTTGAAGGTAATTTTCTTATTCTTCTTTGGCAAAAACTGTGAATATATTTTGAGGAGACTCAGGAAATAGGTGGTGAGGGAGCTGAGGACCCTCCAAATGAGTTTTCAGTAGATTAGTACATTGATTGATAGAGGAAAGATTAGTGCCTATGTCCATGTAGCATAAGATGAGGTTGTCTCTGTGTTGAAATTCATCCACTTAGTTAATTCAAGCCTTCTTCTAAATCCACTTTGAGGTCACAGTGATCCGTTTTGATGGTCTCTATTGATTGAGTTGATTGAACTTTCATATTTATTATTTTACCATATGAAGAATTAAGGCAGGTCATGGAACCATCCGAATCTGGGAGATATCATACAGAAGCTATGATAAAGGAATATACTTACCTAGCTTTCACTCCTTTTTCCTTGTAGAAGTTATTAGTTTTTGTTTTCTTTTGGAAACTATCATGTAATATACACACAATTGGCTGAAAATAACAAACAAGGACAGTGTAAAGAGTGATAATAAATAAACAACCACGTACCCACCAACCAGCCTAAGAACTAGAACATCATCAATCATTTGAAGACATCTGTGTGCCCTTTGTTTTCACTGTTGTACGGTGTTCCATTGAGTAAATATATTTTAACCTACTTATCCATGATAAAGGTGAAGGACATTTGGGTTGTTTCAAGTTTTCTTTTATTCTCCTGTTACAAATAATGCTATCAACATTCTTACACATGTCTTCCTGGTACACAAGGACAAGTGTTTCTCTAGTGTGTACATTTAGAAGTGGAATTTTTGGGTTGGAGAATAGATATAGCTTCCATTCTATGTTGATTGTTTCCCCAGGTGGTTAGAGAAGTCACAGTCTCACCAGCAGTATATGGAAACCTCATTACTCCACATCTCTCCCAACACTTGGTATGGTTAGACTCATTACTTTTTGTCTACAGGTAGATGCAAAATAGTGTCTCATTGAGGTGAAAACTTTTTTTTTCTTATTACAAATAAAGCTGAATGTCTTTTCATATGTTTATTGCTATTCATTGTTTCTTTTTGTGTAAGACGCCTATTCACGTCTTTTGCCAATTTTCTATTTTTATTGCTTAGATTGGTTGCTTATATATGTTGCAAATATTACTTCCTAGTTTTTGGCTTTTCTTGCTACTCTCTATGAAGAGTGGTTTGTTACCTGCTTGTGCTTGTCATATTTAAACTACTTGTTCAGTGTCTGCCCCTCTGACTGGACTGTAAGCTCCAGGAAGCCAGGCATGGAGTCTGTCTCTGTCTTTGATGCTAGCACAGCACCTGATGTACATAGTAGGTGTTCAATAAATATTAATATGTAAGTATACTTACACATAAATATTTTGTATAATATGGAGTTATTGTGGTTGCTGTTTTTTAAACTGCCTTTTACATTGAAGGGCATAGCAGGTTAGGTTAGAAAAACCTCTGCTGCTTACTAGCTTGGTGACTATTGGCCAATTAACCTTTTGTGCATCAAATCCTTCACCTGGAAAATGCTATCTCATAGGATTGTTGAGTGAATAGGTATAAGGAACTTTGAGCAGTGACTCGTATGCAGTGAGCACTACACAAGTATGAGCTGTTATTCTTATTTTTCTGCTGAGTGAAAACCCACGTTAAAGGTTTCTAATGATAAGTTTGGGACTCATAGAGTGCTGGCTTATTTTGCATTGCTGAGGGGAGAATATTTAAAATGACAGGGGCTGCTGGGTGTTGGGTAGAGACAAGGCTAGGTAGGGGACACTCCAGGGATGTCAACAGCACTGTCAACTGTGTGTTCTTAAGACTAGCAGAAGTCCTTTAATCTGATATGACAGAAGCAGTTGTGCAGTTAATGAAAAAAAAAAGGTTAAATCAAGATATCACTTAAAAACACGTTTAAACATTTTATTTTAATGTAAGACACATAAAGCAAATGTTCATCTCCTCATCATTTGATATCTGGCGAAGGCCTTTGTTTCCTGGCCAAGTTTTCTGCTATTGAAGTTCCTTGCTTTTCTTGCACCAAGTGCCCCATAATGCATCATCTGTGAATTCTGGTTTTTATTTTTAAAAACTAGATTATCAACTTAAAAAAAAAACAACTTTGCAAGTAATATCAATACAGAGTCTTTCCAGAGGTTTACTCTACCCCCATCTTTTGTAGTGACCTTTTTTCTCAAAGATTGAACCTGACAGTAACTTCTCTAAAAGTGCGGCTTTATCAATTCTATATAAAGCATTTACCTCAGTTTTGATAGAGATGAGAGCTGTATTTTTATACTTATATTTTATCTGTTTGTATTTAATTAAATTACATAACTGCAATATCAGTATAACTGTCCCAAACAAGATTGGGGATAACAACCTTTGGGCATCAGTTATGAGTTGTATATAGGTCATGGGAAGCTTGGGTCAACTCAGTGGGTGGTCAGATAGAGGTCAGTCAGTAGCTCTTATGTACCTTAATGGAGACCATGTGCTGTCTTTTAATGAAATTATCAGTAAAATCCTCATTGTTTGCTCATTGTTGTTCCTAGCTCTCTGCAATTGGATTCTTTGGGGGCAACCTGAGGAGTTGAAGTTCACATCTGGGTGTCTTCAGTAGAAAACTGAGAAGACTCCCTCAACACAGTAGTCAGGGAAGAGGGGGCAACTGAGTAAGTCTGAGGAAACTACAGGTATCGTAGGAAGATGTAGGCTTCTCCCACACTACAGGACTGAAATTTTGAGGTAATTCTATTGAGAATTCAAGAGTCAGAGAAGTCCCAGATGACATGACAGAGAAATAAATGTGTTTGAGGGGCTTAGATATTAATTCAAAAGGAAATTCTCCTGTGTTTTTTCCTAGATGTTTGTATGTTATAAATACCAGAGAGAGGTGATTTTTATAAGTGGTGTTTTCTGTGGGCCACAAGTTCTCTCCCTATGCTGTTAGGCCTGATCTACCTGTTCAGCCACTTTTGTCTTCTTCTCAGTCTCTATGTGTGGGGCTCAGCCTGGCTGAGGAGATTGGGGTGTGAGAAAAGAGGTAGGAGGCTTTATCTGCCCAGATCTGAAAGGTATCACCATCCTGCCTTGGTATGAGCAACAGCCTCCCTCAGTAAAGCTCAAACCTTGCCATATTTATGGAGTACCTCACAGTTTATAACCAAACCATAATTCCAATCCTATTTACTCCACGCCACGTTTTAGTCACTCATGAGGTAGGCCTAATGCTTGCCTCTTAGGATATTAAAAGCCTGGTAAAATGCAGATTTGATAAAAGTGATAATGGAAGAAACTTCCATCCACCCATAATAGTTTAGAATGAATTAATTTTTCAAATTAGTGAAAAGAGAGTAGAGTCTCAAGGGAAGGGAACACTTGGTGGGTTTTGATTAGGGGGTGTGTTATCTGAAGGTTGAGAGTACATGAGTGTACTTGAGAAAGAACCTTAGCTAACTTTGAGACTCTGGGCACTAAAAAGGCAACATCACACACTGGGTTCCTCCTTGGGAGGATACCAAAAAACGGGAATAACAAAGAGCTGAATAACACCTTGATCTTTTTCACAGTCTTGTCTAATGGCTCTGGCCTTGACCGTTTGACTCTACTGGCTGACCTTGGCTGCTTTCTATTCAGTGGAATGGTCGACAACTGGTCTTGTGAAATTTCTTTCTCATATGTCTTATGTGTATTGGTTTCCATTTTCCTTGAGCACAGGGAAGCTCTGGTTCTTCCCTAAGGACACTGAGGGGCAAATAAGTCTTTATGCTAGATTTGGCAGAGGCTGGAATAACCACATGCGGATGCTGTATCCTATGCTTTCTTTAATATATGTTGCATGGATGAAATCACTCATTTAGCTGGTTTCATTATCTGGGTTCTGAATTCCCAGGGGGCCTGGACTGTTTTCCATTAACAATAATAATTATTATTTTAGTAGCTAATCCTTATTTGAGTTCTTATTATGAGTATGTACTGAAGTAGACACTTTCTATCTCATTGAATCTTCCCAGCAGAACTGTGAGATGGGCACTATTATTTTGAGGAGACTGAGGCTGCTTAAAATTTTTTTTAAAAAAGCTGATAAGTGGCAGAGCCAGGATTTGAACTTGATTTGTCTGGCTTTAAAGCTGGTACTCTTAATGACCATGTGGAAATATTGCCTTCTGAGCAATCAAGGAAGGCTACACATTTTCTTTCAGTTCTAGAGAGACCACAGGAAGTATCTTTTCACCCCATTTTCAGACTTGCCTGAGCTGAAGTCTGTTGCAGCTAAGAGGCTATCTATCCACTGGGCTTATGCCAGTATGTGAGGAACGTGCAGATTGCTGTGGCATCTCAGGATCATCATGTCCAGGTCAGAGCAGCAGAGAAAAACTCCCAAACATTCTGGGACTAATGACACTGTAAAACCCAGGCCTCTGTAGGCCAAGGCTGCAGCAGTCATAGGAACAGTACAAACAGGAGTGGCCAGCTGAGAAAACCTTCCCAGATATATGCAACCACCACCACCACCACCACCACCACCAACAATGAACAAAACCAAGGGAGAAGTAATTTTTGGAGGGGGAGGGGTTGTGTATGCTTGTAACTTCTTGGAGCACTTGGAAATTACAGAAATTCTCAATTTCAAGAAATATTGCACTTTTTTTTTTCCTCTCTGAAACAACCTAAGTGCCCATCTCACTTGCAGGCTAGAGATTCAACTTTGCTGAGTTGTGGGGACCATCTCTTGGAGATGGCCCCAGGTCATCAGCCATCAATGTGCCTTGTTTGCTGAGATTCCCATGTACTCAGCTCACATGGTGTGATTCCTGCCCTGTTGCTTTTGTGCCACAACAGGACCAAGAACATTGTTGTCAAAGCAGAGTGCTACACAGCCATTCCTTGCTAAAGTCTTGTTATTTTTCCAGAACACTACCAGACAGCCTCCTCAAGTCTTTGCCACTCATTGGGAAAATGTGGCTGTCTTTTGCTTTTAGGAATCTCCTTCTTAATCTTGAGATAATTTGTTTTTCTTGTTTCTATCAAATGAATTACCTCTAGTTTCCAATCTTACTTTCCTATTCATTGAGGACTCCTGGCATAGTCTCGTCAGTACATTCAGGCGAAGAATCGCAAACTCAAATGCCTACAGAGGCTGGATAGGAATAGAAGTGAGTAAAGCAGCTTGGTAAGGACTTGGCACATAGTCTGTCTAAAGGGGAAGCTGCTACTTAGTTCTGGCTTGCTATTGTCACTCATGGTGCCCTGTGTTACTGGATCTTCTGATTTTTCAAGAAAAGCTAAAATCCAGATTTTTATGAGCAATCTCCTACATGTCTCCTGAAGTCTTTAAAATTACTTTGTGCAGGCCAAAGTAGATTGTCCGTGGGCCATCAGGTTGCCATTGCTAGTATAGGCTTTTGAGAACAAAAGTCAGGGAAGAAAGTGTTTCAGTCACAGACCTTCTCTCAGGGAAGCACAGGGCTTGGTATTTGATTGGATACAGGGGAAAGGTAAAAGTAAAAGACAGGAAAGAAAAACACATAAATGAATTTCTCAAACAGTTGTCCTACTACAGAATGCACTGCTTTGACTCACAAGGTCTGCTTTCCTGAAAAGAAGTCTTTTTTAAGTCTTATGCTTTGCTGTTCTCAAATCATTTGCTTGGGGGTTAGTAAGTCAACCAATTTTTGGTTCAACGTAAATTTCACACACTCATGATACACTTAGTTGTGAGTGATCTTGCATTATGAACATAGAAAGAGTTTATACCTACTTGGTTCTAAAGTCAACATTATGTTTTGCATTGCTGGAGTTAAGATTTATTGGAGTAAATTTGGTTCATTTCTAGTTTTTAATGCAAATTTGGTTCATTCTGTTTTGTAGACAGCATTACCAACTTTGGAGAGATGTTTCACAGGGATATTGCCAATGACTCAAAAGATGAGAAGTGTGGAAGAATGTACACAATTGATTCCAATTTCTACTACTATTCATGAATGAATTTTTATTTATGAAACCCTCTATCAGTCCTGATTAATTTGGCTGAATTTGATATATACTTAATTCAAACTGGCTTAAGCAGAGAAAGGATTTTTGTGGAAGAATGACAAATTGTCTCTCTCCAGTGGTATGCTTCAGGAGTGACATGGTCCAAGGGCTCAACTGATGTCATGAGGACTTGGTGTCTCTTCATTTCTCAGCTCTGCCTCTTGCCATGTTGGCTTCATTCCCAGGCTTCTTGTGATGGCCCTGGAAGCTCCAAACTCAAATTCTCTCTGCTGCTAGCAGACCCATGGGAAAACATGATACCTTTCTCTCCTCAGTCCCAGGAAAACCTCTCTGGCTCTGATTAGATTACAAGCCCATCCCCAAACCAGTCCCTTGGCTTGAAGAATGCAGCTTTTTGAGTAGCTAAACCTGCGTTAACATCACTCTTATGCCCCACCCCCTCAAACAGGGCCTGTTGGAGACCAGAGTAGAATCAACTCCCCACAAAGCACATGGACTGAGAGTTAGAGATGAGGGTACCAGAGCAAAGTTGGGACGCTGTTATTTGAAGAAGGATATATGGATGCTAGGTGGAAAAATAATAGATGTCTATGCTGAGTAGACTAGTAAATATATAGTTTTCACCATCGTATCCCAAATACATCAGATTGTCTTCAGAATTTCTAATTAATATGCTGATGGTGAAAAATGTTAACTTCATGGAATGGAGATATGGTTTGGGGAAGTCATAATGGGGGGGAAAGTTGAGTATTTTATGTGGAGGACTCTGGTTATTTCTAGGAAGATAAAGAAATGGGAGCAATAACTCATCAGGTGCCGGTGTCTCATTTAAACAACAAAACTAAAAGCTCTATGAAGGTAAGAATTATGCCTTATTCTGCTTTTTTTTTTTTTCTCACAGACCCTGGCTTCACAAAAGTAAGCATGTAAAAAATACTTAATGGCTTGAATCATTGAGGAATCAGTGATACAAAAGGAAGTAACAGCTAACGTTTACAGAACATTATGTCCTACACTCTATCAGACTTGACTTAAAATCTCAACTATGCCAGCAAGTGACTCAGTTATCTCAAGCACTGTCTGTACAATGGGACCAAGAACAATACTTAGGCTGGATTGTGGTGAGACACAAATACGACATAGTAGGTCCTTGGCATAGTTAGCGCTAAATGAATACTGGATATTATTATTTTTATATTATCTTTTTAATGATCAACACTTTTCATATTATCATGTTTTATTCTTCCAACAAATAATAATGAAAATACTATTTTTATTTCCATTTTATCCATAGATCCAAAAAGTGTAGGCTACTCAATCAGGGTCATATGTAAGTGAGGGATGGAGCTAGAATTTGAACCCAGTTTTGCCTGACTCCAATTTCTGTGTCCTTAATTATAATTTTATTCTGCTTTATTATCCTCTAATATACCAACTGAGAAGATGTAAGTTACTCAATCCCTGAATTCCTGTTTCTTTGTGGGGAGTGAGGCAAACCACTGGTAATGCAGAAAGAAACCAAAGAACCTCTTGCTTTGTTTAATTAATTTGTTTTTCTCCACATAGGGCAGTTCTGCAGAATCCCAACACTGAGGCTTCCCTAACAAATGCAAATGAATGTACATCATAAGACTGTTCTTCAGTTAGACCAGAGCCTTTGGTAAATGCTGTGGCCTCAAACATCTGGCAACCCACACATGGTTCATTCATCTCAAAGCTGTGATTGTTGATGCAGGGATGACATTGGCTGCGGGAGCCCCCTTCCTCTCAGTCATGGGCAGCCAGCAGGGGATTTCACTGAACAGTTAAGAAGTACTTACTTGGTTCTGGGCACTGTTCTAAGCATTTTACAAATATTATCTTGTTTAAGCTTTTCATGAACCCCTTTGAACTCAAGAAACCATCACCTGTGCTTTCATTCTGAATCCAAAATAGAGTGCTTTGTGCTGAACACTATTTTAAGTGCTTCAGATACACTGGGTTATCTGTTTAATTCTTACAAACAACCCCATGATGTAAGATACTTTTATTATCATCCCTGTCTTACAAGTAAGGAGATTGAAGTATGGGAAAAGGAAGAAATTTGTCTGAAGTCACACGGTTCATAATTAGTAGTTCTGGGATTTGAATCCGAGCAGTCTGGCCTCAGAAAACACACTTATCTACTAACTACCCTGGGAAGTCATCTCCCTTCCCCTGTTGTTTAAAAATAGGTAACTCTTTTTGCTCCTGAAGCTTTAAGAAAATAAATACAGTAGCTCTGCCTAATGTGAACATTGTTGGTCCTCAACTTAAACTCATTGGCTAAATTTTCTAGAATATTTAGCTGAGATAATTAGAAAAGGAGGAAGGTGTGAAGGGTGTAGACTGCTATGAGCCATTTATTGGCTGTATGACCTTGGCCAAGTTACTTTACTTCTTTGAATCTCAGTTTATTAATCAGTAAAATGGGGCAATAATATGCTTACCTCATGGAGTATAGTGAAGAGTGAATGAAAAAACCTTGTAAAGACCTCATATAGTGCCTGAAATGAGGAAAAACTCCAGTAAGTAGTAGATATTTTTATTATTACAGACAAACATTTTGTCACCATAGGGATGGTGTTGTTAGGTAGCCTATTAAACATGCCCTATGAACACTATTCAAAAAAAATCTTCATTTTGTAATTAATCACTTGATTGTGTTATCTGATGAATGGCAGTCCCTTTCACCAAACTATAAACTCCTCTAGGCTGTAAACTCTATTAGTCTGTGAACTCCATGTATGTGTTTATGTTGTCTGGTTTTGATGCATAGCCTTATTGGATACCTTGGCATGCAGAAGGAATATCTGTGTCTAGTGACTTGAACAAGGGTCGGACATTTTAGAATATGAAACACTTAAGGACAACTCTAGGTATAGGAATATTAGTTTACAAAACACAGTCGAGGTTTAATTCTTTGTTGTTTGGGACCAACATCATCTGATGGGCAGTTTTCTGTTTGAAGTTTGGTTCAAGACTGACTCTTTGCAGGTTTGGGTTTAGGTGACTGTCCTCTGGAACACATCTACTTGCACATGAACTTTCTCTGTCTGGAGACCCTCTGCTATAGCACCCAACCTAAAAAATCCTCCCCAGAAGTGGCCCATCCTCTATTTTACTAAAAAATTAATTGTACTTGGAGGGGAAAACATTTAAATGTTAACAGTGGTTCTCTGAGGGTATAAAGTGCTTACATGGAGCGTGACACAGTTTTTATTAAAGAGGAAGAACCAAAAAAGAGAGAAGAAACCCGAAGAAAAAGTTAGAATTTTACATGAAACTGAACAGATATCCTTTCCCACTTTTGCCCTCATAAAAATGAAACTTTTTTATGGTGACATTTTTAGCCCACTCTGAAATGTATTGATTTGTTTCCTGTGACTCATTGTCTGTTTCTTCTTTCTATGTTAAAAAAAACATATTAAATATCATTGTGATAATATAAATATATATGTGTGGGTGGATGGAAGGGTGAAGGGAATTTTCTTTTAAATTCTAAGAAGGGAAATAGCTTTCTCATGTGTTCCCACATCATCAATCAACTCATCACATCCTTAGTCTACTTCATTTTCTCCCCCAAAATAATCACTTCTGATCTCAAAGCTTGAGAAAAAAAAAGTTTCAGAAAGTTCTGGAGATGGCCCATTCGTTGGGGCGACTGTAGACTTTTTTGTACCTTTAATTCCGGGTAGAAGGGACATCCAGCCGCTATTTCCATTTTGGGCAGTAGAGGGCAGACGTCTCTACTCCTGCCTACCCAAGATTACCCGGCAACATTATGTTTATGCAAACAGCCTTTGACATAATAGCTTTGAAACAGCTGAAAATTGAATTGTGCCTTGAGGCCAAACATCTAGACCACCACCTTTGTTATATTCATCTGCCACAGTAAATTGGGTTCACCATTGGCTCCGGGAGCTGCATTTTCCTAGATTCTGGCCCCACAATAACTTTGCGTAGGAGAAAGACAAATGTGACTTCCTCACACAAAATGTTGGCAGGGTTTCATTTCACAAACTCTTATCCGAGGGGCTGGAGATTGCAGTGTGGATTTCTCCAGCCATCTGCAGACAAGAAAATAAAAGGAAAACCGGAAACCTAAACCAAATCCATCTAATTCTGGAATCTCTCTGTGTGTTTCCATAGCTTTTTAGTTTCTCCACTTAATCTAATTAGGACTTCGCCTCCCGAAATAAATACCTAATAAAGAATGAACCTATTAAAAGACTAAATTTACTACACACCCGTTTGTGCAAACCCGCTGCATGTTTCCTTGAAGCGGTAATGCCGATGAAATTGAACGTTGTTTGACTGGATAATGGTCTCCCGCTGTAAGACGGATTATAGAAAATAAACGTCGAGGGGGGGAAAGCCAGTCGCTTTATTGAATTCCATCGATGATAATGCCATCACCTGAAATAGCTGCCTGAAAAGAGTATAAATGGGAGAGAAGCAGCAGCATCCAGAGCCAATTTGCAACTGGGGAACAGTTCATTTTATTGGAAGTAATTTTATTCTGTTTTGGGTTCAGTGCCCTGGTTTGGGGGTTGACATAAACTAGATTTTTAAAGGAAATATGTTTGTGGGCACCATGAGTGCTTTTCGCAGGAGGGCATTTAGGCATTGATTTAT
The DNA here is from genome assembly GCF_022837055.1 of Prionailurus viverrinus. Lineage (NCBI taxonomy): Eukaryota > Metazoa > Chordata > Mammalia > Carnivora > Felidae > Prionailurus > Prionailurus viverrinus. The sequence continues at coordinate 190,991,036 of NC_062561.1, read as the reverse complement.
TGATTCATTTGTTTATCAATTAATATTTAATGGGGACCTACTGTGTGCTGAGGACTGTTTAGAAGCTGAGGATAGGATAGTGAGCAAAATAGGTGTCATTACTCTCAGGGAACTTACGGTCTAGTGGAAGAGGTAGAATCCATTCAGTAGCAAATATTTATTAAACACCTACTTAGGATCTGGCTCATGATCACAAAATAACTATAGATTTGCAACCCAGACAAATAGTATGAAGGCAAGGTAGTGAAATTGGTAGCATACCATGCGTTTGAAGAATAGTTTTAAAAGAAATCATGTAACATCAAAAGGACTCCCGGATCAGTATGGAGATGGCTTATCTAAAGAGTTTAGTAGTATGTTGTGAGTTTCCTTAATGGATAATGGGTTCAAATCCAGTCACCGTACTTTTCTGGGACTCAGTTCTTTGTTTTTCTTAATAGAAGTTTACAGTAATTCCTGTCCAATTTGCCTAATAAGATGCATGTTTTAGTAAAATAAGGGAATATGCAAAAAAAGTGTTTTGTAGTTGACGAAAATGGTAGGAATTATTATTGTGGGCTGGTGCTTTTCTAGGGCCTACCTACAAGGATCCTACAGAATTCTTGGCTAGACAAGAGAAATATAGCTTGATCAACAGTGAGCAATTCAAACAGTTTATGGGTAATAAAGTATGTGGCACAGATGAAAAAAAATATGTTGCATGAAGTCAGGGAGAGGTGAGGCCTTGAAGAGTAGATGGGGTTTAGAAAGAGGAGAACAGGACCCCAGAGTAGTCTTCATTTTGGGCTTATGAGATGCTGATGTACACACTAGCAGTTGGGAAACCCTGGTGGTGGTGGAGGGTTGTTTTACTGGATACAACTCAAGTTCAGGGTTCTTTATGGACCAATGTATTAGGTTGACATCTGACATTATGCTGGATGGTACTTCAGTGACCTTTTGTAAGGCTCTCCTTTGCTCGTTGGTGCCTACCCTTCCCTTGCTCCTCATGTGTCACCTGGCTACTCCATATTCTCTATCACTCCTCTTCCAAGCCTTCTCTGCACCTTGAGGACCCTGCTCTCCAAAGTTGTGGCACTTGTTACATAATCAATGCCAAGACACTGATGGGAGATCATAAGGGCATTCACATTTTATCCCACTTTCCTGAAAAGACAGTGCTTAAAACCAGGGCTTCTTAAATTTTTGTGATGTTTAAATTTTGGACCCCTCTTCCAAAAAAGAAAAAAACTTCTCTCAACTCTAGAGAAGACAACCCTATTTGGAAAACACTGACTTAAACTTTGAATTGTAAACTATCATTGCTAAAGAGAAATTTTGGTCTTATAGTTGCTAATTTTTCTCTTTTGAAATTATCATTGAAATGAAAACACATAGTTGAAAAATGTTTTTCAAACTTTTAGGCCCTGGGGAGGAATGGGCCTTTCAGAGTCCATTAAATTAAGCACTTCAGGGGAATCCCTGCACCCCCAAGGTCTCAGTTCCCCATTCATTCTCCCCATTTTTCTATTATGTTTCTTCAGACAGCCAAGTGGCATTTCTTTGATGATTAATGATGCTGGGATCTCTCAGGAGTCCCATACTACCTCCTTGTAAGGACCCAAGAAGCAACAGATCCCCGAATTTCTGTTCAAATGCACTGTTATGTTCAGTGCCTGTTCCAGAGACCAGTTCTACACTTAGCTGAAAGAGAACTAGCCCTGTCTAAGGCTCCTGTGAAGTCTCAGAGAGTCAGCTTCATTGTGTGCCTCAAAGTTAACATATTCTCCAGCCTCATGGAGAAATCTGGGCAGAAGAGGCAGCCATTTTGAAGCAATTTCCCTACATTCTGACCGTGAGTTCTGTAAGCTCAAGAGAGCATCTTTGAGTGATTCAGTTTGCCTTAAGTTATCCTTGCTCATACCTTCATTATGTCTACATCTTGGGCAGCAGGAGAGGAAGATAGGAAAAAGGCAAAGGTAGAGTATAAGAAACATAGAACGATTTGAGGAACAAAACATGGTAGAAAAGAAAGAAAAGAAAAATGTTTCCATGTGGTGTCATCAAAAAAGACATCGGGCAGTGGGACTAAAATATGTTGAGTGTCTGCTACATACCAGCTGATTTACTTACAATGCACCTTGCTGTATAGTGGAGAGGACTCTTCATCCAGGAAATAAGCTATATAATAAGTCAATTTAAATCCAGCTATAAGCCCTGAATCCTGATGGCTGGAGGGAAACCCAGCCTCTATCATTATGGGAGTTCCTTCAATCACCACTGTTGCTCCCCCCACACTCCACCAGGGTTTTGCCAAGGTCCTAGGCTTTTTCTCAGTGCTGGGTAGAAGTGGCCACATTGGTCCATATAGGTTAGCTCTCAGTGCTTCTATAAGCCCTTTGGGGCTTGGCTCTTGGGGTTTGGACCCTGATGAGCCTGGGAACCCTTCTGTTCTGTGTTGAGATCCCATTAGTCTACCAAATATCTATCCCTATGAACTTTACTGTTGGTGCTGCCTGACCTTTACTTCTTTCTTATTACAGAAACTTTCTTCTTCCCTCTCCACTCCTTTCCTCAAAAGCACACCTCTTTCTTCTTCTTTGGGTCTATTGTCATGATCTCTTCAAAGTTCTGGGGCTTTTACAAAAGATAGAATCATTGACTTAAGCAGCTTCTGTTTTCTATCCTGTAGAATTCTCTAAGGCAAGGAATTATTAAGGGTCTGAACACATGTTTGGGAAAGGGGAGGAAGGAAAAATAAAGCAGAATACTAATTAATTTTTTTATATTTTATTTTATTTCATTTTAGAGGGAGAGAGAGAGAGTGAGAGCATGAAAGTGGGGGAGAGGGGCGGAAGGAGAGAGAGAGAATCCTAAGCAAGTTTCACATTCAGCACAGAGCCCATGACCCTGGGATCATGACCTGAGCCGAAACCAAGACTGAGCCAACCAAGCTCCTCACTAATTCATATCTTAAAGATATTTCCTGCCAAGTGGTAATACTGAAATCATGCAGGAAGAGACTTGTCTTCAGGATCTCTTTAGAGTATGATGACAGAATTTGAATATTTATCCAATTTTCTTTCTCTGGCTCTTTAAAAAAAGAAATCTTTTGAATAGTACTACTTGCTTGCGGTTCAGAATTCAAAGGACAAGATATATCATGAAAAGTCACTCTTCCAACCTTATTCCTAGCTACCAGTTCTCCCCAGGGGCAATCACTGTTACCTGTTTGTTGTGTTTCCTGCTGAAATATTCTGTGCATGATAATCATATATGAACACAGTATGTTATTCTGTACTTTTTTTTTTTGCTTAATACTTATTTTTAACTTCTTTCATATAATAATACAGAGCACTCTCTTTAATTTTAACCTTAACTATATTTTACTTTATGTATTTACCATAATTTCTTTTACCAGCCTTCTGTTGATGGACATTCAGGATGTTTTAATTTTTTGCTAATATAAGTAATGATACCATAACAATCCCAGTTATTGTATACAGATTTAGGTAAATTTCAAGATGAATCACTAGAACTTTAATTGTTGATTTAAAAGATATATGCATTTTAAATTTTGATAAACATTACTAAATTACCTTTCTCAGAGGTTAAATCATTTCACATTCTTATCAATCAGGTTTTAAATGTATCTGTTTTCTTACCTTCAAAGCAAGTTGCTATAATTTTTAAAAATCTTTATCAATCTGAGAGGTGAAAGATGGTATCTCAGTATAGTTTTTAATGTTCATTTCTCTTATTGTGAGGAAGTTGTGTAAATTTAATATGTTTATAAGTCATTTTAGCTTTTTTTTTTTCTTTTTCCGTTTTTTAAGTTTATTTATTTTGAGAGACAGCATGCACACACAAGTCTGGAAGGAACAGAGAGAAAGAGAAACAGAATCCCAAGCAGGCTCTGCACATCAGTGCAAAGCCCCATGAGGGCTTCGAACTCATGAACTGGTGCCCCTAACTAATTTTCTATGAAGTGTATAGGTCTTTGCCTATTTTTTCCTTTGGTAGTTGGATTTTTCTTATTGATTTCTAATGGCTTTTTGTATATTAATGAAAATAGGCTTTGGTCTACGATATGAATTGCAAACTAGCTTTTCTCCAGTTTTTTATTTATCTTTGACTTTTTCCCCCTGATTTTCTTTCATATAGAATTTTTGTAGTGAAATTCATCTATAATTCATTTTGACATCTGAATTTTATGTTATATACAGGAGTGCTTTTTCCCTTAATGTTATATTCTAGAACCTTTATGGTTTCATATTTTGCACTTTAATCTTTGGCTGCTCATCTGGAATGCCTTTTGGTGTAGGGAATGATTTAGTAATCAAACATCATTTATTTTCCCAGATGATTATTCAGTTTTCCCAATACAGTTTGACTCATTTTGCAGGTCTTTAAAAAAATAAATAAGAATTCTTTGGAATGTATGCTGTTTCTGAATTCTGATTCCAGAATCTGAGTGGGAATAGTTGGCAGGTAGGTTGAGTTTCCCAGGTACACAAATAATGAATGACTGCTATTGAGAAGTCAGGAAATGAGTCCCAGTGGTAGAGGTGGGGGAGGAGTCTATCTTCATTTCTTAACCCCTTTCATAATGTTTATAGCCTTGAGAAGAAAGGGTTGGCTAGAGTTAACACTCTTGGTGCCAAACTTTGGCAGCAAATAAAAAACCTAGTTAGAACTGATAGTAAATAAGGTATAATGAGCCCATGTTAAATATATACTTTGCTATCATTTTGGAAGGCCATTTGGTTTTTAATAGCTTTTTTCTACTATAAATTATTCCTTAATATTTCTAAGGACGTTTTTTACAAAAATATCTCATAGAGGTGATTTTTATCTCTAGAGGCACTTATTCTGAACTGTTTCCGTTTTGTTTTTCCCCATAGAGTGATTTACTATACTGGCTGCATTTTTTCCATAGTCAACTCTGTTATATGAAATTCTTTGTCCTATGTCACAGTCACAAACCATTTATCTTGGTTATTTTGGGGTAAAGATACTTTCCAATAAAATGTAGTTATTCTGTCACATGTCCCCCCTGCACTGTCCTTGTCTCTCTCTGGGCCTGTGTCTCCATGAAACTCTTGGATCATCAATCAAGTTTTGACTGTCCAGTTCACTGAGGCACAGATTTATCCAGTAGTTTTGGTTGGGTAGACCAGGAATTTGGCATTGTGCGGACACAACACAAGTATCTCTCAACAGGTTAATACTCAAATGTTCAGTAAGAATGCATTGATCTTAAAGTCTTTAAATGGAAAATATGTGTGACAAGGGGGCCATCTGAGATAAATACTTATTAGGAACTCTCACTTGGGAAAAGAGCATATTCTCTATCTACGTCAGTGGTTCTAAAAATTAGTGGGTATATTGGGCGCCCGGGTGGCTCAGTCGGTTGAGCGTCTGACTTTGGCTCAGGGCATGATCTCCCAATTCATGGGTTCAAGCACCATGTTAGGCTCTGTGCTGACAGCTCAGAGCCTGGAGCCTGCCTTGGATTCTATGTCTGCCTCTCCCCTGCTTATGCTATCTCTCTCTCTCTAAAATAAATAAACATTAAAATTAAAAAAAATTAGTGGGTATAAAAAGCACCTGGGGAACTTGTTAATGCTGATTCTTTGACCCCACCCCTAGAATTCATGACTTCTTAAGCCTGGGATGATTCCTAGATAATTTTATGTTAACACACTCCTCAGGTGACTATGATGTAAGTTGTCCACAAACAACACTTTAAGGTTCTTCACTAAATTATATTTATTAGACAGTGCTTGTTTTTAGCAGAGTAGGTGAGAGACCATGTTTGACTTTGGACTTCCTCCTTCATGTTTTCTCCATGCTCTTCTGCTCTTGGTCTCTACTCTTCTATCACCTTCAATTCCACCCTCACCCCAAGTGCTCTTGGCCACTACAGTGGCCAGTTTGTCTTTGGGTCTCAGCTGCTAGCTACAGCCTTTCTCCTAATGAAAGGAGACTGTCTTGTTTTCCTCACCTGAGAGTCTTGATGAGAAATGGAATGGCTATTCTAGTGGACTCATGATTTCAGGTCAACCAGCATCCTTTTTGGAATCTTCAATATATGTTAATTCAGTTAACATTTATCTGCTTTTCACAAGGTGGTGGGGATAAGAAAATGAAACACACAGCCTCTGTCTTAAAGGGTCTAGAGCAGAATTTGGTGATTTCTTTTTCATAAAAGCTTCAATAGTAAATGTTTCAGGCTTTGTGCATCATAAAGTCTCTATTACAACTACTAAACTCTGCCATGGACAATATGTAGACAATGAGTGTCGCTGTGTTCCAAAACATTTTTATTTGCAAAAATAGTTGGTAGATCCATGGTCTAGAGGGCATGGGCATGTGATCAATTATATACATCGTGATAATGCCGGAATAAAGGCTAGAACCAGGAATAGCTATTGTGCTTCATCTCAAGAGCCAGCTCTGATCAGCTTGGAGCACTCCATTCGTTCATTCAACACATATTGACTTATTTGGTACCTTTATATGCTGGATTTAGTAGAACAAACTACTATTATTTATTCACTTTGTTTTCCATGGGCAGGGAGTTACAGCATTAGGGCTGTATATTTGCCACCAATGAACTGTCTTAAGGATACACAAATGAATAAGGAATATTCTACATGTATAAGCCCATATATTCAAGGAATTCAGTTTTGTGCTAACCAATAAAGCAAGTACTATTATGCCCCTTTTACAGATGTTAAAGGAATGTTAAGGAATGTACTAAGATCACTCAGCTAGTGAGCTGTGGAACAGCACTTCAGCCCATGTTTCCTGCTCATAAATCCAAGACTTTTCTACTACACCCCAGCTGCTTTTAATAATAATGATTTATAGTACAGAGTTCATGGCTTGAACTTTAGTGTAAACCAGAGGTCAATGACCTTTAAAAAATTCCAATCTCTTTCCTTCTGACATGCCTAGACAAGGTTAACATTGAAGCTGATCATGACAACCTTGTTACCAAGAGTAGTTGAGCTTTTGCTGTTTGTGTGTGTCTGTGTGTTTGTGGATGAGTGTATAACCCTACTGAAGACAGGACTCACATAATCCAGTCTCAGAGCTGTGTTGCAATCAAAAAACTTAGTTTAAAGAAATGTTAATATCAAACAACTCAAGTTCTTTGTTTAAATTGCTCAAACATTAAGAAGGGATACATATGCCACAATAACTCTTTTAAAAGTATCCCTCTTACCTAATCATCTAATTCTGTCATACCTTGTGGCTTCTCCTTTTCTACAATTTTTATAACATTCCCAGGAAAGCTTCACCTCCAGTGCTAGTAGCCTTTGCGCTCTTTTGTTTATCCACCTTCCCTGCTTCTATCACTAAATTTGAAGAACTGTTCTGACAATGGAGGAACCTACCTCAGAGAGCTGGGAGGGGAATAAATCAAGTGAGCAAAACAAAAAGTTGTTTGTTAGGTACTCATGTACTTGTTTGTTCTCACAGGCAGGTCTTCAGAAATCCTCCTGAAGCACCCTATGTAAAGTTGTATCCCTCAAGTCTTTCTATTCTATTACTTTGTTTTCTTTTCTTTATAGAACTCATCATTAACACTAATTAGTTACAGCACTAATTGGTTTGTTTACATGTTTATTGTCCATCTCCCCCCCCCCCCCCCCCCCGTCTTCTAAACACTAGACTGAGTTCAAAGAGAACTATCTTGTTTATCCTGTCTTTTGGTATATAGTATATGCTCAATAAAGATTTGTGGGAAAAATGAACAAATGATACAACCTTAACATGTTAAATATCTTAGGGTTTTATAGCTCTCTTGCAGTTTTATAGGTAATAATGCCTTGATTCAAAGGAATTCCTAATAATAAGATACTGGGTGTCAGAATCAGGCCTGTGGGGAAGATATTTTTGGTCATGGGACCTTCTTGGTATGCTTTTAATCAAATAGGTAGATAGTGAAGGATCTTGTTAATGGTATACCATGGACATTACTATGAGAGTTGTTGTATTTTGACAAAAGTCAGGAGTTGTAGGACTGTCCTGTAATTGTATGTAGCTGTTTTGTGTATTCACAATTCCTTAGAGGAAGGTCCACAGCTTTCCTCAGATACTCAGTCCTTCCAAATTTTAAGAACTCCAGCTTTCCAGCACTGTTACACTTGTATCCATGATCTTTTTATTAACATTCTGCAGGAGCCAAACATAGCTGGGTTTTCAGGAGAACTGGAACAATGATAGCTAGAATAGTAGGAGGATGAGTCTTCTCTCTTTTTCTGTTTTTTTTTTTTTTTTTTTTTTTTGCGACTTGTCATGTACTCATGATACTTGCATTTTTTTTAAAATGGAAATCTTTAAAAAATTTATAATAATGGAATATATTTGTAATTTAATAAAATCCCATAGTGTTGCAAGTCTAACGTGAAATTCTCCTATTCCCACGCTTTAGAAATGACTCCTAATACCTTGTGTATATACTTTCCAATACTGACTTCAAACATTAATAAACTTGCATTACTCACAGTTTTTATGATAGAAGATAATTAAGATGCATAAGGGAGAAAATGACTGTTGAGCGACAGGATGAAAGAATGCTTATTATTGTGGTCACCTCTGATTTCCAGTTCTAAGTGCACTGAGGCAGGGATATTGCAGCTACAACAACTACAACAACAGGTAACATTTATTATGTGCTTACTGGCGTCGTGTTAAGTGTTTTACATGCCTGATTTTTAAGCCTCACAGGAACCTGTGATTCTGTTATATAACTTCCTTTAACAGCTCAAGAAACCAAGGTGCAGAGAAATGAATGCACTTGCTTGAGTTAAGTAGCATATCCAAGACTTTCAGGCAGCGAAGCCCACCCTCTTAGTTTTTCACCCCAACTCTGGCAGGATACAGGAGTAGTGTGTGAGGAGTAAAAGGAAGTATTTACTCCTCCCTGAGTTCTTCCCTGGTGTAAGGTCATGGAGTATAGTTCTCTGAACCTCTGCCCTTGTCTCCATCTGCTGTTGTTTGAGGAAAGAATGAATTGGACTCAATGCAAATTATATTCCTCAAAATGGGTGGTCCAGAAAAACTCAGAAGGGGGTACAAAAATTGAACTGTGCATCTCTGAAATTTTTATATCAAAGTACTTTTAAAATAACTGTATTAAAGCTTCCCATGGCACAAGAACTTTCTAAGCAGGAGTGGGACCTGTAACTAGTTCAGGGAGAAGGACGTTAATGATGTGATGTGATGTGGTAGCCAGTGGAAGCTGGGATTTCTACTCTGGTTATTAATGATAGTAATAAGGATGATGATAAATGAAGTGTATCTGTTAGATTTCAGCAGAATCTTAATTAAAAGATGAACACAAAGACACCCTCTTTCCAACAAAGGCATTGGTGTATGAATGGTGATCACTAATTAGTTGCCCATTGACTATACTTCTGGTCTGAGAAGAAGAGACAGCTTCCCAGCTTCTGCTCTAGGAAGGTTGGTGAGCAGGCCAATTCCAGGTTGACAACCTTATAAGTAAGAGGTACTGTTTCAAAATTCCACTCTTAGGCAGCTAAAGTCCTGAGAGTTTAAGTGTCATGAATAGGAGAATTTCCTAACATGTAGGACCCTTGGAAAATATCTTGTCCAGGTCCTTCATTTATACATAAGTAAGCTGAGGCCCAAAGTGAGAAATTCCTTGCCCAAGGTTACACAGTTGCAAGGTCAAGACTCCAGATTTCTAGACTTCCATGATTATATACCTTTTATCTTTTCAATGTTGCCTCCCTAGGATTTGGACTATAAATGGTCTTTAACCATTTCTTCAATAGAAAACTATGCATTGTTTAGGGCACACCCTTTTAGGCTGTTTGATTCTCACCTTTCATCACCCTTAAAGTGTTTTATTACTCTGTAAAGTAGAGATAACAGATAGCAAGGCAAAAATAATTCTTGTTTCTTGATATGCAATTGAATATACAGTTGAATTCTGTCTGGTGGACAGCCATGCAAAAGTCATTTTGTGTCCATTTTCACATTTTAACATTCTTTTAAATAACACAAATTTGTGCTTTTACGTTTGAACTGGTTATATCATCCGTTTGGTTTATTAAATAATAAATAAAATCTTTAACATGTTATTTTATGTGTGTATAGGTTATAATGATTTTACTTTTTTGGTGGAAAATATGTTTTAACACTACCATTTTCATATGTTTTGGACATAACCAAGAACTATCTTTTACTTAATATCTTTCTTGAAATTAATTCACTTTAAAATACTTAATCTATTTTACAAGGACATTTGGTATCCATACTACAAATGGAAACTATTTACCATAAATAAGATTTAAGGATAAAAAATAAATACAATGAAAATAGAACAATGTTATTGAGTTTTAATTAGAAATGGTTTGTGGACGCTCTGAAGCCAAGGCCTGCTTTATCTCTGTTATAATGAATATTAGCGGGAATTAAGGACACTCTAACATCAAAATGTATCTTTCTTCTTGCACTGGCCGGGTCAGAAGAATTAAAAGAAAATGGAAATGAAATGAACTTTCTTACAATGAGACTCAGTGTTACTTAGTGCCATGTTCAGAGAGGAGTTAAGATGGCGGAGCAGTAGGGGGACCAGGATTTCCCTCCTCCCTCAAACACAGCTATATTGAGGTCAGATCACTTGGAACACCCAGGAAATCAATCTGTGGAGTGGCAGAAGGATCTCTGTAGGTGGAAGGAGACAGCTTGGCAGACCGAGGTGCGTGTATGTGAATTGGGGGAGATAAAACAGGATAGGCACAGGGGGGAAGGAACCCCTTCTGTGGAGAGACAAAGGGGAAAGACAGGCTGTGGAATTACAGTATTGTGTTGGTATAGGAGAAAAACCTCTACGGACCATGGACTGGAGAAGGAGAAATACGGAGAGTGCCAGTTTCTATTTTGCAAACACTTTCAGGAGATGAAGATCAGAGTTTTCAAAAGTGCAGGACTTTCTCTGCACCAAAGCCACTGCCCTGTGCACTCGTCTTGGAGGTGGGGCGGGGTGGGGAGCTACCCCAGGTACAGTAGCTATTTCAGGGATGCACTGGTAGAGAGCAGTCCCCTTCCCCGAGTACTGTGGGAAGAGGGTTTATTGCCTCCCCAAGGACAGAAGACCCTGCAGGCACCAGCCAAAGGCCTTTTATCAGCAAGGCTGAGTGGCGCTACACCAGAACAGGGTCCAGGCGGTGCAGGGCCCTTTGAGACATTGGGTTTTGAATCCCAGCAGAGCACATAGAAGGCTCGGGAGGCTGTGGAGCCCAGCAAGCGGACTGCCTGGGCTGATCCGGGAGGACGGCCTGAACGGCATGGTTTGAGACACCCAGTCCAGGGAGGAGACACTGGGGTATTGCCATTTTTCTCCCCATCACCGTCACAGTGGGGCTTCAGGAAACAGCACAGGGGCCCCGAATGGAGGCAGGACCTGCTTACACCTAACTCCACCCCCCTGTGCCTGGTAATTGCTTATTTACTGGAACAAGACTGACACAGAATTAGACTGCCTCCCCTCCAGACCAGCATAGCCACCAGTCCAGGAACCAAGACAGCTGCCTTGTGTTTTTGCCCGTTAGTCTGTTTGCATTTTCTCTTCTCTTCTCTTCTCTTTCTTCTCTTCTCTTCTCTTCTCTTTCTTTTTACCCTCTTCTTCTTTTTTTTTTTCCCCCTTTGGAACCAGGCTCATAGTTTCTGATTTGATTTTGGTCAGTTTTTAACATATATATAAAATCTGGGGAAGGAAACAAGCATCCAAGTCCAAGAGGCACAGAGAACTCCCTTCAAAATCAATAAATATATATATAATGTATTTTTTCTGGTTTGTTTGTTTAATCAGAAAATTTTACTCTATTCTTTTTACACCTTTTCTATATCTCTTTCTTCTTTATTTTCCTTTCTCTCTCTCTGGACTAAGACTTATAGTCTTTTTGATTCTCTGATTGGTCTTCTTTTTTTTGCCCCTTTCATTTTTCTCTTTGTATGCGATCAGGCTCCCCACCTTCCTTTTTTCTTTCCTTTTTTCAATGAACAAATCAAAGCACACCTGTTGGAAGGTCCAAACACTCCACCACTACAAACAAGGAGGAGCTTTGTAGAGGACTGACCAGTGGGATAGAGCAGCCAAAATGCAGCAGCAGAGTGCATGCAACAGTCCAAAAACACCTTCTAAAGTGCCAGGCCCTGGATCTGTGTATGACTTTGTATTAATATGGCAATACTCTCAAGTTCAGGACACATAACAAGTTTTAAAACACATAAAAGACAGAAACCTAACCAAAATGATGAAACAGAAGAATTCTTCTCAAAAGAAAATCCAGGAAGAAATGACAGCCAGAGAATTGCTCAAAACAGATATAAACAATATATTTGAACAAGAATTTAAAATAACATAAGACTAATAGCTGGGCTTGAAAAAAGCATAGAAGGCTAAGCAGAGAATCTATTGCTGCAGAG